>NC_142119.1:3720000-4345000 GCF_056152115.1 Neolamprologus brichardi | reverse complement strand
TCAAACAAGAAAACTAAACTGGACTCTAGAAAATAAGAAACAAACCACGGACTGAGAACAAGAGTTTCTTCAGGAACACAAAGGCAGAAACACAGCACTGTGAGGGCACAACGCAACAAAGCGCAAATGGAACACAGGGCTTAAATGCACAGTTAAGACAACGAGAGGATGGGGAACAGGTGGGAACACATCTGGGACAAATGAGACATAACGAGACGAATGAAGCAAAGCAGAGTACATTGGCAAAGGACACAGACTGTCAAAGTAAAACAGGAAGCATGACGCAGAGATACAGACTTGAAACATGACAGATTCTGGAACAGCGGGAACATGAAGCACAGAGACAAAAGTAACAAGACGTGGGACACAGGGAAGACATAAAGACAGAAAACTAAGACTAAGCATATAACACACAGAGAGAACAGAAACAGAACAGAAACCTAGAAACCAGGAACTGTAAATATAATACAAAACAGAAAACCATCATTCAAAGAGTATAGGGGCTAAAAAAAATCCTGCTAACGTGAACTACCGAAAGCCACCAAATGGTAAACAAAAAAAGTACTTTAAATGTTAAAAAGTATAGAACTATTGTATATTAGCATCCTGGAGGCCTAGGGGTTGAGGTATTGAGTAGCACCAACATTCAAGTCCAGATAGCCATCTTTGCTGTTCGTAATTACCAGTCTCCTTCCTCCATCAGTTCCGTCCATCCATCTATTGTCTAATACAGACTTTAAAGTTCTGATGCTGGTCTATAAAGCTCTGAATGGTTTAGGACCAAAATACATCAGTGACCTCCTGCCCCAGTATGAACCTTCCAGATCCCTCAGGTCATCTGGATCCGGTCTTATATCAGTTCCCAGAGTCAGAACCAGACACGGAGAAGCTGCATTCAGCTTTTATGCTCCTTATATCTGGAACAAACTCCCAGAAAGCCTCCGATCAGCTGAAACACTCATTTTATTTAAATTCAGGTTGAAGACTCACCTGTTCTCAGCTGCATTTGAATAAAACACCAAATCCACACCTTTAAGCTTAAATTTCAAAACTTACATTTTAACTACTGATTTTATCTACTGTTCTGATTTTATCTGTTTTGATTTTATATACTGTTTTGTTTGTTTGTTTGTTAATTAGTTAGTTTGTTTGCTTGTTTTAATCAATTTTAAATCATGCTTTTTATTTGTTTTTGTTTCTAATGTCTCTGTAAAGCACTTTGTTGTTGAATTGTGCTATACAAATAAACTTGCCTTGCCTTGCCTTGCCTAATAAAGGCCCAAAGTGCTTGAAAAATGACTGCTGGGCATTGATTTTGAATGATGCTTAGGAAGTGCCAATAAAATCTGCAATTTGTCCCATTATGGAAACCGTTAGAGCCAACAATAGCTTTGCTTTGACAACAGTCTAGATCAGCTTCACTGAAAGTACAACAGCAGCATATGCTGTTTCCACTTACTGTACACAGCCTTAACTCATATTATGTAAGATCAACAAAATAAGCTAATGGCAGTAGATGTATTTTGCCTTCCCACACCAAAGTCCAGCTTTGCTCTACTTTTACCTTTCTTTACTGTGGGGTTATGTAAGCAAGCTTCACTGAGGTTCAAAGGCCTTTGTAGACTTCAGGCCTTTAAGACTGAAAATCTCCTGCTGTGTGTTTCTCTGCTGCTGACTCAGCTCAGCGTGTTCTTGTTCGCCCTTAGTATTTTCAGATTTCCCAGGGCATGGTGTATAATGTATTAATGGGCACCAACTTTTTAGCAGTTCTTATTTTTATAGACACATGTGTACCATCCTCACTCCTTTCTACTCTTTAAGTGGCCATCAGAATTAGTTTGTGTTCACCTGGTTTTATAAAGAATGCTGTATTATCATGGCTCTTGCTTTCCACCCCCCACCTCTTGTGCTTTACTTTGTAAATAATATCTGTATGCAACGACCATTACTTTCTTGTCAGTGTAGAGTTTGTAAAAAAGCAGATTTACTTGTCTATACTTGTCTAGAACTGTATGAACGTTACATAACAGCCGCTCAGTTACAAGTTTGCTTCCAGCTAGGCAGCTAGAAAACCCGCAGCACACGTGCGTAGCTGATAATGCTGGTAGATTCTGCAGGACAAGGAATGAAGCTCACATCTTCTCCTTGCCTGGTGTGCCAAGCAGCCTGTGAATGGCCGTGCAGGTCAGCCTGCATGACTGCTCATGTAATCGCTTTAAAAGCCAGTGACCCTGTGACTGTTTGAATAACCCCACATCCTGGCAGGGACATAACCACAGCAGCCACAAGGGAGGATTTTGGCAGGATTACCCACGTCCTTTCTCCACAGCGGTGAAGCCCTCAAATTGAGAAACCATTGGGTATTGGAGCATTTTCATCATTATCTATTGAGGGCAGGCAACCCTCCAGCATCCTGTTACACTTTCAAATGACTTTTTCCCCTTTTGTGATGCCCAGAAAATAGTTCTTGGTAGGCTCATCTCTGTGTCCCTGAAGCTGGAGTGGAGTGGCACAGGTGCCATTCTCCTTTCTCCCTCTGAGAAGAAGTTTATATGAGTATAAGTTATTCAAGAAGCTTGCACCTCAGCCATGTTTGCAATTCCAGGCAGTTATTACGGGATAACGTGACCAAACACACATCTAAATGAATTGGAAGAGACATCAAATGTATTTCAGTTGTTAGTGGGACAATATAGGAAGACAGATAAAGAATCACCCCTCAAATATGATTAAAAAAGGCTTTGATGATGAGCAGATGACTTAGCCTGAAAATATGGTGTTTTTTCCCCTGCAGGCTATACTTGTATTAAATCTAGGGAAAGTTCCACTTCATTACAACCACATGAATGAATGAACAATATAGTTAATGAAACAGGGCTGGATGGGTAATCTAATGCACTTCTGGGACAATGAGTCAATGCAACGGCCCTACAAGCACAGACAGCAGCTCATTGGTT
Source organism: Neolamprologus brichardi (assembly GCF_056152115.1). Lineage (NCBI taxonomy): Eukaryota > Metazoa > Chordata > Actinopteri > Cichliformes > Cichlidae > Neolamprologus > Neolamprologus brichardi. Next base: position 4,342,043 of record NC_142119.1, on the reverse strand, counting down.
CATTTGGTTTAGAGCTGGCACTGACCATTACAACTGAAACTTGTTATGTTTATGAGTATATTGTCAGAAAGTTAGTTTTGGAGTATAATTTAATGTAGCACTTGATAAATATAAATGATTCTTATAGGGTAGAACCTGGCGCTGTGAACTGAAACTGCCTGCAGCTTTAACGTCACAGTAGACGTAACCCTCACACTTTCTGAGGAGAGGTCGGGGAGTGTTGACGCTTGCAGCCAGCGCTGCCTCTGTGCCCTTTACCAGCTGCGCCACACCAAACCCATAAAGAGTGATTCAACATGCATGGAAAGTCTGACCCTGAACATGCCCGTCTTCATGTCTTGACACAGTTTTTACACCCTGTTCAGTAAAAACAGAAGCAAACAATTGAAAAGTACATATTTAAACAAATAAATATGTTCATTTTCTTCACTTGTTGTGTTTTCATGTTACAGGAGGTTGGAAGTATAATTGGAAAGGTATGCATTTTCATCAGATTACTCATTTTCATGATTATGGAAAGATTCTGATTTACTTTGATGTACAAATGTACTTTTTTTCAGAAAGGAGAAACAGTAAAAAAGATGCGAGAAGAGGTGAGTTTGAATATAGAAAAAAATTAGCAAAAATATTTATTACCCTCCCGCCCATCGCACCCCCCCCCCCAGCGAGTCACTAAAGATCACAATGAAATACCAGGCGAAGTTAACTTTGTAATGCATGATTCAAATTTGCTCAGGATCTGTTTGAATAATTAAGGTTTCTTATCACCGCCACTGAAAATGAAAAGTAGTTGCTGGTCTTCCAGAGTGGAGCGCGAATCAATATTTCTGAGGGCAACTGTCCAGAGAGGATTGTTACCATCACCGGACCAACGGACACCATCTTCAAGGCTTTTGCTATGATCGCCTACAAATTTGAGGAGGTATGATCAGTCTGCACACAATCAAAACGTACTCATTTTGTATTTCAATTCACCTTTTGCTCCTGTGGTAGTTCCAGACATTCAGCTTTCTTTATGTACACACAGTTTTCCTGCAAGCGTGGATTTCTCGCTTTGAGATAAAGATCTGTCTGCAAAAACAATCTCAGTGTTTGTATTTAGATAAAACCAAGACTTTTCTCACAGAGCTCGTATACATACATATATACAGTACACCTGCAAAGGGAACCTGTATCACTGAACAGTATGAGATGAATTTTCAGCTATCTTTCTGCTGATGTTGTCTTTGATGCGTCTCCTCTTGCTGGTGCTGTGTAAGTACTGTGACTGGAACTTGTAAGAGGAGACTGACTGCTGAGTTCTCGGTGATCTGTGTAAAATGTGCCGTGCCAATAGGCTGGGTGTTTACAGGAGGGCGCATTCAGCGAGCGGAGGAGATGAAAATACCCAAGGAAAATTTAAAACAAGTGTGTTTTTGCAGGTCATTTTGCACCACCTTTGAAGTCTGGAAGTTTATTTGGACATTCATTTCCGAGACAGTTAACATCACAAATGTCTCGGTGTCACATCAAGAAAACATTACCCTTACAAGATAAAATACTTGCTACTTTTGTTGTTGTTTTCCAGGACATAATCAATTCCATGAGCAACAGTCCAGCAACCAGCAAGCCTCCTGTCACCTTAAGGCTTGTTGTGCCAGCCAGCCAGTGTGGCTCCCTCATAGGGAAAGGAGGCTCCAAAATCAAAGAAATGAGAGAGGTGTGTGAAACATTTTTCTGAACGACCTACTAATTATGTTAATAATGTTTATCCTGTTTTTTTTAAAGGCAAACAGAACATTTACAGACAAATAGTTTTATTTTACGAGCTTACATTCTTCAATAAATATTAGATATTTGAAAATTAATGAATAGTTTAACTAAACTGTGTCATTTTTCCTAAATAATTAACTGCAGGCTTGTTTTTATTTGATTATGTGTTACTTAATAAATTATTAATGAAATATCTGGAACGTTCAGCAGCAGTTATGACCCTGCAGCTACAGGACAGTTAGCGAGTTCAGCTGTTCTTTTAAAAAACAGGACAACATTTCAGGCCTTAATGGTAGAAAGCCTCAGAAGAGGAGATACAGTATGACAGGCAGCTGAGCAGGACTCAAAGTTTGGATGATGCCATCTTGAGGTATATACCTTCACAAGGCCAGCATAGCACCATCTGCACCGTATCGCTATAAAAATTTGTTAAGACACGTCACTAAACCAGAAAATTGCCCACCCCCTGTTGCTGGTGCTTGAGGCAAAGTCAGTGCATTTTGTATTCTGGGTGGCAGGAACATTTATTTCAAAATTTGATGCGAAGCAGTCCGATAATTGTTGAGCTACTTCAGTCTGGATCAAAGTGTTGGACCGACCAAATACCACTGCTATCGCTAGAGCCACACTGCTAGTGTGTCTAAAAACTAAGTAAATAATAAATAAAATATCAACAAACCTTTAAAAATGCCAGGTGACAGTACAGGGAAGCAAATGACATTTGCTGTTAACTCATTTGAGTTGTGCTATACAGTTCCCTGTACAAGCCAGACGTTTTGTGCAGGTCTAACTTTTAACTGTGTGTTTAATGGATTCTCTATTGCATTACAAAAACTGTCACGAGTCTTTAGATACAAAACTAACGTGATTTTAAACTCAGACATCTTAATTGTGCTGTGGCTCGTCTGCTCTGTCTGAGCAGCAGGATTTTAATTACAGTCAACTGCTGCAGTTCCACTCCTCAGTTTATCCACTGTCTGAAAAAGCACTGTTTTAGCGCCTCTCCCTTTAAGCTACCTCTGCTTTTAAGCCAAATTTCTTCTGATTGGCTTCCCCTCACAAACAGAATGCTTAAAAATCAGGTGGGCGGGGCTTCTGTGCTCACAGCCAGGCTATTTTAGGGACTTCTGCTCGCTGAGACGTCTTACATATCAAAGAATGGAAAACACTGAAAAACTGTGAAGCCTGAGCTTTTGACCCACAGGAAACTTTGATCCTACTCTTTGACCCAGTGATGGATACTCAGATTAGTTTATATATGACCAAAAAACAGCTATTATAAAAGTTTGAACCATTTTATGTATTTTACAGTTTTGCACAAGTGTCATTAATTCACAGTCAGTATCATGAACACTGGCATTTAATAGCATATCAAAGCTACATTCCCAGTCATGATTTTGTAGGTGGGTAGATTACAGCTGTTGTACATAAAGTTATCTCTGTACAGATAAATTTTAACAAATTTTAACATCCAATTATCCAAAAATAGCAACTTTTTTGGCAGTGGTTTTAAAAGTGGTGCAATTAGAGATAATTATGAATAGCTGGTGGACACTAATGGTGGAGCAGTGCATCCAAAAAGTCTCCGAAATGCGTCAGCTGTAGTCTATGCTTGTTCCCCAGTGATGTAACAGACACTACACAGTGGCTGAATGAGTGAGTGGGTGAAGTGTGGGAGGATGCTTCATTATTGCCTTTTTGATGGAAGCTGAAAAAAAGAAGACGTGGAGACAAAATACAGCCATGAAGGCAACATGTTTTGACCCCAGGTGGATATGTGCCAATTGAAGACAATAGTAAAGGAGAAGCTAAACATCCAAATTGCCATGGTGCTCTTATAGAGGCTGAAACGGAGTCTATCATACAGCCTGCACCTTGAGTACTTGAAGTACCTTTCAATTTTAATTTCCCTGCCAAAGTAAGTGCCTGTGCTCTTGAGAGAAATGCAAAGCACAGTCTGAATGTGTTACAAATGAATTTCTGTCAACATCATCAACCCCCTTGAGAGTCCCTTCCTCTGCTCCAGTCCACAGGGGCCCAGGTCCAGGTAGCAGGCGACATGCTGCCCAACTCCACAGAACGTGCAGTGACAATCTCTGGGACCCCAGAAGCCATTATCCAGTGTGTCCGACAGATCTGTGTGGTTATGCTGGAGGTAAAGTATGTACAGATTTAGCAAAACGACTCTAGTTTAAGTGCCAATATGACTTACTATACAGCCTCAGAGAAATGTATTGAACAGACAGAGTGTTCGTTGCATTGCACTTCTGGCTAGACCTATAGCGAGCCTCTTTAAGAATTTATATTTAGTGCTTGTGCTTGTAAAGCACATTTTCTAAGAAATTGATTTTTGAATGGTCAGAACTACCTGGCAATTGTTGTCCATAAATGTCAACTTGACAGGCAACCGGCTCGTGCTATTAAGGTGCCGAGAAGGGTCTACATGCATACATTTTCTATTATGCTGGAAAATGAGAAATTGTTTGCAGCGTAGCAAAACAGACTGCAATTTAAATCATTCTGATGCAATTTAGAGGGAGAAATCTGTAATTATCGATCATTTTTGTGCATTAGTATCCTACTGAACTGTCAGGGAAACAGTAACACCATTACTTTGTCTGGATATTGTATCTGAAGTGGATACTCCTGCTGCTGCAGCACAGCAGCTACAGTGGAAATTTGATTAAGCCCTTTCCCCCGTCTTGAATAGTCTTGTTGCTGATGCACGGCATGAATCAATAACTTGGTGTCATTATAGTAAGTTCGCAAACTGGAAATCCCCTTCCTTCTCATTCCTCATGGCTCAGAAAAAATAAGGTGATGCATTTACACAGCAGTGCTTGAAGACTAAAGACATTTTCTTTGTGAAAACTATAACGTTTCTCTCAGCAAGACACTTTATTGCCTCATAATAATTTCTCTGCTTTTCTGCAGTAAAGCACTTTGGAAAATATGATTATATATGTGAATTGATAGGTGGGTGGATGGTATCCCGCTTCATATGCATTACACTGCACACAGTGATACACCAAGTCAAAAAATATTACAGTATTTTACAGAACTGTTCACTCTCTGTTTTTTTCTTTTCTAGGTTTTATTAACAAAAAAAAGAAAAGAAAAAAAGAGCACATCAGTACCACTAAATATACACATTAAATAAGAAGCTACAACCACCATTTAGCTAGTGTAGCTTAGCATAACAACTCTAAAGATGGGGAACAAAAGCTAACAAGAGGTAACAAAACAGAAACTAGCATCACCTTGTAGCATCACCTTGTAGCCACCTTGTAGCCAGCATGCTCTGTTACCTTCAGACAAATTGTGGCAAGCATCCTGCTCAGCTAATTGGCTACTTTAGCTTTATAATTTGCTCATCTTTAAATACGTTTCCGTTCATTGTTGAGTAAAAAAAAGTAAAACAATTCTTGTGCAGATGTGAGTTTGACGCACTTACATTTGCAATTATCCTGCTTTAGACTAACTCTGACTTTCCTTTCTCCTAGTCCCCACCAAAAGGTGCCACTATCCCTTACCGCCCAAAGCCCACCTCCACCCCTGTCATTTTTTCTGGTGGCCAGGTAAGTGCTGAACTAGCTTTAGCTTGTTAGTTTGTGCCTACAGCCAACTTGAGGCTTTTGCTGCAGTATCAGCATCACTGCCTCTTTAGTGCAAGCTTCTGTTAACTTTTATTCACACACATGCAATTTCTGCAACTCTGTCTCCTAAAAATAAATTTTATATAAGACTAAACTATATTGTTTAGCAGATTTAGGTGCAGCATATTAGCTGGTTGTATCGTATTTTTTAAAAGACATTTAGAAACTTGTAAGGATGTGGTTGGGGTGAATGACTGATGTACAAATCGTTCAATTTTCACGTTTTAGGCTGGAATAAATGGAAAGCAGTAGATGAGAGAGCACTTCTTAAATGAAATTAAACCTACTGTGTCTTAAGACACAATTAAGTACTTTTATATTGATCAACTACTACTGTGTTAAACTACCTAATAATTGTTCCTTTTGCATAGAAAAGAGCGAAATTGGTTCTGACAAGGATGATTGTCACAAAAATTCCAGCATTATCCATCCATCTTCATCTGCTTTATCCGAGGCCGGGTCGCGGGGGCAGCAGCCTAAGCAGAGAGGCCCAGACCTCCCTCTCCCCAGCCACCTCCTCCAGCTTATCCGGGGGAACACCAAGGCATTCCCAGGCCAGCCGAGAGATATAATCTCTCCAGCGTGTCCTGGGTCTGCCCCGGGGCCTCCTCCCGGTGGGACATGCCCGGAACACCTCACCCAGGAGGCGCCCAGGAGGCATCCTTGTCAGATGCCCGAACCACCTCAGCTGGCTCCTTTCGATGTGGAGCAGCAGCGGCTCTACTCTGAGCCCCTCCCGGATGGCCGAACTTCTCACCCTATCTCTAAGGGAGAGGCCAGCCATCCTTCGGAGGAAGCTCATTTCTGCCACTTGTATCCGCGATCTCGTTCTTTCGGTCACTACCCACAGCTCGTAGCCATAGGTGAGGGTAGGGACGTAGATCGACCGGTAAATTGAGAGCTTCGCTTTTACACTCAGCTCCCTCTTCACCACGACGGACCGGTGCAGCGTCCGCATCACTGCAGCTGCAGCCCCAATCCGTCTGTCGATCTCCGGCTCCCTTCTCCCATCACTCGAGAACAAGACCCTGAGATACTTGAACTCCTCCACTTGGGGCAGGAACTCATCCCCGACCCGGAGTGGGCACTCCACCCTTTTCCGGCTGAGAACCATGGCCTCAGATTTGGAGGTGCTGATCCTCATTCCCGCTGCTTCACACTCGGCTGCAAAACGTTCCAGTGCGAGCTGGAGGCCTTCACCCGATGAAGCCAACAGAACCACATCATCCGCAAAAATCAGAGATGAGATTCTGAGACCACCAAAGTGAAAGCCCTCCGGCACTTGGCTGCGCCTAGAAATCCTGTCCATAAAAATTATGAACAGAACCGGTGACAAAGGGCAGCCCTGGCGGAGCCCATCACCCACCGGGAACGAGTCCGACTTATTGCCGGCAATGCGAACCACGCTCTTGCAGCGGTTGTACAGGGATCGAATGGCCCGTTGCAATGGGCCAGACACCCCATACTCCCACAACAGTCCCCTCATCCCCAGACTCTGCTTCCTCCTCGGAAGACGTGTCAGTGGGATTAAGGAGGTCCTCGAAGTAGGAAATAGGAGTTTTATTCCTGTAGTAATTTCTATCTGGTTGCTTGGCTTTTGTAGCAGTAGGAACCTCTCAGCCAGAACTAGCACTGTTACCATGAAATGAATGTGGCTTATATTTGACTGACATATTTAAATGATCTTGCATTTGTTCAAAAGATAAATGCTCAATTTTATTAGTTTGATTAGGTGCACATAGCTGGTACCCAGTTGGACCACTTGTTGGTGTCAGAACTGCCTTATTTAATGTCTTGGATTCAACAAGGTTACTGGAGACATTCCTCTGAGATTTTGGTCCACATTGACATGATAGCATCAGTTATTGCAGATTCTTCTCCAACACATCCATGATGTGAACCTCCTGTTCCTTCACACCCCACATGTGCTCAATTGGATCGGGACTGTGGATGTCAATTGCGTAGCCAATTCACTGACATATTCAAAAAACATTTTGAGTTGGCTTGAGTTTTATCACATGGTGTGGTATCCTGCTGAAAGCAGGCTGGGGTGTTTAAACAAGCCTTACTGGCTACTAAGGGGCCTAAAGTGTGCCAGAAATGTCCTCCGCACCATTATACCACGAACATCAAAAGAAGTGTTGATACAGTGCAGGATGGAACCATGTTTCCATTTTGCTAATCTGAAATTCTGACCCCACCAACTGAAAGTCAAAGCAGAAATCTGGACTCGTTGAGCCCAGCAATCTTATGTTGTTCACTTTTGATAAATCTATGTGAATTGTAGCCTCGGCTTCCTGTTTTTTAGTTGACAGGAATGGCACGCTGTCTGCTGCTGTAACACATCTGCTTTAAGGTGATCTTCTCCATACCTTGGTTGTTACAAGTAGTTATTTAAGCTACTGTGACTTTACTGTTAACTTTAAAGTAATCTGGCCAGTCTTTTCTCCTCCATTTTCACTCATCTAACTGCTGCTCTCTGGATACTTTCTCTTTTTTGGACTCCGGAAACCCTTAGAGATGGTTCTGTGGGAAAGCCCTAGCCAATCAGCAGTTTCTGAAATACTCAGACCAGCCTGCCTGGCACCAACAACCATTCCACATTCAGATTCACTGGTCTTGACCATGTCTACATGCCTAAGTGCATTGAGTTGTTGCCATGTGAATTTTCCGATTTATTATATGTATTAACAAGCAGCTGGTGTACCTAACAGGTGTACCTAAAAAAAGTGGCTGGTGAGTGCATTTTGGCTGGACAGTCATTGTTGTTTGAGTGCACCGGATAGTGAAAGAGGGAAGCAGCGACGGTAGTGGCACCATAATGTGTGAATCAGTAACAATGGCATTAATGTCAACAAGAATGCTGGGTGCATACTAATGTCTGTCCAGCCATATCCATAAGTTAATTGCAGATTTGGACTAAAAGCTGTTGAATGGATTTGAAAACTTAGCAAACAAGAGATACGCTGGAGGAACAGAGCAATCCAATTTTCCTTTTGTCTGGGTGTTCTCTCCATCATCACTGGGTGTTAAATGGAAAAAAAAAAAAGCCTTTAGAAAACAACTTACACGAGTCTGATTTAGAAAAAAAACAAACAAAAAAACATGCAAAGACTAAAATGCAAAAACATCTGTCCAAAATAAGGTAATTCAGTTGACTAATATGCCATGTTTAACGTTAGTATATACATACACAGTCTAGACTGGGATTTGAATGATTACTCACCTGAGACTGAGGCAGCTATTTTGTTTATACAGTTGAATCCATGAATTATAGATGAAACAGGAGAACCAAAAATGAGGAGTCATAAAGCAGCACTAAGTTGCATTGGCAGCCCTCAGCAAATGCGCTTTATGGACATTATGAAACATTTTCTGCCAGTCATCGGATATATTTTATTGTATTTTTGGACTTCCAAGACTTGGATGTCATTGCACTTCATGTACATATAATAAGCTTTTTCTGATACTGCTTTGAATATGCTAACACTTAAGTGGATCATCAATTAATGTTAGTTAATGTCATTGCTAATGATGCATAATATTAAGTGAATCATTACTTTAATGTCATTACTACCAGAAACACATACCAAAATTTATAATCGGTATTATATGTAATATATACATTATATATAGTACATAGACAGATAATAAGGAAAAGCAATATTCAGTTGTGGTCAGAAGTTTACATATATTCATCCTGGGCATGAAGGTCAAGGTTATTTTGTGTTTTTAATGATTTTTTTAACTGTTTTTCATCCAGTGTGGAATGATTGTACAGTATACATCTTTAATGATGTTTTAATTGAATGTAAGTTTGAAACAGGGTCAAAAATATTTACACTGGGTCAAATATATAACTACAGCACTAACTAATATTTGGTTAAATATTAGTGGAAGTTGCACATCAGCTAGACACTTTTGGAAGCCATGGGCAAGTTTCTGACATAATGTTAAACTGAGGTAACGTTTAAGGTGAAGGTAGTCCTCCTTTATTGTTTCATCCACTTTGTGGAATGCACCACTACCAAAAGTAGAAAAACTGTTCCAGAGCATGATCCCATCAAAGCCCAAAATGATGATAATGTGCCCAAGATGAGTGTTTGTAAGTGACTGAAAGGCTTTTTGAAAGTGTTTGAAAGTGTACAAGCTGATTTGTTCTTCATTTTATTTTTTTCCCCTCTGATACTGAAGTCTGATTTTTCTTCTATGTTTTACCTTTCCAGGCCTACACAATTCAGGGACAGTACGCCATACCACACCCAGATGTAAGTTCTTAGTCTCTTTTTAAAAATGTAATTTTGAAACAAACCTGCGTTGTTTCGTATATAAAGAGCAGACATTAGATTAGATGCACACATCAGCTCTTATGAGATAAGCTATAAAGCCCTTCCACTTTCAGAACCACTGGCTGTCTACAGTTTAAGGTTTTATTGTGGCTGAACTACCAGAAAGATCTGGTCGATAACAAGCCAGTGGCTCCTGGTGTTAACGATCAAGGCAAAGACAGTAATGGCAGTTTTGATGTAGACAGCTCTTTAATTCCAGTGGACCATATAGTCTCCATTAATAATCTGCCTTCATCTGTCCTTGTCGTAAGAACATCTCAAGAGCTACCTTGTGTCAGATCCACTAATTCAAAGTTGGGCAATGATTGATGCCAGTGGAGGTGGTGGTTGACGGTACAATCACTCAAGTACGGGCATGACACCCTCTTCCTCCCTCATTAAAACTCCTCTTAAAAGGAGAGGAAGCCTTTAAAGTATCGGCCTTCCCTTATTCCTGATGGAAATGATATACAGCAGCGGATGGACATCCTGTGACCATACTGGCTGGGAGAGCAGGTGCTCTTGCAGTCATATGAGTTCTCTGAGTGTGAGTCAAAACTGCCATTTAGAAAGACATGTGGTAATTAAGAGGGCAATAAAAATTATTTCCTGCAGTTAATGTTAATGTGCTCACCAGTGGGTCCACATTTTCAAAAATCACTATGTTAAAATAAAGAAACAGGTAGAACAGAAAGGAAAACATCAAATTACCTAATAGAGTCTATCTCCACGACAGACAATCATCCTCTCTCTGTATCTCTTTTTCTCTTACTTTTTATCCTCCACCACCCCGTGCCATGGCCTCCTTTTCCTCACCGTTTCTTCACTCTAGTTTTGGTTGGTTTCATTTCTTGGTGTGACCTGTGTAACAGTAACCTCTTAGTTCTACTTTCCCTCCTAACCCTTCAGCAGTTGACCAAGCTCCACCAGTTGGCTATGCAGCAAACCCCCTTTACCCCTCTCGGACAGACCACCCCTGCTTTCCCTGGTACGTACCCACGAGGCCCGATAGATACTTCCTTCTCTTTGCATCCAGAGAAACATTTTTCTCTTTCCCTACCTTGCACCTTATCTCTATTTTGGCACAGCATGTCTTGGCCCCTGTAGTTTCTATCTTTCTTTGATTTGTCCATATATGTTTTTTTTTCTTGGATATGTCTGATATTTTGCCACTGAGAGGAAAAAAATGCCTTCGGGCTTCACTTTAAAATGATGTATTCCAAACTGCATTATCTCTTGGAAACAGGGCAAATTGTTTATGCTGTTGACTTTCCTTTAAGGAGGGAAACTCTAATGCCACAGGCCCGATTCTACCATAATAATTGTACCTCTAGCTCTTTTATAGCTCTTGGTGTTTATGTTAGCCTATGTGCATCGCAACATCTGCATCTGTGCAGTTGATCAAATGAAGGTCTCATGAGTACATTTTTATCCAAAAGCCTTAACTATAATGAATGCAGAAATGCAAACTTAGCATTTTGAGATCAAAAAAGGTCACCTATGAGATTTATGTGGATTCAAGGCTTTTGGGAGTAGCCCGGGTGGATAAGAAACATCTGTAGTTCACCTCTGTGGGATGCATATTTCAGTCTAGCAAGGTTGTAGGTTATTGGTTTGGCTTTTCTTTTCTTCCATATTTTATTTTATTTTTTCAAATTCTAACTTGTTGGGAAAATAAATAAACAGGACGGCAAAACTCTTGAAATTGAGTGTGAACTTTTGAGACAAGTACGCTGGGCTGAGATAAAACAGAATATCAGGATATTTTATGAGGCCTGGTGACCCAAAGCACAGGGAGAACATGCAGACGCCACACAAAAAGGCCATGTGCTGGTTTGTTGATCTGCAGTTTCAACACCAAAACACTAGTTGGTGGTGGAGTTTCTCTCTTTGACCTAGCAGCGAAAGAAGACGTGGACAGTACCGTGAAACAACAGTACTGAACGGGCTAATCACATTCATTGTGTTGAGTCAACGCTGCATTTCTTGTGAGATGCATGTCAAGTTACGGTGAAGGGTTTCACAAAGGTTTGGAGTTATGATTAATCACACTTAAGCCACCATGCTACTTTTATTCCATTTATATCCACATATCAAGTTCTGGATTTTTTGACAACTCAAATAACGTTGTCTCCCCTCATCGGTCGCTCCTCTGATCTAAAAAGTGAAATAAGCATTAGTAAATAAGCAGCTATAACCTGATTTCCATTATATGCTGTTGATGTTTTCTGGAGTTTGACTTATAGGTGCATTCGATTCACACTTCTATTGATTCCTCGTGCGTTTTACATAGGGTCATCTATCCCATGGCGGTTGTTAGATTTTATTTCATGGCAGCTGTATATCTTTTCATTTTGTTACCTGAGCAGCCACACAGCGTTCTCTCTCCTATTCTTTTTTTAACCCTTACTGTGCCTGTCTGCATAGCTGTACATGGAATGAGTAACTGATTAAACAAAGTTCATGATCCCCCTTCCGAATGTGTTTCCTTTTCTCTCCAAGCAGGAAGTTTAATTTAAGATTTTGCTGTGTAATTTGGGAGATATGTTTTTAATTTCTTTCTTAATAAATATAAATTAAATAATCAACAGCAGCTAAAAAAAAATTCTAGTGGCTGCACTTTACTAGGCATTACTCATAGTGCCTTGATTAATATGAAGCCAGAAAAAACAGGGTAGTTTATTTTAACTCAGCTGACCTGCTGCTAGGTGGATGTGCTACCTTTAAAAAAAAAAAAGAAGAAAAAGTTCCTTTTAGAGATGAACTCTGCTAAAATATTGAAATTGCAATGTCTTTTCTTATAATGTCCGCGGTGCAGGTTTGGATGCCAGTCCACCAGCCAGCACCCATGAACTCACCATTCCTAATGATGTAAGTAATGCTGGAAAGGTTTCACGAGACATCAATTTCAAGAATACAGTCATGTGGAAAACTAAGCAAACGCCACGATTTTGTAGCTTGTAGAACCAACTTAAAGTAATCATTTTCTTAATGACATAAGGCTTTTTACAACATTTGTAAAAGTCATTGACGTGTGCAGGCATTTGTTTATGCACAGCTCTCTTAAGGTCCCACAGCATTTCACTCAGGTCTGCACTTTTCACTGGGTCATTTAAACACCTTGAATCCTTTATTTTTCAGCCATTCTCTCTTAGATGTGCTAATGTGTTTGGGATCATTGTCCTTCTGAAAGAGTCAGTTTTGGCCAAATTAACGGTCGAATTAATGACTTGATGTTGCGCAGGTCCTGTGGCTGCAAAATAAGCCCAAATCATTACTGCTCTACTACCGTGGAACTCATCCAGGTTATGGTAGTCTTAGGAGCTTGACAAGAAGACAACTGCATTTCTTTAAGGTTGTTGAAAAGTTTGAAAGTTTAACAAACTTAAAAAGGTCCTTTTGCCTTCTTTCCAAGCTCCTGAGATCACTTGGTATGAGGCGTTTGTGCTGGTATGCTGTTTTCGCCAGATGAAATTGCAAAAATCTCCAATTTGGTCTCATCTGTCCTAATGAAACTGTTCCAGAAGTCTTGTGGTTTGTTCAGATGTAACTTTTCAAAGCTAAGCCGTAGTTTCCTATGCAGTCCTGTGAAAACTTTTTTTAAATAATAATATATATGTTTAAATATATTATGTAGGGGTTTTTTTTAGAAGAGATAAATTGATCTAACTATTTTATGTAAATTTAAAAGAAAGGATTACTGTCTATTTGTAAATATATAGAAATAATGATTGCACTGAGATGCCATCTTTTTAAAACTGTAAGCGTTATAAATAAGAAATGATTGTTATTACCAGCAGTGATCCTGCAAACCTTACTTCTTACTGTTGGCCCAACAGAATGACCCCACATGCTGCTGACCATGCCATCATTACTCAACCTTTCTGAAATTAAACTCAGTCCATTTCATAAGCCATTACGTTTCCATTTTTAATTAAATCTAGTTGGCATTTTGTATAAATATTGTAAGACAGCACAGTGATTGCTTTGCTTCAGATTCAAAGACTTTTGCTTTTTCCCCACAGTTAATAGGGTGCATTATTGGACGCCAGGGCACCAAAATAAATGAGATTCGACAGATGTCTGGAGCGCAGATCAAAATTGCAAATGCCATGGAGGGCTCATCAGAGCGTCAGATTACCATCACAGGGACCCCCGCTAACATCAGCCTGGCCCAGTATCTCATCAATGCCAGGTAACCTTTCAACTCTGCTGGGCTCAAGCACAACATTAAAGATAAAAGTAACATCTGAATGAGCATGCTCACAGTGAAGATCCAAGAAAGCTTCTCCCTCTGATTGGGCTATTTGGAATAAAAGGAGGTCGCTGACAAGTTTACTTTTGACACTGAGACTTTGATGAGTCTCCAGAAAATGCAAAAAAAAATCTGTCAGATTTACACAAGCATCAGATAAGCCCATGAATAATGTGAGCCATGCTGGGTTTCCCCCTCCCCCCTATTTCCCTTAGTTGTTCCTTTTGACTTTTGTTCTTTACATCCAACCAAGTGTAGACATTAAAATGCAGTAAGTTTCTGGGAGAACACTCTTTGCAAGTAAGTGGCTCACGGGAGCAAGGCCAACTACTGGAACGAGTAAGCTGTGCCTTTGAACAGAATCTGCAGATTAGTAAATTGGATGATCAATAAATGAATCATCAAATGTTCAATGCTTACTTCAGTTCACAAAGTTGGCCGACACAAGAAGGTATACAATCTCTGCGAGCTTAATTTAGAGATATAACTGCTGTAAGACTGTGTTTTTGCACATAAGCTGTCAGTGTAATTAAATAAAAAGAAAATGACTCCAAGACAGTTACATCTAAATCCCATGCAGGACTAAAGAGCAGGGGCTGTGTAGTAAGATAGTATACATACCAGTAGATAGTGTGAAACAGTTTTTAAGTTGTCTTGGCATGCTCCACTATCTCTGTTTCTCTTCTATCCAGCGAAACCTAATTCATTATCACCAGTGAAAATAAATGTAAAATCCGCAGCTCTGAGAAAACAGAACAGCACTGATGTCCACAGGCTACCTGCACCTCAAAGTCATATGTTATCAGCATTAGTGCAGGGGAACCTACATGCTCAACACAAAGCGATTTTTTGTTTTTGACTTCTAAAAGGGATTTTAGAGAACAGCCCACAAAGAAACTAATGGTTACTGCTTTCCCGCAATTCCAATGGCAGGTTCAGGGACGTGGCCGCCATGTGGAATGACCCTTCATCCATGACAACATCCTGAAGTCGCCACAAATCTGGTTCTGTTTTCAGAAGCTAACATCAAAACCACACCTTCACGATAAACCTCTATGTGTTATCCTGTGGGACTTTTGCTTTGCTAGTTGTGCATATAACTTCAGCCCTAGCAGCCTGTATTGACACCGGGGTCTGTTTAACAATCGATGTAGCCGGTGTATAGATTAAAAAAATAGTTTTTACTTTGGAAAATATGCTTATTCACTGTTTTTTGCAGAAATGTTGACACGAAAATTAATAACAATTTATGTGTCTTAAATGGGTAGCAGCTGTTACTTAAAGGAAACAAATTCACCCAGAAACACATCTAAAAGCCAGTGACTCTAAGCTAATCAAGGCTATTAATGGCAAGCTGTTGTTGTGGATTTTTCCCTGGACTTTACAGGTACAACCCAGAAACACAGATACTAGTGCTAATTAGTGCTAAGCAACAAACAAAGATTTCTTTTGTTGAATTTCAGAAACTAATATTTGGAGTCAACTTTTTTGATGGTCTGTTAGTACAATCAAACATGTCTAAACACATGTGAGGTATCTGCATTAAAAATCCTTCAAAAGGAACCAAAAACCAACATGGATGAGAGGTCCACCTCCATCCATCTTATCAGATCAGTCAGTTCCATCGGCATTTGGACCTCGCCTGCCTTATATATTGTCACAGTTTTTTGTCCTAAATTACACCGACAATGTTGTGAAATAAATATATATTAATGAGAGAATACTTTTACTTTCTCTCTCTTTTTTCTCTTCTCTTTTTAAATTTCTTTAACCTTTTCACGCATGAATTATGACAACCTTAATCAGGATTTTTTTCTTAAGTATTTTTATTCATTTTTAGGCATGAAAAAAGATTTTTACATTTATTTTTTTTAGATTAGATGAGATGAGATTTTATTAATCCCTTGGGTTGATTCTTCTGGGAAATTCAGTTTCCAGTAGCACAGCACCGACAGAAGTTGCATGTTACATATACCATATATACACATATACACATATATAAATACAGAATATATAATATGGAATACCAGTGGTACCAATTACATGTACTTTTCAAAGATTTTTCTTACAACATCACCTTTGGAGTGGGTGGCAGGGTACGGAGTCACACATCAGTGTCCAATGTAGTGGTTTATGTGCAAGTATACCATCAACACTGACACAAATACAAGAAAACAACCCTTTCACGCATAGTGGTCACTACAGTGGACAGTTATTTGAAGGCTGAGACTGGATACTTTATATGTCTTCAAAAATTTGGAGTTGAGCACTGTTACTTTGTACCTTGGTCAGAACGTCGTGCCACTACACTGCATGAATTATGGCCAAATGCAGTTTAAATTGAGTATATAACCCTCCTATACAGGGGTTCAGGAGGAAGAAATTATTTTGTGCCAAGCTGTAAACATGTTTACATGCTCTAGATTTGAGTATTTCAACATCTGAGTCTATGGAAACTGAGTTTTGGAGAGGAAAAGGAGAATCCAGCTTTTAGAGCGAGCCTGAGGTTGTTTTTTTCATCATTTTTTGTCACTTCAAAGTTGACTTCATATTGAAACTCTGGAGGTCGAAGCTTGGCATCGAGCTTAAAGCAACATTTGATTCAGATGGATACTTTGGTCTCTGGTGATTGGTTACAGGGAAATCAAATCCCCTCTTCTCTTCAGACCAAAGATGAAAAAAAGAGTAATGCACAGTTTGATAATTACAAAGAAGCTTTATTTTACATGTCTAAATAGGTAGATTCAGCAGAGCCAGGTAACTTGTGTTCACCTGTCCTCCCTTCCTCCAGCTTCACATTTAAAGAACCCACATCAGAATACCATTGATCTTCTCATTTTACTTCCTGCAATGCAGCGAATAAGCATATTGTCCCCAAAAAACAAGCAAACAGCTTCTTCAACTATTTATTTAGCATGCCTCATTTCAAGAATATCGTGTTTCTTTTTGGTATCGTTATATAAATTTGCCTATAAAGTCCTCTTGTGTCATTGTCTACAAGGAGTAAAAATAATATTTAAAAAAAAAGGGAAAAGAAAAAAATAAAGAAAAAAAAAGGCAGGAAACGTGATTGCTACTGAGCAATGCTGTTAGTAAGAAGAGTGATGTGATGCCTCTGTAATGCAACTCACTATTTCATAACACCGTTTTTCTTTTAATGTTTTTATGGTTTTTTTGTGTGTTTTTGTGTTTTTTTTCAGTCCACTGCATGGCTTCATGAGAGGCTTTAGTACTGCATGGTTATGTATCCACATCTGTTTTATGTGAATGGGTGCAATGAGAATATGGTGTCAAGTCTCTGTGAAGAAAATGCACCAAGCAAGAAAATTCAAGCACAAAGGCAACCATTGCAGCATAACTTTCACTGCCAAGCGAAAGTTCTTCTTTCACAGTTGTTTTATTTTCTGTCTACCCCCGCCCCCTCCCCCCTCCTCCCCCTTCTTCCCTGTACTGTTTTAGGCTGACGTCTGAAGTCACTGGAATGGGCACACTCTAGTTTCAACCCATCTTTCCTCAGTGCATCACATGACCCTTGAGCGAATGAATGGCATTGTACCTAATTTATTGGTTTCTCTGTGTTTGGTATTTTTTAAGTGACTTTAACTTTGATTATTTATAGTATATAGTGTAAACATGTGTATCTGCACTGTTGCTAGGACTCCTCACACCTCGTTTTACGTTTTTGAAAGGTTTTACTCCACTCTAGCATCTGCCATGCCATCTCATGCACTACATCACTGTGTCGTACCTCGCGTTTTATAAGACATCACCATACTCGTTGTTTTGTAATGCAGGCACCTGACAGTAAACACAAAGTAAACCTAAGTATTGGTTTAACAATTTACACTGAGGTTGTCCCTCCTCCAGCCCCACATCCTTTTACACTGACCCAGTTTTTAGACTGCTAGCTGGGACAATACATTAATCAACACAAAGGTTCAGCAGCTATATCATTTACTTTATTCCAAATCATTTCACACTGATTTCATGATTGATGAAATTAGTGCTCTACTTTGTGCCTGTAGACATTTGCCTGTTCGTCCTAGCATTGTATGTACACTATAGAATGATCTGCATGACGCACAAACCAGACTACATTTCACATTCATTTTAAAATCAAACAGGTGGAACCAAACGGAAATGGAAGAGTGAAAGGGCTGG
The DNA here is from genome assembly GCF_056152115.1 of Neolamprologus brichardi. Lineage (NCBI taxonomy): Eukaryota > Metazoa > Chordata > Actinopteri > Cichliformes > Cichlidae > Neolamprologus > Neolamprologus brichardi. Next base: position 4,323,891 of record NC_142119.1, on the reverse strand, counting down.
GTGTATCACTCTGACTCCAGTCTGAAATGACCGAGTGTGTGACCCAGAACAAAAAAAAACAAACAAAAAAAAGGAAACCATGCTAATGCATAAATATGAGCCTTTCTGAGTTTCTCGTGAGACCTGACAGAAAGCTGGGATAGAAAAATGAAAATATATCAAGGAAATGACTGGAGCAAAGAGTGAAATTCAAATGCATGCGATGAATAAAGCCCTTTTTATTCACCTATACTCCACCACCATATTTACATTATTCATGTCGTCATGTCATAGCTACTGTGTACATGCAGCATGGGCCATATGGAGCGATTTCAGAATTGTCTAGTGTATATTTGCGCTCACATGTAGCTCATGAAAAGATTTCATTGTAAATCACAAGAGCTGAAAAGCTCATGGGTAGTGTCCTTGAAGACACTTGTTACAAAGTGGTAGGAAGCAAGCCATTTTAGAAACAGAAAGTGTAGAGTATTACTGGTAAGCATGCGGGATATCGAAAACACTGAAAGCATATTTTTCAATTTAGGTATTTACACATGATTCAGTTGATAGCTGTGCTTACATACACGTATGTATAACTCTCTGCAGCTGCCATCTATTACAGAGAGTACTGTGGGTGACTGTACTGATTTTATGGTATGTGTTCACAGGGGCGTTTCTGGAAGTAAGCAGCTGCACTCAGAACTTGCCACTAGGTAGTGTCAGTGTCCATATGAACATCTGACAATCTCCTACTGGATTTTAATTATGACCCATATGCCAGCTTGCTTAATTTGACCAACATTATAGAAACAGTGGGACCCAAGAAATAAGCCAAGTAATGGTATCATATATTTAGTTTCGCACCAGTTCTTTCTGTTGAAAAGTAAACACAGGATGGTAGAAAATAGCCACAACAATCTGAAAAATTGCTATAAGCAAGCACTTAGTGCTGGTGGGGAAGAAAAACTCCCTTTTTGAAAGGAGGAAACCTCAGATCCAAACTTATGGAGGGGCAGTCATCAGCAATCATTATTTGACAATGATTATGAATTCTGGCATGAGTTTCCAGGGCTGATGAGTCACACCACTGTGCCATAATTTGTATAAGTGCATCCCTACACATTGGGTCCAATTACTCCAACAAAATGTCTACAGTGTTTCCATTACTCCCACCTACAATATCTTTTGACTGGTATGACACATCGCAGCACATCAGGCTAAAATATTTTTCAAAATAGAAATACTTTCAGCTGCATACATGATCCCTGGTGGTAATAAAGATATGCTTAATTGTTGTTAGGATGATGAAGAGGTCCTGGCCCCAAAAGGTTTGAGAATCCAAGGGAATATTGATGCTACCAGAAATGAAAGATCCTGTGAACATGTACCATTATCTCTAAATGGACACACAACTTTTGGCCCTGTTGCTCAATCTGAAGCTGAATGTACTTCAAATATGTGTTTTTAACTAATATTTACATGTCACACTGGGCTATAGTAATTACACGGGTATATTTTCAATCAGGTGCATCAAAGCTAAATGATGTAAACAATTATTTAGCAAACGTTTTCGAACGTTACCAGGTTAAGAAGGTCACCCTCAAATGAAGTCGGTTTCAGATAATGCATTAAATAATTACCATATTATTACACCAGATACATACAATATTACATGCTGAAATTATTTTTCATTATGGTAAATAAAAAATGTAAGCTTAAATGTTCCTGTATTTTCTGCAAGAAACAAATTTATTTAGCAAGTGCAGCGCTTGTTTCAGCTTGTGTAGGCTATAAGATCAAAACTAGGGGATACCTTCATGTGTCATGTGACTGAAGATTGTTTTGGGGGGATATTTTTACCTTTTTTGATAGCTGAGGTAGATATAGGCAAGAAATGCTGAAAAAGATAGGACGTGCAACTATTACATTTTTTTCTCAATCCCACTGTTTCAAAAATTCTGACTATATTACAATAATTACACAATTTACTTACAAAGTGTTTATACATGTATGGATAAATCTTATATGAACTATTGGTCGGGCCATTACAAATTTGGCCCAGGTCCCGAGTATTTGGATAGAATGGATTATATATGGGTTATTACTTTTGAGTAGAGAGTCAGTGATATTGTTTTGTTACATTTCACATCTTTACACACTTACATTGTGAATGTATCTCTCTACATTGTACATTATCACTCACCTGGCTGCATTCAGATGAACAAATGGAGCACTCAGTGATTGAAGGCTGGTGTGTTTTAAACATTGTGTTAATGTAAAACTGTTCTAACTGTAATTACTTGAGCAGAGTGGGTAAAAATGGTTCACATTACTATGAGATTTTGATATCAGCTATATAGCTGCCTGTTGTCAAAAAAGACTTGCAGAAATATTTTGCACTAGCACTAAAAAGACCAATCCAGCAGATGTTACAGACCCCACAATGTCTAAAATATTACATGGCAACCATCTGCCTCAAATGTTCAACAAAACAAAAGAAGCTCATGTGAACAGTTTATGTGGCACACGGAGGCTAACCACCTATTCCACTTCTCTATAATCTAGCCATTAATGTGTTTATTTTTTCATGTTAATTGCACAATAATGGTTGTGCTTGTAGGTTCAGGGTATCTGCTGGTTGTGTGCACAGAGGTCAACCAAGATGCAGCCCCTTACAGCGAGACCAACTTTGCAAACAACTCAGTTGCCTTTTTGATTGCCATACTTTTCTCATTTATGCTCATGGCATCATTCATGTTCTCTTCACCCTAAAATGCTCTGTATGTCGTCCACCTATTGTTTTGTTGCTTTCGTTGATAAACCGAGTCAACACTTTTTTTTTTCTGTGCTAAAGCAGCAAAAAGTTAAAGGTTAGCACTGAGGTAATATATGATGTACGCTGTTTGGTGCTGTTTGAGGAAATGTGTCAGATCATGTTTAAAGTTGATCATTTGCACCATGAAGGTCAGTATTGGATCTATTATTTGTTGGGGTTGATTCTGAAATGTTTTGTAAAAAGATGATAATAAAGTTTGTGTTTTTTTCCCTTGACGTCCGTCTAATTTGTATTTCAGAAAGTCCATTTCAGTCAAACATCCATCACTCACATAGATATGGATACACACAGGCAGAACTCCATTGCAGTTAAATGTTTTCACACATCAGTAATAACATGAGTGATCATTAACCCTGCCAGTAAAATTAGTCAGAAAAAAAACATCTGATCTCATACAGTTCAATGGTTGGCCCTCTGAACTCAAAGCTATTAAAATAACTGGAGCAATTTCAGAACGATTAAATAAGCAGCCTTGAGAGACTGAGGTGAAGGTTGTTAAATGAAGTCATGTGTATGGAGGCAAAGCATCTAAGACAGGAAGATGACTGTGTATGGGAAGCTAATGCAAAAGCATCAGTGCAAGTAAAATATGATGCAACCTTTTTCCTGCCCTGAAAAAAAAAAGGTTGGCATCTGTAGTAAGTATAATACCACGAGGCATGGATATCTAACATACCCAGCAAACTAAGCCCACTGGGTGGTTTTGCAAAATGAAAATGTGCATACAAGGAGGGCATAGATTTTGCACTGGACAATGAAAGAATGGATCACATCCCAACTGTTAACTATACATGAGCCAAAGGTCGAGATAAATGTCAGTTTGACAGCTTTTTCACTGACAAACACGTTAGCTATGGACTTTCATACTACACCAAAGAAACCATTAAATAATGTAAGATCTACTTGTTTTCAATACAGAAACCAATAACAGAAACTTTCTGTTTTTTGAAACAGAAAGTTTGCCTTGAGCTGATGATTTTGTTGTAATGGCACTACATGAATAGAACTGAAATAAACAGGAGATCAACACGGGGGTGGATGAAAAGGGCATTTTGGTTATCATTAAAGTTTTTCCATTCAAGCTACACTTATGTAATACAGTGATTTGAGATCCATTCAGAATCCAGCCTCCTCTCTTTTTAGGCCATAACATGGGCAGTATACTTGTAATTATCCCAAACTGAGTAGATTTGAATACTCTGTACAGCTACTTAATAAAGCGGAGATAACCCTGCATGAGGTCAGTCAGTTAATACTAATGTACAAGTTAAAGACCTTATAGTGGAGCCAGTCACAACAGAAAATCTGCAAACTGCAGCCAAGCTGTTTGATGATTAAGACGGTTCCAGACATCCGTGTGACTGACTCGTGTACCTAAGGGCAGCGGTCTCCCGCTGTGTCAAAAATTTCCATCCATTCTCACAATGAATGAATCCTGAATGAATGAATCTCTACTTCTCCAACTAACTGGAGAAGTAGAGATTTTTGTGCAAAGTAAATCGGCCAATGTGTTCTGGCTAACAGCATATATGGATCTGTTGTTTTTATAATGTCTGAATGTATAACAACAGATATGGATGTAAAGAAGGTGGACAAAATACCACGAATGCCCTGCAATGTGATGCAATCATTAGAAATATCCAAGAAAAAAAACTGTGCAGTTAATGATGTTCTCTTCAAGCTGTCAGTGAAGTGCTGCATGTTCTTTTTACATGCAGACCTTTTCAGACCGTAACAGGTAGCAGTGTTAATTATTTTCCCATCCAAAAACACCATCAACGAAACAATTATTAATAGTTCTAGACTGCACCCATAAGAAAATATGTTGTGATGGGACCAGTCTCAGTGCCAGTTCTATGTTCACATCCATGATCGAGGCTTAAAAAATAATGTTCAAAAAATAGGTCACCTTGTATTTGTTTCCAGCTCCATATTTTTGTTCTTGAACTCTTTTTAAGTAGGTTAATATTATGCTGGGGATGGTGCAGCCCCTCAGTTGAATCTGTCTGAAACAAACCGTTTTAGCTCTTTCCAACCTTCCTTTAAGCCAACATCTTTCTTTGCCCATCAGAAACAGAAGGTTTGAACAGCAGGTGGGAGGGGCTTCAATTCTCCCAGCCAGATCTGTGTGCCTGTGATGACCATATTAGGGATATCCACTCTCGTAGACATCACACAGATGGGAGAAAACAGAGCTATTGGTTCACAGTCATTAATTGCATTTATGCTGAGGGTAAATTGAGAAACTTTAATCGTGTTTAATATCAGTATGCTGTCCTCACTAAAGTTTGTTGCAGGCAACGTAATTTCAGCTATACAGCTAGCTTAACAATCTTTATTCCCAGCACTTCATCCTCCAAGAAACAGGCCGCTTGTTGTGTTTGGCAGGATTTAATGATGAAAATAAATTCTCTCTCTCTTTTGTAAAACTGTACAAAGAAAAGGAATACAAAATACATAATGAAGACATGTTCCATTACACTGGGAGAATAACATTGCTCTAGTGAAAAACACACGGCCACAGATGAAGCATCTGCTGAAAAAATACAAGCATCTACCTGCCTCCATATGATTTAACTCAAAACAGTGTCAAAACTTACTAATACACATTAAATGTATAGGAACTTACGGATGAAGCCGATATTGTGGACTTTAACACCAGGATTGCAGAGATTGCCATCAGATTACAAATGCTGTCACTGCAGCAGCTAAAGAGCACACTACTTCCTGTAGACCACTTCCTCTACAAAAAAGACATTCTGCTTAGTTACCACTAGGTGGTAGTAACACTTCTTAAACAACTATAATATGTCCGTTCCATGACACTCCCCGCCTGGCATATTAAAGATATGCCACTTTATGCCACAGTCTCAATCCCCTAGCTTGCTGATGAGTCATTGTCCTGTGGTGAAAACAACAAGATTACTTGAGAAACTGATCTAGAGAAGACCTTCGCTGTCTGGTTCCGTATCACCTTAACTTCGACTTTCCTAACAAGTCCATCTCTGCTGGGAACAACCTTGACAATAATTCCCATAGGCCACTGATTCCTCTTGGTTTGATCGTCCTTGAGCAGAACAATATCTCCTTCTTTGAGATTAGGTTTCTGAGATTGCCATTTGTGCCGACTCTGTAATGTGCTCAAATGTTCACGGCGCCACCTAGCCCAGAAGGTATCTGCCAAGGCCTGAACTCTTTTCCACTGAGCAGATCCCCTCTTGAAAACTCACTTACAGTAGGCGAGGGAACACCCTCCTTCTGGGTCAGCAATATGGAAGGTGTTAGAATGAAAGGCGCCTCAGGATCAGCAGAAACTGGTATTAACAATGGCATTGACAATGGCACTCACTTCAGCCATGAAAGTGGTTAAGACCTCATGAGTGAGTTTTACATGTCCAACCTGAAGAAGCATAGAATCTAAAATCCATCTTGCCACTCCAATCATGCGCTCCCAAACGCCGCCCATATGAGAGGAGTGAGGTGGGTTGAAAACCCACCTGCATTTTTGTTGAAGAAGGTAATCCTCTATGCTCTTATTGCCAGGATCCATCTTCAGCTCTTTGAACGCTCCAGTGAAATTGGTCCCACAGTCCGAGCGAAGCTGTTTGGCATGACCCCTGATGGAGAAAAAACCTTCGTAGCGCATTTATAAAGCTTGAGGACGTCATTGTTTCAATAACCTCAATATGTATGGCTCGAGTGGACATACATGTGAAAAGGACAGCCCACCTTTTGTCTTGAGCTTGACCACCTCTGGTACGGTGTATCACCACTTCCCATGGTCCAAAAACATCAAGGCCAACATAGGAAAATGGAGGGTCAGCCTGAAGGCGCTCTGTGGGTAGGTCTGACATTTGTTGCTGCTCGGTTCTTCCTCTTAGTTTCCTGCATGTAACACACTTGTGAATAATGCTGCTGATGAGACGTTTCCCTCCAACAATCCATAGACCACTGTTGCGAATTGCACCTTCAGTGAAATGCCTGCCCTGGTGCTTTACAGCCTGATGATGATGACAAACAAGCAAGCTTGCTACATGGCTGCGGCTTGGTATTATTAGCGGATGGACTTCACCACTTTCAAGTTGTCCTCGACCAATGCGTCCACCTCTTCTTAACATACCTTCGCTGTCGAGAATGGGTCGGAGTTTGTACAGAGTGCTGGTTTTCGGAAGGTCATGTTTCATTTTGATGCATTTCAGTTCTTCTGAATACATTTCTTCTTGCACACATTTTATGATGATCTGTTCTGCTCTGACAATGTCAACGACTGACAGGCCACTTTTGCACATATGCCATCCAACACACCTTTGATTCTTTGAGGAGTGAGAGAAACACTGAGCAATATGACACAGACGTGCCACAATCTTACTGAGTGTGGTCCAGGTAGAAAAACGCTGGAAGCGTTTTGAGCCAAGCTTGTCTCTACTAACTTGTGTGGCGAGCGAGATTACCTCAGGACGTACCTCAGCATCAGCATCTGGGTTCACAAGGTCAAATGTTGATCCTTTATTGCCACTGGCAGCTACCTTTGGTTGTTTCATTAGGAATGCTGGTCCTGTTAGCCACGTGGTGTCAGAAAGCTCGGCGGCTGGAACAGAACGTGACCCATGATCAGCCGGATTTTGTTCTGAAGGAATGTAGTTCCACTGATCAGGTCGTGTTGACTGCCGGATGCGCTGCACTCTTTTGTTCACATACACATAGAACCTCCTAGTCTCGTTGTGTATGTATCCCAATACAACTCTGCTGTCAGTGTAGAATTTCACTGTCTTGAGATCTAGATCAAGCTCCCTCATTACAAGATCGGCTATCTCAACGGCCATGACGGCAGCACACAACTCCAGTCTTGGGATTGTGAGGCCTGGGTTGGGAGCGAGCTTGGATTTCCCGAAAACAAAGCCCACCTCTTGGAGACCTTGTTCATTCGTTGTCTTAAGATAAGCAACTGCAGATATTGCTTTGACAGAGGCATCACAGAAGATCAATAATTCGGCGTGCTGTGCTTTGGAAAAAGAGAAAGAGGCATATGCTCGTGGAACATCCAGGTTTTTTAGTGCTGACAATGATTCATTCCATCTTCTCCAATTTTCTTTTTTAGCCTCAGGGAGTTCTATGTCCCAGTCTGCATTCTCAGTTGTTAGCTCTCTTAGAATCAGTCTCCCTGCCACTGCAACAGGAGCTATGAACCCCAAAGGATCAAACAGACTGTTTATTGTTGACAGGACACCACGGCGTGTAAATGGCTTTTGATTCTCAGGAATATTGAATCCAAAAGTGTCAGTCATTATGTTCCAGCTGACTCCAAGACTGCGTTGGACTGGTAAGTCATCCACAAAGAGGTTAAGGTCTTTTACATTGTCTGCTCTTTGATCTGCAGGAAATGCGTTCAATACTTCTGCTCGATTTGAAGCTATTTTGTGCAGAGTGATGTTAGATGCTTCCAACATCTGCTGTGTTCGACGCAGAACATCAATGGCCTCTGCTGTTGTAGCAAAAGACCGGAGGCCGTCATCTACATAGAAGTCTCTTTCTACGAAGTGCCTCGCATCACTGCCATATTCAACTTCTTGGTGCTCTGCTGCTTTCCTGAGGCCAAAGATTGCCACTGCAGGTGATGGACTGTTTCCGAAAACATGAACACGCATGCGATAATCCACCACATCCTTACTCAGATTGTTATCCTGATACCACAGGAACCTAAGGAAATCCCTGCAGTCCTCCCGAACAACGAAACAGTAAAACATCTGCTGAATATCTGCAGTTATGGCTACAGGCTCTTTTCTGAATCTGAGGAGGACACCGATGAGACTGTTGTTAAGATCTGGTCCAGACAGCAGCACCTCATTTAGCGAGATTCCATCATACTGAGCACTGGAATCAAATACCACTCTAATCTTGTTTGGTTTTTTGGGATGGTAAACACCAAACGTGGGCAAATACCAGCATTCTGCCCCCTCCTGGAGTGGTGGTGCAAGTTCAGCATGTCCCTTGTCTAACATATTTTGCATGAAGTCTGTGAAATGCGTTTTCATCTCAGGCTTCTTATCTAAAGTCTTCCACAGTGACATCAGACAGTGATGAACGTAACATCTGTTATTTGGTAGCCGTTTACGTGGGTGCCGAAAAGGAAGAGGGGCAACCCAGCTTTTTGTCTCATTCCGGAAGAATTCCTCTTCCATGATCTGTAGGAAGACTGAATCCTCAATGGAGTGTGCTAGCTGGTTGTCATCTTCTGTGGCATTGAAGACTGTTTCTCCAAGATTAGTCACTGTCGATGCATTTTGAATGTCTCTATTGGGTGGGGTTCTCTTTTTCTCATCTTTGCCATTAGGATTTTCTTTCACCTTTATCTTAATCTCACACGTGGCAAAGTGACTTGGTCTGCCATTTTCCAGGATGCAGGTTTTCATAGCACTCACTGTAGTCGTGTTGTGTGCACCTCCTATGCACACCTCTCCAACTATGACCCACCCTAGGTCTAAGCGTTGTGCATATGGGGCGTTTAGTGGACCATTATACTGGTCTCGAACCTTATGCGCTCTGATAATGTCTCTTCCCAATAGAAGAAGAATGTCTGCATCTGGGTCAAGCGGTGGAATCTTATCTGCCACTCTTTTAAGATGATGGTGGTGACATGCAGCTTCGGGTGTGGGTATCTCTGACCTGTTGTTTGGGATATCATTACACTCTATAAGTGCAGGCAAGGGCATGGTAACTTTCCCATCCAACGATTGAATCATAAAACTGTGGGCTCTTCTCCCAGATGCGTCTATGACGCCTGCACAGGTTTTCAGTGTGTATGGCATGGTTGCTCCCTTGAGACCAAACATGTCAAAAAACTCAGATCTGGCCAGTGAAACATTACTTTGGTCATCTAAAATGACATACATCTTCTGCCATAGCTCTTGGTGGCCATTTGGATACACATTCACCAGACAGATCTTTGAGCAGGATTTCCCTTGAAACCCATCCCCACATACCTGGGTACATCTGGATGTGACACTCTGTGCCTCTGTGTCCGACCTCTCCTTCCTCTGTCGAGGAAGTAGGAACTGCATCTGAGCGTGAAGCTGGTCCGGGGAGCAGAGTGGAAATGTGTTTATCGCTGTCACATTCCCCGTATTTTACGATGGCCTTACAAGATTTGGCTTGATGAGTCGTAGAGGCGCAGCAGCAAAAACATATGTTGTTTTCTTTTAAGAACCTTTTCCTCTCTTCCAAGAGCAGTTTTCGAAAACCTCTGCATTTTTGAAGAGAATGAGGCTTGTGGTGCATGGGGCATAGCTTCTCTGGATTTCCTATTTTGGGCTCTGAAGCCATAGATATGTTTGTCTTGTGCACGGAAACAGGTCTCACTTGATTTGACTTTTCTTTTCTGTAAGAATTTGGAAAAGGATCTGGATAGTTAAAACTGGGATTATTTCTCTCTTCAGCCTCTCTGCAGATGAATTCTTTGAAGTAGGAGAAAGGAGGAAAGGCAGCATGATGTATTTGCACCCGTGTGACAGCCACTTGTCTTGGAGATATAAAGGGAGCTTTTCTACAATTGGCTGCACACCTCTTGATGTGTCAAGATACGCTAGACCTGGCAGGTAACCCTCTTGTTTAGCAACGTCAAGTTCAGTAAGCAAGTCAGCCAGTTCTTGTAGTTTTTGACTCTCTCTGTTGTGGATCTTGGGAAAACTCTCAAGTTTACAAAAGAGAGCTCTTTCTATCACCTCTGGAGCACCATATTTTTTATTTATTCTAAGTCCCACATTAGGCTGTCTGATATTCACAGACCGTATTCTGATTGCATGCTCACCAGATTCTTTACCCAGCCATTTGATAAGCAGATCCATTTCTTCACTTGCTGATAGACTCAGACTTTCGATTGTGTTGATGAACGTTTCTCTCCAGGCTTCATAGTGTTCGGGTAAGTCATCAAACTTTGTTAGGCCTGAAGAAACCAGCTGGGATTTATCAAAGAACTTGGCAAGATCTGTAGATGAGTCATTATTGTGGGAGCTGTTTAGATGTGGTCGATTGTCGGGCAGTACCCTGTGTTGGTAGCGCTCATCTTCTTGCTGTGGAAAGTTCATATGGAGAGGCTAAGCATTATTTTGAGGAAACCTGGCTCCGTTGTCAATGAGCTGGGGCTGTGCATTCTGATTGTAGCTTGGAAATGGAGTGGATGTTGGCGGTAAAGTCGAATCATTCTCTACTTTGGGTTCTTGTGGGAATTGAGCTTGTGTGTGTTGTGTAACATAGTGATCAGTCCTTTTCAATGCACTCTCTGGCAAGGGCAGAAAGTCAAATTCTTTGTTGTTGGATTCATTCACGTCTCCTGCAGCTGCCTCCAACACCTCAGCTTCAGCTTGGGCAGCCTCAGCTTCTTTCTGTAGACTAATATAATCTATCTTGGCTTCTAGTCTGGCCTTTTCGACTCTCAGTTTGCCTTCCTTTTCCGTGAATGCTAGTCTGGTTTTCGCCGCCTCTGCTTTGGCTCGCGCCCTGGCTGCTTCATAGCTTACTCTGGAGCTTGTTGATGAGCATGAAGAGCGTGACCTCTTTGAGCTGTGGCGTGAATAAATAGACCCCGATTCAACTTCATCTCGTGAGCCTTCAGCTCTATCTTCCTTTAAAGCTTGTGCTGAGGCGCTTGTGGCCTCCATTGGAGTGTGATGCAGACTGACAATCCTTCACTCTTCTTAACTTCCACGTTGAGTGGTCATCCTTTTACTATGCTGTCCTCACTAAAGTTTGTTGCAGGCAACGTAATTTCAGCTATACAGCTAGCTTAACAATCTTTATTCCCAGCACTTCATCCTCCAAGAAACAGGCGGCTTGTTGTGTTTGGCAGGATTTAATGATGAAAATAAATTCTCTCTCTCTCTCTTTTGTAAAACTGTACAAAGAAAAGGAATACAAAATACACAATGAAGACATGTTCCATTACACTGGGAGAATAACATTGCTCTAGTGAAAAACACACGGCCACAGATGAAGCATCTGCTGAAAAAATACAAGCATCTACCTGCCTCCATATGATTTAACTCAAAACAGTATCAAAACTTACTAATACACATTAAATGTATAGGAACTTACGGATGAAGCCGATATTGTGGACTTTAACACCAGGATTGCAGAGATTGCCATCAGATTACAAATGCTGTCGCTGCAGCAGCTAAAGAGCACACTACTTCCTGTAGACCACTTCCTCTACAAAAAATACATTCTGCTTAGTTACCACTAGGTGGTAGTAACACTTCTTAAACAACTATAATATGTCCGTTCCATGACAATCAGCATCCAACATTTGAAAAGTACACAAGTACACATGACTTAAAGTACGAGTTTCCATTGTGGAGGAATATCAAACTGCTAAAACTTCTACTTGCATGTAGTTGGTCTCACTTGCTGATGACCAATTAATAAAGGGCATCTGATTAGCAGCACCTAGCTTCTACTTACCCTCTTCATTCTATTGAAAGCAGTGTTTACTTAGAAGGGATTATATATATTCAGTTTTCCACATGAGTGTATGTGACAGATCATAAGGAAAAACATAATGTTTAAGGACATAAATTGCAAGGAGCCATGGGGCCACTGGCCCCCCACCCATCTGTGAACATGACCTCCATTATAATCCCATCTACACACATATAAATTTTTCCGACCATAATTTACACAATTACAGCATTGACAACCTGTGTCCACAGGCAGGTGTATGAACATGCGCCAAACTACTTCAAACTCCCTTTTTGGCATGGCCCATTTTGCCTTGTTGACACAGACATGCAGATTCATAAGGTGACAAGACCAGCCGGGCTGTCGTAGATGATAAGAATTTAGCCCGAGAGCAAAATGTGAGCAAGAAAAAAGCCCTCTTATCGTCTCTCACTGTGTTAGCTCCTTCTAAAAGAGTCACTGCTGTTAATTGGATGTAGGTCTGACATTCAGCTGGAGTGTGAGTGCAAGACACTGAGCCACAGGGGACGCCTTTGTCCACAGGCATGTTGCAAATTAACAGTGTCCCTCTTCTGGGGCGACAAGAGGTCACCTTGTATACAGCTCCACCATCAGTCGTCACCAATCTTTCATGGGTGTTAAATATGCCCGGTTTCAAGCAGCTCTTGATTACGCTCCCAAAGTCCCTTATTGCATTTAGTAGCACATTCACCAAGTCTAAATAAGGAGAGATAATCCCCACACTAAACAATTGACAACCTTGCCAAGGAAAGAGCAAGCTACAAATTAAATGTAGGAAGCTCATTGTGATTTTGACTGGTTCAATAGCTTCATCATGACTCCATTGTCATTTCCACTCAAAGAACCAAGACACAAACTTCTGTGCAAACGTCTCTCAAGACAGGTAAGATATGACATGCCAGAGTCATGCATGGTCTTTCCACACAGTTGGCAAGTAGATGAATGGACAATTTTTATTTTGTTCCTAAAGAAATATTATTGATAAAATAATCAACGTTGAAGTTTGGTTTTCAAAAGTTGTATGTAAAATTGTTAAATTCCAGATTGACATCATAACCACAAAACACTTCTTTTACTTAAACCCCCCCATAAAGTTTTCAACGTACTCAAATACTGTGTTTGATGATGAATAAATGATGAATTTTCCTTATGGTTAGTTTTATAAAGATAATCTTTTTACATTAACGTGTGATATAAAACTCCTCCACTACATTTGCAGAGCAGTGAAGCTTAGGTGATATTTAAAAATAAATACATTAAGTCATTTTTTTTTTATAAATTTTGGTTATTCTAAGGTTCAGAAAATAGCCCTGGTCAGCTTTTATGAACATGCAGTTTCAGAGGTACCCAAAACACCAAGATGGCAATATTAAAAAACACTCGTTTCTGGTAGCATCATCCATTATTTTTACTGTCTATATGCTCAGCCAGTAGAGGTCAGGTTTCATAAGAGACATATCTATTTAGTGCAGTTTACAAAAATTCATTTTTTACTACTTCAAGGTGATTTTATATAGCTTAAAAGAAATGCAGTCCTGTAATGCAGAGAAGTTTCCTGAAGGTTTGATTGAGGCAATATTCTTTGTGTGTGTGTGTGTGTGTGTGTGTGTGTGTGTGTGTGTGTTGGGATGGGGGCTTGTTAATGCCATAGACTATAAAATGTGACTGTAGCTACTGTGACATCACAATTGGTTTCCAAACTGTTCTGAAGCATCAAGATGAATATTTTCACTTGACTCCATTGAAGTAAAGAGCTGCATCACCAGGAAGGTTCAACTATGGAATCAAAGAAATAGCCAATCTGTATATGACTAACAATCCACTTTGAAACCGAGCTTTACAAAATTGGCCGAAATATTTATTCAGTATCACCTGAAATGAGAGGCTGAGCCAAAGAAATCAGGAGGAAAGTGTTTACAGACATCATGTCAGAAAACTCGTTTCTAAAACACTTCTGATGCCTTCTGCAACCGCAGCTATCACCATCCGGTGGTCTTAAGCTCGAAGACAGGTTTAACACACTACTGCATTGGCTTCGTATTTCCTCCCCTGAATCTACATCCATGTGTTATTTAAAACACATTATTATGGATTTCAAAATGCTATTTGATTTTTGTATGTACCTATTATCAGTTTTCAAAATTTGACAGGCATATACTTCTTTTATTTCTCTCCTTTTTGACACATTTTTCAAATAACTTTTATTTGACCACAGCATAATGAGACTGGAAAGTCTGTTTTTGGTGTGCCAACAGAATATTTTTAGTAGCCCCCATATGGCCACCCCTATGAAAAAATTCTGGAGGCACCCTGCTTCTCAGACTCCTATATTAAAATGCTTAGAAGAACTAAACATGTTTGCAATCTGGTTCAGATAGAGCTAATTACCCCTTCCATGACAGCTACATGGGTGGTATTTTTTTTTATAACTTGATGATTCAGGACACTGTTGCTTTTTCTGACAGGTGGATTCTGGCACAGGTGGCTGTAGTGATTGTACAATCATACATATACAAATGTGACTGTATCAGATCATAGTTTGGGTTTAACTGTGCTCTTTTAACAATGTCAGCCACGTCTTATAAAGCCTGCCTGCCAGAAAATCCTGGAGGCAAACTTCTCCCATGTGCTAACAGGTCTCTTGCCTAGTTACGGTTGCTAATGTCTGACTGGACATTGGCCTGTTATGGGCTTAGGGAACTGTCAGATGCTTCATTGAGATTAAAGAGACACGCACCAGACTCGTTTCCCAGTTCTATTCAGCATTTCATTCCCATACAGAAATCAGAAAACTGGAAAATATGTCTAAAGGAACTAAAAATAAATAAGGCTGGCTGTTTCAATTTTTGATTTTCTTCTTTTGGCACTGTGATGGTAAAAGAAGTGTGCTGCAGCAAAACCCCAAATTTATTGGACACTTCTAAAAATGCAAATAAAGGACAACATGGTGGTATTAGAAAGTATTTAGGGAAAATTACTTGAAACTTTAATGTATTCTATAATTAACAGCTTGTGCCAAAACCTTCCTTGCTTTGGTCAGGCCCATCCATCTGGCACTCGGTGTGTGATAAAACAGTCTCTGGTTGAAGTTTTGCAGCTTAGTAATATCAGATGGTGCACTGTTTAGCTGGAATGGAAACCCTTGGCTCTGTGCCGCATATTATTTAAGGCCAACTCATTTAATCACTGATGAGTGGCTACAGATAAATACTTCTAACTTCATTTTTTAAATAATCTTTTTTATGTTGCTTTGATAGATAATGTTTTATATGCCAGTCAACAAAAAACTCTTTAGTGCCAGCAACGCATTTCTAAAAAGTTTTGATTCCTAAAATTTGAAATGAGCTCATATTTCAGAAAAATAACTTTTTTTAGATGCAACATTTTACAAGTGCTGTTTGCAATATTTTCAAAGAAAACACAAGACACGACCCAGGACCCTGACACCACCACCAGGACTCACCATCAATAACTCAACAGCCACACACTGAACAACTGAACCAAAGAACGCCACATGTAGTGCAAAAAGTATGTTCAAGTTTGGTGGACGAGACTGTAATACAAAAAGCCTGGACCCTTGATTTAAAAACAAAAACACAACAACTCTTGGACTTTCTTGGGTCATTCTGGTGTATTCTGACATAAAACACACCTGCATGAGTGAATGCAGGAAATATTCACATTCACAGATGATTCCAATTATGAGCAGATACATACTTGACTGCTGTAAAGACCTGATTCACTGACAGGATATTAGGTTAAAACGTACTTTTTTTAAGCAAACACTTTTTTCCATTTAAATTGTTGTGGGCTCGGTCGTATACCAGCTGAGATGAAGGACACCCTGGACGGGTGGCCAGTTGACTGAAACTAGCTTATGAGAATGAACTGTAACTGTGAGATCCTTTAATGACATGTCGTGAAATGGTGTGTCATTTAGCCTAATGGGAACATTAGAGACGGTCACCTCTCTTTGCGAGACCATCAAAGTCTGGCGTCATGTCTGTCTCAGCCGTGAGCAGTAAGGAGTCCATCAAGGAGAAGGTTTGTTTGGAATTGAGTTAAATCGCAGACTTATTGCAGTTATGTTAATGAATCTCAAGGTGAATAACATTTCAGATTCATTAACATTTCAGACTCTGCATTTCCAACAATCCAGGGTCTGACTTTTTTTAAAAAAAAGATGTTGATATTGATGGTTCATCCTGTGGACTAACAACTCTACATGTGACGACACAGCACTGGAAAATTAGTCTGAAGCCAAATGTTCACTCTTTACTTTTTATGTTTCTTAGAATAAAATAAAAAAAATAAAACTGATAGATAAACATGTGAAAAACAGATTTGAAATATTTTTCTTGGCATGCTTTATATGGATTTTTAACATCCATCAATTTTCTGGTACACCCTGGACAGGGTGTCAGTCGATCACAGGGTTAACAGAGAGACAGACAATTCATACTCACGTTCGCACATACGGTCAATTTAAAATCCAACCGTGGGGTTAAAAAATCGAATCCCACTAACTATGTCTTTGGCCTGTGTGGGGAAGTTGAAGCACCCGGAGAGAACCCACACAACATGCAAACTCCACACAGGAAGGCCCTGCCAGATGGAGGATCTGAACACAAGAGCTTCTTGAGGCAACAGTACTAACCACAAGTCACTGTTGAATTTTTAAGTTGAAGATGTCAGAATGAGTCTATTCCTTACATGCTGTAGCTCGGGCGGTGGAGCAGGTCATCTACTGATCGGAAGGTTGGTGGTTCGATTCCTGACTTCCCCTAGTCTGCATGTCAAGTATCCTTGGGCAAGATACTAACCCCAAATTGCTCTCCGATGCATCCATCGGAGTATGAGTGTGTGTGAATGTTTCTTAGAAAGCACCTAGAAAAATGTGCTTGGGTGAATGCACAAGTTGTGTGAGCGCTTTGAGTGCTCAGAAGAGTAGAAAAGCGCTATATAAGAACCAGTCCATTTACATTATTGTAGCTTACTATTGATGCAAATTGATAAAATACTCACTTCTAGCATTGTAAGTGATTAAATTTCACTAGATCTACACAGGAAAAAGAAAATCTTAAGGAGGACTGAGCAAAGAGCTTGAGAAGATGTGGCTAAATGGCTTCCACTTGTTGCTGACATGTTTGCATGATATGGATTTGGGCAAACAGTGCACCATTTATTTGCGTTTTTTGCATCAGAATGTGTAGACTGCATTTCCAGACAGACTTTTGAGAGATATTTCCAGACAGTTATAAATAACCACTGTAAATATCAGAAAGTCTGGTTGTTATTGGCGGCATCATTGCTCGGCTTTTTTTGTGTGCACTCAGGAACTTTAGTTTGAGTGTAGTTTGGGCCATAAAACCAGACCAGGAGAATTTTAAGATTTTTTTTTCCATCTCATTCAATGTTTCTTAAAGCAAGAAACACCGTCTGCACTCGTCATATGACTTCCCTGTGATTATTTGAACATGGCGCTGATTTTCATTTCAAGTGTGGGCTTCTTTTTTATCTGTTTAGAATTAAAAACCACACTGGAATCAATGTCCCTCCCTGCTATATTTAAGGGTCTTAAACTGGCAACTCTGCTGGCACAGTTCTTAGTGCCAGGTGCCGATGCAGCAACAGGCCAGAGATAAAAAGAGATTAGCTCATCTTCTGATAGAGGATGCTAAGCGTGTGAGTTATTATTATATTTTTTGCAATGCAAACTACAAAGAAGGGAAGCTCTGATGCCGTAAACCTATTATGGTTCATTAAGAGAGTGAAAGCAGTTAGCAGCTGATATTAAGAAAATATCAGGGTCAAACTGTGACATGACTCTACAGAGAATTTCTTTTATCCTCTTTTTTTTTCCTCTGGCATTTTCCTTCTGTCTCTTAAAAGACACTCGGATCTCCCAGTCTCAGAACAAATTGCAAGGCATGCTGGGAAGAAAATGAATCCACCCTTGGGTTTAGATTAGTGCTTTGCAGAAGTTTGGGGATTTGTGTTTCATAAAACTGTGAAAATGGAAACCAATTAGGTAATTTACCTCATGAATCATTCATGGTCTTAAAATTAGCTGTAGGGTCACAAACATGTGTTTAAAGAGATTTTCTGCAGTGCAAAGGTGACGACACTGAGCCCTCAAACTAATTATCTTTATTTTAACCACAACGACCATATTCTCACAGCAGTGATAAAATCCTGTGAAGTAATTAGTAAAAATGTCAAATTATTTATTAGATATAGGATTCTGAACAAATTCAAATAATGGCTTGTAAAGTAAAAGGTTAAATGAGGCCAGACTTTCATGTCGTATCTGTGTGGCAGAAAGGTAACAAGTGACGCTCACCCACAGTGTTCAGTCTCAGTGAGGTAGTTTATTTGGCACAAGTGATTTGCAGGCATGAAGCTTCTATTCTATGTTCAAAGACACTAAAATAACCTTGACACCCATGTGGGAGCCACTTTGAATGGCGACACTGTCATCCCACGCAAGTGGTGCGACTGACAGACCGGGCATCTTGGTGCCTGCGTCAGTCCGAGCGTCTGTTACTCAGTTATTATTTATTATATATGTAATTTTTTTTATATATTTTTAGCGAGACTGCTATCTGACGACATCATTTCATCTCTGTATGGAACTGTAACTTTCCTAAGAAATAAACAGAAATATCAAAAGCAGTCTTTGTACCTTCAAAAGCAAAAGATTTGACTCTGATGGATATTTTTTTAAAGGCTTTAAATGAAAACTCTTTCACTGGCACAAAAACAGTTATTTGCAGATTTTTTTAAAAAAAAAATTTGCTTGGATTCCTGTAGCTTCTGCCACAGTAGTTTGTAGTCTTTCTGCACAGTTTTGAAACACATTGGAATTGGAGCATGGACAGATACATAAAAATATATTTTTTAAAACAAACAAACAAAAAAAACCCCAAGGTAACTAGAGATTTTTGCCACTTGCAACAAAGTAACAGGAGATGCTTAAAAATGTACTTACATTCCCGTGTTTAAAAAGTTGTTTAAATTCCTCTGAACAGAATTTGAAATTGGCAAGTAGGTACCTGCAGAGTCCTGTCTGGGCCCCTCAACAATAATATTTAACTATTAATCACAGTTTTCCTAAATAAAAGGATCTGGCTTGCATCAGTCACATGATCACATTTAACCAATGATCGCCCTTGACGGCAGAACGCGCTGGTTACGAGCCGGGAACGAGCTCACAAAGAGCACGCACATTTTTTGCGGTCCGGAGCTGTAGGAGAAACACAAATTAACTCAGAGACAGACTGATGCAACAAAACCAGTAAGTAGGTGTACAGCGTACACTGTAGTGTATAGCACACAGGAGTATTGGCTTATTATGTACACGTTGGTAAGTTGAAACAAACGAGCGTGCTGCGTGTGCAACAGCGTGACAAACATTACCTGTCCTTTTATTAACTGCACAGGTAGTGCTGGTCATAGCTGCTGGCTACCTGTGTAAGGCGGTCGTGGGTCTGTAGCTCTGTCACCGTTTTAGGGAACATATTTAGTTTTAAAGTATTTAGAACATATTTAGTTTTAAAGTTTCCGGGCTTTTCCTGCCTTTCTGGAGGGATTATATTTCACTAAAAAACGGTCTAATATGCATGTCCACATAATTATGCATTATTATAATATTTTAAAAAACACACACTGTATTTTAAAGAACATACATTAAGAAGCAGATTATATTAGATTTATATTTTAAATAAGACAAAATTGGGTTTTTACAGCAGTAAAATTATTGTATCTCTACAGTTTAAAAATGTAATAAGCTTTGCCCCTGCACAGAGTGGATTGTGAAACAAATGGAATCATCATAAATACATTATTTCATATTTATTACTTCCCCCTCCTCATTGCTTTATTATTGTAGCTCTAGTAATAAATAATAATGTAAGGATTCTGGATTAGCACCGTGATGCCCACAGTATATACAGTATTCTGAAGAAGGTCTAAAACGTCACTGTGTGTGCGTGCATGTGTGTGTTTTATTTAGATGGATTTAAAAAAAAAATATTACTCATGATATAACATTGTGCAGACATGCCTGGTAAGGACACGAGGAGGAAACAGTAGAGCTGTGTGAGGCTACTAAAGGCAGTGCTATAACATTTTTCTGTCATCATTTTATTATAGATTAAGTGCAAGAGTTGTTAAGTGTGGATAATTAAATTATAGTTTATTGCAATAGCAAGTTGTGCCTTGTTCTCAGATAGACAGCAAGTGGAGAGTGATATATGAAATGATGGGATGGAAGGAAGAAGAGAAGCAAAGAGTGATTCACAGGCAGAGCCGAGTTTATTTCTCACAGTTTTTTGTTGCCTTATGGTTCCAAGCGCTGTCACCAATCTTTGCATTTTGTTATTATCTCATGACACTTGTTTAATCAGCTACCATCTCTCCTATGGACTTTTTAATGTCTACAGTCTCAGATCAGCACAGCCCTGCCCTCCAGCACTATCAGCAGCAACCCCTCAACAGCAACATTGTACCCATCAGGTAAAACATCGGCTACGTTTTCTTTGCCTTGTTGCCCATATTAGATTCTTAATGAATGTGTGTTGTTATTCAGCCTGGCTCAATGTGCCCCTTTTTAACTTTGAGCACCCGCCCCTTTAAACCTCTCTGCACGGCCCTGGCTCAATGTGTTGTGCATTAAGAGATGCGCTTCTGGATGCCTTGGTTGTTATGAATTTTTACAGAGTTACCGTTGTCTTCCTACCAGACTGGAGTACCCTGACCATTCTCCTCTGACATCAAAGCATTTTAACGCAGAGAACTGCTGCTCACTCTGTAAGAGTGTAGATGGCTTCAGCAGGTCATAGCTTGCTTTCAGGGTAAAAGTTGTAAATCAGTGCTGCGGTCAACGTGTTTCAAAGAGCATGGCTCTTACATTGGAGGCAATGCTTCTCCATTTCTGGTTTGTGTCGCACTTTCAGTTTGTGCTACTGCTCGGCTATTAGTTAGCAAAACAAAAAACTACAGGCAACTGTGGCAGTGTGTGGATAGGCTCAGCTGCAGGGGGGTGGAGCAGTGGGTCCAGGGTGTGGTGTTGGGGGGGGTTAGTTGGCACTGCTGGTAGTCATACTTCTATTTCAGTAGGACGCCGGGACTGGGAGAGGACGGACAGAGACTGGAGCTGCACTACGCAGTACTGGATGTATGTGGAAGTGTGACAAGGACTGGTCAAGACTGATTGGAAAGCTGCACTGTAAATAAAAGCGCACAAAGCAAAATCTGAACTGCGTGTCTGTAGACTCGTTAGCGTTGCACAAACATAACAATTACTTTTGTACAGCCTCTTTTTTTTACAACAGATTTCACCAGTAAGAGCCAGCAACCTCCAGGAACCACCACCAACCAGTCTGGAAATATACTTTTCCATAGTAACCAACGGTTATGTTACAGGTGTATAACAGGCTGAGTCCTTGTAAGGAAGTGATTCATGCAGAGTTTGCACCAGTATGCTATTTGCTCCAATGTAAAGCATCTGCCATTTATATAACATGTGCGTTGTTTCCAGTTTGTTTTCTAAGTTTTGCAAAGCTAAATACTCCTGGTGCTTCTTTAGAAAATACACTCAAGTTAAAATCTGCTGCAACACCAGTGAAGGACAAACCCAGAGAACTACAAAAATTTAAAAGTCTAATTTGAAAGGTACAGTAAAGAGTCTGGACATGGAGTTTTGACATACTTTGTGATACAGAAGCAAGCTATTAGCTTCACGGCAATGCAAACAGTTCATAGGATAGTTTTTTTTTTTTTTTAAGGGCAATGGTTAAATATTGCAAATTTTGGCAGCAGAGTTTATAAGGATGCCTTCACTTGTAACAAACCCAAAAGTATCAATTTGAGAAGGAGCATTTTTTGCCACTTTGTCCCTTTTTCCACTGCTACTTGAATAAGCCACATCACTGGAAACTTTTTATGTATGCAAAGAAATTCACACAACCAATACAAACATATCAATAGTATCACAGATAGTCCTGGCAATGATGCCAATTTGATGGTGTGTTACATTTGATTTTTCTCTTTTATGCTGAATAAACACTGTTTTTCTTTTACATATATGTGTTTTGAAGCTCTGGACATTTCTCCCTCATCACACTAAGGATACAGTGCAATTACAATAGTTTCTTTACAGCAGTGGTGAATACGCAAGCTTACACGTTTAGTTCATATGAAACATTTTTTTAGAAATACATTTTTATTAACTAGGTTGAGTGACAATTGATCAAATCTGAACATAGCCAAGGCAAAATCTTGTTACCTGACTCTGTACTTACCCACTGCCCTCTGCTGTGGGGAGCATTGTCAGATTCAACTCCTGCAGCTTCCTTCTGTGCTGCTACCATTACTGCAATCAAATTACACACTCTTTCTCCATTTTGCAAATTACATCATATTCCTTCATATAATAATGATGATAAACATGCACAGGTAAAGGGAATCAGTGCTTTGAATTACTTAAACACCAGTTCCAGTTGCTGCCAACCAACTGGTGCCTGGTACAGATCACATCCAAACCCCTTCTCTTAGTTCAATTCTGCATCACACTGAAGCTAAAGTGCTGCATTAAAGCAGCAAATTAGTAATTCAGCATACTAGCATTCTAACAAGACTATGCCCCTTTCTTATTTTTTTATTTTAATGATGTCACAAATGCTTGCCCTCTCCTTAAATTGTAGACAGCTGTAAACAGTTTGTCCTTCATTAGACCCTCTGCTTATTTTCAACAGCATTCATCTCCGCTCGAGCTGAAAACTGCTGAAAAATAAGAGTTGAAACTGAGGTCATTTTCTCTGGTCAAAATGGTTTGGTTAAAACTGCAGAAACATTTAGTGAAAAAATGTTCAATGAAATGAAAAGCTGTATAAATTTCATAATTACCACATGAATATACTCAAAGAGCTGGAGACAGAGACTTGCAGCAGTTTGAAGAGATTTATATACAGCAACTGGGAACACAAGGAGTGTAAACAAGAAGCAAAGTTGATAATATGGTGGTTTTTATTCCAAAGTTGACTGTATTTTTTTAAGGAAATGGTATTTATTGCTTTCTAAGTTAGGATATTGAGAGATTTGGGAATAACTTCAGCCACTGGAGACAGATAAGAGAGCAAGGTTACGCGGGACATGAAACAAGAACTAGTACTCAGCATGGAGTCAATTACAACCACAGCAGCAACAACAATCTGTTAGAGGCTGGAGGCACAAGCTGGTCTTTAAATACTACTTCACAGATGAGGAGATGAGAGACAGGTGTGGCTGCTGAAGCCTGGGAAAACAGAGGATCCACCAGCAGGTGGGCTGGGAAGGAACGGCCAGTCATCAACTCTACTTGAGCGAAAGAGAGCAAAGGGGGAAAAACAGGCTGCCTGGCTCATGACAATGTTTCACAATAGTCTACGCAAGAAAAAAAGAAAACATAGCAAGGCTTAACATTTCTGATGTGTGAAAACTAGCAGGTTCATTGGATTGGATCCATTGGATCACCTCTAAAGTTTGGCAGACTATACATAATCCCGTAAATGGAAAAGGATGAATTGCTGGCTAAACTTTATTAAATATAAATGTATTTAGCCCATCTGAATTAAGGAAAGACGTGAAAAATATATCCTACAGATGCATGGAAACACATCATCACCTATGTTTCCTAGGTTCAGTGGAATCAGTGGGATCTTACACCTTTGCCTAGGCAACCTAGCGAGGGTTGATCAAGTCTCAACCTGCGTCCCAACAGCTTTTAGCGATAGATCATCTCTCTTGATCCAAAGCAGCACCGGGAAGCTCTCTGCTGCTGCTTTTGTTGCAGTCTGGATGGCTATACTTCTGAGAAGCCCCTCATGCCCAGCAGGATAGGGACTCTGTAGTATCCAGCAGAGCTTCTGCAGTCTACCTCAACAGGATTGGATTCTGCTCACCAACCTTGCTAAGCTCATAGTTAGGGCTGGATCAGGTGACCCTGAACCCTCTCTTGCCTCAATAGGCTGCTGGGGGCAACTCAACTACGCATTGAGCATTTCTTCTTATCTCTTTTCACTCTCTGTGTGCACACCACTCTGCATTCAATCATTAGTTATTATCAAACTCCACAGTATGTCTTTTGTCCTGTCTTTGTCCCAACACCTCATGTCAGATGGCTCCCCCTCCCTGAGCCTTGTTCTCTTGGAGGTTTCTTCCTGTTAAAAGAAATCTTCCTGCTCACAGTGGGTCGTCTGATTGTTGGGATTTTCTTTGCATTATTGCAGGGGGCTTACTTTACAATATAAAGCACATTTGGCTTTATATAAATAAAACTGAATTGAATTGAATTGAATGTTTTCTGGCAATCCTCCAGGCATCCCTGGTACTTGGCCACCTTCCGTTTAAAGGTCTCCTCCTCCTGCCAGGGTACAGTCAATTCAGGGCAAATTGTTTTAAGGCCTCTGACAGAATGACAACATCTGATTGATGAGTTGCTTGGTGAGATCGACCATTAGCTGCCAGTCATTTGAGCTGAAGAGCAGACCTCTATTCTGCTCTATTCTGTTGTTTCAGCTGCTCTCCTGCCTCAGTGAACAAAAGATGCTTTGTGGTAGGGCTGATGTCTGCTTTTTATTAATGAGGTGCTCTCAGCCACCGCCCTCAGCACCTGGTCATGGCACTACACCGATAGTGACTATCCCCTTGGGCCTTCGGGCAACTTGTTGACCATGCCCCTCCCTGGACAGAGAGGGCAGGAAGGCTCAACCAGATTTGCTTTTTTATTTTGTCCGATGGGCTGGATCTCTACGCCTTTTCAAGGCACCCAAAGCGCTTTACAATGCCACTATTCATTCACTCTCACATTCACACACTGGTGGAGGCAGCTACGGTTGTAGCCACAGCTGCCCTGGGGCAGACTGACAGAAGTGAGGCTGCCATATCGCGCCATCTGGCCAACACCAGTAGGCGGTAGGGTAAAGTGTCTTGCACAAGGACACAACGACCAGGACAGAGAGCCCAGGGATCGAACTGGCGACCTTCCGGTTACAGATGCGCTTCCCCCTGAGCCACGGTCGTTTAAGGCATCCTGGTGTCCCTGGAGTCCCACCACTTTACAATGTCATTCTACTTGCACTTGAGCAAGAAGTCTGTCACTTGACTTGACAAGATGGTAAAAAAAAATCTTGCCTTTGACAGTGAGCAGTGATATAGTGCTAAACTACTCAGTGCTTGTTGAAACTTCCTCCACTGATTGGTAACAATCCCCCAGATTGTATTTAATTACTTCAGGAGGAGTTGGCGTTATGAGCACTGACTGTACACACTGTAAGGTACTCCAGTTAGTTAAGCCTGAGCTGGCTCTGGCTGCTTTTACCACCTCTTGCACTCTTTTTGAGTTTGGCACTCTCATGTCAAAGTTGACCTGGCTGGGAAGCTTGAGAAACTAACACATCAATGACACAGGGAGAAAGACAAGAAAAGACAAAGACTAGAAAAACACAAACTAAAATAATAGATAGGAAATCCAAGGCTATGATACTAAGAAAGGATGGGACCTATACAGTATACAGTACTGTACATAAAAGGGGAGAAGTACAACAACAAGAGACTATGGCCATCTGTAAAACATGTTGGAGGCTCTGTCATGGTTTTGGGATACATTTCAGCCAGTGGTGTTGGAGACCTTGTCAGAATTGATGGAAATATGAGATCAGAAAAGTAGGTTCAGGATGTGATCCACTTTACAAAACCATCTGGGAAGCATCTGATTGGTTGTGGCTTCATTTTACAGCAATTTATGAAAAAGACACTGCCACTGCTGTAAAAGCACAGCTGCTTATGGATTCAGTTATAGGTTGACCTGTCCATAACTGGGTCTCAATAGTATTAAGGCAGTGTGGGATCACCTTGACAGAGAAAGGAAGGGGAAAAATAGCCATCTTACAAAGAAGAGCTTTGAACGTCCTTCAAGAAGCCTGGAGAAATATTCCTGGAGAACTATTACTTAAAGAAATTACAAGAAAAACTTCAGGGAAAGAGTTCACTTTGTTGAAGAATAAAGGTGGTTATGCCAAATATTGACCTTCAAGTCCATTAGAATTGCACAAACCTTGCTTTTGCACCTATTTTCTTAGAATACGCAGAAATGAGGTGTAGCTCAAGACATTTGTGTAGACTGGAGATGTTGGGGAATTTGAAACAGATGCTGTGAGAGTGGGAGTCAGCTGTTTCTAAACAGAAGGCGAGTGTCATCGAAGGAAATACTGCTGATATGACAGGCACCGTCAGCATTGTAAATATACACACACAGTTTCCCCTGGCCAAACAATCACCTTTTAAATAGTAATAAAAAACCAAACTAACAGGGACAGAGGCTTTTCAGTCAGTGGCACCGAGGCTTTGGAATAATCTAGAACTCATGCTATGTTTAGGTGACTCTGTGGACGCCATTCAAAAGCAGGTGAAAACCTTTCTGTTTAAAAAGGCTTTCTATTGAGATTATATTATAACTTTTATAAGATAACCCAAGGATCTTAAATAGACCTTTCATTGTCAAAAACCCTCCTTTGTGGCTGAATTAAAATAATTCTTCAAAGAATGCACCAAAATACCTCCACAGCAATGTGAAAAACGCAGTTATCACAAATGCTTGATTGCAATTCTTGCTGCCAACAGTGGCACAACCGGTTATTAGGTTTAGGGGCAATTGCTTTTTCACACAGGGCCAGGTCTATTTGGAAGCTTTTTGCCCACTTAATGGATATTTAGAATATTGAGTTTTGTTTTTCCTTTCTTTTTTTTAAAATCTAAAATATGCCAGATTGCTCATTTTCTCAGTAAGGACATCACAGTCAATGTCTTACTGTTAAAGGTCAGAAACCAAAACCTATTCAAGAATTCAGTTTTGGTTAAAATACAGGCTGTCACAGGGAGAGACTCGGATATATCCTGGACAGGTCTCTAATTCACTGCAGGGCTAGATTTGTATCTCTATAGTGAAATCCGGACACCTTTTACATACTTGTGCCCTGGGAATGTAAATGGGCTGGACAGTGACCAGGAGTGAAAAGGTTATACATACACAGCCACTGTGACAGCTCCTGCTCATGCTGGAGGTCAGTATGACTATTAAGAAAAATCTTTTTTAAATGTAACTTCAGTGAAATCTTCATAGGACAGAATCCATAGTCCTTATTCTGTGAAAGAAAATCTATTTTGGTGTTCTCCTGAACTCAATATATGACTGCAACTGTTTGAGTTAATCAAAGTATGAGGGTATCATTCAAAATTAGCCTTTTTAATTAAATTAATATTTATTGATTGCAGTTTCAAAGGGAACCACTGCAGAAATGGAGCAGTGAATTTTCTAGTGAAAAGATTTTACTTTTGACTCAGACTATTAAAACTTAGGTGTGTAAAGGAAGAAATCTTTAATAGAATGATTATAAAGAGATCAAAATCAGTAAGGTTGGTCTTTATGACAGACTTATGTGAACACGCCTTTGATCTGTTGAATCAAATGTTATTTTAATCTGAACAAATTGTGATTTCACATTCAGAAAGAGTCAGTTTAAACCCATTCCATGTTTGAGCCTTTCCTCCTTGAGATGTGTAAACTGAACCAAATAGCTTGTCTAAATAAAAGAAACACAGTTAAGTAATGAAAGTGAGTGTGAGCCTATTATACTTAAAAGCCTAGCTCTCGCACAGAGAGCACTTTCTCCATACTCTCTACGAGATCTATGAGAGTGAACGAAGACACACAACTTTTACCATGAGCACACATTCCCCCCCCCCCCCCCCCACTGTTCTGCCTACGAGGGGCACCCAATCAGAAGAAAGACAAGTCTCACACTCATGTTATCATTGAGAGTCTGCCACACCTCTAAACCTCAATTGTTCACTTTTGTTGCTCTTTTAACTTGAAGACTGTCTGTTCAGCAGGTTGGATGACTTCCATTGAAAGAGGTGATGACAACTTCTCAGTATGTGGGGGAGGACACGTTATACGCATATACATGGTTGCAATAACATTTGAGAACAGCCCTTCATTGGACTTGAAAAAAGTAGCACCACAGACAAAACTATGAAAATAAGTCAACAAAAGTCAATAAAATGCCATCCATCCATCCATTTGCTTCCGCTTATCCTTTTCAGGGTCGCTGAAGCTGGAGCCTATTCCAGCTGTCATTGGGCGAGAGGCGGGGTACATCCTGGACAGGTCGCCAGTCTGTTGCAGGGCTAACACACAAGGACAGACAACCATTTGCGCTCACATTCACTCCCGCATTCACACCTATGGGCAATTTGGATTAACCAATTAACCTATCCCCACTAACTGCATGTCTTTGGACGGTGGGTGGAAGCTGGAGTACCTGGAGGGAACCCACGCAAACACGGGGAGAACATGCAAACTCCACACAGAAAGACCCCGGCCTGATGGTGGAATTGAACTCAGGACCTTCTGTAAAATGCCATCTGATTTATTGAAGTGAGGTTGCACAGGGTAGCATGCATGCTATGATGATCACATGTGGTTATGTAATCCTATATGCTATATATCTTTTAAAAATGAGGTGGTAAAAAGGATGGTGATAAATCATCCCGGTCATTTATTTCTTCCCTTCCATCTGTGCTATTACAAGTCATCATGTCACACACAAACAGCTGTAAATGTATTACAGCAGCTAATCAGACAGTCACACCCCACCTCTTCCTCTGTGGATGCTATTAGCTGCTAATGCTCTGCTCCCTTGGACACTTCAAAGGCAAATAAATGTAATTGTGATGAATTGCTTCAAACTAAAGGTTTCACTCATCAGCATCTCGACCCTCCTCAAAAGAGATGAATTTACTTTGTCAAAATAAATCCAGGGTGACACACTTGGGTAGGCAAGTAGGTGGCAGGAGGCTGAATTGACTGGAACAAGGTGACGTGGGTAATTTGTTCATCCCGAAGGGCTGGAGCATTCATTAAGGGAAAGCTGAACAGGAAGATGAGGGGAAAGGCCCGCTGGTGACAACTGAACCCATGGTTTACACCTGCAAGGTAAATGCTGCCGTACTAACACACACAGATACCAAAACAGACCTCTGCCCTTTATCTTTAGTGTCACAACCAACTGGTCATAGATCAGCAGGCCATCGCTCCAGGCAGAGTTGGATAAATGTGTTTTGTGTTTGGACCTGTTATTGGTTGTTCCAGGGGCAATTACAGGCAAGGGCTAGTCAAATTTGTTCTAAGCAGGGTATAATTTAAATGGATGATGATCATTAGCAACACCAGGTTGGCAATCATAGGGTAAATATGGATTTATCTCATCTTATTTACAGCATTCCTACCGACGAGCTTCACACACTTGAGCATTTAGGACAAAACATGTTTTGGCAAGAAAACAATCCTGATGTTATGGGGATTTCTTCTGTTGCTTTAATAATGATGATATATCTATGCAGAGTGGGTGGTGGGGGTGTTCATCAAAATGAATAGCTGCCTCCTTGCATCCCCTCCAAACCCTCAGTTTCTCCATCCAAGCCTCTTAAATTGATTGAGGAAGGTTAGCACAAGTCGCTGACGTTGAAACCCCGCTCCTCTCTGCCAGCAAATGTGTGGTGTTTCTCCTGCTCCAGCTGTGCTTCGAATTCCTGACCTTGGCTTCTTTTTAATCTGCCTGCCACAGTCCCTCTATTTTCTGACTCAGTCAGTGTGTGTTTTAGCAGAATGAAACTACCGGTGATCCCTGTTATGACCTTTTATATACTCAGACAAAGCATAAAATCTGTGTGTGAAAGTGTCTGTGTGAGAACTGTCAAGCTCAGCAGATCTGCAGAGATAAAAATCCCCCTCCAGCTGCTTGTGTTGTCTCCGAGCCATGTTTTTCTATTCACGTTAAGTATTGTTCTGCCTTTTTTCTTCTAATTTAGCATATTTAAAGCAGCTGGAGTGTTCCTTTGTTGGGACTAAATCAGTGATGATCGTTAGCGGTTGCGTGTGGTGCATAAAGTAGGGGGCAGGTAACGATGATGCTCCGTGACAGTCAGTGGAAGAAAACTTTGAATGTAAGTGGAGCCACCATGCCTCCCAGCATGAGGACTCCAAATTTAGCTCTCCACCAGTGTGTGGGTGTTAAAGCAGTGCCTAGTTTTTAAGGGTTTTAGCCCCTTTAACCTCACGAACCTTTGGTTGTGATGCATCACTTGTTAAAATATAACGTGTGCTCAAAGTCCTGCTCTGCTGCCAGAGAGCCTCTGCATTTTCCGTTTGTAAGGGAGCCAATTTAACATAGCTTGAACATCACATGAATCTGGAGAAACTTCATTATACAAGCAGGGAAATTCATTTTGCTCACTGCATGACAATCAGGACTTACCTCGGCTGTGTAGAGCAGATAGGTAAATTTAAAAAAATGCACACCTCCTTATCTAAATGCTTGCATTCTCATTCTAACAACACGAGCACCACTACAAAATACAAAGAATGAGAAGAAGGAGATAGCATCTTCTATCAACTATCACCAGCTCAGTCAGCTGATACAGCCACAGCCTCAATCTGCGCGATCGCTCGCTGGTTCATTTACATGATCCGTGTCTGATAATTGGGGAAAAGACAGAAATCTCAAATCTGGCTACAAGAGGAGATATTTTTTATTAGATCTTGTATCTTTACAGGGATCCATTAACCAAACATGCTTAGAAAAAAATATATGCACATTTATGTATATTCAGTATTTGCATGTACCAGGTTGGTATAGATTTAGGGAGTATTGCACATAACTATTCTTTGTCCTGTGTGTATCTGATTAATGGTGCCTGAGTTTTTTTGTGGTTCTGTTTTTCTGTTACTTGCTCAGTGGTCAAGGATATTAATCAAATTGGTTATTAAAAGTTAAATTTTTCTTATTAAGAGATTTCTCACAGATGAATGAATTTACAGTGATTGCTAGGAACATTTGAAGGCCAGTACAAATGAACTATTGTGAAGGCAGGCAGATCCTTGTGATGATAAGCCCACAACTTTCAATCTATTATTATTAATATTATTATTATTATTATTATTATTTATTTATTTATTTGCTTTTCCTACCTCGAAGGGGCGAGGAAACAATTTGAAATAGAGACATTGAATACTGGCCTACCTTGCAGAATTGGCCTCATAAAATGTTAGCATTGAGTTGGAAAGCATCTGTTAAGAGGCGCTTTTTCTTTTGTGTTGCTTGTGCAATCTAAAGTTTGGCTACTTGGGGAGAGCTTCTGGAGGTTTCAAGGAAAAAGTGTTCAGGAGTCTTCTTTTACTTAAGTATGTACAAAAGTTAAAGGAAAGCTTTCTAAATTCTAAATTGGTTGTGTTGGCTGCAGAGCAGTTTATTTTATTTTACTTCTTTCTGTAGCTAACACATCAACATTTGCATCATCAAAAAAAAAAAACCCAAACCTTCCAACCGGCAAGACAAACACTGAAGTCAAAGTCGGGAGTTCCATAAAGGAGTCTTGTGGGACCATTATTTTGAGACTTGAATTTTCTTTCATTTTAGACTCTTTGTTTTCAGTCATCATTCGGTGATGTTGAGACACAAAAACTATTTTTGATTTTTTTTAAAATAAGATTTAGCAAAGGATCATATTTTGCGTAAAATAAACCATTGCATGTAATATCAATGTGCTTAAAGCATGTCCTGCTTTTTCGCGGTTACTTGAGCAAAGATTTAGTGATTAGGAATATATTTCACAGAAAAAATAACCCTGCGAGAGGCAGGGTTAGCGGCAGCTGTCTTAGTGCGAGAGGCAGGGTACACCCTGGACAGGTCGTCTGTCGCTCTAACACATAGACACAGACAACCATTCACACTCACACCTATGGGCAGTTAACCTGTCCCCACTAACTGCACGTCTTTGGACTGTGGGAGGAAGCCAGAGTAACTGGAGAGAACCCACACAAACACGGGTCAACACTCAAACTCCACCACAGAATGACCCGGCCTGATGGTGGAATTGAACTCTGAACCTTCTTTCTGTGCAACAGAGCTAACCGCACACAAGAAAATACATTTCCCCCCAAGACACTGCAAATAAAGTTTAGGTGTGGAGGCATGCCATTTCGGGGGACAGGGCTGGATCTGCTTGGACACTTGCTAGCTGTGAATTCTGTGGTAGATTACATGCTGTATTCAGAGGCACTGCTTTCCACTAGGCAAGCCGGGCAACTGCTTGGGACGTCCGGCCAGTGGGGGTTCCCCAAGATATCAAAATCAGCAGTGACACTAGAAGAAACCAAAACCCCACTAAAAGGCCACCGCCTGACGCCACCGTATGAATCTGTTTAAACAAACCGATGACACCAATGAAAAGCACTTGGTAAAAATGAAGAAGAGTTATCCTTATGGGAATGAAAAAGAGAATGGGAAGGGGAAAAAAGCAAAGCATCGTTAAGTGGAGTAGATAATGATGCTAAATAACCAAATGATAGTCTAATTTTAAATATGGTGATGAATACTTTTTGGAGAAGCCCCCTGTGAAATTTTGCTTAGGACACCAGCACACTCTAGAACCGACACTACCTGTACTCACATCCAGGCTCAATTACACTGATTCTATGTTAACACTGATTTTATACCCAATGTCTGACTAATTCAGGGATTTTCCTTCTAACATGCAACTTTTCGAGTTAATTTCTCCAAAATCTCAGTACATATGCATAATGTCGTAATGATATTACTGTTTATCATCCATCCACTTATCAACTTATCCAGTTTAGGGTTTGTTGGGCCTGGAGCAAATTCACATTCACACATAGGGCCAATGTAGAACCACCAAGTAACCTAACAAGCTTGTTTTTGGACTGTGAGAGAAAGTTGGAATACCCGGAGAGAACCCGCTGTCACTGCTGTCAAAGACACAATAAAAAAAAGATAATTTTTTTAGCAAAAAGAATCCACTAAAGCTTCACAAAGAGAAAAGACAGAAAGCTCTCTACACATGCTGAGAGGAACTTCAGAAATTGTTGATAATTCTCTGTGAGCTTCTTACTGAGTTGACCGTTTTCACATAATAACCTATTGCTAATACAGAAGTATGGATTAGTGCAGCTTCTACATGTTACTATTTAGTGTTGTTAATTGGCATGAATCTCTTGTAACTCACTGTGAGGTCTTAATGAGACAACCACAGAGGCAATTATCTTGTAAACTGAAAACTTAGAAATTCTCCAAGGAAATTCTCCGTAACATCCATATGGTCCCACGTGAGATTGGATTAGTTCGGTACATAAGCGCCACATATAGCACAGTTCATTATACCAGCTGCCACAGCATGAGGTCTGAGACTGTGATGGGACTGGGCTCCATGAAAAACTTGCACTTCTTCGTAGCTCAAATGACACCTGGAACACTGGGACAGGCTGACCTACATTTGAATTACATGATGGGGAGTAGAATTGGAATTGAAGCGCTTCGTTTGGCTGCCTCTCTGCACATATTTGCAGATTCTTCTCCTTCTTGCCAAGGTTATCTGGAAGATTTACATGGCACTTTGTTTTTTTATAACCTGCACTAAATTGTAACATTCGCACATTTCACGAGCAGCTGTCAAAGACCATTTAAAACTGCTGTGCTATGGAGAAAACACACACACACACATAATGCCCAAGCCTTCATTTTATGTCTGGACGTGTGTTCATCGATCTGTTAAGGTCACATGAGAGCTGACCTTATGACTGATATTGATGCTTGTTAGTTATACACATAAAATTACTAACAAATGCTGAATGTCACACATATGGAAAACAGCCATGATAAAACCGATAGCAAATGTTTAAATGTCTTGTATAAATTATCCTTTGATATAGTTAGGAAGTTGCCCCTTTATGCATTTTTCTCATGCAGCATAACTGTATGAAACAAATGTGAACCATAAGAAAAAAGAGAAACACATTCCACATACTGTAAAAGAGATGCACTGGTGGAAAATTCTTATTTCATTATTTATTTTCCATCTTTGTGTGGTCATAGAAACATTACTAAACGCATGGTTATGAGCTAATATAAGGCAAGTGTTCATATTTACTGTGCGCTGATGCAGAGATGCATGGTGCGTGAGTGAAACAGAAAGTGGGGTTGCATTAAATGCATGAAAAAAAGACAAAACCTGCACACTGTACTTTCTATGCAGTTTGTGAATGAGGAATAAGCCCCCGCCGCTTGAATAAAGCACTTACCAGCGGAGTGTGCAGACCTCAAAGCTGACATCTTGATCCACTGCTGTGCAGCCTAAAATCCCTTGGGGTGTTTGAAATAATCAATACAGCACCTCTCAGTCAGACATGAGCAATCGGCCTCGAGGTGGTGGCTGGGCGGGGGGTTACGGGATCAATTTTATGTCTTTGACTAATTATGACTTTAAGAAAAAAAAAAATCACGGACTTCAACAAGACAAGCATGATTAAAGTGATTGTGATGGCTTAAGTTACCGCAGATAGTGCATCGCCAAAGAACGGTTACTATTGGTGCCATTTTCAGACGGACTGGTTCCTGTTTTTTTTGTGGCTAGTTTGCTTAAAGGGGAGACGGGGGAGGCATAGCTGAGGGGAGGTGCAGGCGGGCAGGGAGACAAGGAGGAGGTGGGGGAGCGAGGGAGCGAGGAGAGAGCTGCCAACAGAACAGTAGTCCAATCCACGCGCAGCCGGGACTCCTTCTGGCGCCAGGCGCGCGCGGATCACTGAGATTCAGAGCGACAGAGGGAGAGGCGCGTGACGAGTCGGAGCGGTGTGGCTCCTCAAGACCCTCGCTGGGACACCACCTCCTCCTTCTTCGCAGTTATAGTCAACAAGTGCGGCCGTCGCGTTGCGTTTAATTAGAAGAACCAACATCAGCCGCATCTGGATTCGGCTCGAGATTTGGGAAGTTCCACGCGCACCGCTGAGGAACTTTCTCGCGTTTCCAGCCCCTTCATATACGGACACACTGAAGTAGTACTTTTTAAAAACAATGGGCTTTTTCTGTTTGTTTTCAAAGACCTTCTTTCTTTCTAAAGACCCGCACGCGAGTGTTTTCTTGGGTTGCCTTTCTGCCGAGGCTGGGTGGAAAAAAAGTGGGTAAAAACCTTCCAGAATCCAATTTCCAGGTAAGTACCTTTATAAGTAGTAAACCTGCTATAAAAAAGAACTTATTAGCCTGCATGTCTTTGCTTTTCTGCTGCCCACAGAACCACATCATGATTAAAATCCGCAATATTACCAAACCCTCTCGTGTTGCCTTCCCATAAGCCTCATTAAATTTAAATCTCTCTTCCGTGTTTTCTTGCCGCTGTAGGCACCTAATAATATCCTCAGCTATTAAAGATACATAAATGTTAAATTCCTTTATTCTTGTGCCAGGCTGAAACGCCTTGTTATAAACCAAAATACTTTTACATAATTTTATTACATTCCTGCAAAAATACATTGAAAACCACAGCACGGTGTGTAAATCATATGGTGTACTATTTTACTTACAAATGCAGGGGTGTCATAACACAGCTGCAGAATGCTTTAGGTGGACAAGACGCCTCATCTTGTCCACACCTCCTGCTGAGCGCAGGCTGATTAGGATATAAAGGGCCCTTTTTTTGTCTTTTTAAGAAATGATGTGTGTGGCCTTAAGCTATGAGGCGCCTGCCAAAGTGATGGGTGCACAAAAAATGACAAATGAGAAGAAGACACCGCAGCTCCATGGGGCGGATGACCTCGAACACAGCGAGGGGGGCTCATTGTGTGCTCAGTTCAGCCCACCAGAGGGTGCGCAGTCCTAAAGTGATGATCCTCCTGCAGGACAGATGGGAGCAATTTTAGAGCGCACAGCTATTCCTACCGTGAGGCTGTGAATGAGTGGCAGCAGTTCTTGAGATGCAAGAGTTCTGCAGAAAAAATGCTTTTCCTGGTGTTTTTTGGTAATAATGTTTGCTTTTCTTTGCTTAGATATTAAATGTAATGTAATTAAGATCGATCTGCACATGGCCTGCACGGTGCTCTCAGAGCAGCGAGTGATTTCATGTAAGGAGATAATATAACTGATAAAGCCAGAGAAAGAAAAAATTGCACTTTTATAAATTGAATGAGAAAATACAGGCGATGACCCACGAGTGTATCTGCTGTTTTATGAGATTTGCTGAAGTGAAATGGATTTTTTTTTTCTGCTAATAATTGCATTACACCTTTAGCAAACATTGTGGGCATATCATTTTCTCCGCTCATTTTGGCAAGACAAAGGCAGCTGGCTGTGCACTCAGAAAAGAACTGATTTAGCAGGAATTACTGGCTCTGTTAGTTCTTTGTGTATAAACTCTGTGCACACGTAACCGCTCCTTTTACATAGTAGTAATTCTTTTTTTATTATTATTATGAAGAATAACTTGTTATTTCTTTGCTTTTTTCAGTGCACAACATGGTGAGAGGATTTCAGCGTTGCTTGGTTGGCTCCTAGCTCTCTGAAGCTTTTAACATCCTCACAATAAAACCTGAAAATACAGGTCTCTGCTGGAATATGTTCAGCAAACAGCTCAATTTTTGGATGAGCACCTTCGAAATATATTTCAAAAGGTTATATAAAACTCTTTCAAATCAATTTTAAAGGATTATCTGGAGATAAGCTCAGATGCTTCTGTGAATAAACTGATCATTTTGGTATTTTTTAAGTGCTAATGAAGCTGTGATTATCCTCATTAAATGCTGAGAAACAGGTGACACTATGTTTGCTTTTGCCTGACAGAACTTGCAGGAGGTCACTGCTGAATATGCAGGACTTAGCAGGGCCTGATATGCACAGGAAATCCCTGATCTTCAGCGGCTTTGCCCTCGTATGGGGCTTGCTGTTTGGAATATTTTTCACAAGTGTACCAGTGGTAGCTTGTCCCACAAGCTGTCACTGCGTGGAGAAGAATGGCTTAACCGTGGTCCAGTGTATGTCTCGTAACCTGGAGAAGATCCCTGCGGATCTTCCAAGAGATACTGTTATCCTGCTTTTGGCATCCAACCACATCACCCACATCCCCCATCATGCCTTCAAGGAACTACACTACCTTCAGGAGCTGGATCTGTCTAACAATGACATAAAGACCGTGGACGCTGGAGCATTTCAGGGTGTTTTTGACAGCCTCCTTGTACTGGATTTATCAAACAATCGCATCAAAAGTGTCCCCAAAGAGGCATTTGCCCGCCTACGAGCAAAAATCAGCCTCTCGAACAACCCGTGGCACTGTGAGTGCACGCTGCAGGAGGTGCTGAGGGAGCTGCAGCTGGACCCGGAGACGGTGAACGAGGTGATGTGCCACACGGCCGTGAAGGAGGAATATGCCGGCAAACCACTAATCCAGGTGCTGGACTCAGGGATCAACTTCTGCAACTTTCACCACAAGACAACTGATGTAGCCATGTTTGTAACCATGTTTGGGTGGTTCACGATGGTGATCGCGTACGTCATCTATTACGTGAGGCACAATCAGGAGGATGCCAGGAGGCACCTGGAGTACCTCAAGTCACTGCCAAGCAGCTCACAGATCAGCAAGGACTTTGACACCATCAGCACGGTTCTCTAACAGGCCTGGTGACTCAGGAGGTGTAGTGTGTGTGTGTGTGTGTGTGTGTGAGTAAATGTTTGGTTATGTTCAGAATGACTAAAAAGCTATTGCAACACATCATCACTTATGTTTTCAAGCACATCATAATCATTGGGTGTCTATAATAGAAAATACTGAGCTGCCCATAAATGATGTATTTTACATTATTCCCAAACATTTGCTTTGGTTTTATGTAATATACGTAAATTGTTAAAGCCCCCAACCAAACAAGGCAGCAATGAGAGCACAAAGTGAGCAAAATGCTGCTGAAAGTCACAAATCCACAAGGAGTAATAGATCCAGAGTGGAGAGATGAATGATCCTTCCCTGGTGTCGATCCTCCATGTGATTGAATTTGGACTGAGACGAATGAGGAGGACTACAGTGTCTCCCAGTTACTTTGTATCGACTGATTTATGTTCTTTGTGTCACTCTGTCAAGGTGAAGGCTATTTTTTGAGACTCCTGCTAATATGTGAACACGATCAAGATGTTAAAATTCAGTTTGTATTGCACACGCAAAAACCATAAAACGTCCATAAGTAGTTTATGCACATTTCTACTCTCACAGAGTAATTCCAGCACAAATTTAAGTAGGTATGACAGTTTGCCACTTAACTTTGCCCATCAGAGTATGCTTGTAGCTCATATTCATGAAGCCAGGACGGTTTGCCACTTCATTTTACCCGTTAAAGCATGCTTGTAGGTCACATTCACAAAGGTAGCATGGTTTGGCACTGAATTTTACCCGTCAGAGTTTGTTTTCTAGCTCATATTCACAAAGGTAGGATGGTTCGCCACTTAATTTTAGCTGTTAAAGTATGCTTGTAGGTCACATTCACAAAGGTAGGACGATTTGGCACTTAATTTTGTGTTGTGCGCATGCGCAGAAACAACAGGTAGGATGGTTTGTCAGGTAGGGTGGATTCCCAGAACACCGGCCCTGCCTTACAAAAAACCTTTACACATCAAACTGTTGGCCCAGGAAATAATATTTTTTTTACTTCATGAAGCATCTTGTCATGTTAAAGAGTATTTAAAATAGGAAAGCCTGCCATGCACTTACAGCTCTGATATGTTTTTTCTGTAGAAGACTTAATCCTTTCTGGTCTAGGTTTAATGTCAAAGAAAGTGAAAGGCTCTGATCCAACTTCTTTATTATGTAAGGAAGTGAAATAAAAACAAAATTAGCACACTACAGCGCATCATACATCTCAAAATATGAACCTAGTTTCTCCGATCCCAATGACTGAGGTTGATAACAAACACTTACCTTTTTATATTATAGGCAACATACAGAAAATGCAAAAATATCTTTACGCACACTCTATGTTGCATCTGTTTGTATTTTAGCTGCCTGGTCTCAGCAGTCCATGATGCAACATAATGCGATTTATTTTGCAGTGTACATGGATACAAATTTTCAGTGGATC
The DNA here is from genome assembly GCF_056152115.1 of Neolamprologus brichardi. NCBI lineage: Eukaryota > Metazoa > Chordata > Actinopteri > Cichliformes > Cichlidae > Neolamprologus > Neolamprologus brichardi. The sequence goes on along the minus strand of NC_142119.1, from coordinate 4,284,604 downwards.
TTAATTGGAAGTATGTTTAATTTGTGCACCTCTTAAATTTCCCAGACTATGCTGTAATCAGACTGATCACTAAAGCAACACATAGAAAATTTCTTATTGATAAGCTAATCTCTATTGTATGACTTTCAGTCAGTTATACCTATTGCTACAACACTCGAGATGTCAAACCCATGGTTTCAAAATTGTAGTCCACCGATGATCAGATGATGTCACAGCGGCCACGTCCGTCTTCTATATACGACCCATGATTTTATCCCAAACGTTGATCTTTTTCAGCCAGTGAATTAAATTCTGAAGTGCAAAAATAATAACAAATACACCCAGAACTCTAGTTCTTCACCCATTCAAAATGGACATAATTCAGTTCCTGTTCATTTACATAGTCTTCATAATTTACCCGCGGATTCATTTTACAAACTGCTGCCAGGCTTTGTTGCACATTTACACACAAAATAATTAAAGATTTGTGTACATTAATGTGGATTAATAAATTCAGTTCTTTCATTAACTGACATGAACTGCAATGCTGATGCAAAATGACCTTTCCTAACTTAGTTTTTTGCTCCGAAGGGTTTTATAAGAACAGTAAAGTGGAACTGAATACTTAATCTGGAATTATTCTCATCTGAAAATAATATGTCATCGTCTTCAGGAAACTATGCAGATAAAGCTGTAACTTACAGAGACCCAGTTAATATCTTCAGTTTGTGATTCTTTACAAGAATGTGTCCTTTTGTGCAATCAAGATCAGTGATGGATCATGGGGCAGATATTTGGTCAAATATTCTGATAGCAATGCTTTGCTGCCTTGTCCCTTAAGAATCATGCCATGGGAACTTCTGTCACTTAAAAGCATCTAAAATCAAATAACTGATGATTGGGTTTAGACACAGGGGCTACAGCTAATGAGTACAACATGCCCAGTTGTGTGAATGATAAGGTGATGTCTTATTTCCATTATTAAATTAAGTGTGAAGGATAAGTTAATCATGGATTGGGGACATCAGAGAATTCACTGAAAACTAAATTCCTTTCCTGTCAGTTTGTCATCCTCTTGTGTTGCTTTTATCAATCTTTTATTGAGAGTCTCATGAGTTTTGCTTTTATCTGCCGGCTTCACAGCCTCACGGTAAAAAGGCAGAAACAGCCTGAACAGCATCACCAGAGTATATTCTGTCTGCAGCCAATAAATCCCCCAAACTGCAAAACATTAGGCATGTTCTGAACACGCGATTAGAGCCGTTTTACCTGTTTGTAAAAAGACTTTGCAACTCAGAAATTAAATGGTCTGTAGATTATTATTTTTATTTCTTTAGTCCTTACTGGTGATTTAAAAATACTGTCTTCATTCATTTATTTTGCCTAATCATGGTGTTTATTTTTGGTTTTTGCAGAGTTTATTCCACATTTGACTTAATCTGTTTATTACTGTACCAGAAACATCTCCAAACAAATTGCTTCTATTGGGATTAATAAAACTGTTTATACCATATTGTGTTGTACAATACTGGTGGCCCAATGTGCGCAAATCTCAACAATGTGTCTGCTGGATCTGTGTCAGGCAGGTTGATTTGGTCCTGTCAGGTTTGAAATGGAGAACAATGCAAGTAGCGTTACCCTGCAGCCATATCTCCAGACTCTCTGTCCAGATTATAAAAACCCAATTACTGAGCTAAAACACCCACAGTCTAGTCAGAAATCTCCAGATGTTTGTCACTGTGAGGGAGCCCTTCTGCATTCCTGCATTACACAACCTTCCGATTCAAGGTTACACTATTTTGTGATAACCTGACACAGTAGCAGTGGCCTGTATAGAAGGCAAGAATTCGCAGCCACAAGGTGTTAAGAATATTTCATGGGGGTTTGACAACACACTCTGACACAAATGTGGTAATGATGCTGAAAATGGCTTTTGCTTGCTAAAAAATATGCATCACCATCCATCCATCCATCTTCATCCGCTTTATCCGGGGCCGGGTCGCGGGGGCAGCAGCCTAAGCAAAGAGGCCCAGACCTCCCTCTCCCCAGCCACCTCCTCCAGCTTATCCGGGGGAACACCAAGGCGTTCCCAGGCCAGCCGAGAGATATAATCTCTCCAGCGTGTCCTGGGTCTGTCCCGGGGCCTCCTCCCGGTGGGACATGCCTGGAACACCTCACCCAGGAGGCGCCCAGGAGGCATCCTTGTCAGATGCTCGAACCACCTCAGCTGGCTCCTTTCGATGTGGAGCAGCAGCGGCTCTACTCTGAGCCCCTCCCGGATGGCCGAACTTCTCACCCTATCTCTAAGGGAGAGGCCAGCCACCCTTCGGAGGAAGCTCATTTCCGCCGCTTGTATCCGCGATCTCGTTCTTTCGGTCACTACCCACAGCTCGTGGCCATAGGTGAGGGTAGGGACGTAGATCGACCGGTAAATTGAGAGCTTCGCTTTTACACTCAGCTCCCTCTTCACCACGACGGACCGGTGCAGCGTCTGCATTACTGCAGCTGCAGCCCCAATCCGTCTGTCGATCTCCGGCTCCCTTCTCCCATCACTCGCGAACAAGACCCCGAGATACTTGAACTCCTCCACTTCCAGTTCAATATTCAAATGTTACACAGGCGTGCTATAATATATGTGTGCAACATACAGAAACTAAGTTGAGCTAAGTACTTAATTACGTCTTAGGTCAGGCAGTTAATCAGTGCAGGTAAAAGAAAAAAAAGCCATCAAAGTAACTTTAATATACAAATAAATGAATACAGCTTTGAATCGCAATTTTACTGTCTAACTTCAAGGTTTGTATGAATATGTGTGTTGGGTGTTGCTGTTTGTTACAGTCAAGCATCACATATTATCAGTTACCTTACGCCTCAGTCATACAGGCCTTGAAACTGGGTGGTGACCCCCTGGCAACCACTGGCTGCTAGGAAAAAAATTAATCTGGTGAGAGGTTGCTGACAGTTACTAGGTTAGAATGATTGTAAAGAGGAATGCAGTACTGCATCAAAAACCTGTAATCGCAGGAGATGGCCATCATCACACACAGTTGCCATGGGAGACGGTGACATGCCTCCAAACACTTGCCAACTACTCGCTGAGCGTTAGTGAAAATGTGAAAAGTCTGTTGGAACCCAGTGATGGAGACTGTCCTCGGAGTAAATCATGCACCCAGGAGACAGGCTGACAAAAAGTAGTTCACACAAAGCAACATAGCGATTGCTGATCATAGAAAGTCTTTTCAAAATGCTATGTCTGAAAAGAAGTGCTGGAAATGTGAAGTTGGTGGTGCCGAGATTAAGGATGCTGCTGTTCGAGATATGATTTGAGAGTAAATACAGTATAGTATTACTTAGGTAACCGGTGCCTCCAATTCTTCCAGTGTGGATGCAGTTTAAAACAACACTTATAGGCTGAAGGCAAACGTTTTCTGTTTTGTGTTAGACTTCTTTGAGTTTAACTCTAGCTTGGTGAGTAGTTGGAGAGTGTTTGCAGACAAGTTGGTCCCTTTCACGCAAACTACGGACAACTTCTGCAATCTGAGTGACCAAAGCAATCACAAGGAGGTGATTGGAGGAAGTTTTTGGTGCAGCACCCTCCTAGGAAACTGTTTCACCTAGTGAAAGCCAGCAAACTCCAGCAACCACTTGCCAACCAGTTGGGGAACACTCTACCACTAGTTGCCAGAGGATTGGTAACCAGTCTTGAAGCCAGTGTGGCTAAAGGTTTAATTAGCATGCCTTAGGCTCATGACCTTTTTTTGATTGTAGCATACCTGTGTTTGGACACAAACTCAACAGAATTGTTTTTTCTGGCGGTTTACTTTGTTGGTCAGGAGTTGATTGTGTCCAAGCACCTACTCTCTGGGATTTCTACACCATAGCACTGTGCGTTAAGCCCTCTCGCTGTCCATCCTCACCACTGCAGAAACAAAAACATCTTCTGTACTTTCCTCATGTAGTGACTCCCCACTCATGTAGTCGTTTATACAGGTTAAAATAAACACAAAAACACAAGTACTCAACCCACTCCAGGTGAAGATTTGTGTTTAATTTTGCATATTGTCATTCAGTTTTTAAACTACTGTAAGTATCTTTGTTACAAACGTGTCTGTATGTGTAGTTTTGACCTGTCATATAACAATGTTTGTGCTGGCCAATGTGTATAAAACTTTTCTGAACAATTTTCTGAAGGAATGCACATGCCATCTGTGTTGTTATTTTGTAAAATACGTCTCTAGTTAAATGAAAGTGTTGAGGTATCTTTAGGAAATTGTACCTGTCAGTTTTCTTTTCTTCGTCAGTAGAAGAATAAGTCTATGAGCTGTGTATTTCTGTGATGGAAATGAAAGGGCTCCGATAATCATAGAGGTTTGTTTCAGTAATTACTGTGTGTTTGTTTTGTTTCTCTAAATTAATGGACACCTTACCAGCATTTCAAAAATAAACATTTCTTTTCAAACACGCTTCAGTGGCCGATTTTTGCTGCTCCTCATGTTGCTCCCCCAGCAGTGGTGTTTTATAAGCTCTGTAGGAAGTTTCTCCCTACGCCAGGGGTCAGCAACCTTTCACACCCAAAGAGCCATTTGGACCCGGTTTCCACACAAATGAAAACACTGGGAGCTGCAAATACTTTGTGACATCTAAAATGAAGATAACACTGTATATATTGTTTTTTACCTTTATTCTTTGTGTGAACAACTAAGGTGTGTTGCTTATGAAATCCATGAAGTGCTACAGAGAAAATTACATTTTATTTATGTAATTAACACATTTTGAACTCTTAAAGAAATTTAACAAAAGGAAAGACACCCAGCTGAACTAAAATGATCCAGCAAACAAAAACTGTTGTGAGCCGCCTACCTTATATTGCCTTTGGGCTTTTGGAGCCTTGACATGACTTTTAAAAAATAATTGGAAAAAAGCACTATGCTACTAAAAAATTAAAAAAATAGATATTTGCAATATTCTGCCTAAATATGTATTTTACCTGGTTAATGTGTGTGGCGGGGCGTGGTCTGCAGCACCGCTGCAGGGGAGGCGGACGCACCTAAGCAGCACCCGCAATCACGCCTCGCTGCCTTAACGTCTGTGCTCTCTATGCTGTTGTGTTGGTGTGTGTCAGGCTGTGAGCTGAAAAGCTACAGCCGGCTGTATGCGTACAGCAACCGTGTGTGAAAAGTGGTCAATAAAGAGATGCTGAAAAGTCGGGTCTGCCGTGATATGTTTAAAATGGGACTTCTGCTCCTGAACCTCTGCGCACAGCGTCTTCAAATCAGGGCTGTAGAAGTCACTTCATCTTTACGGAGGACTGTAAGCTGTCATCTGTGAGGCGTGAGCGGTGTTTGTTTTTAACATAGTTCATGGTGGAGAATAGCTGGTGACATAATGTGGATCCGAACATCCATAATTGACCTACCTGGGGTTGAAAGTCTCGATAAATGCACGGCGTTTCGGCGGGTACACTGGCTTCCGCGAGTGTGACGCTTATTTTGAGCGATGAAAAAATGATAAGATATAATTGTATTTTTATATTTCAATATCACAATCTTCCAATTTAGAACTACAAGTTTAAAAAGAACTAACATAAATAAAATACACTTCAGCAAAATACTTCTAATTTATTTTCACAAACCACGCGGAGCCGCAGTGTAAGGACTAAAGAGCCGCATGCGGCTCCGGAGCCGCAGGTTGCCGACCCCTGCCCTACGCCCTCAGCCTCTTGGCTAGTTCAGGAAGCTTGCAGCCAATCAGTGCTGAGCTGGTATTGAAACTATAAGGAATGAGAGTTTTGTCTCATTCAGGTGCTGGCACCAGAGGTAAGTGCAGAAGTTGTCTGCTGACCTCTGGTGCTGATGGGGAAGGTTGCTTCAGGAAGGGCATCATCCGTAAGTGTCATATTAGAACACGCAAATTTAATTGAGTATTTTAATTTAAGCTATAGTCTTTTCCTAAACATAATCTGTTTGGCTTTCTGTATATATTAACATATAAATATATATAAATGTTTATTTATATAGAGCCAGTTCACAGCATAACTTACCTCAAGGTGAAGACTACAATATTATTGGAAAAAACTCAACAACCCAATGAGGAAGCACTTGGCAATGGTGGAAGGATGAACTACCTTTTAACAGGAAGCCTGATCCAGCAGAATAAACTTCAGGAGGTGCAGCCACGTGCCTTGACCAGCTTGGGGGTGAAGGGAAAGAAAAGAGAATGAAAGGGAGACAATTTATTGACATGCAGTAGTGTTAGATAAATATGTTGAGTGACCTGAAGGGAGCGGAGAAAACAATAGCAGCAAAACTAAGGAATGGTCACTTGGTGCAGCCCTGACTGTAAGCTTCACAAAAAGGAAAGCTTTAAAACTAATCCTAAAAGTAGAAAGGTTGTCTGTCTCTGAAATCAACACTGGGAGCTGCTTCCTCAGGAGAGGAGTCTGATCGCTGAAGCCTCCCTTTCTACTTTTAGATATAAATTTGGAAGCCTCTCCTAAATCCTATATGGACACTTTCACTTCTTAAAAACAGACTACTCTTGACAGTTTCGCGTCAGGACCCAGGATTGCACTTGCTGATGTGTGGAGGCATCAGTGCCAAAGGAAATCTTGTGTGCAACACTGGTTGTTTTGGAAAAATTAGTGGTATTTGATTTCATGGACTCAATGTGACTGCACCTGTCAACCTATCAATACCCACAGTAGTGTTTCATAAGCTTTATGTTTTGGGTGTGGTGCATGGTTGTCGTGCCAAGGTGGGTTATTAAAAGTTTGCTCTTGATGTTCTGGCAGCTTTCTCTGTAGTTTATAGACAGCTTTGTAAATATTTGTACCCTTTTTCCTCAATGAGTTCCATATATAAATGAGCTGTATAAAAAAATGACATTTTTGTCAAGTATCTTCAAGTATTCTTGTTTGGACAAAGAGAAGAACACAAATGGATTAGAAAACAGAAAAATAAGGAATTTAATTTGCTTTAGTGAGTCATCAGCTGTCAAGGATTTTGACTTACAAGTTTGTTTTGCAAGGATTGTGGTTTAGAGCACAGTGTAGTGATTGTTCAACGCAAAAAGAAAAAAAGAAAAACAACTGATTGTTAATCTTCTCCACAGCTGCTTCTCATGGAGTGGGCTGTGCCCTCCTGTGCTGTGAGTAGGGCAAGCTTTTGACTTGAGAATGAAGATCGATAAAAGACGCATTACAGAGAGAAACACGTGCCTGCAGTACCACTGTTAAAGGCCAGTCTCTAAAGCTCTGCGACATACTTTACTGTAGCATTTATTTTAATTAGTGATTCCTGAACCTTCAGCAAGTGACTTTTTAAAAACTGTTGTGCTTTTTTTGGATGAGCATTCAGAAAGCGGCAGCGATCTTTATGTCAAAACTTAATTTGTTAATTAGATGTCCGTGCGGAAGTTACGGAGCCAAAAGTGACCAGTGCAATCTTCCAGTGTTATTTAAACTAACCACAAGAATCCTGGGCCAATGTGCTTTGGACAGACAAGACCATGTTTGGCCATAATGCAGAGCACGGATTTTGGTGAAAACCCAGTGCAACATATGAGTCTTCTCTCCCCACTATATATTAATATTTTAGAGCCAAATGCAGAGGTAGGAATTAACAAAGTACAAATACTTTGTTACTATACTCAGAAACTATTTTCAAGTATCAGTACTTGATATCGCTACTGTTTCATGACAGACTTGTTACTTTTGGTTTAATGCATATGAGGCACATATTTAGTTACTCTGCCTTTGAAGAGGCAAAAATAAATAATGTATCATATGCTGCATTGTATAAACTATGGATGTAGCTTCTTGGTCGGAAAAATTAAGCCAGCGCATAAGTGTCTAAAAACCTGCATTTTATCTGAAGGCCACTAGATGGCGATAGGTGTTGTTGCAAAAAGATATCTTGTCCTACAGAAATCTATGGAAACCTAGCTTTCTTAGACGACCTTTGTCAACTTTTCCTTGCTGAATTCATACTGGGTCATATTGAACTAAAATAAGGGTATTTTGTATACTATCTTTCAAACAGAGAATTATCTGTGTGATGAAGCCTTTTGTTTGCTGACCAACGAGCTATCAATCATCAGTTGTTAGCCAGTGACTGTGCGGTTTCACAGACAGATCTTAACTTCCTTACGTTTTTTTTGCGGCTAAGGTGGCAAAAGTGGAAAAGCTAATCGCAAGGCTTCAGAACAGGACTTTAGAAACCAAAGTGTGATGTCATGGTATAAGGTTGGGCGATATGTAAAATTTTTCCAACCGACATTCGTCAGTCCAATAACTGACAATAGGCAATATATTTGTGCAGGTGACTTTTTGATGGGCAGAAAAATGTAGTCATGCATGGACTGAATTTATATGTTTTGTGTGGAGGGAATATTTTACTTTCTTTTCTTGTTTGTTTCAGTATTAATATACCTACCTTTTGGATTATTCATTTATTTATTCATTTGAGATGGGCCAAATTACACAAAAAAAATTAACTTTATGTCAGAGATTTATTTATTTATTTTTATGTTCGCTGGAAGAGACATTTTGTTTTTAACTTACTTTTCGAGTGTGTAAATAAACACTGGAACGGCCTGCAAACATGGTTATAGTGGAAAAAAGAAGCCAGTTTCTCCTCCCTCCCCACCCTTGCGGGTTTTTTACTTAAATAAAATGTTTTTGTTTTTTCTGAACATAGCCTACTGCCTTTCTTTCTGTTATGAGTTTGAGTAAATGAATCGCTACATTTGGGCGCACTCTGAGGAGGGCTACAGCTTCAAACGGCATTACCCTTCAAGGACCTGCAGTTCAATAAAGCACCCCTCCAATAGCCAAACCCATCTGTTCTCTGATTGGATAGTTAAATTTGTGATTGACATGACATTGGCCAATCAAATGAAAGGAAGAAAAATAGGGTCAAAATTTGTACTTGACTGCAGAGTTTCACACGTATTTTTTGGCTAAGTCCACACACAAATCTTTTTCACACACACACAAATTCTTTTTACACATACAAATCCTGATTTACAAGTACAAAATCTTTATGACCACAATTTGAGCCCATACATTTGTTCGCAGCTGGAAGAGGGTGCTGCAAAACAGCCCTATTATTTTTTCTGTTGACTGCTTCTCTTAGTTTCAACCAACATTATTAGCAAACTTACTCATCGGCAAATAAATAAATCGTTCTTGTTGAAACTCAGCCTATTGTCGATAGTCGATATATTCATCCAGCTGCCCAACCTTATCATGGTACCTACGTCCATCTTTTATACTGTCTGGGGTTAAAGTGGGCCAGAATGGTCTGGAACTGACTTAACGGAGCAGATGTCCATCAGCTGGAATTTCAGTACTTCAGAATGTAACTAGAGCTACTGAAGAGGAGTGAGGTCTTTTAGCGGGTAATTTTAAATGCAATATCTCAAATACCAAACAAATATCAAACACACAAACTATTCCAGAGCAGTGTATCTGACACTGTGTCTGCTAAGTGAAGGTACAGTCGTAGGGAGAGAAAATAAAGGTTAATGTGCGATTTCACTCTCAGAGATGGACGAAGGTGCAAAAAATAAAATAAATAAAAAAATAAAAAAAATGCGGTGGGAATGGCAGAGTGGCTAATAATATTATTTTTGCCATTATATTAATACAACATGAAAACAGCTGGCAGAAAACATCCTTCATCCACCAATGTTAGAATAGAATAGCCTGCTATTGTCATTGTACATGTATAATTTGTATATCTGGTATTCAATACCTACTGCTCAAACCACTTCGTATTGTCTCTGTCCCGTCTTTGTTTATTGTACATAGATATAGTTAGTAATAGTACTTTTTATCTCTTAAGTTTATCCAAATTTAGCTAGTTATTATTTATTTGTAATTTCTAGTTTTATATCTCTTGGAGATACATTCTTTAAATGCACCATGGGGGGTTTGGGGTGAAACGGCATTTTGGCATGCTGTATACTGTGTATATTGTTGTAAAGACCTTGAATCTTGAATCTAATGAAATTGAATACATTATAAAACCTGTACTTCAGGTTTTAGCATGTATTTTTTAAGACAAGTAACTGTAGTTCTGCTTTAGTGACAAATACTTTTGTCACCTCTTGTCCAATGCAAGGCCGTCTGTAAGTCTAGAAATAATAATGTCTAGAAAAGGAAAAAATCAAGGCATTGCAATGGCCCAGTCAAAGTCCAGACCTCAGTCTGACTGAAATGATGTGGTGGGACTTTAACAGAGTAGTGCAAATTCCCACAAACCTTAATAAAATTAGGCAATGTGAAGAAACATGGGTCAAAATTCCTTCATATTGATGTGAGAGACTGAAATAGTCACACAGAAAACAAACGGTTGATTCAAGTCATTGCTGCTGAAGGTGTTTCTACAAGCTACTGAAACATAAGCCGTACTTAGTTTTGTCACACACTGCTTCTGCGTTTTGGTTTAGCTTGTGTTAAATGATTACGTGGTGTAATATGTCAAATGTTGTTGTTGTTAGCCTAATGTTGTGTTTAAATATTTTTCGACTATGTCTTGCTATGTAAACTTTCTTTTTTGCATGACTGCACGTCTACCACTGTTCAATGAATATATTACCTGGAACTTAGCCTTTGTTTTATTTCTGAGGTGGTGGGAATTCACAGCAGTCAATATAAGCATGTAAGGAATTGCAAGGCCACCTTGTTGTCAGTATAATAGCCTCAAAGTTTATTTTCGTTCTGTGTGAAAGCTATAATAAGTCACCGCTGATTCACATTATAATTCAATTCAGTTTCAGTTCAGTTTTATTTATGTACCTGCAAAAGCTCTCGGGGCGCATTGTCCTTTTGACAAAGCACTTAGCAACAGGGGGACAAAAAAAAAGTCCCCCTAACAGGAAAAAAGCTCTGGCAGAACGATGCTCAGAGAGGATGACCAGTGGCCTTGAAGGAGGAGAGAGGGGAAAACAAAGAGAAAAATTCAAAGTGGTGAGAAACAGCAAACAATAACCCAGCGAATATACCACACCTGCCTGTGATGTTGCACCTCCAACATGGTATTGTTTAACCTTTCACGTGGTTTTAAATGGCTTTAAAGCTTTTAACAAGGAGGGCAATTAATCCACACAGGGCCTTTTAATTTGAAAACTGTGTCTTTCCTGTGTGGCCATCTCATCTGCTACATGTAGTTTCATACAGTTTGAATTCAATTCAGTTTTATTTATATAGCACCAAATCACAACAACAGTTTCCTATTGAAAGGTAAAGTCCCTATAACATTACAGATAGTACCCTACAATCATACTGGAGTCTTTTAATTTTAAATTTGTCAAAAATATCAATGGCACATATTTTAGCAACACAGACATCTGCTTAAGGGACATTTGTGAAACATGCTGCTGGAATTACAAGCATTAACTTGGGTTGGCGTGATAAATTTCAGAGGCCACATCACAGCCAGAACATTACACAGCTATCCTTGGTGGGAATGAGGTATCAGTGTTCAAGTGGAGAATTGTGAAGCAGCCAGGGCATTTCTCAGTGTGGTTATTTATTCATCATTCATCGAAAAGGTGAAGAAAATGGTCGCTGTCACTTCTGACAACAGATCAATTTTTAATATTATTTATTGTTTATATTTAATATTGAGTAATGAAAAAAGACATTACAGGGAGCAAGTAAATAATGAGATCAAGACAACAGCTTGCATGCCTGGGATGCTCTGCTGATATCTACAGAACCACCTGCATCATGTTCATTAGCTCATGAAAAAAAAAGATTACAGTGTGAACATAATGATTGATATCTTCATGAAAACAATACAAGTTGTTTAGGTGCCTGGAAACTGAAACACACTAGTGGCTCATTGGCTGTTTCTAAAAAAACAAAGCTGCTTACTGTCTCAGTGTCTGCCAACAAAGTTCCAGTACTGCAGTCTTACAACTTTAAAGTTAAGGAACTCAAACATGTTGAGTTAAGCAAAAGCTCCTGTTTTTGTGGATTAGTTGTTTTGGATGCAGTGCATATCCACCTACTGATCCCACACCCCATTACCTGAATTAGCACATTGGCCTCAGATTTGGAAGTTTTGAGCCTCATCCCAAACCACTCAATTCCTGGGACAAAACTATCAACTTTATCAGCTTTTCCCGTGCAGTCTGGGTCTTAAATCCTCTCACTGACAGTTTTCCTGGCTAAATCAGTTTTTGTTTCCTCCATGAACAGCATAATGATTTGTAATCTTCTGATGATTAACATGTAGAACAACACACTTGGTTGGAATGTGACCCAATCGTTTGCCTCCTTGTGTTTGTTCACTCTGGCTGTTTGCCCTTTGCGCCATCTGTTCATTGAAATATCATTAACATTTTAATTAAAGACCCTGACTCTTCTTATGAGCAATACTACTGTTAACGGATGTCAGTCCTCCTTGTTGGGAAGCCCTTGGGTTTAGCTGTCATCTTTATCTAATCCAGGTCTTAAGGCAGCGAAAAAAACTAATTTCTAATTTATAGTTCATTTAAAAACATTTACTGCTCCTGTGCAAGCATATTGTTTGGTGTCAAATACTGAGTTAATAAAAACTGGCAGAATGTTTTTTTTTCTGGAGACATTGTGTCACAAATCCAGTTATACTGTAAATGTTATACTATAACCCATAAGAAAACGTGAAAATAAGAAAAAATTCTGACTCATTCAAGTTGATCGGCTGACATTGCTAATTGCGCTTTATCATTTTATCTCAATGCTCTAAAGTGTGTGAGTGGTGATGTGGCTTGTTGTCGAAGCATCAAGACTGTTTTCACTAGTGTAACTGTGGTAATTGATGTGTTTGTCCATCCTACCTAAGCAGCTGACGTTCTTTCCAACGATCTTGCATCTTGGGTTAAATGTGAATCAGCTCAGGAAGAAGATATTTTGATTGGAATGAAAATGTCTTGCTAATGTTAAGGATCTCATATCCAATATTGATGATATGGACAATCAGTGAGCAATACTACGACTTTTCTTATTTTGGAGTTACTTAAGCAGACACTACATGTTCAGGGTTTAAAAATGACAGATTGTATGCATAACACTGAACTACAAGTTAACTAAAAAAAACAAAACATGATAATAATGAAGACTTGAAATATGCTCAGCGGTATATACCACCAGAAAAAACTGTGACTGTGCAAAGCGGTCGAGAGAATGGCTACAGTTCCAACAGAACATATCAGTGTCAATAGTAATGAATTGCTGACTACTTGTGGTTTATTTTATAATGTGCTTTGATGGTGCATGTGGTCCAGTCATACCGCTTCTACTAGCACAATCCTGACACTGCAGAAGTGGTGGAACAAGAAATTGCTGAATGCCTTAAGATGACGGTGAGTCGAGAGAAATAAAATCTTAACAATTTCTGACAAAGCTATATATTTATATGCACCCTGCTCTAACTTCTGTTTTGATTAAAAACGTAACTAGGCAGCTGTAGCTGATAGTTATCTGCTGCGCCTTGCGTGAGCTAATTCCAGTCACTGGACTGGACGTTTCTATCATGTTCATGCTGTTAATACCTGTTGCAACATTATTAATGGAATTGTCTGACAAATATGATGGCCAGCCCCTCCAAAAACAGCCCACGCTCCAGTTTTAATGAGTGAAGTTCTCCAATTTTATTAGTGCATTACTATAATAATCAGTTATCTCTTTTATAAGTACATATGATACATGGTAAATGGCCTGTATTTGTATAGCGCTTTTACTAGTCCCCCCTAGGGACCCCAAAGCGCTTTACACACCCAGTCATCCACCCATTCACACACACATTCACACACTGGTGGAGGCAGCTACAGTTGTAGCCACAGCTGCCCTGAGGCAGACTGACAGAAGTGAGGCTGCCATATCGCGCCATCGGCCCTGCAGTTTTGGATGCAGCTTGCTAACAAAGCTTGTTAGAATTAGCAGCTAACTTAGCAGATTGTGTTCGGCTCCAAAAACCAAACGTGGCGTTCACCAGAAGGTTAATATTCAGAAATCACACTCTGCTAACTTCTAGGCAAAGGACATTTTGGTCTATATGGACACATAAAGTCTATATGTTGTATATAGACTAAATTTACATTAATATTAGTCTTCTGTGCAAAATAGCAATAGAACTTCTAAACTAAAAAGTGTAGCTCATAGTTTAAATGGCAAGTTCTTCTAATAAAAAGACACAAGAAAGAAAAAGAAACATCGCAACAGCAGACCACCTTCTCTTTATTCCTGGCTCCTCCATGGTTATTATCGCCTCAGTTAGCAGCAGCCAAGTGTCTCCATCTCTTCAATGTGAGTGTATGAGAGAGAGAGTGCAATTATTGTAATTAACCTTGTAAAGCCTGCACATTGAAATAATTGCCAGGAAATTCTAATTTTTGAAATTCATGTGTATATTGAACCTTCTGACAAAAATAAACCAAGCAAATTAATTATAAATGTGTATATATGAGTTTTAATTTGTATCATTTTAGCGTTTCAGGGTTAAGTTGACCATTTAGAGGCAGTATGAGCTCATTATTCATACTCAGATTGAAAGAGCCTCACACTATCTTTGACAGTCCCACAAACGAGAATACATTGATGTGACTGACGCTCAGAGCAGTGAAAGGGTTCAAATGTCTCAATAACTCAGTTTAAGAAGGACATTTTAAAAGTAAGGACTACAAAGAAGTGCACATTTGGGACAGCCAATCTAAGCCATGACATGTAGTACAAGAAACATTAAAAATAAATCATCCACAGGGGATAAATTAGGCCTCAAAAACTGTCTACATGTATTTAGAATCTCAGTAGACTTTAAATTATACCTCAGATGTTAAGACGGGCTTTTCTGCCGCATGTCATTTATGTAAGCACGGCATTCAAAATGTTCAGCAGCGGTGCTATTACAAGCAATTTTATATATTTGAAAACTGGCTTTGAACCAGTAGGGTAAAATAATTCACCGGTCTTGCAAAAACAGAGGACTAGAAGGAGGAGACAGTCACAGGTTTCAGCACAGCATGTGGCAATATGTTTAATTCAGCACTCACCCAAACTAAACAATCACACCAAAAAACAAATCTACAAAGTCAGATGCCGACGCAAACCACACGGTGCCCACCGGCTGCTGACAGGAAGCCCTGGAGGAATACCAGGGCTCGCAAAATTTCAAAATCCCTGGTAGCCCTTCGGGCAGGGACTCTTCAGTTTTTGGTAGCCCAAAATAAATTTAAGTAGCCCGAATAAAAAAGAGAGCAATTTTTTTCATTGATGCTTTGTTTCCTTTACAATATTATACATTAAAGTATAATATTGTAACGGAAACAAAACATTAATCAAAAAAACACAAATTACAACATTGTATAAAAATTACAATCATCAACTCAAATACTTGGTTCTAATTGAACAGAAATTTCTATGAACTTGTAAGAACTGTGTAGGAGATGAATCCGTCTGTGTCAGATCCTGAATTTGAAATTTCCACTGAAGTCACAGGTAAGAGGCAAGTGGAACCAAGATCGTGGCCATTTGCTTTTTGAAGTTTGCAAAGACTGCTAAATTGTGCCAGTGGTAGTTCACTCTTTGCAACATAGTAAGCTGATCTAAACAGATGTCTCAGGTTTATTTTTAGTATGTTATTTGCAATTGGTGTTGGTTCTGGGAAAGATATTGCAGACTGAGCAATAATGCATTTCTCATGGGTTCTAATGGGGGCCTTTCTTAAAATTACTGGTCCCAGTAACAAAGGCGCTTGTCGACTCAGAAATCGAGGGAAAACCAACAACACACCCGGCAAAACATTATGTTATTTACACGGGTGCACATAAGTGGTCCGCATGTGCGCATTCGCTGTCAAAATGAAAGACGCGCACCAGATAAGACGTTGCAACGCGCGTTTGCGTCCATATAAAAGGCTCGAGTGGGATTTTCACGGCACATTCTGCACCACATCTCT
Organism: Neolamprologus brichardi; assembly: GCF_056152115.1. Lineage (NCBI taxonomy): Eukaryota > Metazoa > Chordata > Actinopteri > Cichliformes > Cichlidae > Neolamprologus > Neolamprologus brichardi. The sequence continues at coordinate 4,268,681 of NC_142119.1, read as the reverse complement.
GTGCGTTCATCATTTGTTTGAAGCCAGCTCATCTCCTGTAACCACTTTTCCGAGAATACGCGCTTCTTTTGTGGTTCGGACTCCTTCTGACATTTCTTTGGAGGTGGAGGAACAAAACACCAAAGTAATTGCTTAAAGGAGCTTCTTCGACATCTTTAAGAGTTCTAAACAAATGTCTGTCCTCCTCCAGAAAATCTTATGTACGCAAACACGCGTTGCAACTTCTTATCTTGTGCGCTTTTTATTTTGACAGCGAATGCGCACCTGCGGACCACTTATTTATGGTTATTTAGCTCGTCATATTGCAGCCACAGAAATTATTTTGTCCATGAAACCATAAAGCTGCACTTTCTTTTTGCCTTATAGTCTGATTTGTCATAACTTTTCCGTTTTGTGGTAAGCTTTTCTTTGGCTGTCACTTCTTCACCCTGACCTGTCTTATTTGGCTCAGCAGAACTAAAATATATATCCTGCTGCTTTTACACACGCACTCACGTAACGCTCAGCGATTCTCTGCGCGATCAACCTCTCACATGTTTAAGATTGCTGCAGGAGATTTCACTTGTCATGTTTGCATAGTAAGCTAACGATTGATAAGACGATGTCAGAGGAATTGGTGCGCAAATTATCATCACTCACCAATCAGTGCTGTCGCTCTCTATACACAGTTCGCGTGATTGCAAAGTGAAAGCAAAAAACAAGCGCAAATTCTGGCTCACCGATGCCAATGACATAATTACCCAGATACATTTCCGAAAGAATGCAAAAGCATTGACATATCTTTTTCCTTCCTATTGCCGGGCTCACACTGTGCGATTTTTGGCCCATTTTGAGCCGATTTTTGAGTCGTGCGACCGTTTTGGCGATCGGCCCGATTTTGGCCTTCATCGTGCGTCGTGCATCGTGTAGTATACGTGGGGTAACGAGAAGCGATTAACACCTCACGACCAGCTCCCGATCATCAATCGCTTGGTCGTGAGGGTGTAGTTTCTCACACTGCGCACGCGCAAACACAAATGTCAGCGAAAAAGACGGCGCAGCACGGCAGTGCAACGTGTGATCTGGACACAAGCGATGGAGGCATTTGTAGAACTTTGGAAAGCTCATCCGAGCCTTTTCGATGTGGCCTCACAAAATTATCACGACCACAACAACCGTGAAAATAGTTGGATGGACATTGCTGCTCAATCACAGCTGCCTGATCATGTTTTTCATTAGCAATTTAGCAAAGTTGATGGCGGTGGTGTGCGTGTCTGTGTGAGTTAAAGACAGAGAGGGAGAGCGAGCAACAGAATTTCTGTTATAACCTTCATTTTATGGACGCACAGTGTGAGCACTCGGGTCGCATCAGAGCATCGGGCCGTATAGTGTGAGACCTGCATCGTGACCTACGAACTTTTAACCCCTGCGAGTCAATCGTGCAGTTTGAGCAGGAGCTGAATCGCGCGACTGACAAAATCGCACAGTGTGAGCCCGGCATAAGATAGCCCGACGGGCAGGGCAGAGATAGATTTTGGTAGCCCGACTGGAGAAATCGCTAGCCCCGGGACGTCGGGCTAGCGATTTTGCGAGCCCTGAATACATAAGGACCAATGGCAAAAATTTCAGAAGCAAATGAAGCATCCAGATTATCACCAACTTTTTCAACCACTGACAGATTTGTTTCACAGCACACACACACATATCTAGGGGGCTATTTTAAGCCAGCCTCTGTAGTTCAACAAAGGGTACTTTTCATTAGGCTAACAAACGCTTCGTGGCCTCCTCTCTTTTCCTATGACTGAGAAATCATTCATTCTCATTATAGAGGATTTTCTGGGTCCTCGGGGATAGAATGATGTATTTTACTGTCAACATACACACACTCTTTTGCAGCTGTGGGATTTTTTTTTTAAATTGTGTAAATAAACATAAAATACAAGATATGCAAAATCCTAATCAAGGTTTAAAAATATTATATGACAACTATATCAGTAACACTACAACTAATAATTGGCTATGTTAATCAATTTACTGACCTAAATATGCTCATGTTACATATTACTCCATATGCTTTATGCCCCTTACCTTCAGAACTGCCACACCGTTCTCAGAACACTGCCTTATGGCCAAAATTACATAAATTATAGTTGATTTGCGGTGATTATTTAGACATTTGTGGTAATGAGCAGGTAAACAGGCCTCTTGCATCATATAGACCTAAAAGAGAAGTTCACTTATAGTTATGGAAGAAAAGATTTCACTATTTGCAGGTTTCAACTTCTGAATTTCTGAGTATCAGATCTCTCGCTCTCTCACATCCTCGCTGAGAGGAGTTGGGACCAGAGGAAGAGATGCGAGCAAATGAAGAGAGTATGCCTTTTTTGCCTAAGCACCTCTTGCTAATACACTATTTGTATCTTCTTCTTTGGTCCCTGCGGGGATTTTATCAGTAGCATTTTAAACATTCTTGTATTTCAATGTCCAGTGAGCTTTTACATATATTTTATTTTCATGTACATATATGTTTGTTGGGCGGTGTGGACAATAATATGTCCTTAATTGTGTCAGATTGTTCACCATACAACCTGTCTTGGTTGAGTTAATCTACAAGTTGTGCCTGAATTTAAATCAAATTAACCTGACGCCATTGTGGCTTTATAGTTTTCTATCCAGCTAAGAAAGTCTGCCCAACCAAGTTTATTTTTAATTTATTTTTAATGCAATGCAAATAGGAACATTGATGATAATAAAATAAAAAAAAAGTTTGCCATCAACAATTTCATTATAAAATGATTAGTTTCAATATGCCACAATTCAAAAAGCATTTTCTCTTCTGACAGTATCCACTTTGTTTTCACTTAACCTAAATTGGCCTAATTGTGTTTTGTAAGAGCTCATTTTTAGCATATATTGTTTTGAGAATTGAAATGGGGCTTTCAGTCACAGCACAAGTCACGTTCACTAGATGAATGAAAACCTTAATTGGATGTGCACTTTAAATTTAGAGATGATGGCACAATAGAGTCAAGGCTGATAAACCCACATTACAACAACTACGAGAAAGAAAGGCTACAAATACAAGACCTATACACAGGTTGCTGATGCTGAAAAATCTTTAGGCATTAATTTTCAGCACATCTGTATTTGTATGTGTTTCAAAGCTAAAAAACACTCCAATGCTCCTCCGTGAGTTCCCCTATTACCAAAAAAATACTGACTGACTGCAGGTTTAATGAAATGGTCCCTTTTTTCCTTTTCCAATGTCTCTTTTGTTTTACCTTTGAGAAACTTCTGTCTTTGCTCTGTGTAGGACGTAACTTTACACTGGCCTTAAATGACAACACCATTTATGGTGTATGACAGTTGGGGTTGTTCCCGGATCGTTATGTTCTCTAACCCCATGTACAGTTCACTAACCCAAAAGTCTGAGGTCTCATAGATTTGGACAGTTCGGACCATTTGGAAAGCGTGGGGAGCAGGTGGCAGAGGGACTCCCAAGGAAGGTCACAGTTTGATTCGCTGAAACTGTGAATGTGCTTAGCTGCATCAAAGTGTCCTTGAACGAGACAATAACCAGCCTCATGTCAAAATCTGTATAACTTCATGGATACTGATATGCTCAATCTTTTCAGACATTGCTGCTGCTGCCCTTTAGTCATCTGTGCTAAAACAATTAATTATTTCAGCTAGTAAACTGGGAAATTTGGTTTAAAAACCAAGAGAAATGTGGCATTTTATATTCATTTTATAGCCCAGTGGTGGCCCTTAATGCATAACACTAATATTCTCTCTTGAAATACTGACAAGAAAAGGTTTAGCCTTGTGAAGAAATCATTTTTCCCTCCTATGTCTTGTTTTTATTCAACAAGGGGTCAGATTGTTCAAGGCCTCTAAAAAGCTAGGACTCAGATCAGATTGACTATTGTGTAATTTCTTCTTTATTCTGTTCTGTTTTACTGCAGGTCTTCAGCAGGTTACTTGGCAACCCATTTAATTACAGCAGGTATTTGTACTGACTTCTAGTGGAAGAGAATGTAATTGTTCTGCCCGTTACTCACGCCGATCACTTAGAGTACTAATCAGGGTAGATAATCTTCACATAGTGGTTGAGAAACACTGATATAAGGGACACTCTGGCATGCCAGAAGCACAATGCACAGCCAGCAGTGGAAATATGCACTGTATGTTAATATTCTAATAATAAAAATGCAGTAAAATGTTAGTATTCAGTATAATAAATGCAGCATCAAAAACAATAAAGAAAAACACAGTAAATAATAACAGAAATCACATGGATATTTCCTTTGGGAAAATAAGCAAAAAATAAAACATTTCAAATAAAATACTGTAAACAGGGCCTTCAATTATTCAGTTTATTATGCTATGCAGCCTTATTTTTTTATTCACCCATTACTCCTCACATCTGGCGAAGGTGACAGGACATCACTGACGTCTGTAACTGGACACGAGCACTCATCTGATACAATTGTGGTCAAATTAGATTTGGTATTTGTAAGAGGGCCATCTGTTGGTCAGAATGTGGCATTGCAGGTGACGGTGACTATACGGGACCTTTAAGGTACAATAAAGGACAAACCAATTTTGCTAATTTCACGGGATGTCCTGGCTAAAACAGGACAGTCGGCAACCCTTTTGGTAAGGTCCATCTACTACAGTGTCTCTGTTTGATGTTTTAAGGTCTTCCAGGAATAGTAAGTGCTTACCAAATAGGTGTTTCAATGCCAAAATGTATCCACCCTAATGACAATAAGTGGGTGTTGTATGTAAAAAATATTTAAAAAATTTAATATTAAAAATATTAATGCAGGACACAGAATTTTGCTGAATAAAGAACTGGTTAGTTCTGAATTCAAAGAGTAGTTATCTCCTCTTTTAGTCGGCTTTCTGAGCCACGCCTCTCAGCAGGTGTTTTGTAAGTAAGCCGTGAACTATGGGTTCCTGCATTGTTCTCATTAATCTCACTGAGACGTGAAGGCACTTTGCTTTCCCACAGGATGAGGAGCAGTTCATCATTACACCCTTTCTGAAAACTATAATCACCATCTCAGCTCCACAGGTACAGCAAGGAGAAATGCTTCTATTAACCTCCTGCTGTATTTCTCCAGCAATTGCTGGCTCATTAGCTACTGCTTCATTGGTTTAAACTCAGACTGTCACCCTCACTCACCATCATTTCATTCTGTGGCTGGATATTTAAGAGTACGAGGTGTACCTCTGAGAATTCATATTTGTAAATTGTGATGAGTTTTGAGTGGTCTGTTTGTGCTTTGACTTGCATGGAATACTGAATAGGCTCAGAGTGGCTTGTATTTTGGACATGCCCAGCGATAAAAGAAATGAAAATTGCAGTTTCAACAAAGTATTTTGTATCGTGCAGTTTCTCATTGCATCGCCCACCCCTCCCACCTTCAAGCAGGAACTCTCCCTACAGAGATTAATAGGAGTCTGTTAAGTGCAAGTGTGAATGCTATCTATACATGAGTCTAGATTTTGGAGGGAAGTGGACTTAAATCAATACCCAAGATTCAATAACACAATGACAGAAAGTGGCATGCAGCGGTGTAGTAAATCACATTTTCAGATGTACTACGCTTCAGATAGCCAATAAACGAGGTGACCTGCTTTAGGTCGTGTTTACCTAATAGCTTTCTAAAACAGGGACATACATATCTGTGTCACAGGCCAGGCCAGTAGATGCGTGAGTGGTGTAATCAAAGTACAGGGTGTAGTGACTAACAAGGCATCAATCACTGCACCACAGAAACCCTATGTGAATTAAACTTACTTTCAGATGTTTTCTAGTGCTGCAAGTGTGACATTCCTCCTTATTCCTCCTCTGAGATTGCACAGAAGAGGCTGAGCTCAAACCTCGGGCATGTTTTTTGGTATTTATCCTGATTGTTCTGGTATGTCTGGTTTTGGAGACATTAGTTGTAGTAACGTCTGACTACTCCTGATTATAATAGAACAAAATGGTAGTACTTTTGTGGTTCTCATACTGGCAAAAAATCAGCAGAAATCTTCAGCAGGTTACTTTAAAAACAGTTTGGGAACTTTTATGGGATCCATACTTACTTTCTTCTGAGTTATACACCTTTCCAAGATAAGACTTCACAAAAGTGTCCCACTACCTGTGCGAAGAGACGTGACAGCATTACAACCTTGACTATAAAAAGAGTGATTTAAAGGATTTCTAGAATCCCCAAATATGCATTTAAGCTGTTTAATGTCTGCTTGTTTTTTGTCTTTAACTTGTGTTTTTTATCAGCTGTAAGAAAAAAAAAAAGTCTTTTCTGGGATACAGAAAAAATAAAATTTATATTATCCTAATATTTATATAAATGAGCCTGAATGAGTGTTCCTAATTTATTTCATTTATTTTTTTACACTGAAAAAAAGGAAAATCTCCTGGTAATTTTATGTCAGTACATTTTTCAACAGAGGTTTCTGTAAATAGATACAGAAATTTTAAACCAATACACTGTATCTTTTTTATGGATCTTTATTAATTTTTTCTACAGTGTGCCATTTATGATTTCATATGTCAGCGCTGCATTTTCATTCCAGTAATATCATATTGTTCTGACTTCATGCAATTGTAGAACTATAATAACTAAAACTGTTCATTACATTTTTGTTACCAGGAAAATGAAACCACATTGCAGCTGAACGATGAAAACATCTCTTGCTCTTGACGAAGGCGGTCGCACTTTTCTCCTCTCCTCTCCCTTAGCTTCCCTGCTTAGCCCCTTATGTCCTTGTCGAGTCTCGTGGTTTTTTTTGTATTTTCCCGGGAACACTCTCTCACAGTCTGTTCTCTAAAACCTAAAAGAGGAATTATGGATTGGATCAACTGGTCCCTAAATGCAATTGACACCCCTTTCTCAACGAGAAGTCTGGGCTTGGGTGAGCCTGAGTGCTGAAGATATCTACCTATTCGAAACCATGGTAACAGGGTTCTGGCTGATCGGAGCTGGCTTGGCCCTGACTTATCGAAGAATTAAGGAAGCGGAACCGGCTGTTCAAACCCCCACAAGGCTGCTCGCTGGGATTGAAACGATGGGAAGAGGCGTGAGTTTCTCAAAATGGGCTCATTGAGTGCAGCATGGATAAGATCTTGGTGAGGCTTACGGCTGGTGTGAATACTCAGAATAAGATCTCTGAGTGCAGACTGGATTACATCTTGGAGGGGCTCGCTCGGAATAACACCTCTGAGCGCAAATTGGATGACATCTTGGAGAAGCTCACTGTGGTCGTGAGTTCTCAGAATCGGCTCTTTGAGCACAAGAATGACAACATCACAGAGCGCAAGTTTGATAACATCATGGAGAAGCTCATGGCTCTCCAACGGGAGATTGAGAGACCAGTGTTGGACTGTAGAACTGCTCATTCATATGAGCTGTTCGCACTAAAGTAAAAAGCACCATCACTTCATGCGGATACCCTTTCGGCGCCAGCTGCGGTCTCAAGGCTGGAGCCGAACAAAAACACCCTGATAACAACTGTGTTAGTCTGTTCCTTCCCATTCCATGCAAGGCCACCTGGGTTGGCTGCAAGACTGTTTACTTAGCCTAGCAGGGTGAAGGACACTGTCTCAGCTGAACTCTGGACACGCACACACATACATATACACTGATAAGCACACACTCATCCCCCCTTCCTTTCCAAACGCCTACGATGCTTGTTCCCTCCTGGGAACACGGCGGGTCTGAGCCCGCGCTGGAATGGTAGCGCTGGTCGCCGATCTCCGACCTGTATCCCCATGTGATGTCTGTGTTGTGTGTGTAAGGTCGGGGGGTGGGGGGGTGGGGCGGGGGGGGGGGGGGGGGGGTGGATCAATCAATCAATCAATCAGTTGATTGATTGATCTGTCAGCACCAGTAGGTCAGCTTTGAAGCAGAGAAGCTTTAAAGTTCCAAAGAGCACTTTGAGTCGTACCTGTGCACATTTAAATGAGTGAAAATACATGCAACATAATCAGTGTAATAGATTTTAAAATGGGAATGTTTCAACTCCACTACAACATCAACTATACCAAATCTTTTTGTGATTTATTTATTTATTTTTTATAAGTTTTGTAATCCTTGGAACTCAGAAGTATCTGCTGGTCACAATTTTGTTATAAATGTTTTTTTTTTATCAAAGCCACAGGGAGACACTGGAGGTGAATAAAGACTGGTAATAAAAAACACTTTAAAAGGGATGGATGTTTTTGTTAAAACAGAGACCGTAATAGCACTAAATCTGCTTGGTCAGCAACCTTTCACACCCAAAGAGCCATTTGGACCCGGTTTCCAAGCGAATGAAAACACTGGGAGCTGCAAATACTTTGTGACATCTAAAATGAAGATAACACTGTATATATTGTTTTTTACCTTTATGCTCTGTGTGAACAACTAAAGTGTGTTGCTTATGAAATCCATGAAGTGCTACAGAGAAAATTACATTTTATTTATGTAATGGACACATTTTGAACTCTTAAAGAAATATAACAAAAGGAAAGACACCCAGCTGAACTAAAATGATCCATGTAGCAAACAAAACTGTTGTGAGCCGCCTCCCTTATATCGCCTTTGGGCTTTTGGAGCCTTGACATGACTTTTAAAAAATAATTGGAAAAAAGCACTATGCTACTAAAAAATGAAAAAAATAGATATTTGCAATATTCTGCCTAAATATGTATTTTACCTGGTTAATGTGTGTGGCAAGGAGTGGTCTGCAGCACCGCTGCAGGGGAGGCGGACGCACCTGAGCGACACCCGCAATCACGCCTCACCGCCTTCACGTCTGCGCCATCTATGCAGTTGTGTTGGTGTGTGTCAGGCTGTGAGCTGTAAAGCTACAGCCGGCTGTATGCAGCAACCGTGTGTGAAAAGTGGTCAATAAAGAGATGCTGAAAAGCATGTTCATGCAACCATCGTCGGGTCTGCCGTGATATGTTTACAATGGGACTTCTGGTCCCGAACCTCTGCGCACAGCGTCTTCAAATCAGGGCTGTAGAAGTCACTTCATCTTTACGCAGGACTGTAAGCTGTCATCTGTGAGGCGTGAGCGGTGTTTGTTTTTAACATAGTTCACGGTGGAGAATAGATGCTGACATAATGTGGATCCGAACATCCATAATTGACCTACCTGGGGTTAAAAGTCTCGATAAATGCACGGCGTTTCGGCGGGTACACTGGCTTCCGCGAGTATGACGCTTATTTTGAGCGATGAAAAAATGATAAAATATAATTGTATTTTTATATTTCAATATCACAATCTTCCAATTTAGAACTACAAGTTTAAAAAGAACTAACATAAATAAAATACACTTCAGCAAAATACTTCTAATTATTTTCACAAACCACGCGGAGGACTAAAGAGCCGCATCCGGCTCCGGAGCCACAGGTTGCCGACCCCTGGTCTAGATGGTTAAACAGTACATTTGATTAAGTATGAACTCTCTTCAGTTCTGATTAATCGGTAAAACATAATTAAACAAAAATAAATACTCAACACTTCACTCTCTCCAAAGTCTAAACGTACTCTTTCTAAGGAGAAAAGCTTCTTTAGCGAACAGGATAAAAATATTTTCTTTTACTGCCAAATTAATTTATTTGCAGCTGCATTTGTAGTTCTGTAAATTAGTTCAGTGATTTTAGTTCATAGTTTGATTACCTGGTATTCAATATGTTAGCTTAAAATGTTTGTAAAAAATAAATCAGAGCTTCACAGACGAGATTTAGGCTGACGGATAACATTGCACCTCACCCAGATTCAGGGTTGCTCAAGGCACGCTGTTATTATTCTTGGGATGACATTGCACCATCTCATCCAGCAATGTGCCACGTCTTTCTCCTCAATTATGTATTTCTGTTCATGCACCCGAGGGCCATTTGAAGCTAGCATTAGCTTCCAGTCCCTGTGTGTCTCTGACATATGTCTCTATCTCAAGAATGCAGGATATTAACTTTATTGCCCTAGTCCTTTCAGTAGAAAAGCACCTTTACTGTAGCAATAAACATGCACTGCAATAAGGCAAATTCACAGAGGATCAATTTAGGACTTCTAGTAGTGCCGCATTTTCACCTTAGTCTGGATGATACCTCCTTTAAGGAGAGATAAAAATGTTCTCTTCATATCTTTGCCTTCATTTTTGTTGTTATAATCAGGATACAGCACCAACTTTGAAGCAAGTTGTCCAAGTGTGCTTAGGAAACTTTTACAAGCTCTTGTCTTTCCATGACCTTATCGTCTCGTTTTGTTGACTTGTCTATTGTTAGTCCACTGTGCTGGACTAACTTTTAATATCTTACTTGTACAGGCTCTGTGAGTGCCCTTCAATTTTATAGAGCTGCACAGTGAACTATTTGAAGTCAGTAAAATCCCCTGTTTTTGTCTTCTTCTGAGATTGTAATGAAAAACAATAAATTGTATTGTCATGTTAAAATTGCTCGGAGTTGTCTTCTGCCTATAAATGAGCTGAATGTAATAGAGAAGCCATGTATCTCAAACCTTGTGTAATTCAAGATAGTCTGTTTAGCACGGCGTCAGCCACTGGCTTGTGAACTCCAGCCTCTCTACAAAAAATACTAGAATTAAAAACTGAATTAATAAATTTTTAATAAGTTAAAATTGAAGGGCAATATTGACGATACTGATACTTTTAACCTATAAAGGGAACTTATGTAGGGGAGAGCAGTGTGTTATGATTTATGAGCTGAATCATTGTACATTTAACAATTTCTGTACCGATTTTAATGACCACCAAACACCAGTGACTTGATGTTTTACCCTTCACAATAATTAGATAACACAGTAAAAAAAAAAAAAAACTGTCATCTTTTCTTATATATTGTTACTGTATTTTTTTTTAGAAACCATTAATATAAATGTGCCTGCCTTTAAAGGATTTTGGGTCAGCTTCTGTTGTTTAAGTGTGCTATAGGCTATAATGATGTGACAGTCAACAGAAAAAGGTTCAGGCATTTTTCATAGTGCATGTTTGAGGTATGGTTTTCATTTAAAAAAATTATAATACTAATGTATTTAACACAGTTCAGTGGGATTCATACTGAAAATTTAGGATGAAAAAATGTATCGATGTGATACTGTGATACCATTGTTGGTATCTATATTAGTATTTGGATCAATTTCCTTGGGAAATGATATATAGGGACCAAAACAAGTTTTACTCCCGCATCATTGGACATTTTATACTGCGAGTCTTTGGCTACGTTCACGCTGCAGGCGAAAGCGCATCAAATCCGATTTTTTGGATCCTATGTGACCCATATCCGATCATGGTATGACAGTGTGAACGGCTCAAATCCGATATTTTCAAATTCGATCTGGGTCACTTTCGTATGTGGTTCTGAAACCGATACATATCCGATGTTTCAGAAAGCGACTGCTGTGTGAACGGTCACGTCGCATTAAATCCGTCTTTTACGTCACTGACACAAGACAGACGCCAATTATCAGCACCCGAGAAGACATCGCGAATGCTTCCTGGCCATCCGGTGAAACTGTTGGGAAGACAACGTTGGAGAAACGTGAACATTTTATTTGTACTGTATAATCTGCAGATTCTGACAGAAATCTGCAACTATCCTTTGAAGCACCGCTCCTCTAAAACAGCAATAAGGATCATTATTAGGTTATTTACATTATTATGTAAATAACAAAATAACTTAAAGCAAAAATTGGGAAACGTGAAGTCCGAAGTCTTTATATTAACGGCCATCAGTCAAACAATACTGTTGCTCTGGGTCTAAACAGAGCGCGTTGTGTGTGACATCTTCTTTTGCGCATGCGGGCCGCTTTGAGGGTTCACACTAGAGCGCGTTTGCTGTCACATTTTATTTGTAGTGTGAACAAACAAACAAAAAAATCGGATTTGATCAAAAAATCGGAATTGAGCATCAAGACCTGCAGTGTGAACGTAGCCTATGTGAACTGAAACCAGCCTCAAATGGCCATTTGAAAACCTGCATGCAAAATGATTGTACAAGTCAATATTGTCATCTTATTATTTACAATTTTTCAAACTCCAAACCATGTAATGTCAAAGGATTAATTAATTTTACCAGTCCTACATATAGTCCTAAACACCCTGTTTTAAAGACTGCGACCTATATTTGCTCAACTTTGTCATGTTAGGTAAAATGGGCGAGAAAAGAAAGAGAAATGCAACTGACGCAGAAAATCTGTGTGAGCTATTTCAAGTCTGTTCCATCTCACGTTATGATGACTGACCACTATGAATAAGACTCAATGCTGGAGACTCGAGACTGAGCCAAGACATTTCTGTCTCTCTCTCTTCTTTACAGTGTAGTGATTGAGAGCATTGTCTGTCCTCAACAGTAAAGGTAAAACTTTTTTCTACTAACTGTACACGCTGTGTCATTCTCCCCATCTTTGCTATGCAGGACAAAAAATGTGGTTACTAATGACCAAGCAAATCAGCATACATCATAATGTCCTCCTCTGCTATTGCAAATTAGGACGCAGTTGATTTGATTGGGTAAAGCAAGGTCACAAGATAAATTTCCAGCGTCCATCTCTGCAGAAGTCTCCTTCCACGCAGAGCTCCGGCGTGACCTTCCTGTGCTGGGAAAGCCTTTAGGTAAATCACAGTGGAGCAAAGATTTCCTACACAGGCTCTGAGATAAAATCCACTTCGAGCTTTGCTTTTTTTCACCCTCATACTTCAACTGCTACAGTCGCTCTGAACACGTCAGCAAAGTTAACATATATGAAACATATATCCATGGATCTTGAAGATTTGAACTACTTGTGATCCACTGAACCTTCTTTTAAGTGCTCCTGTCATGACCGTTTAAAAGTGCCACATTACTGATGCGTGCTTCAGTGGATCCCCTATGTATCCACAATGACAAAGCTCCATTTATTAAGCAATGATTCACTTGTCGATCTAAGTAAAGAGGCCCAATATAAATTGCAAGTACCTCACAACAAAGTGAAGCACTGCACAGCAACTTGTGCATCCCATGGGCAAAAAAACCCCGCCTCACCTGTGGATGCTTAATTGGAAAAACATAACGACCAGAAATGTCTTCACAGAACAGGTGCGTCTCAGGCTGGAAACAAGAGTTGAGTCATTCATTTGATCATCTTTAATTATATTTGTTGCACCTGCCTTTTATCAGTGTGCCATTAAAAGCATCACGAGTCCCGTCCAAAACGACACTTTCTGAGTAACTGGGATATATAATTTTCCTCTGGCTTAATTTGAGCGAACTGTCCCTTTGGAAGCATCCGTTTTATCAATGTGTTGCCAGCGCATTATAGGTAATTTGAACACGTGTTTTCACACTCACACTGGTTACGTGTCTACGCTTGGCCAAAAAAAATGTTCTGTTGTATAATCAAGTTACCAGACCGCAATATATCCAAACAGCTGGTGGCCTGTTTCAGGTGATGCTGGGGCTTCAAAGGCACTGCATCTGTTTTGGATCACGCCAGTGTTCATCAAATTAGGTGAGCTCACATTCCGGTCTCGACTCACTCTGGCCGTGGTACATCGCACTCAGGGTTATGCCTGGAAATTTCATTACAAGGAAAGGCGAGGTCAGCTGCTATCTGTGCGGTCCATTTTCTGTCAAGCAAATTTTATTACCACGGCCAAACAAAGATGCTCTCTCTGAACAAGAATTGATTAAAGGTTTTGCTTCAGTGCGCTTTGATACATTTTATGACTTTAAAGATGCCATTTCAGCATTAGGTTGTGCTTATGTATGCAAATTGGTAAATGGAAGTGTTGAAAGGAAGGTTTGAAGTGGGATGATGGTTATTAAAGCTATGCTGTCTTTTAAGAGAAAAAGCAGCTGGACTTTAATTATTTCAGCTTGTAAGGATACCTTTTTATAAAGCTGTCTTTTTATTTTCACCACATTCACAGTGTGCTTGGTAAGTTCATTTGTAAAAATTACCTGACTGAAACATCCTAAAATTTTGGATGGACTTTAAAACTGTGAACAAGTGGGAACCTCGAATGTGAAGTGAAGCCAACATGGAAGTGCCTACTGAGGCTGACTCCAAAAAAAAGTTCCCATGAAAAAGCATAAAAATGGTTCTGCTATCTTTGCATAGACCCCATCTTTATAACAGCTTTAAGGTGGGGGCCTTCCATTTTCTTACTGTTCTCACAAAGCAGACAAATTCACATTTTATTTAAACATTAAGTTTGACTTAAAGGGGATGCTTCTGCTTAGATTAAAATACAGACAGGCAAAGTATTTATTTATGTGAACCTATACATTTATGGAGTTTATCCATGAAGAAAAGCAAATGTGGCATGATGGACTTATCCTTAGAAGTTTACCCCATTTTTTTTTAAAGAAATATCTTTTAGGTTTTGAAGTTGAAGGGTGGTGGACCAAAATACAGACATGAGGCAATAAAGCAGAAGTAAAATGTGAGGGAAGGTGGAACTGCTGGACCCAGCGCAGATAGAAAGGTGTGACGGGTCAGATCAGACGGGCAGATGTGTTTTGGTGCAACACGAGGAGAGGAGAGTTAAATTCTAGATACTAAGATGTGACTGAACTGTGCAGCGAGGAGTGAGCAAAAGGGCAGGGGTTTATATACTGCAGCTTGATCAACTGTTCATTAAGAGCGCCTGTGCTGGTCTATTAAGGTGCTGAAACTAGAAGAGTGTTGCCTCCACCAGTGTGTGAATGCAAGAGTGAATGAATAGTGGCATTGTAAAGCGCTTTGGGTGCCTTGAAAAGTGCTATATAAATCCAATCCATCATTATTATTATTATTATTATTGTACTCTAAAGCAAGTTCAACATAGGCAGGCTTTATTTGGAATAACTGTCTTAACAAAACCCGTCCCAACCCCGAACTTTCTCCAACAGGCTCTGTGAACACTTGCATAAACAGGGATGTCTGATGTGTCATTTGACTCTTCTTCTGCACAAAATCCATCAGCTGAGTGCCGACCACTCCAGCCAGCGACGTTATCAGAGGAGCAGCTGATAAATATGTACAAGAAACATGACAAATATAACAGTAAAATATAACATGGTTGTTACAAATAACGCATCAAAGTAATGCTGCAGAAAATTGGTGACACTGTGAATTCATGATCATTACGAGCTCACCAAGCAAAAAATATCTATTTTCCCGCACTCAGTGCAGTGCATATTAAATATGACAGCTGCACTAATATTAGATACTTTAAACTGACTCCATTTAAGCGTTACAGGTTAATCAGTGT
Source organism: Neolamprologus brichardi (assembly GCF_056152115.1). Classification (NCBI taxonomy): domain Eukaryota; kingdom Metazoa; phylum Chordata; class Actinopteri; order Cichliformes; family Cichlidae; genus Neolamprologus; species Neolamprologus brichardi. The sequence goes on along the minus strand of NC_142119.1, from coordinate 4,253,446 downwards.
GTTCAGGTGTTTCACTCTCCCATAGCCTTAAAAAGGAGACACAGAAATCACTTGCTGCTGTAGCGCTACAGCAGGGCTTCGTTCGGCTCGATTACAGCTCAACGGGTTGCATTTATGGAAAGACAAATCCATACAACACTCAAAACTTGCTGCTATTAAAACAATCAGTGACTCAAACTCTAAATGTATCTGAATATCTGAATATAACCTGCTGTGGATCAGGTTAAGTCTTCAGCATCAACTACTCGCTGGGTAAAGAGACAGCCTTCTCTGTAACATGCAAACTCTGACTTCATCCTCAACATAGCTCCCTACACCTTAATCTCACTTCCTGGTGTGTCCTACATCAGAGGGCACAGCCAAGTCAAAGCAAACATGATACATAACAAGAGGGAGTGCAAACTCTGGAGGCATGACAGTCGCAATCTTTAGCAGACATTACCGGGCTTATTGGTTTCATTTCTCACATAACTGCACATGAATCCATCTGTAAATATGGTTTCTTCTCAAAATTGCTATAATTGGTTTTGTGGATGATTGTGAGAAGCTGCAGTGACAAGAACCCCCACTAACACACAAAACCAACTGTTGTCATCACAGAGAATAATGCTCCGACACACCACAGACTAACCGTCTTCCTTTTCTCTTTCTGTCTAGACAAAAGTCTCCACTGCTATGCCTTTCCGTTTGTTTCCCATTATCTGTTACATAAATCAAAACTATGGGAGTGCCACACATGCCCGCTTCTATTCTTCATGTTATTGAACTAGCAGGTTGGAGAAGAGGATGACAATCCCCAGCGAAAAATGATAATGATTTGCTCTTCCTGCTGCTCGGTGACTGCGGTGATTATTTCTAAGTGTTTCTGTGACAGTGGCATTGATTCACCCTGATATTCACAATCCAATCACCTTTGTACTCTGTGTGAGCTGGACCAGCATATTTTTCTTTAAAAATCACTACAGAGCTTCCTGTCATGAAACGTGCTCATATAAATCTGCTCATAACAAGTTGCATGATTTTATTTTAAAGAAAAAGGAAATGAGGAACAGCAGAAACTACAGGCAAACATACAGCGCTACAAATGAATGCAGTTTTAGTAAATACAAGCAAGGATATGAACTCTTCCTGTTTTCCCTTTTTTTTTTATTCCCAAAGAATACCTTCAGAGCAGCCACAGGCAATCGAAAATAAAATACTGTGGCGAACAGTTCAAGGTAAATTATATATAATGTTGTTCATATAACGTCCTGCGACTGCATCTCATACATCCAAACAGCTGCCACTGAAACAGAGAGCCACAATGTGACTGTGAATTTTCAAAAACTTCAAAACTGTGTACTTCAGATGGACTCATCCCTGTCCTGATTCTCAGCTCTGGAGTCGATGACGCTCACCAAATGCTTGAAAGCCCATTACCTGGAATAGGTGCTCTTGAAGTACGATTCAATTTGAAAGGCTTCTTTCCTGCAATGTCGCTTTTGATATCTTGCCTTCTGGGAGTTCTTTGGTGTGTTCACAGGGGGAAAAAGATATTAGAGTGGTGCCGTTTCCCAAGACTGTTACAACGAAAAGTATATATCTGCTGTTAGGAGAACATAACGACTGCAGTGCAGACTATGCTTCATGCAAGAATTACAAGTAAAGTAGGCAGGGTTATCCTGTACTAGTTGTTGAACTCTTAGTAATGTTAATAATAACACTGGTGAAGAGGAAAAATAGCATGGCAGAGTTATCAGCTGTTAACTCTCACCTGCCAGTTGATGTTGTCATCTTTTGAAACAATGCTGATATTCACCAATATCAGTATCAATTACAATCGTGCCTACAATGGTGTAGTGGTTAGCCGATTGCAAAAAGTCACTGATTCAGTTCCAGCTGGAGACTCATATCCTGCTGAGAAACAGCCTATTCATTATGTCCTCTGTAATGGACATTATTGAACTATATGCTTTGACTTGTTTGAGCTGCCCTGATGTACTAAATACAGGACATCCTGGGGTGTCCATGGATATCACATGTGTTTGGGTGGCCCTTTTAACTCCAAAGAGGAAGGAAATCACAAGTTAAATAAGAAGATTTTTTTTCTTCGATTATCAGGAAGATGGGCCAGCATGGTTGCATAGTGGTTAGCACTGTTGCCTCACAACAAAAAGGTCCTGAGTTCAATTCCACCATCAGGCCTTTCTGTGTGGAGTTTGCATGTTCTCCCTGTATTTGTGTGGGTTCTCTTCGGGCTTCCCCCCCACAGTCCAAAGACATGCAGTTAGTGGGGACAGGTTAACTGGAAACTCTAAATTGCCCATCGGTGTGAATGACTGGCCGCCTGTCCAGGGTGTACCCTGCCTCTCGCCCCAAGACAGCTGGGATATGTTCCAGAGACCCTGAAAAGGATACGTGGCAGAGAATGAATGGATGTCAGGAGGATATCCCTGTGAAAGGATAGTGAAAACATGCAGACCTGCCTGCTGCGGTGGCCCCTTCTGGCAGATTAGTAGTTTTCTGATGACCGTACTAATAAATAAGATCTTATTTATTTAATCATTACTAAGCTCACTTTTCACTGGGCGGCTCTTCTTTCTCGTTTAATAATAACAACTTTTAGTAAAGGACTAACTCCCTTTCCTGTTGCTGCTGCTTCTCTCACACAGCAGTGCCCCGTACTATGAAGCAAAGTCAGCATACCTGGGATATCTTGGCGATGGCAGCATCTGACCAATCACAATAATGGATAAGTGTGCTGGCAGCAGAGCCTCTGTTTTTATAAACAAAGTAGAAATGATTCCACTAAATCTCCAAAAGTTGATTCTGTTCATCTGGACGTAGCGTTTTGTGGGAGAAACGTTTCGTCACTCATCCAGGTGACTTCTTCAGTCTCAGCTGACTGCAGGTTTCAATCTTATAAACAGTACATTTGCATAATGACTGAAACCAGCCCACTGAAGGAACGATGGGCTGTGAGGTCAGTTCCTTAATCATAATTATGCAAATTCTCATGACCATTGATCAACAACCATTGATCAAAGACCACTGATCAATGGCCATGAGTACCATTCACAGAGAGTTGGGGAATGGCTGCAATCACAGCATTGTAAGATGGTGAAAGATGTACCCTTAGCCGCTCCCCTCATTTAGAGATGTTCTATCCCTTTGCATGTAAATGGCCTCCTTGACTTCGCGCTCAAACCAGCGTTCCTCCCTGTCCAGGATGTTACATCCTCATCCTTGAAAGAGTGTCCACTGGCCTCTAGGTGTAAATAGACTGCAGAGTCCTGGCCTGACGAGGTAGCTCTTCTGTGCTGTGCCATCCGCTTCGCCAGAGGTTGTTTGAAATGACCTCCCAGCTCATTGTTCCTTCAGTGGGCTGGTTTCAGTCATTATGCAAATGTACTGTTTATAAGATTTGGGGAAACCTGCAGTCAGCTGAGACTGAAGAAGTCACTTGGATGAGTGACGAAACGTTTCTCCCACAAAATGCTACGTCCAGATGAACAGAATCAACTTTTGGAGATACACTTTCCTGGATGATTGAGAATGCATCAAGACGATTCCATTAAAAGTACAAGGAGATTAAAAACGTGATACAGTGTGAAACAGCACAGCTGCTCCAGATGTGAGACAAAAAGCAGTTTAGTATTAAAACCACTGTATGAATGTGTATGTGCTTTAAAACATGGTGGTTAGTAAGACTGAGAGCTGATTTTTTTAATGAAGTTTAATCTATTTGAAGTCTGGAAAGAGAGCTGGCAAAAAATAGCAATTGTTTCAGTGAACAGATTTATCAACACTCTGTGTCACTAAGACCTGGGAGAATCTGATGGATTATAATTAAATGAATGTTTAAAAGACCGTTTTAGTTTTTATTCTTTCAACTTTTCTGGAGAACTGACAGGTAAGTATTCCCTAATTTCATACCCCTAACTCTAATCTGGAGCATAACCTGTTGCTAGTAGTGTGCGAAACAGAGCTGATAGTAAGTTAATATGGGCTAGTAATTCTAATACCATTACCGACACTTATTTAGAAAGTTTATGTATGGGAGAGTGGTGTGTCATGATTTGTGAGATGAATCCCCATTAAATCTGAAGACAGTTTAATTACAGAGGGAGTTTTACTTTCCAGAATAATTAGTTAGCGCAATAAAACACCTTTCAGCCGTCTTTTATTTTGAAACTCGTTTTTTTGAAGACCTGGAATCTATACGTGTCTGTCTTTAAATCACTTTTATTACTTAAGAGCTGCTGAATCACATGACTGCAGGACAATTAAACAAAACAGAGAAGGGAAGAGGGGCCGGAGCAAAGTTTGCAGTGTTGGCACAGTCATGTCTACTTTCTGATGAATGGGAGCAAAGTAGTGAAGCATTGATTCGATATCTATACCAGCATTGGTCTCTATGCTATCAAGATTTGAAATAATTCACCCACCCCTAACTGCTACGGTGCAGGCTAGGATTGTAGCATAAGTCTATCTCAGTAACAAGTTGAAATTACCTGAATAATAAAAACAATAATAAAGATTCCTGTCCCACAACAAACCTGCTAAAAAGCAGCCAGCGCAGCTCCAAAAGCTGTAGTTCGTCCAGTGGCCACTTTACGGCATTAAAAAGCAGGTTTACAGCCTGCTATGAAGTGCAGAATCAATCTGGATACTGGAGTTATCGATGTAGTCACTTTGAATGACACTGTGTTTGTGATGTAGATGGCTTTGTATCATCTTTTATGCACCTGTCTGACAAATAAGACTACTTGCTGTAGGGCACAGCTGATCCAAGAAGTGCATGCTCCAGTCTGGTGTGTGAAGTTTTACAAGCTGCTGGGATATCTGAGTGAACCAGGCAGTGAACCAGTGATTATGAAAATGAACGGAAGGGAGTTTCTTTAACTTGACAGCCACATTTAACGGAAAGTCTTTCTCTCAGCGTATTTTCAATAACCTGAAAAATGGTTTTTCAATTTTCACTTTACAGCCAAAAGCAAACCTTGTTTGGATGTCTGACAGAGCCGTCTTTTTTTAACATCCTTTCAATGCGTTTTTGCAGCTTTTATTGACAAACCAATCCATAAATATAAAATGACTGCAATTCTCCCAAGGCCCAGAATGCTGCTGTTTTATGTCACTGTTTTCTGGCCAGTAAGTTTAATGTTTTGATTTTGTTTTGCTGCTCTGAGCCACTCATCTATATTCAGGAACATCTTCAAATCAGATGTTGGGAGCCTGCAGTGTGTAAACCGTCTGTGTTGGAAAACCGGAACAAAAGGACCATTTGATGCTCTGCTTGAGTTAATATGCCCCAATGTTAGCTGCATGAAAACACATATTTCACCGACAGCATATTCACTCAATTTGCAGTCTAATTATAGCACATAATCCACAGCGAAGGACTCGCCAGTTTGGAACAGTTCCATCTTGAGCAGCACCTGCAGCTGACCTGTTTCTCTGCCCCATTTGGCTTATCGCCTATCCTTTACAAAGACCGAAACGATGATATTTGTGTCAGAGCAAAACTGCTGCGGTGTTTCCTGATATAAAGGAAGATCACTTTTACAATACACCTGGGTGGAATTTATTGTGCCAGCACCTCAGCCTTGAAGAGATAAACAGAGGGACCAGCACTTACCCTGTGCCAAGTTCTAACATATAAGAACCGAGACAAGAAAGAGAAGATATGTTTGCAATGCCCTGTTTTCCCCATGGAGAGATGAGCAGCCTGTGATACCTGCAAGTGTCCGCCGCTGGCCCTGTTGTGCCTGAGACGATCGGCGGCATTTGACTTTGCGTCTGTTAAGTGGCAGAAGAAAAGAACGTTTGTTGCTTTCACGTATTCACTGAACAGTACCAAAACCTTACAGGATATTTCACCTTATTAAGTTTACGCTGTTGCCATGAGAGTATGTCTTTACATTATCCAGCTATAAAGTTAAATAAAAGAAGTACAAAACAAGAAAACTGTGCTTCGGGATTACTCAACATTGTGCAATGCACTGTCTCATGAATCATAAACTCAGAGAACTCACAAATCTCCTTCTAAATTAGGTGAACATATTACAGCAAATACTCTGCAATTTTATGCTTTTTTCATGAGGTAAATTGCTTCACAATTCAATTTAAGAAGAAAAGCTGGGAAGCTTATTGTCCCTTTTCTATCTGCCCTGGAAAAATATACTCAGACGCTTGTCCTGGTTACTGAATTGTGGAGCTGATGCTATAAACAGTCCAGTCTCCAAGTGGAATTATTTATAGATCTGATTGTGCAATGATGGGACAAAGTAAAGTCATGCTAACCACTTCAGTGACGTTTTTGGCTACCATGTTGAGTATAAACTGAAAAATCATGTTGTGTTAAATAAGAAATGAAACCACTACTTGAGACTTAAAAAGATTAATGTGTTTACTGAAGACTTTGATCTGACGAGATGAGTTGTTCTCCCTGACGCCTGTACAGTCTGACCTCTTTTTCAGACCAGGAGTTGCCTGTTGGTACCAGGGTTTTAATAGTTTTGCAATTTTCATTAGTTTTTATTTTTATTTAGTTTTGACTTCAGATTTTCAATTTTATATCAGTTTTAATTAGTTTTTACCAATTGTTTGCTAGTTTAGTTTAGTTTTTATTTTTTGAAAATCCTTAGTTTTAGTTTAGTTTTGATTAGTTTCAGTTATAGTTTTAGTTGTGTTTGCAATAATTAAGTGTAACAAAATCCCAGTTTCATCATATCAGTCATTCTGCTCATCCTTGGGTATGTTGCTATTCCAGCTACCATACTGCACCCTGGACAGGTCGCCTGTCTGTCGCAGGGCTAACACGCAGAGACAGACAACTCACATTCCCACCTATGGGTTCTTTAAATAAATAAATAACGGCAGATGAACAACCATTGATACCAGGCAACTATAAAATGTATATCTTGGCCCCAATGAGACTATTAACTCTTGCAGCACCGGGTGTTCGTAATTGTGGTTCAAGTGAATTGATAAACTTTTTGAAGGTAATTGACTCACACAGTTATGTAGATATCCCCGTCCTGTTGTCTCGGGATGCATCACGCTGCCTTGCCTGGGGTTAGCTTCTGTTTTCTGGGGATGAGGGTTGAGTGTGCTCCCTTACCTTCTAAAGGTAAGCTAGGTTAGCCTTCTTGTGTGAGCTTTTCAAGTGCACTTTAAGGTTTGTGGGATTTTTTTTCCCTTTAGAAATGTCCCTCATAATTAGTCTCTTTCCACTACAAGACACTTGCTTTATCCAAAACACAGTCATATTCAAAGTAATCCCAAATTGGACTCTGGCTCCCAACTTTTCCTGACATGATTCTGCGCGTGGACGGAGCAGCGACACAGACGACTCGACTAACGTGCTGCCACCTGCTGGCATAATGAGACACAGCAAGAAAAAAATCTGGAAACTAAACTTCATTTTCACCCTTGACTCTTGTATGACACGCACACATCAATGAAAACTAAACACATTTTTGCTATAAATTCAGTTAATTTTAGTTAGTTTTGTGAACACTCATTATAGTTTTAGTTAGTTTTCCTTTTTTTGTTTTTATTTTTATTTCCGTTAACGAAAATGTTTTTTCACTTCTAGTTTTCGTTATTTCGTTAGTTTTCGTTAACGATAATAACCTTGGTTGGTACTTAACAAAACTTAAGGTACTTTGCTTCACTTTTCAGTGCAGGACACTACGGCCTCAGTCACACAGGTCTAGAACCCAGTTAGCAACATTCTGTCAACCAGTGGTTGCTGGGGAAAAATGTGTAGTTGCTGGAGTTGATTGCTGATAGTTGCTGTGAAATCAGTTGCTCATGTCCCAGTAACACAGACCAAGAGATCAGTCAGTGACCTCCTCGTAACTGCCAGTCGCTGCAGAAAAGTGTATATTCTGTAGGGTGCTAGCATTAACTTAATTAAAAAGAGGTGCTCTACTGAAAAGGGACTTCTTTGAATGTTTGCATGACAACGCTGCAAATTACAGGTGAATTAGTGACCTAAGTACTCTCAGAGTGGTAGTGAAACTGTGAAAAATGCAAAATCTTTAGTGAGAAAACAAACAGGTCCCGTTTCCAGTTTACGTCACACTTTTTCAACTTTCACTATCTCGCTAAGAAGGAAATGGTGAGTTCATTCTGCCAAGTCTTCATGCAAACTATGGACCACCATGGCTATCAATTTAGCCACGGTGGCTAAATTCATAGCTAAATCAATAAAAGGAGGTTTTTGGTGTGACACCCTGTTTGTGAGCAATTTCATCTCCTTTTTTTCCCAGACTTTTTATACTGGGAGTCCTACAACAAAATAATAATGCCAAGATCTGTAAATTACATAGTTCGCACAATCAGTGTCCATTGTGTCAAACTCGTGGCCACAATATTAACAACAGGAAGACAAGACCAGGTGGTCCTCTTGTTGTTAATATTGTGTCAAACAGATTTCTACTTAAGGCCACAGTTGTGGCTCTAATACCCATCAGTCCATGTGTGTCCCGTCGCTGACTAATTCACTTTTTAAATCTCGTTCTGCGGCAGTTCAAAGTAATTTTCAATTTTTTTTTATATTCCATAATTAGATTTTTGAATAATTTAATAAATAAGCAGTCACAGCTAATGTTTAAAATTCCAAATTGACTTTGCTCAAGCCCATTCCCTGCAGGAGCCCTGCTAAACAGAGCTTTTATTGTGAATGCACATATACCTGTGTTTTATCCATTTTTGACAATTAAGGAAATTGCTGAAATTTGACTTCCCTGTAGTCTGGATAGAACTTCATCTGTTATGCAGCTCAGCTTAGACATGGAGTGGAATTGAAAAGCAGAACACACATTATCAGTGATATCGGCACAACCCACTGAGTAAGAGAATGTCAATTTTAGAGCAATTATTGTAATACCACAGCAAAATCAATACTTGAAAAATTCCCTTTAGACAACATTAATTTCATAACAATCATCTGTAAGGCCTCCTTCAAAGCAGATATCATATTATTATTTTAAAAATGTGCTGTTTCCATACTTTTATTTTAACAAAACATCATCAGATTATCTCTGGTCTTCAGCTTTCATCCCCCATCGACTCACGAGAAGCAAATATTGTTCCGCAGATGAAATCACACAAATAAATCGATGGATTTTTGCCTTAGATCTTCAATAACCACGTCTGCTAGTGTATGCCTTTATCTGCACTCTGCTGATCTTTCTGTTTGCACAGGGCAAAGGATCATCAGCTGGTTTTAATATACAGTACCTCTAAGTGCCTGGGAATGCAGAGTGGGGTACTATTTTGGAGGAGAGGCTAAGAAAAGATAGACTTTAAAAGAAATGCCAAATACTGCATCCATCCATTCTCTGAACCACTTATCCAGCTCAGGGTCACAAGGGCCTGAAGCCTACCAATCATCTTATAGTTAGGGCTAACACACATAGTCGGACAACCGTGTTCACGCTCACACCAAAAAGGAAATTAGAGGTGCTAATTTTCCCAAAGTTTAAATGTTTGGACTAAAGGTTTTAGAGGGTCTAATCAGTTCTCTAATAACAAAGACCTGACCTGTGACCGCAGCTGGTTTGGGTCAGGCAGCTGTTTACTAATGCATAAGCATTTGCAGCAGTAGTGTGCACAGATCTTACGCACTAAAAGAACAGTGAGAGGATGCTTTTATGTATCAGTGAAGTTGCTGTTAACAACAATTTCACAAACTGCACTTCTGTGAACACCTTTTGCTCTTTCTCACTTTTCTTGGGTACAAGTGAACTTTTTCAAGGTACCTTGACAGGAAGTTTTCCCACGTGTCTTGAAGGACTTGCTTCAATTCTTGTGTGGATTCAGAGTGTGGTACTTGCTGCCATCTTTTCATATAATATCATCTGGACTATCAAGGCTCTGTGGGAGCCATACCATCTGTTGCATGATTCATTATGTTTGTTATTGTTGAATACAGTTTTCCAGCTATATGTTGGAATCAAGGGCCTGTCTGACAAGTACCTACAGTGTAACTGTACCTACTGAAGTAACTGTACTTCAGTGACTTATTAGAATTCATAGATCCTTAAGATGAATGTCTTTTAGAAACTACAGCCCATCCTGTAATTGGATCACAGCAGTCATGATGCCTGTCACGGGTTGCCCTCGAGGATCCACACGCAGGACTCCTGAGTTGTGAGTTAACAATGAAAGTTTATTTACAGTTTCTTCACCGAGTGTATTTGCAGGCTGTGCGGGGGTAGTGCTATATACAAGATGTGAGGGAGCAGGGCTCCGGGGATCCGGGGATCCGGGGAAAAGGGGAATCACACACACGCTCCACTCAGACCTCAGACCCGGCAAAACAGGAGAGAGAGAGAGAAACAAAGAGAGCAAGAGATAGGAGCATAATGATCAGTGCCTTGCTGATCATTATGCTCCTATCTCTACTTTTAAGATTAGGCTTAAAACTTTCCTTTTTGCTAAAGCATATAGTTAGGGCTGGACCAGGTGACCCTGAATCCTCCCTTAGTTATGCTGCAATAGATGTAGGCTGCCGGGGGATTCCCATGATGCATTGAGTTTTTCCTTTCCAGTCACCTTTCTCGCTCTCTATGTATTAACAGACCTCTCTGTATTGAATCATATCTGTTATTAATCTCTGTCTCTCTTCCACAGCATGTCTTTATCCTGTCTTCCTTCTCTCACCCCAACCAATCACAGCAGATGGCCCCGCCCCTCCCTGAGCCTGGTTCTGCCGGAGGTTTCTTCCTGTTAAAAGGGAGTTTTTCCTTCCCACTGTCGCCAAAGTGCTTGCTCATAGGGGGTCATATGATTGTTGGGTTTTTCTCTGTATCTATGAAGCGCCTTGAAGCGACTTTTGTTGTGATTTGGCGCTATATAAATAAAATTGAATTGAATTGAATTGATCCCCCAGGCTGTGACAATTTACCTTGTACCCCACCCAGAAGGATGTTTTTATTTAACATTAAACCCAGATCTAAAGTACTCCAAACTACAGCAGGTGTCTCCAGGACCACACTTTGAAGTACTCACACATTCACTCACAGGGTGAAAACATTAAAAGGCTGGTAATTAATTGGAATGCTCAGCTTAGGGTGCAGAAAGAGGAACTCGGCTTGTTGTTACACTGTCAGTGTGAATAACACTAATATAATGTGCAGTGTGGCGGCTCAGTATTAATTAAACACGGGAGCTCCTACGACAACAAAAACACGTGTCTTTGAGATATTTTAAATAATTATTCTTCAAAACTCTTCAGCAGGTAACAGCAAACGGGTGGAAGTACAAGAAGTCGCAGAGATGTTGAGGAAATGAATCAAACTAGAAAAGCCTGGAAACACACTTTTTATCACAAACGTGATCCTGGACATCTGTATCCCCGCCTGCTTTTTGTGACCGCGCGAATTTCTCTCGTGAGAATTTACATTTTAATCTACCAGCTATACAGTTAGCCCAGGCCCCTGTTATCAAGAGGGATAACCGGAAGGACTATTCTTCCTCGTGTCTCCAGCTGTCCGTGTCCATGCCACAACAGAATATCATCAAGGTTTTAATCTTTGGATTCAGGTGGTTTCAGTCCTATTGTCACAGGTGAGTAAAACCAAGCCCCTGTCAATGCAGTCTACCTTTACAAACTTTGAGTGTGGTGAGAATATTTGAGAATTTGATGTGGCTCTCTGAGAGGATGACACTTTTGCAGTCAGTGTTTTAATTTCTGTCCTCCCTCCTGGATATTTTGCGATTAGCTGTAAAGCCTTGATATGTTCTAGATGACGTTACACGTGTAATTAGTGCATTGTAATGTAAACTTTCTGAGGATGAGTCTGCACGATCACAAAAAACAGGCAGGCACACGGACCGCTGCACTGACCCTTTGTGCTCACCTTCTGATGATGAATTTAAGCTCTGTTAGAAATACGTCTCTTCACTGTGCTGAGTGGAGTCAGATCTACCAATTTACTGTGATACTCCTTGGTAATGCTAAAAAAAAATTGCCTTAGCCTTGAACTTTGCAAGTAAGCTAAGCCTGCTTGCTAGAGATGTGTCAGATCCCCACGTGTCTTGACGATTTTAGGGTACAGTTAAGCCCAGCCTGATAACAAAACAGTATCGTGGATTTACTGAACTTGTTTCATAGACCAGTCCAGTTCAATTAGTTTTACCTGTGGAGATCCAAGAGTGTTTTGTACACAGCTGTAAACATGTAGCCAGGCTCTAGTGGCCAATACAGGATCTGCAATGTTTGGCAAACCTGCTGTTGTCATCAAGTGAATATTCAACACCTGCTTTTTATTATTGTGATTTAAAGCAGCTACTGGAATTTGTAAAAAGAGACCTTGACTTGTGTCGCTGCTCATCCAACATTCCTGACCAGAAATACAAACATGCAAAAAAAAGAAAAAGAAAAGAAAAATGCACAAAAAAAGACAGATATGAAGATAAACCTTGGCAGAGGTAAGACATATTTGAACACCCAGGTCTTGGTTGGTTAAAGATTAAATCCAGCATGCTGGAAAACAGACCTTGAATTCTTCTTGAAGGCTTTATGGAAATGAGGCAGCTGTCCTTGACAATGCAATTGGATGAGAGTCCACAAACTCCTCTCAGGAAGTCAGCTGCAGCAGCTCGCTGCAGCGTCACACCAGTCTGAAGCATCGCAGCTGATGCTCAACACGCCAGCTCTATAAATCATTCAGGACACATATCTACTCTAAACCCTGTTATTTCTGTTTTATATATGTCAGTATTCAGCGCTGATGTAAATGAGCTTTTTGTGCAAAAACATCAATTAATGTTCTGTTCTTGTCCTCATCTTTTCTCCTAATCTCCAAATCCACTTCATTTCAGAGACCAAACAATGAAAGGCTCAGCCCCCACCCCTGCTGAGAAAAAAGTTGTTTAACAAGCAATCAACAAACATTTTAATCAACAAAAGCCTTAGGGGATGAGTTTCATGACTCACGATGGATAAATCATAACACTTTGGAGTGCACTGAAAGCCGATGTAAATTTGCTCATGTTTAGAGGCTGCAGAGAAAGTATAAGCTAATATAAGAAGGGATGTTTGCACAGAGAATACCCAACGATCTGCAGGGTCGATGTGTCCAGCTTGTGCTATGCTCCTTAAGTGAGACTCATTCAATATACATTAACTCAGTTAACCTGGCATTTCTTGCAAAAAACATAGCATGCACAGTGTAACTTCATTTACCCAAAATACGTCAGTCTATCCTGCACTAGGCCCATAAAATATAAATCTTCCCACAGATTAAGTAAGTAAAGAGACAGGCCTCCCTCCTCGTCTCACCTTTCCGCCCTGAAGCAGACGTACCTTTCTTATATCTGCTGTGGGTTAAAAAGTCTTGTCACGTTCTCTTGTTACAGAGCAGGAGTTAATGATGGTTACTGCTAAAGGAGCTCACTCTTCCATGTTCAGTAACACCACTTCCTTGGTGGTTTAATTGCAGTTTGAGGAAAACTTTCCTTTAAGCACGTCCACAGTGTGAAGTGGAGTTCAGCATGTCAAGTCAGAGACAGCTAACAAACACTTCTGTGGGCCATCACCACGGGGCTAAATTTCACCAGTGGCATGGTGAAATATTGCCTTGTGGGCAAGACTGAGCTCTGATATAGTGCTTATGTAATACAGAAGTGCATTTTAATGCCTTTATTAGTTCCAAAGAGATATCCAGAAATGACGGTGAAAGACATTGATCAGACATATCCCGGGCTTGTTGAAGGTCATTGTTAGTCGTAAGCCACAGCAATGCCATTTCCAAGAAATGGGAGGAAAATGGCTTTAAGGAAAAAAAAAAAAGGTACTTGATCATTTTCACAGGCCAGTGCTAAGGCAATCTTTTCATAGTTGTACTGAAGTGTGACAATGCCAGATGTGGTTTGTCACTATCAGCTGGTATTTCACCGCAAGATCACAAAATTATTTTAGTGATATTTAAGTAACCTAAGAAATATGCTTACGAGCTCATATATGAGGGTACCCATGCTGTGTCAGCCACAGGTTTGTGAAATCCCATTTTGAAGCCTCGACAGCTCTGTGCTCATCACCATCGTGATTTTTGAGTCTAGCAATCGTCATATTTGAATGGGAGTGTGATGGCTGCACTTACAGCCACACAGTGGTAATACCCACCATGTTAGTGTAGAGGCTTATAAGTGACATTGCATTCACATTTGTCTTTCTTTAAATATAGGAATTAATTTACAGGACAATAAATAACTGGTTTTGGTTTAGAGTTAATTCACATATCCACATAACACTGCATTCTAAAATAAGTGCGCACATTTTAGTTTACACTGTTATGTGTGATTAATCTTTTGTTTTCTGAGTTACCTTAGTTGCAGCTGCTCCAGTCCCTTGATTAAGGAGCCAAGAGGTGGAAAAGGGGCGGAGCGAGTTTTAAAGGAAGACTACAAATTGGTTCATGCCATAACTCGGGACCATGGGGGGGAATTGGAGTTCATTATGTTAGGTTTAGTTAGGTTTTGTGTGTTTTACCCCTTCTCCTGTTTTTGTGGGCTGATCAGCCACTATTTAAGTTTCCCCTTTGTCTCGTTAAGTTAGGTCAGTTTGTTTGAGTTATCAGTCGTGTTGTCAACTTTGAGTAGAGTTTTGTTATTTTGACCTCTTTTATGGGCCCAAGATTTTGATTCTTTTTGCATGATTTAACCAATTATGTTTTTTTGGGTTAAATAAAAAATAATTTTTTTGGACTTTAACCTGTGCCTAAGTTTCCTTCACTGCTCAGGCCATCACAGGGAGCATGAAGTGCTATTCCGCAAATGCCAACAAGGATGGGACAATAAAATACTTGAGTTTCGTTCCTCAAAACGGGACCAAGGTCTAGGACTGGCTGTGCCACAGAGACCAAGTTTTCACAGGAATCTATACAGTCCTGTTAAAGCTTTATGTAACTCCCATTTTTTTTTTTATATCGTAGCAGAGTACAAATGACATGTAGATTGTGTGTATACTGAAAAGGCCCTGTGGTTCAGAATCTGATTTACTAATATATGCATGGTGGTAAGAACTAAAACACAGGGGGAAAAAAAAAAACACTCCATCGCATCATCTTTGGGATAGTGCCGAGAAATTAGACTACTTCATTATTACTGCTGAAGATTTGTCATGGGGTGTAGTTCATTTTCCACATGACTGCATAGAGTCCTGTCAAAACTTTTTTCATATGACTGTATTTGTCATAAAAAATGTATTAAAATACATTTTAAAAATGTGTCAAAAGATACCAGCATCATAAGCATGGATGGAAACGCTACAAGCCACAGCTGCCTGTGTTGGCATCACCAGCCAAACACTGCAGGACACTGCAGAATTCAGATGAAAGACAATATTAAGAGATATACAAAGGATACAGAGAAACAATGACCATTACCTGTAGGCTAGAACAGATTAGCCTACGGGTATCTGGGAATTGGTTCTCCAGGTCCAACTCTGTTGTCAGAAGGAAAAAATCTTTACGGACCAATGGTATTACTTCAGTATGTGTTTTGATGTTGGTGGTAATCACCTTCTACACTAACTAAAGTTAGTCTTTCGAACTTTAGTTATCAAACCATTCAGCAGCCTCATGTGCTTGTATCGGCATCATCACCCTGGCAGTTGGCAGTGTTGATGAAACGCTTCATCAGTTGTCTCTGTATGACAGTTTTTAACATCGAGCCCACTCTCATTAATATTCACATGTCAACATGTATCTCTTTTTGGCACGCAAGTAAAGATTAGAAATCAGAGAAACTTCTAATGTTCTCAAAATGTATCCCTGTAATTGACATGAAATTGTCCAAACTCAATCTTAGGCTTCTTACTTTTTGACTTAAATTAAATAAAAATGCAGTTAGTTTTCCAAAAGCAGATGTGGAGTTAGGAAAGCTCTGAAAACTCCCGTGAAGACCTAGAAAGTCTGTTTCAACAGAGCCCTGATGTAACGTCCTGCAATGTCTCCTCTGGAGTAGCGCGATCAGCGTTCTTCTTTGCCATTGTTTTAAAATTTCCTTTTAAGTCTTTATTATCTTGCAATAATATTCCACGGCATGCCAGCAGACCCCAAAAGCCATGCTGATGTTGTCAGTATTAATGGCAAGTCATGCACCTCAGGGCAAGGGCTTATTCACTGCGTGACACGCTGTCTATCACTTTGTCATTTTTCCTGTCTCACACACTCACGTCAGTGTGTTGCCTCTGGTCCAGCTTTGGTATTTTGAAAGAGAGCACAGCTGCAAAGCATTTAATCTGCTCCACCCGCTGGTGTCGCCACCTGGCACGCTTTTGTTTTTTTTTCAAAATGAAAGCGAACAATTAACGGGAAATTAGTCACTAAAGCTCAAAGTTAAAGATCCACCACTTGTGATATTGGTAAAACTATATATACAGTGGGGCAAAAAAGTATTTAGTCAGCCACCGATTGTGCAAGTTCCCCCACTTAAAATGATGACAGAGGTCAGTAATTTGCACCAGAGGTACACTTCAACTGTGAGAGACAGAATGTGAAAAAAAAATCCATGAATTCACATGGTAGGATTTGTAAAGAATTTATTCGTAAATCAGGGTGGAAAATAAGTATTTGGTCACCTCAAACAAGGAAAATCCCTGGCTCTCACAGACCTGTAACGTCTTCTGTAAGAAGCTTTTCTGTCCCCCACTCGTTACCTGTATGAATGGCACCTGTTTGACCTCATCATCTGTATAAAAGACACCTGTCCACAGCCTCAACCAGTCAGACTCCAAACTCCGCCATGGCCAAGACCAAAGAGCTTTCGAAGGACACCAGGAAAAGAATTGTAGACCTGCACCAGACTGGGAAGAGTGAATCTACAATAGGCAAGCAGCTTGGTGTGAAAAAATCAACTGTGGGAGCAATCATCAGAAAATGGAAGACATACAAGACCACTGATAATCTCCCTCGATCTGGGGCTCCACGCAAGATCTCATCCCGTGGGGTCAAAATGATCATGAGAACGGTGAGCAAAGATCCCAGAACCACACGGGGGGACCTGGTGAATGACCTGCAGAGAGCTGGGACCAAAGTAACAAAGGTCACCATCAGTAACACACTACAACGGCAGGGAATCAAATCCCGCAGTGCCAGACGTGTTCCGCTGCTGAAGCCAGTGCATGTCCAGGCCCGTCTGAAGTTTGCCAGAGAGCACATGGATGATACAGCAGAGGATTGGGAGAATGTCATGTGGTCAGATGAAACCAAAGTAGAACTTTTTGGTATAAACTCAACTCGTCGTGTTTGGAGGAAGAAGAATACTGAGTTGCATCCCAAGAACACCATACCTACTGTGAAGCATGGGGGTGGAAACATCATGCTATGGGGCTGTTTTTCTGCCAAGGGGACAGGACGACTGATCCGTGTTAAGGACAGAATGAATGGGGCCAAGTATCGTGAGATTTTGAGCCAAAACCTCCTTCCATCAGTGAGAACTTTGAAGATGAAACGAGGCTGGGTCTTCCAACATGACAATGATCCAAAACACACCGCCCGGGCAACAAAGGAGTGGCTCCGTAAGAAGCATTTGAAAGTCCTGGAGTGGCCTAGCCAGTCTCCAGACCTCAACCCCATAGAAAATCTGTGGCGGGAGTTGAAAGTCCGTGTTGCTCGGCGACAGCCCCAAAACATCACTGCTCTTGAGAAGATCTGCATGGAGGAATGGGCCAAAATACCAGCTACTGTGTGTGCAAACCTGGTAAAGACCTATAGTAAACGTTTGACCTCTGTTATTGCCAACAAAGGTTATGTTACAAAGTATTGAGTTGTATTTTTGTTATTGACCAAATACTTATTTTCCACCCTGATTTACGAATAAATTCTTTACAAATCCTACCATGTGAATTCATGGATTTTTTTTTTTCACATTTTGTCTCTCACAGTTGAAGTGTACCTCTGGTGCAAATTACTGACCTCTGTCATCATTTTAAGTGGGGGAACTTGCACAGTCGGTGGCTGACTAAATACTTTTTTGCCCCACTGTGACTATATATATACACTATACTGTTCAGCCCACCAGACCTGTTAATTGTTACTGGCAAGAAATTGAAATTGTAGCTTCACATCAGTGTAAGAAGATAAATATATAATTTTTGCAAATTATTGCAAATACACTTGACTACAGATACATCTCAGGTGAAAATACTGACCGCAAACCACCAAAAACAAAAGAATAATTACACATCCTTTTGATTTATGCCAGAATTGTTTCATAATTTAACCCCACAAATCCAAAGGGACCTTAATTAAATCCCCTTTTTTCAGTTTTTCTTTGACAGTAAAAGCTTGTTGTATAAAGCAAAGTTTTTAATTAAGCTAGAGTCCGAGTCTGTTCCCCGAGTGCTACAACACCTCATACAGCACACAATGTCAAATGTTGCTGCAGCTCGAGGAGGTGGTGGTGTGGATAATGCCTGCTTTTGTGCTGAGGCGTTTAAAGACCACATGAGTTTAAACTCGAGTGTTTTTAAAGTATTGTAATACTGTAGTATTACTGTAGTATACTGTAGTATAGCCACAGCTTTTTTCATTCATTCAATCACACACACATTCATACAGCTTTTATCTACACCCAAGCACTTTTTCTAACATTCACACACACTCTGACAAATGCATCGGGGGCAACTCAGGGTTCAGACATGCAGACTGGAGGATATCGATCCACTGACCTTCCCACTGGTAGATGACCCACTCTACTGCCTGATCCAAAGCCTCCACCTGCACCCTCGATGCTTTTCAGTGTTTCTGTGGAGAACAGTTAGAAGGTTTATTTGGCAATGACACACCATGACCAAGACTCCTGTGGTGATTAATCAAATCCAGCCAGTGTTCACCTTCAGGGTGTTTCTCTTTTTTCCGACTTCACTTTCGTGTCCTAGAATTTTGGAAATTCAAAATGATGAGAAACTGAGCCAAGTGCACCTGGGAGAGGATCTGCAAAGTGAGAAGCTGTGAGAAGCTGTCCTTCAGTTGAATTCAGTTCAGTTTCATTTACATAGTGCCAACAAAAATAGTCACCTGAAGGTCAGGAGTAATGACAAGGAGTAATAAATATATTTGTATTATGATATATATATAGACATTTACTGTAATAAGCTGTTTATGGTGATTACAGTACATTTGAAACACAACAGCTGGAACTCTTACACTTCAGTATTTACATTTCATGCACAACAACACTGTTTTTATTGTAGATTACAGTAAAGACACTGTCAAACCTACAACTCTAGCTACATTACTGTACTTGGCTTCAGTCAACACTGATTAAGGCTGATATTGTACACTATTAATATTAGTGTTATAAAATATTCGTTTATTTCTCAGGCAATGAGTAGTTAAGCTTAGTTTAATAAAAAACAAATTTAAACAGACATGTTTCTTCCTTTATCAAAAGAAACTAATAAACTGCAGCATTGTGTGCAGAAAGACGAAAGAGAGAAGCTATCTGAGCTCCGATAAGATTAATAGAAGAAAGCAGTCAGGGATGGAGCAGAGCGCTGGCACAGATTTCCAGGGTGAAAGCTAGCAGATTTCCAAAACAGTCCCCGTAGATGCAGCTATTTATGTGGAGAAATGAACCATTACTGTATCTAATTTGTGGCAAATTGATCCTGGAGACTAGGGCTGTCATCCATCCTCGTGCTTGTGTGTTTAGACGCCGATTTATACTTTGTCAGAGGGGAATAGAGCTGGGAGGACAAATGTGTCAGCTCACTGCCTCGCTCAGGCTCCTGTCACAGAAGAGCTATGATGGTGAAGAAAGCAGCTGGGGAAGGATTCACTCATATTTTGGCAACAGGAAGCTCCGCAGGCGGACATAAGCGAGGAAACCAACCTTCAGGTGACATAATGAAGTGAAGCAGGGCATGACTTGTACGTTATTTAATCTCTCGATATTGTTAGCGAGTACAAGACAGGAAAACACAACAAAAAAAAGCAAATAAAAACGTAATTATGGTCTGGAATAAAACGACTGCCAGGGTGAAGTGAATAACACTGATCATCCTATTACAATGCAGCGTTCTGCTGGGAAACCTTGACAAGCCAAGCATACCCCGACAGCAGTGGTCTCCCCCCAGCTGCACATGAACTCAGAGCATAACAAAGATTTGGACAATTCGGTGAGGATGCTGAAGTCCACACTGAAAGTAAAGAAAAATAACAAAACTTGTAAATGTGCAGAAAACAAATGGAAAATCAACCACAGTTCACCTAATTAGAAACCTGCGGAGCCTATACTACCACAGTGTTGTTATGCTGACCTTTCCAGCCCCAAAATTCACATTTCAAACTTTAAACACATAGAAAAAAGACTGAAAATGTTATCTTTTACCCCCTTTACGCACAGTGGCCTTTTGCCCACAGCTTTGCCTCGGTACTCGGGAACAAGTACAGATGAAGAGTGCAGCGTGGTCAAATTTTGAATCACTGATTAAAATATTGCTGTAAAAGTGGAAAGGGAAAATTTTAAAAGAGGCCTGAGGCAGAATTAATGTTTAATGAAGGCTTTTAATAGACATGCAAATTTCCACAAATGTATAAATAACCATTAAATAAAGACATCTAGAACTACAACTGAGATTTGAATCATTGCTGCTGCTATCAGCACTGCTCACACTGCAACTACAACTTCATTTAGAAGTAACCGCCTTCAGGGTCAGAGGTTAAACTGCTGTTGTCAAGATAGTCTTTTGAACTGGTAACTGAAACGTTAAGTGTCACTTCGTTAATTGACATTGCATTATCCCCATCTAGTGGTAAAAACCACATGATGCAAGTGTTTGCACATCAAATTAAAACACTATCCAGCGCACGATGAAAACACGTGATGACCCTGCTGCTGAGGACTAACATTGATTCTAATGTAAAGCTACAATACAAGGAAAGTTGCAATTTCATCGCTTAAGTATGATGTGATGAAACTCAAATATGGTTCTCTACATCTCTCAAACATCAATATAGTCCTCATTTTTTAAACATAAATCATTTGCTTCTAAAACATAATCAAATATCTTTTTATAACATCATTTAGACATTGGTCTGTGCTAATTAAGCTCATCTGTCAGTGCAAATCAACGCATTTTGTCCATTTCATGCTTTTAGTTTTTATGTCTTGTTGAAAATTTTTAAAAAGGTTAAAAAATAGTACTTGCACTAACAGCAATAATGCTAGCAATATTAGTAATGATGACATGACATGCATAAAAGAAACGTTTGAAAAGTGCATCAGAATAAAAAAATATATAAATAAATAAATAAATAAAAGAGAAAAACATTTTGCAGTGCTTATAGAATTAATACAGTCCGCGTAAAAGTTAAATAAAACAAATAAAAACTATTTATTTTATTTTATTAAACTCTTACTATTACTGTTAATTCAAAAACAATATGCTTTGTTTTATAATATTTAGAAATATCTCGGGTTAATAATGTGGTTTACATTAAATAAATAAATAATGATAAAAAAATTTTTTTCAAAAACCCTTGAAAAAAAAATAATGTCAGTCAAAGTTTATAAGAACTGATTTGCAAAAAAATAAAAATGTAATAAAAAACAGAATTAAACCCATTAAATTAGATAGATGGATAGATGGAGCGGCTCTCGATGGCAGGGGGCGGAGTTTCCTGCGCTGTTTGAAGGGTGGCTCACAGAAAAGTAGTGTGATGGCAGCGGAGTGAGCATCTTTGTTCTTGTGTACTTTGTAGATGAAACCTGGACCTGTGGTGAGTAAAAACGAGGCTCTTTGAAAGCCATGCGCCTGCTGTTTTGCGTGTCTCTGCTGTGCTCGCTGGTTTTATGCGGCCGTGGAAGGGCTGAGTTCACTCCGGCTGCGGGACACCCTCTGCATGCCGATGATGGGAACTTTTCAAACCAGGATCCCAGGAAACAAGAGCCCTTTCAACTCCAACAGCAAGCGCTGGAGCCCAGGCCAGGTCGGTGTAACGTCGATCTAAAGTTTACACTCTGTCCTCTGTTAAATGTTTGAGGAGCAAATGAACTATTACATCCTGAGAACATAATCGGTGTTTTTAACAGTTCTTTTTATATATTTATGCTCCATCTTTCTTCCCCAAAAGGCTGCAAGTACCATATTATAGACTAAGAAATCTTTATTGAGCCGGCTTACACCATCTGTATGAGGATTTTCTCACAAATCTGCAGATCTGCTCATGAGCAATAAGTGATGTTGGATCTTCCTGCTGCCAACTCATGAGTAAGGTGTCTCCATCTGTCTCCTTTTAGCGCATCGCCACCACCAGGCACACATTTGATCATTTCGCGTGCACATTATTTACAACATTATGACAGTATTAACATATTAAAGTGTTCTGGGATTTGGCCAAAAAGCATGTCAAACACATGCTGGAATACAGCTCAGACGGCTCTCAATATCAGCTCAGTCTAGATTATAATTCCATGCAAATCATCTGCTGGCGCTACAGCAGGCTCATTCTTCTTTTTAACTTGTTCAATTTGTCTCCAGCTGAGCTGTTTTAATTCACAACATTGAAGGGAGAATCTGCTTTCGGAAGCTCGTCTGTTCTTCTCCCTCGCTCGCAGACACGCTTGAGCTTTTCGTGACAGACTTTCTGCTTCCAGAGGAGCTGAAAGAGGGATTTGTGACCTCGCTCTTATCAACTGATTTCATGACTTATTCATGCTGATGTAGGAGTGCATTACCATCACATGATCCCTCGGTCTGTGTTGTTGACTACAACACTTGGAAATGTACCCAAGCATGCTGTCGTCTCTGGCCATCCCTCCCCCCGTCTGCAGGCCTGCAGCTGAGTCCTGACAAAACCACGTCCTCTTAGCTTCCCTGTCCCTTCAGTTCCAAGTAAACTCTCAGGGGGAACAAATGCCCACTTTCCACTTGAGTTAAAAACAAAACACCCCCCCACCCCCACAAATACAGATGGCCTCTTCACCCACACTGAGATTAACGTCTTCCTTGTTGTTCACTTCAGAACGAGCAGATCGGCAGACTTAATGATTTAATCATTCGGCCTCGGGGAACGTTGTAATTATTTGACAAACATGACCATTTTAGGACATCAGCCCCTACTTCACTAACCAACCCCCAACCTCCAATGTGATTTTTTTAATGTCTTAAACCTTTCTTCGGTTAGATATTGCTGACTTATGCTTGTTGTGCCCCACATATTAAAAAGGTTTAATTGTGTTGTTGTCCATCAGTGGAATATGTGGCCTAATTCCAACACATATGCAGACAAATGTGGGGGAGGGGGGGCCACAAGAGATAAGTCCCTGTGGGACCATCTGTCTGGTCTGAAAACTGACCAGTCAACATGTTTGCGTTCCTTCCTGTGGATCTCTGATTGTTGTTGTCATGTCTGATAAAAAGAAAAAGGTGATAATGTGGTGATGCGTGTCAGCATTTAGCCACAGACAGAGTTTTCAGTCATTATCGCCCACTTTAATATTTCACTTCAAATCTGCACATATTTATAAAGTAAAGCTTTGTGGAATTCTTTATTACCTTTCCGCGGAGGATGATAACACAATTCCAGCCACATTGTACACACAATATGGAATCCATTTCTCATCTGCACTCACTGACCTCAGACGGCCCACTTCATAAACCTGGTTCAGTTCGCCAAATGGGGAGATTATAGTAATCTGGCACGAAGCACCTCCACTCCAGATTTAGTGACCCCCTTCTGTTATGCTTGGCCACTAAGGCGGAACACACATGAAGCGGAGGCTGCCTCTCCCAATACAAGCCTCCTCGTGTCCATCTGCACTGGTGTAAGTATCTTGGTGGGTTGATGATAAACAGCCAAATGGACATGTTTGTTTCTCATTGTGGCTGAAAATAAGGAGCTCCGGGCATTTGTCTGCCTCTGATCAAAGAGAATTGTTCGGGGCAGTGATATGGCTTGATGTGGTTATCTGGCTTTGGCACTTGGTGAAACACTGGGAAAGCTGGTCGCATAAAGCTTCATGAGTTTGCAGTAAACCTTTGGCATCTCCTTTGGAAGCAGGATTATAAGCAATCAAAGCAGCAGCGATTTCATCCGCTGCTGCTGTCAGAGTGGTTTTGTCACCATTAGAGAAATATGCTTATGGCATTAGATCGCTGCTGTGGCAGTAAACAACACTTAGCCATTAATAAAAAGTGTTATGAAGGCATTTTCATGAGCTCATGGTGTAAAATAACTACAGAACTGATGATGATCCAGCTGTTGGGATTTACAGCTCCCCAGACTCACTTTCCCAGCTACACCAGAGGTGCAGCTCAGTTGACAGTGTTTATTACAGTGTATAAGGTGAAGGAAGCTAATGTAGCTCTTACCACAGTGTTGCATCTGTACACAGTAAGCTCTTGGCATGGAGCATTTTCCTTTTCAGCGGCTTTATTATATTTGATATGGGCTCAGATGTTTACAGCTATTCTGTGCAATCATTCGTTTCTTTTTCTTCAGTAAATATGTGCTGCTTTATCCTCGTGCTTTGTAAGCTACCATGACAGAAAGATGGATCTACAGATTTTTTTTTACTACATTGATCCACTGCTTCTGTTTGGACTACTGAACTTGGCTGTGGAAAAAGTCACAATTTAAAGATGCATTAATTGATTTTTTTGCCACTTAGCAAAATACGATATGAGCATTAGCACCTAGCTGCCTTTTTACACGCTCAACTCTGATATTCATCTGAAAGGCTGAGGTACCTGTCACGTGTTAGTGTGCGGAAACGCAAGAGTGAGGACCCACATACAGGATGCAGACTTAAAACCAAAAGGGAGCTGTTTTATTTGGGATGATGCAGACTGATGGAGTCCAAAATAAAATAAAAAGAATGAGAATACAAAGAAGAAATCAGGTAGGGTGGTCAGCACACACTGTTCACTGAGGGGACTGAGGGGAGGGTAGGACTATTTATACACAAAGTGATAATCAGGGAAGTGGAAACAACTCAGGGAATAAGACACAGGCGTAGATAATTCGAGACAGAAAATAAGGCTTGAAATCAGGCACCATGGCAGATATGTGGATCTGTAACAGCTCAATAGGTGGTAGCAAACTTTGTCTGCTGTTTGGTGACGAGCAGAGCTGAAGTGTGCAGCGCTTCATAGAATCTTCTGAAACCATGTCCACTGGAGGGGAAGCCACTAAAGTCTACAATATGTAAATATTGTAAATGTAAATCTAACAAAATGCATTGGATTTTCTGTGCCAGATATTTATTTTAGCACCGAGTTACTGTAGGTAAAGAAATTGCTAATATAAAAATGCTACTCTGAACTTTGATAATTGTCCACATTTTCCTGCAAGAAAAATCACCAAGCTTCTTTCAAAATGATCAACTTATACAAATGCAGTAGTTTAAAATTGAAATTTATTTATTAGTGGCTGCACTTATAGACACATGACATGGTTTTTCTGTACCCACCATCAGATATTTAAGGTGCATGACCACACTGCAGCACAGACCATAGACTGTATATAAAAGATGGCTGTAGCGTCCCAGTCTCAAATGCAAAGTCCATTCCGTTTTCCAGCGGGGGGAAGATGGTAAAAAGACAAGAATCTGAGTGCCTTGGGCTGTTTTGATCTGTGCCATCAGTGCACACTTCACTGGGAAAATCATCAAGTTCATTTTGAGAGTCATGGCCCCCCATTAGGATAAAAAAAAGGATTACTAAGCAATTGATGTCTGTGTAAGTGACAAATAGCTTCAGAAGCCACAATAGTGACAGCAAAAATGCTGAATTTGAGTCTTGACAGAAGGACTTTTACCAGGACTAACCAATGGACCACATCATTTGGGCGCATGCACACGCAGCAACTGGCAGTGAATGAGAGCTTGGCGTCGGAGTCACCTTAACCCTTTAAAACCGGTCAGAGCGGGCACGCTCCGTTTTGCGTAACTATTTTTAAATCCCGGTAGCTCTGCAACCACGTGAGCTAGCGCAATAATTTTTTTTGCTTATGAAACCGGAGGAGTTGTACTTACATCTTATGCCATCAGCTTGTCCTCGGTCACAGTTTCCTTCCACATATAGCTTTGCAAAAACTGCATAAAAAGCACTTGCAGCAACAAAAACATAATATTCCAGAAACACGCTTTTCCGATCCGATCAGCTGTTCATAACACTTCTTACGTCCATCAGCGCGAACTATCGCATGTCCGCCATGACCTGCCCGAAACCGGAAGTGATGTCATTTTCGCGGAAATGTAGTTTTTTACCATCAAGGCCTTATGAGCCTATACTGGTGTTTTTAAAAGTTATCTTTGACTTTATGACTTTCTGTGTCGTTTCTGGGATGCTTAGGACTCATATTGCACTGCTGGAAATAGTTTATTTTGATGTATATGCTGCTTTTTTGCAAATTTGCATTATAATATTTATTTTTGTTTTTCCTGCAGTGTATAGAAATTGGTGTATTTCAAAAATAAAACTATGAAGACACTCAAAATAAATTTCCTGTGGTGGGAAACTATTTTGTGCAACTTTTTTGTATTTACAGTTTTGAGGGATAAGCCTCTTAAATTTCTCTAACTAGAAATATATGTTAAAAAACAAAAACGATTTTAAATTTTTTTGTAGTTTATTGCACTTTTTTGCAATTTATGTAATTACTATGCACTTAATGCATACATATTATTAAAAGTTAGGCTGTAATGGTTGTATTGATGTATAGCAACTTGAAATGCTCCCAAAAATGGCACTACAGCATGCAAAAATATAATATAAGCTCTGGCGGACTTGGTTCTATGGTAGGTCTTAAAGGGTTAAATAAAGGTCAGAAAATAGAGCAAGTGCAATCATATAAATATCTTGGCACCATAATCAATGAAAAACTGAACTTTGATCAGAATTGCAAATCAGTTGGTTAAAAGGGTCACCAGCACCTTTACTGCCTCAGGAAACTTGCTCATTTCCACATTGACCAAAAAAATTGAACTTTGTTTTATCATTCTTTTATTGAGTCTGTTTTATCCTTTTGTTTGGTGGCATGGTTCGGTCAGACCTCTGTCAGATGGTCCAGTCATCTGATAGGTGAGCCACAGTCTTGTTTAGTGATGGCTTTATCAATCCTTAAAAATGGTTCCCATCCTCTACGGGGTGAATTTCAGCTTCTTTCCTCAGGACGGAGGTTTCTATTTCTAAGGTGCAGGACTAAGCGTTATAAAAGCAGCTTTGTCCCTGTAGCTGTTACTGAATTAAATAAGAACTGGTTTTGTTTTGGATTCGAAATGTTAAATTACTATATATGTGCCACAGTGAGGTTTATATTTATTAGGTATTTGTGTTTTTGAAGGGATGCCAAATGCTATCATTTTTCCGTAAAGCAAATTTAACTTACCCATGGGTATGAATAAAGTTACCTCACCTTACCTAGGTGCCTAAATATATATTTTGTATGCATTCACTGTAGAAGACAGAATTGACAAGGAGATACGTTGGCATAAAACGAAAGCAGCCGGGAGCCATGAATCGTTTTCTTCACCAGGGTGGGCGGGGCTTTATCAAGCACTGTCTCTCTAAACATGACCTTGTATGCAAGGCTACGTATTGAGGATTTAAAACAAAAATAAACAGTTAAAAGAGGCTAAAATACTCTAATCGTGTTATGGATTTAATCCAATGCTTAAATAAATATTTTGATTAGTGTAGCTTAATGCATCGGCTTCATTCCTTTAGTCAGTGATTCTTGTCTGGCTGTGATGGATTACTGAGTATTTTGTATTGTTATGCGACACATTGCCCCTCAGAACTCTCCATTAACCTTTTTATTGGGCCTCGGTGTTCAGTGTGAAAGTGGCTAATTGGGTAAGGTGCCTAAATGGGATTCTGTGGCTGCTGCTTGAAACATTTAATGATTAGGAGACTCTCACGAGAATTACAGTATTGAAAATATGTACCCTAGGCAGCTGTCTGCATGCTGATGTGGCAAAATGTTGCTGTGACTGCATGCTTTGCTGGACTAATTGCCCATTTTCAACATTAGCATTTGTGTCCCCATCTCTACAGACCGCTGGGATTAATTGATTGATGCCCTCGAGGGATTCCGTAAACTAATTTTCTTGTTGTTTAGTCAATAATGTCTCGTCCAGGTTAATTAGCACTGCAGCCACCTCTGTTCTGCTGAAATATTAAAGCTCAGTATTTGAAGCTTTTTAATGTTCATGGAGCTTAAAATGATACATTTTGTTCAGAGAACATCAGAAACTTGCTCGTTCAGGGGTTGCAGTGATGCACTCTTACATATTTTTACCTCCTCATCATAACTTGTATAAACTTGCAGATGTAAACTGTCACATTTGTCAGAGCTGCAGCCATGACTATGCTCCCATCATTTAGTGAACCTGCAGTTATCGGTTTTCTTTCCCCAGGTTCTACCTTCAGCTTGAAGGTCCAGGTGAATGATGTGCTGAGTCGTCAGTACCTGAGCCAGGCAGTGGTGGAGGTCTACGTCAACTACACCAAGACCAAAACAGCTCTTTCTGGGGAGGATGGTGGGGTCTTGCTTCACATACCTTACCACACTGGGATGCTTCTCACAGTTGTTGCCTGCCATGACGGCTACATTTGCACACTGCTGCCTTGTAAAACCGACAAAATGCCAAGTATGTCATCTGTTCAGGGTGTTTGCACATTGTGTGGATGTTTTTTTTCCCATGCTAGCTCTCATTTTGAAATTTAGCTCAGCTCAAACTATTTATTCTTTGGTTATAGCTGAATGTCACATGTTTACACCAGCATTGCAGAGAGAGAAGAGAATTGTGGGGGTTTTATTTCATCATGAAAAGCAACCAGGGAAAACACTTTGATTCATGCGCACTTCTTTCGGAACGTTCTCTGTTTGTGCAAGGCCAAACGTTCCTCCACCTTTCTTGCATTTGACACCTAATTAGCTTTTCCTGGCTGCTGAAATCTGTCCGGGATTATTTTCTGACCCACATCTGGAGCGTTTGCTTCTTTTGCATTCAATGCTACATTTTTCCTTTTAACTAAAGCTTTGAATTGAAACCTCTTTAAACCTGAGCTATTGTTGCTGTAAGCCTCTTCCAGAAAAAGGCTTTTCCCTTTGCTTGTATCATTTGAGGGGACAGTATTAGAATTGAAAAATAAAAAAAACCCACACTGCCATCTAGTGGAAGAAAAGTAAACCATAGTGTGCTAATGCTAATTTGTAAGTTCTTTCCTCCTTTTCTCTTTGTCACTACTGTAGTATTTTCATCAGTGACATTATCACTTCAGGGTGTGAATCAAGGGAACATCTGGCTTTTTGAGGACTCCGTCCTGATCACTGGGAGAACATCTGGTACTGTATAAGCTGTTAAAGTCACTGATGCTCCTGCTCTCTGTGATTGGGAAATGTAATGTCCTTACAAATGTTTTGTGTCATTTTGCAGATGCTTCATCCCAGCCTGTGGTCAGTTTTCCTAAAACAGTGCTGAACCTGACACACAGCAGTAATATCACCTCTGTTAAAGCCTTCCTGACCATTCCCAGGCTGACGTCAGAGCAGGGGGGCTTCCTGCACACTCGAGGCATCATGAGCAGTAAATCTGGTATTTAGATGTATTTTTTGTTCTGCAAAAGCATGAATAGTAGGTTGTAGTCAGAATTACCAGGTGTCTCACAGGCGCAATGCATTCATTCCTTTTCCCTTTATACTTCATAATGTCTGCATTTGGGGGCAGCGAGGTGGTGCAGTGGTTGCTTCACAGCAAAAAGGTCCTGGGTTTAAACCCAGCAGTGGCTGGAGTCTCGTTGTGGAGTGTGCATGTTCTTTGGAGGTACTTGGGGTTCCTCCCATGAGGTTAGGTTCATTCTAAACCGACCATAGGTGTTTTTGAGCCAGCTCTCTGTGGTAAATGGACTGCTTCTTTTACAGTACTTTTCTACCATGCTTGAGCACTCAAAGCACTTTATACTATGAGTCTCATTCATAGGAGCACATTTTGTCTATGCCTAAGTGCTTTCTATCTAACATTCACACACATTCACACTCTGAAACCCATCGGGAACAACTCAAGGTTCAGTATCTTTCAAAGAATACTTTGGCATTCATACTGGAGCAGCAGTAGACTCCGATGTGCACCATATGTTTTGCCCCGTGACAGCTGGGAGAAGCTCCAGCCATCCCTTTGACCCTGGATGGACATTTTGTTGATTCATTTAAAAAGTTACTTCATTTTTCTGCCTACGCTATGACCAGTGTGTAAAATTGTCACCACAAAGCCACAAGCTATGCATATTTTGACAGAATATCATGGAAACGAAACAGAAAATGAAATGCAGCTCCAACAAAGGCCGGGAAACTACTTTTAACTGGGTGAAGTCGGCAGGAGACGATTGATCGAGTTTCCTTGAGAGTTATTTTTTTAATTTCATGTTGTGGAAAAAGTGATGTGAAGTGACACATTACTACACATGGTAGCCTCAAAGGAAACGTGTGATCTAAAAGACGTCAGATGCTGCTCTGTGGATGCACTCCCACTGAAACCCACAGATGATTAGCAGACAGACAGAACGGCAGCTGAAATGAAAGTAACAGCGTGAAGAGAAGTACTGGGGCGCAAAAAGGGAATACATGAGTACAAGAAGAGCCGCACAAGAACATAAAAACAAACTTTATGCTTGTCACATATATTTTTTTGAGGGAGTTGTTGAAATTGCCTTAAAACGGAATTTGTTTTCCTTCACATGCTGAACTTTGGCGCCATCTTGTGGTTCTGAAGACATAAATACACGAGAAATTTTGGCTTGAAGCAGCTTTAAGGCCTTAGAAATTACACAGTTACATGAGTTTTGAATGGGTAACAATTATTTATAAGTTCTACACAGATTTAAGCAGTACTAAACTACAAAACCACAGCTGTATTACACTAAAGTATTATTACATGAACCTTTTGTTCAAGAAAAGAAAAACAAAGCTGTGGGAGCTGAATTTGCCCAGGGCACATAATAACCTGCTCTTCTCTTACACATTTATTAATGTCCTCTAGGATATGTCAGTGTGGAGTTAAGCCCGGTGGCGGCTGTCAGCGTGCAGCTTTTCTCAGGAGACACGGAGCTACATGTGACTGGGCCTGTGCAGATGAACCTCAACATTCCCGACAGCTTTGGACTTCAGTCTTCGAGTGTTATTCCAGCCTGGTTCTTTAACCAGACCACTGGTGAGTAGAAATCATAATCACACACATACTAACGCCCCACTCATCTGATAAGTCATTAACATAAGTGCGAGAAAAGAGGATATAAGTGTAAAAGGGTTGCTGGGTCTCTTCAGGGGCATGGATGAGAAAAGGATTAGGAAAGGTGACATCAGTAGATGGAAGTCTTGTGTGGACATTCACAGCTCCTCATCTCGGCTACTGGATCGCAGCACCTGTGTCATCTAACAGAGGTAAAAGTCACTTTTAGCAGTTTCAGATATTTTCTGCACTGGAATAATTATTAAAATTGGATTTTATCATTGTATTAATTTCATTATTCACAACCTTGGAAGGCAGCGACTAATATTACATATTATTACATATTTTATCATATTTTATGTTTTCTATTCTGGACTCTCTAAAAGTCCTCCTTCTGATCTTCTTCAGGTTTCTTTGAACTTGCCATTCCCATTGACTTCATCATACGGCATTCCTTTTTCCTGATGGTTCTTTTTGGAGGGACACTCGTTATTATCATCTCTCTTCTGGTTGGGTTATGTTATTGCAGGTAAAAAGAAAAGAGAAAAAATACTTTTATACTAAACTACAGATCCAACTACAACATTAGAGCCACCTGCCATATACTGTGTAGGAGCCACCTGCGCCACCACATCAGCTCTGACCTACTGAGATGTGGACCTGAAACCTGTGGCCAAGTCCTTTAATGCCTAGTATCAGGATGTTTGCAGTGGGTCATTTGGGTCCTGCAGGTTTTCATGTGGGAACTCTGTGGATCAGAGTTGCTCTGGGTCAGCGCTTTGTGCTCTTCGATGGGATTTTGCAATGTAGTAGAATCCTTCAGTCCTTTATTTTCACAATAGGGAGATCTAAGACAGGGTTGGGCAACTCCAGGCCACAAGGGCTGGTTTCCTGCAAGTTTTCGATATCACCCTGGGTCAACACACCTGAATCAAATGACTAGTTCATTACCAGGCCTCTGGAGAACTGAAAGACATGTTAAGGAGGTAATTTAGCCATTTGAATTAGCTGTGCTGGATCATGGACACATCTAAAACCTGCAGCACATCAACCCTTGAGGCCTGGAGTTCTGACAAAGTATCCCAGTTTGGCCCACTGAACTGCTTTACTTTTGTTAATAATAACAATGTTATGACAAAGGAGTGAAAATGGCTGGAAGGTTAAAATATTCTTAGACTTAGACAAACTCCCTGAATCATAAAGATATGAAAAATAGTTTACTTACAGCAACTCTGCTGTCATGTCATGCACATTGCAATTACCTGATCATAGTGACCAGAACAAAAACCTTCACACGAAGGTTCACTAATTCAAAAGTGCTGTCCCATCTCTAACTTTCAGTATAATCGTGTTCTAAATGGGCTGTCACTTAAAAGTCACAATATACTTTTAAGTTTCAGTTTATTTCACTGAAAATCCTCTATCAAATATTCATACTGTGGTCATGTAGCATCACCCAGTTCTGCATAATACAGGTAATGACACGTGTATCATAAACCTTTGCCCTTTACACACTTGCTGGGCTCAATAGGACTATCAGGGACGAGCTGTTGATAGTTTTCTGTGGCGTATTCCTTTAAAAAATCAAAAATTAATCTTAAATTTACCCAAATAATTATTTACTAATGCCCTGGTTTACCTGCAGGTGTTCCTCTGGTGAAACTAAAGCAGCAAAGATCCTACCAGTGACGACAAAAGACCAAAATACTTCGACATGTGATGATGATCTCTTTGAAGTATCTTCAGGGAAAGCTTCTCATTCACAGGACCAGCAACCTGAAGAAAAGAGGGACAGTAGACACAATGCTTCTTTCATAGCCAACGCCAGTGCTGTGGCCATTATGCTGGAGAATGATCTGAACACGGACCTGAACAATTTGACGTGTTCACACGAGGCTTCAGAACAAAGAGTTTCTGTATCTCTGACAGATAATTTGTTTTTCTACAACCAGCCTGTTGCAATTCTTCACACTCCAGCTTTCTTCCATTTAGAGGAGCAACCAGAGCAGGCCCAGTGGAGCAAGTCAGCCACCCTGCCCCGTGCAGGGGCTTCAAATGGTGCTGCCACAGAGCCTTTGAGCAAAGAAAACTTCACCCAGACACAGACAAAAGGTCCATCTGAGACCCAGAACCAGGCAGCAGAAACTGAAGACAAGCTTGGAGCTTCAGGTGGCTCCCAGACAGCAACCTCCACCAACACATCCAGGCTCCCAGAGTCAGTGTCAGTGCCCGGGACGTTACATAAAATCTTGGACAGCAGGCACTCGGTGCACGGACAATCCAATATCTCCTCACTTCAGCCTCCTCGGGCCTGGTTCGTCTCACTGGAGGGCAAGCCTGCAGCTGAGATCCATTACGCTGTGTCAGAGCAGCAGAGGAGACGGAGACCAGTCGAGAGTCGAGAGACCAGTTTAGACTCTGGGGTGGACATGAGTGAACTGAACCAGACGTCTGGCAGGAGGGCGGTAACGCTGGAGCGAAACGCTACTTTTGTCAAAAGCGCATCAAGCAGTAAACATACGTCTGCACAGTAACTCATCTCTAACAGCCTTATTACCCATATCGCTCCAAGTTTGTTAATGAACAGCATCACCTTTGTATCACAGGGGAATTATGTATGTTATTCATGAGATTCAGTGCATTTCTGCCATAAGACCTCATAATGTCTGCATTTCAGCTACTGTACATCTAGAAGAGTCCACATTTCACAACAGAGCGTATGGACTTGGTGATCGTTCGCTGTGGATGTAATAATGTGCTTTTAACAGCTTCTAACATGTGTATGCACTCAAAGACTAATGTATAATATTGTAGTAAGATGCTGTATATTCATTTATTTTGTGTTACATATTTCTGTTTTCCTGTAAATTGCTAATGTGATATAAAATACCGGAACCTGGTGATGTTTAAAAGATTTTGTTTGTTTATCAGAGGGAAAATGTAACAGAGGGAGAAGTCGTGTAAATCCACAGATGTTTACTTCTGTGTTGATGCAGGAAAAATACATGCATCCATTTTTTTCTACTTATTCAAGTCACGGTGGAAGGTGGGGTAAACCCGGGACAGGTCACTAATCAGTCTCAGCACTAGCACGGAGACAGACAAACATTCACATTCTCAGCCTGTTCAGAATCACCAGTGGACCAAACCCCATGCAGGTGTTTGGACTGTGGGAGAAACCCATGTACCAAAAAGACAAGCCAGATCTCTCACAGACAGGCTCCAGGCTGGATTCAGTCTTGTTGCTGTGAAGCAACAGTGCTAGCTAACACCTCGATAATAGCTAGTACTGTCACAACTTGGCAACTTTGAGCCATGACAAAAGGTGAGCACTCCTTTAGGGTATGCATGTGTGTGGAGATGTGTGTGTTGTAAATACAGTGAATTACAAATAGCAATAGAAAAACAAGTGGAACACAGGGTGTGAGGGCAAACAGGTCCGTGTGAAGCAGGAAGGAAGACGAAAGGGCCAATACAGAGCCCAGATATTGCCTTTTGGCTCAAGCCACTAAAGCCCTGAAACACACGAAGGAAAGGTTTAAAATAAGGGTGCTCTTAATATGTTCTATTTAAAATTACAGACCGGAAAACAGCTAAACTGCTAAAACAGAAACAGAAAAACAAGTTTGTCAGTTAAAACATTTTGCCTTTGCCTTTCATCACTCACTCTATTCTAAAAATACTGAATTATAGATATAATTCAGAACATATACATTCAGAATTTTGAGCCAATTGTTAGAAACCATCACTGGCTGACGTCCCAAGGAGCCAGACTTTTGTGTTATTTTTCCCTTTTTTTGGACATTGGCTGCGTTTTCACTCATTTTCAATCCAGTCGCATACATCTGACCATTCTCAGATGATGTTTTAGGCTGCTAAACTAGGAATCAAGATAAAAATAAGGTCCTGAGATGCATCTGCCCTTTCAGTTGTTCCATCTGCTTTTTACTAAAACCTCATCAGAAATGGTGGCAGTGGAAGGAGCCATTCTTGAGGAGAAAAGGCTGAGGTATGCAATTTTACACAAGAACTATTCTGAAAATTAGTCCAACAAGTTTTATGTTGTGATGTTTGTTTTAGTTCAAAGTGCCAACTTATACGGAGAGGAGAGAGGTACAACAGTGAGTATCTACAACTATAAAACACCTCAATATTACCTACATGATAGATAGATAAATAGATAGATAGAGTGAATGTGCAGTAGTAGCAGCAAGCAGGTGAATTCTGTACATTAATATGAATAGACATCTGACTATTTTACAGAATAGACAATATAAAGGAATTTGAAATGTACATTGTGCCTGGGTTTAGAGTGTCTGGAAGAGAGTCCTGTCTCAGTCAATTATAGATGATGTGAGAGGGCGGGTGTGTGTGTTTAGGGCCCGGATGGCTTAGGGATAGAAGCTCCTCTTGAGTCTCTCTGTCCTTGCCCGGATGATGCGGAACCTTCTGCCGGATTGCAGAAGTTGGAACAGTTTGTTGCCAGGATGGGACGGGTCCTTCAGTATCTGCGCTGCTCTAGTCCGGCATCTCCTGGTGTAGGTGTCCTGAAGCTGGGGGAGAGCAATCCTGCAGCAGCGTTCTGCTGTACGGATCACTCTTTGGTGAGCTTTTAGTCTGCTGATTCTAATTTCACCTTAAAAGAAGAGAAACCTCAAAACAACGAAAAAAAGTAATTAACACTACGCAATAAATCAATCAATAGCCAAACACAGCACAATCTGATTCTTGGATTATTTTGCAAATTGTAAAATTAGAATAAAACTGGACTTTCAGAAAGCACCTTAACAAACCCAGCCTCACTCTGAGCAGCTGATCAGAGTCAGCTCAGTCAGTTCTGAGTATGCTCAGCCCGAGTTAAGCACATTTATGACATTTTTTTTAAACTCCAAAAACAGCATGTGGTCACATCATCAACAAGGCCATTCTGATGGCGCAGGCTGTTTTTTCCCCCAAGGTTTTTAAGTTTTGTTCAGTTTGATTTCATAAAGTAGACTGAAACTGCAGTGTCTCACATCTTATTTACATTGGGGGAAACTAAAGATGGGCCAGCTGGGATCCTAACTGAGCATGTGAGTACACGCCTAGTACGCTACAAAAGCTCGCTATGTATGATGCACGCAGACCCACATCCGGACAAGCAAGTGAGCTGCCTATATATGTGTTACCAGTATTATACTGTAGTTTGCATGCCTGTCGATGTGTTTGCATGCCACGTCAACAGAATCAGGAAGTAACTAAACTTTTTTTATTTCACAGAACGACAAACGCAAGAAGCCGTGGCCCTTCCTTTTCCTGCTAAACTTTAATCGCTCGCTTTAGAGTCAAGTCATGACTGAATTTCTGTCAACAAAGGTAAGCAGTGTGTATTTGCCATGTAATGTAGTCCATGTAATTCTACCAGTGATATTATTTCGACTTGATATGCATTAAGAAACATCGGTTTTATTTTAGCCTATACATACTACTCTGTAAAGGCTCTGTAAATAGTTTGCATGTACAGGGGCGTAAGCGGCTTGGTCCTTTACGCACAGAAAATTACGCAATCTATTACCATATAATCTATTCCATATGTGGCACATATTTTAAGAGAGGTCCTTAAAGGCGCCATTATAGCAGAAGAAGCTTCTTCTCAGCATGGTACAGAATCTTTACCAACGTGTACTTGTGAGGTTTTGAGTTTATTCATTTAGTACCTAATCGGGCAGAGTACGTGACCCTTGCTATTACGCTAACCCAGTAAAACACTTTCGATTCCGTTTGAATAGTTTTCATTTTTACGCCAGAGATAAAACCGTTCAAAGTTCGGAAATAGTAACAATAGTAAAGTCTGTGTCATGCTCAAGAAAAACGTTGAATTCGACTCAGTATGTCTGCACTATTTCAGGCCATGGACAAACTAAACGCACAGCTCAACAGACTGCGTGTATGGCTTTCGAGTGACCCTGAGTACATCCTGGAGCACTGCGGGGATATCCTATCCGTGAATGAATATAAAAAGGTAATAAAGCAAAGCAGTGGTTCAGAGCAGATGAGAGAACTCTTGGAAATAATCATTCAAAAAGGAGAAAATCCCTGTCAGAACTTCATTGACACTCTGAGGAAGCACCAAGGACACTTCCCAAAACTGAAGCAGTTTTTCGTCACTGAAGCTGAAGGTGTGTGAAAGTCCCGTGTGGTCTGGGCCGAAAATGAGCCTCGGCCTGTGAGATTACCACCAAAGGAAAGCTGAGATTACATTATTCATATATATGTCTATTTTTTATAGTTCCAGGTTCATCCACTCCAAGCATGTTTGCTGATGGTAGCAGTGTTGTGTCCCGCAGAGAAATTACAAACACAACTGCAAAAAACATTTCAATTAACATTCAAACAGTAAGCCAGCCGGCAGACAGCAGTTTGTCTGGTAAGAGGTTTTTTTTTTAATATATTTTGTTCCATGTGGAATCATATAAGGGAAACCATTAAATGCACTCATTAACACTTTATATTAGGTACACCTTTTCAACTGCTTGTCAACACAAACATCTACTCAGCCAGTCAAATGGCAGCATCTCAGTGCATTAAGGCAAGTAGACATGCTCAAGACAAGCTGCTGAAGCTCAAACCAAGCATCAGCATGGGGAATAAAAACGATTTGAGTGAATTTGAAGTTAATTTGGTTTGGTAGTAGTTCATTATTATACAAGCAGCGAAACAGCTGGAAGAATAAACTATATTCTATACTACAAATATCTATATAGAGAGAGAATTTTAGAAAAAATATGAGGCGGTTACACACAGTGCAAAGTAAAAGCAGCACATCTGCTCTAGACAGATCAGCAACATGAGAGGAAAATCTCTGTGCAGTGGTTTAGCACCAAGAGCATTGACTGAATGCATGTGCACTTCAAGACTTTGATCAATAAAGCAGGAAAAGCGTGCAAATAATGGTGACCAACCAGAGTTATCAACGTGGTGGTGTTTACAGGTTTGAGAGTACGTAAACATAAAAACAGAATTTAAAATTAGTCTACATGCAAATTGGTTATAAGGGCACCTAGGAAAAAATTGGTGTTCTTTTATACTAAAACACTAATAAATTGTTTGCAGCTAACAGAAGAAAAATAAAGAAAAATCAAACAATAATATTGTCTCAAAAAATTTGTACTGATCTTCAGGAAAATACAAGGACATTAGATGCTACTGGAAACTTTAGACACATACAGGTTTAAGGGACCTTCCACAAATCACCACTGACCAATCAGTTCTCTGGAATTAATTGGTCAGTGATGATTAATAGTGTGGTGATTCCATAGCTGCTCTCTAACCTGCTCTGGAGCACATTAGCCTTGCAGCATGCGATCAGATTGAGATTGGGATGTTGTGCAACAGGAAATTTGCATCATGGCTGTGCAGACAGCAAATCTGCAGCAATTGTGTGATGCTGTCATGGACCACAATCTCTCAGGAGTGTTTGCAGCACCTTGTTGATGTAGTTCTGAAGGTGAAAGAGTCCAAAATTGGCAAGGTATACCTAATAAAGTGGGCTGTGAGTGTATTTTGCTGTATTTTAGTTGAGTTAGTAGCTATTTTCAAACCAATTTCAAGTTTGTTTTCAGTTTGAGTTTTTTATACAGATTTTAACAAGCTGGAAATGAATTTTTTCTCCTTATTTTTTCTGCTTCTTATAGGAAACAAACCCCAAGCAGATCTCACTGCAAGTGGCGGCGGTGTTATATGTGCTGATAAAATATCAGGTGTCCATGTTGATGAGTGTATAAATTTCTCAGTGAGTGTGAATGCACCACAAGAAAACACAGGTAATATTTTGAGCTTAAATGTGTAATTATTGTTGTTGCTTTTTGTTAGTCTGTAATTCATAAATCAAATTATGCAAGATTAAAAAAAGACTTTTGGAAAGTAAGTAATTCCTGATGGTTTTTCTCAGGTATGGTAGAGGACACACAGCCACCTCCTCAGGTACAGTACGAGAATAGTGTTACTGGCAAGAACACACATAGAGGTGTTCACTGACACAACATGGTATTGATGGTTTTAGGATAAGTCAGTTGAAGTTAAAGTTATGCTTCCTACACAAACAGGGAATTTTTTTTGATATCCTCCAGTTTTAGTAAATATTGCACATAGTAGGTCTTACCTCAAATGAACAATTGTAATATTTTCTTAGTTGGCCAATGATCTGGCACACAATCACTTGTGAGGTCAAAGTGTATTTTTTGTTTTTAGAATTTGTTACCTTACGCAGCTCTTTCTCCTAAATGTGCCACGATACTGGCATGGTTAGAGGGCATGGTTTATTCTTCCTGAGAAGACTGATTTGCCCTCCTCAGTGTATCATTGTAAACATAATAAAAATTTGAATGTTCATTTTTGTCATTTCATTCTAAAAGGTAAATTCTACAGATATAACATGTAAATGGTAAATGGCCTGTATTTGTATAGCGCTTTACTAGTCCCTAAGGACCCCAAAGCGCTTTACACGTCCAGTCATCCACCCATCCACACACAGGTGATGGCAGCTACATTGTAGCCACAGCTGCCCTGGGGCGCACTGACAGAGGCGAGGCTGCCGGACACTGGCGCCACCACCTCTGACCACCACCACCAGTAGGCAACGGGTGAAGTGTCTTGCCCAAGGACACAATGACCGAGACTGTCCAAGCCGGGGCTCGAACCGGCAACCTTCCGATTACAAGGCGAACTCCCAATTCTTGAGTCACAAAACATTTCAAGCTTTTTGTGATAATTTTAGGTCAAAGCTCATTAAGAATCCCAAATTAGAGTATCTCAAATGATTAGAATATTGTCTAAAGTCAGTCAAAAAAGGATTTGTTACAAAAGAGTGCATTTATCCACTCGGTACATGGTTGGAGCTGCTTCAAAATAAGTGGCTCAGTGCAGGTGACATTTAGCTCAGCTGAGTGTTCCCAAAGCCTGGTAGTGACCTTCGCAGTTCTCTGTTGATTTGGGTGTTTCTCAACTTCCGTTTGGTGTTATCCCAAAGATGAGGTGCAGGTGTGGTGAGTTGGCTGGCCATTTGAGCACAATAGTATCACGGTTGGCAAGTCATTTAATAGGAGTTGTGGCACTGTGGTCAGGTGCCACATCCTGCTGAAAAAAGAAATTATCATTTCCATAAAGCTTGTCAGCAGGTGGAAGCATGGTCTAAAACCTCCTGGGAGAGGACTGTTTTGACTTTTGATTTAACACAACACCATGGTGGAACACCTTCTGTATTCAGCAAGTGAATATATAGAGCTTTTGATAAATTTTATAAATAACATTTCTGTAATAAAAATGGTGAAAACAGTTAATAACACAGGTGATTTTGTTTTTTCTGGATTAAAGTTTTGTGAATTAAGCCTCCTCACATGGACTTTTCAGTCTTTCAGTATTTTGCTGGAAAAATATTTTCCTTTAAATGTAATTAATAATGTACTTTGGCATTGATAAGAGAGGAATACATGGCACCGGTGGAAAAAGAAAAAAAATCAAAACTACATTTACTTCAGACTAATAAACAATACGCTGTCATCTTTTTCAGGGTCCTGCTGTGAGAAAGATTAAGGAGCACAAGGTGGAACTCATTAACTGCCTGATGGGGGATCTCTTCATTCTGCAGTGTGTGCATGCCAAAGGAATCCTCTCTACCAGACAATATGGAAATCTGAAGCACTCCTCTAACCCAGAACAAACTGTTACCAACCTGATAGATCTTCTGATGAGTAAAGGTGAAGAAACCTGTGATCAGTTTCTTCAGATTCTTAAAGATCCTAAAGTTGATGCAACGTATCCACAACTGAAAGACATTATAAAGTAACTGAGATCAGATCATATTTAAAAAATTTTTTAGCTAGGATGAAATTAAATCATGGGAAAGGGAATTTGCAAATCTGTTTTAAAACATTGCTCAAAAAATTAAACTTTGAAAGCACATCAGATATCAATGGGAACTATGGACCCCAAACTACCCAAATGCTTGTCTCAGTGGCTGAAAACATCGGGGCATGCTCCTAATGAGTTGACAGATGGTGTCCTGGGGGATCTCTTCCAACATTTGGAACAAGGATTTCAGCTGTTGTCTAAGCTGTGTTTGGAGGAGGTCTGTGTGTCCCTCCATGGATATGGCTCCCCACACCATCACTGACCCACCACCAAGTTGAACATGCTGAACAGTGCTACAGGCAGATTAATGTTCTCGACAGATTCTCCACACCCTTGGATGTCTGTCATGTCTTTCATGGCTTTGTCCAGCTCCCCTGGACTAACCACCTTTCTCCTGGAATCTCCATCCTCTTGAGACGCTGGAAACCTTTTTGCAATGCAACGTATCGAGGTCCTGGAGGACTCGGACTGCTCGTCCAACCTCTGTAGGGTCCTTGTATCTATGCTACCAGTATTGACACTGACCCTAGCCAAATGCAAAAGTAATGAAAAAACAGAAAAGATGAGGAGGGCAAAACATCAGTGAGCTCTGCTTGTAAACCATTCCTGTTTTTTGTGGTTGTGTTATTGTTACCCCTGTGGTGCACATGTTGTCATTTCATTAACATGAAAGCAGCTGAAACTGGCAACCCCCTCTGCTACTTAACCGACCAGATCAATTGACTTGATGTTGTGCTTTGATTAAAAGGTGTTTGTTTAATTTTTTGAGCAGTGTATATACACACACTTGCACATTCCCACAATTTTGATGTAACTGTGTGAGATATACCCTTCTGCTTTTCAAAACCGGGCACTGAAGTAAAGACTATCCTCAGATTTTCATACTAAATCTTAAGGAATTAAAAATGAAGCATGTGAAATGATTTTGTAGTCTGTAGATGAGATACTGAGATTGGTTGTATACATGTTATAGCTATGTATGGGCACCAGGTGACAGCATGAAATATGTTTATATTGTTAGTAGAGTTTTAACTACTGATGAAGAGAACACAGATGTTACAGCACCCATGAAGTTTCACAAAAGTTGAGTGTTTAATGGAATAAAATGAAACTACTTCTAACGCTGCTTTTTAAACATTTTTCTTTCAGTAATAATAAAACTATGTTGCTGTAGTTTCAGTACATGGCATTTAAAAACCATTTAAAAGTATCCTACTAATATCCAGGTTTTCCATTAATAATTGCTGAGCTCTAATTTAATAGTAGAATACACGTTGGTTATTCTGACTGTACTTTCCGTCCCCGTTGAAACAGTAATCCAT
The DNA here is from genome assembly GCF_056152115.1 of Neolamprologus brichardi. Lineage (NCBI taxonomy): Eukaryota > Metazoa > Chordata > Actinopteri > Cichliformes > Cichlidae > Neolamprologus > Neolamprologus brichardi. The sequence continues at coordinate 4,211,054 of NC_142119.1, read as the reverse complement.
CACTAAGTTTTCCCCTCTTGTATAATGTTGTATTCTGCTATAGTGAAGACTCTCCATAATCTACCCCAGGGCCTCCTCCCAGTAGGACATGCACGGCGAGAACACTTTACCCAGGAAGTTCAACTGGTTCCTTTCGATGTTGAAGTCATTTTAAGCAATCTTAAGGGGTTTAATATGAGTGTCCAGGGTCTCTAGTCATAGACTTCTTCTACTGCCACTCATAGCTTGATGCTGTCCTTTAATATTTTTGAGCAGTGAACATCAAAGTCAGTAGCCTGTCAATAAGGGCAGAAATTTATTAGAAAAGATCAAATGAATCTGATTAAAGTGAATGGGAGATTGTGTCACTTCAAAAGAATTCTTCTGATGAGTTAAAATTGTTTTACAATGAATTATATATAAGTAAACTAATGTTTTAAAATTGCATATTATAGCAAAAACTGTTCTGTACAATGCAGTCAAATATCAAATATGCTTATATGGTGAAAGCTGTTTTTATAATTCCAGGACAAAGACTTTTTCCATTGAGTTTCTGGGTCACTTGTACTGTACTGTCAAAAACACTTATTTACATTGTTTGTAACTGAGATGTATTTTATGTTTTTATGTTTCTATATTTAAATCATACACCAGATACAACATTACGACCACCTGCCTAATACTGTGTTGGTCCCTATTTTGCTGCCAAAACACAGCTGACACGATTCGTGAAGCTGAACTTAATAGTTGTGTGTAAATAATCAGTATTTATTCAGATTTGGATGTACACATTTGTTGAAGTGTGTGCTTGTGAGTCCTCAAAAGTTACACACAAATTACTGCACACATTTATAAGTCTTAGTTCATGCTTGCAGATTTGTCTGTACCCATTTGTAACCCTTCTGAGGCAACTTTCTCTCCATACTCCATTACAACTTGGGCCTTGCTACACTCACATAAATCCTTACACTTGCACATTTGTCACCATGACAGGTGCTTCCAAGTTACTTTTGTAGATTTAACTGTACACCAGAGAACACTTGCCAGAAGTTTCCATTTTTGGATCTCTCCTGTGTTTTTGTGCCATTATGAAGTTTAGTTGCTGCTGTGTAAATTCTCCTTTTGCTTGGTTTACATTTTTCTGATATTTATTACTACTCAAAGTGTTTTTCTTAACCTCTTTCCTCTCTGATGTCCATTCACGCCTTTTTGGATTTTAAACTCACTAAAAGATCTCCTCAGAGCAGTATTTCCCGATGCTGCAGTGTGAAGACGTTGCCTACAAAGAGCATCAGGTGGAATATGGCTTTTCCAACTTGGTAGAATTATAACCTGTAATTATGTGTGAAATATGAAAAATAAAATGTAGATGTAAATGCAATTCTAAATAAAAGGTCTATTGATGTTTTTTGTTTACAGTTTTGGAGGTTTTAGAATATAATACTGTTAAGTTTTCAGATCATATCCTTCACAAAATGTAGTTCAACATGAGATGTTCTGTTTCTTTGGATGCAATCTTACCAAATACCAAAGATACAGACAATAATATTTTTGGATAAAAAACTGGATAAAAGCACAAGTAGGAGTATTGGTTGGTTAAAACCAACCAAAGTTTCCATTATTTGATTCTGGAAAATTGCACTGAAAGAAAATTTGTTTGTTCAAGGTTTTAAGTGAGACTTACGAAGTTAGTAAGTATATATGTCACACACAAAGGACATGCAGAGGGTTGGTGTGACAGAGGAGGATAGTAGGGACGGGGTGAGACTGAGGATGGTGATCTACTGTGGTGTCCACTAAGGGAGCGACTGAAAGAGGAAGAAGTGTAATGTTTATTCACTCTGACTGAATTTTAGACATTGTTTGAAATGAATTCCCATAACTGACGGCGCAAATTAAGCCTTGTGAAAGGTGACTTCAGTCAGTGTGTGTGTCTGTGACCGAATGATATTAATCGCAGTTGTAGTAAATGTTCTTCTTTTTTTGTTTTATTTCATTTATTACCTGGAAGTAGTACTTCGTTTTACAGATTTTAACTGAATTATGCTGCTGAACAGTAAGACTTAGCCAGACAGAGGAAAATAATTAATGTCCTTTGTTCAGTGACTTTTTATAATTTAATATGAAGCTGAGAGGAAAATACCATCCAGACGAATTGTAGAATTCAACATGTGTGTTGACGACCTCTTTGCTGAAAGTTTTAATATACTGATTTCTCATGGATGAATTTATCCCACCACAACCAGACTTTGAGGAAATTGAAGATTTAAAACTCTGCAGTTTCAGTTTTCAGGGACTGTGTTACACCTGTATAATGATGCTACAGGTGCCTACAAAGAGCAGCTGGTTGGTCAAATTAAGCTTGGAGATGTTTGGAAATTTAGAATTTAGATTGCAAATACTTTTCTAAACTATTTGGAATTTTAAGTGTAGCAAAGCGTACTGATGCACATTTCAAGTGTTCAAAGCAGCCTATGCTATGATGTAGAGCCACTAGAGGTCACAATTACACAGGTTTTGTTTTGAGGTTTTGGGTTTACTTGCATATAGGCAGGGTGGTTAAGTCTGCTTGGATCACAGTATTGCATGCTTTGTTCTACACAGCACACACTGACACAATGTTCCACATTTTTAGTGGTTTAAGTTTACAACTTGTGAGTTTCACAAGAAGCGTGTGATTCAAATAGGCTTATGGAAACATTCTTACTGAAACCCAGAGGTGTTTAGCAGAGATCATCTAAATAAGAGTCGTTTTAACAATCAATGCAGCAGAAATAGTGGACAAGCAAGTAGGAGTGATACTAGTGACACTAGATTACAAACAAACCTTAGCTTCCACTTGAATTTAAATAAAAAATCTGATTATTTGTTCTTCTTATGATCAATGCTAAACCTTTAACCTGCATAGTTTGGTCATGTTTTACACGATACATCCCTTTGCTTTACATTTACTTTGCTGTGATCCAATCACCCTGCTTACTTACGGTCTCATGAACTAAAATTTCAGTTTTAAAACAATTTCGAGCAGCAAGGTAAACAGCCAGAATCGTATCAAACTACTTGCCTGGGTGATAGGCAAGTAGTTTGAAACGATTCTGGCAGTTTAGCTTGCTGCTTCCATGAATAAATGATTAAATGTCAGAAAACTTGTATATATATATATATAATTTCATTGAAAAATGCATTTATTTCAATAGCTTCCAGATCAGGGTGTGTGACATTTACCCCGTCCAAGCTTCACAGTCAAGACCTCACAGTGTAAATTGTAATCACAGCAAATAGATGTGGACAGGATCTTATCCAACTGCCTCTGCTGAATATGAGTATTCAGCAGACTCACACTCAGTGAAACTCCCCCTGCCTCTGGTCAACAGCCAACGACCCCAGGCCTCTTTCCAGGACGCAAAGAGCTCTGGATATGTGGAGTAAGAGTACAGAAACAAGGTGGCTGGAGGATCCGTTTGGAATGGAAACAGTCTGACGCACTTAGGCGATCATAAAACGCCAACGGGATTATCGCCGGCCTATGGGGGACAGTGAATGACACACTCTTACACCTCATGTGAACTGTGGGATTGCCTCACCACAGTATATTTCTCTGGCATTTTTATGGTTGTTAGCCTCTTTTGAGGCAAAAGAACCCAACTGTGAGTGATTTGTTGAAGGAACTATTATCACATGACAAAAAGCTTTTCTCTATTTACAGTGAACCACATTTGTCATGTTCTTTGCTGGCTGTCACACAGTTGTTCAAAGGTCCTCCGGTGATTTAGCTTTGTGGTCGTGTGCAATACTGTCTGATAAACATCTGTGGCTGAAAAATTAAGCCAAGTGAGCTGGTGCCAAAAACTGCATTTCCTCAAGGGGTCTAAAAGTGAGTCAATCCCCACAGACTCTGGAAAAAAGTCCAACTTTACGGCAGAAATAAACCTGTTGACAACCGGGCATGAAAAACTATTTGTCTATATTGCTAATATAATCTTTTATGCTGATGTTCTTATAGAGGATCAATTTGAATTTCATTAAGGCTTAAAGTTACAACAAAACTGGATTACTCAACCTTGTTGGGTTTATTTATCTGGTTACTAATGATTTACTGAGTTGAATTCTAATATTTTGTATGTAGGTTTTAGCACTAATTGTCTTTCCGTGTCTGTGTGAGGCTCCATTCAGTTTATGGACACATATTGCTAACCAAGCTAGCTAGCTTTTAGCAATACACCCTCCATCCAAATATTATCACTTCTGCCTCCAAAAACCCCACATGGCATTGACCACAATACAAATATCAATCCTTCACGAACCAAATGTTAAGGTCATAGTTGTTATATACAGTCTGTAACTATTAAAGGACAGTTTGAAAACAAATCTGAAGAAACAGAAATGGTTTATTTAGGCTTTTTGACTGTTTTTCTTAAGACCAGATTCTCACACATCTGAAAACGTAAGTTGACAACTGACTGAAGAAATGTAGATATAATAAACAAGTGGCAACTGATGTAGCATTGAGTTGCTAGCATCAAGAAAAAGTGAGCAGCCACCTGAAGAGTCAGCTCTGACTTAACACCACACTTAATTCAGTTTGACTGAACTTTGGAACGTGATACAGGTAAAGCAAGTCTTGTGTGTTAGTTTAAACATTGTCAGTCAATTTTATAGACTTGTTATTTTCTTTAAACTTTTTTATTTTAACAGTAAATTTGACCATATAAGAATTTACTTGGTCCTCTTCTGTTCCATAATGCTGTCGGCACTAATTTGGCCAAATAACATCAGTTCTAGTGATACCGCCCTTGAAACCAAAGCCTGACATTCATGGACCATGTTAGCATGATAATAGAGAACCAAACGCTAAACATTAGCATGTCCTATTGTTCTGTATTCCCCCTGTCCTCCTGGTGTAGGGGACATTTTTCACATGCCACTGCACTGCCAAGGTTTCGAAATATGAACCCCCGCTGAGCCAGACAATGAATGCAACCGGGTGGTGAAAAGGGTATATCTGTTACACAGGCGAGAGGCCAACTCAACAGTATTTATTTTAACAGCAGGCTATTAGCAGGAATGCTTGTCTTGTGTATTTACACGGGTTTCTAGTTGTAGAGACGCAGGGTTACAGACTGTACTAGATGAAGACCAAGCTGCATGTGACAGCGATTTGAGAGCCATCATTTTAAGACTCAGAATATAACTTTTTGTTTTTGTTCTTTCTTAACCCTTCAAGAATTAAAAACAATAATATAAGCTAAAAACCTGGTGCTAGTATACAAAAATACCACGCAAAAGATTGTTAGGAATGTTAAGTTGAATGGAATAGAAATCCTTTATTCTTCCCTTGAAGAAAGAAAACATGTAATCGGTTCTGTTTGTTTGTGTGTCTGTTTGTTAGCAGTTTAGCATAATGATAATATTAATAGTCTTGAAATTATGTGTAATTGTAAATAATATCAGCTCGAGATGACTTAATTTTGGTGAAAATGGGTCAATGTTAAGTTCCAAAAATCAATAAAACTTGAATCATCTTCAAACTACAAAGCCTTGGGGGACATGATTACTTAGGTTGGCTAAGCATTTGACCTTGACCTACATTGTTAGGGCCCAAGGTCAAAGCTGACATTGGAAAAAAAGATGTCAAGAAACAGTATCAAGTAATATATCACATGGAAGGGTATTGAGAGAGTTGTACAACACACTTTTTATTTTTTTAATATGATGCTCTATGACGTTACAATGGTGCTATAGCAGGCTGATGTCATCATACTGTAGTAAAAACAGGCTGATGCCAGCAACAACATCATAAAACCTCAAAGTTTTAGTATAGGCCTGGTACGTTGGGGGGAGTTGGGCTTTCTGTATGCTCTTGCTCTTATTGTAATTATGATGTTGTTCTGTTTGTCAAAGGAATTAAAAGCTTGAATAAAAAATAAACATTAGAAAGCACAAAAACTGCTTTTAATCTCATTTACTTCACATAACTGATAAGCCTAATATTTTACATACCTATCAAAATGACTGCATTTAAATTCATTCCAAAAGACTAATGGCAACCCCACTGCAGCAAACCCCAACCCTTGCTGCAATATATATTTTTTATATTAAAGCAGCTATAATAAATCTTTTACCAAAGGATTTCACGATGAATTGCTGAAAATTGCAGAGAGTTTTTGCTTGACTCTGCAGCCTCCCTCAGCAGAGGTAAAACAGAGTAAATATTGGACTTGCATTCCCATGATAATCAGAAACATGATCTACACTCTGGTTTGCTTAGTTTCTTCTCCATTGAGGAGGTAAGCAACTGTTTACTAAGCATTCACGTGGTTTGACAATGTATTAACATGTCAATGTCTAGTGCTGCCCCTGAAAAACCCCCAAAACAAAACCACCACCCAACAGATGGCCCAAATTTTCAAAACTGTGCAAGAGCGTCTGCAGCCAAAGAACATTATGTGCTTCTCATAAATTAAACCTTGCTGTTATTAAAAATTTATCCCACGGTTTGCCTTTAAGGAACGCCTATTATACTCCTTGTCAGTAGTATAATTACCACATTAAAATACTATTATGCCTTCCTAATGCCTTTGAATCCTGTAAGGTCAAAATCAATGAATCATGTAAGGTACTGAGTCGCTGAAGCAGAAGATATTTTAAAGCCCAGCTACCAAATGGACAACACCTGTATTAACCTCCTAAGACCCGAACTCTTTCATGGCATGCATTTTTAATTTTTCTTTGCTATTTGGGTTGATTAGGACCTGAAGAATGTAAAAACAAAAAATTACCAGATTTTTTTTTTTTACTTAATTTTTGTTTTTGAGAAAAATGAGATCCACATATGAGGACATTTGTATCAAATTTTGATAGAACAGTGGCAGTATAATGTCCTCGTAATTGGATATCAGGCCCTTGTAGAAAAAAATTAAGTATTTTGGTCTAGACGTCCCAAAATGTGATGTCCACATATGTGGACGCCAGGTCCTAGGGGGTTAAATATATGTTAGAGAAATTATATTTTACAATTTCAGTGTGTTTTCTCAATGTTGAACATTTTAAAAGCATACATCAGCCACATGCTTAGAGTAATTATTTGTCTTCTAACAGATCTCAGCTGTAGCTGACAGTTTGTTATTTAAAGAGGTTTGTGCTTCTGGTTGGGTTTAGAAACAATAAGTCGAATTGACAGGTTTCCCTGCCTGCAGCGCATCTCCATCTGGAGCTCTTGACTAATGTTTCTTGGAGTTATCGTGACACAGTCCGCCTTCCTCTGCGTGCACACCAGTCACCCTGTTGACCCAAAATAGAGCTGCTTGGCATAAATGAGTTCAGATTTAGCCTGCGGCTGAGAAGGGGTAGACATGGATACCCTGGCAGACTCCTGGGTCTGAAGTGTCACTTCACTTCCAACAGTTTTTGTCTGTCGCATATTGATATGTAGCCATGAAGGCATAGAGGTTTTTGTTTTTGCCATCTATTGGCTTCACCTAGGTTTGCAATTACCGTAAACCCTCTAGCTAACCCTTGCATAATAAAGGGAACCTGTTAGAGGAACCTACAAAGTGTTGCTCAAAGCTTCAAAGCCTCTGTGTTATTTATGTAAAAACAATTAATTTTTTTCTGTACATGCAGACTTTTACATTGAAGACTGTGTCCCTGGACACGGAGTTAAATAAACAAACAGAAACTATGATATGTCTATGGTATTTAAAAATGCTTAATAAAAAAAAAAAAAAAACCCAGAAGAATAAATAAACTTGATAAGTCCTATGGAAAGTGAAAGTCTGTTTTCTAATTGAGTTAATCAAACTATTCCTAGTATTTCAAAACTAAATATATTTGTTAAAACCTTAAGAACAATCATCAAACTTTGACACATCACAGTCTCATCCAGAACTGGCCCCTCAAATCATTTCAAGGTTCAGTCTTCTAAGCTGTAAAACGACAGGGGTCATGACAGGTGACAGCAGATCCTCCTACAGCTAGCATAGCCCGGAACAGAAACAAAGAGAAAAATGCTGACAAAACACAAATAAGCTGCTGACTACTAGTTTTTTCCCTTAGTTCAAATGATGGTAGGAGGCAGCCTCACTCAACCTAAAATACTGCTGAAATTGAAATTTTGGACCTATTAAAATTAAGTTCTCTCTGGCCTATCATGCGATTTATCCATCTATATTGATTTGGAGATATTAGCCCTCTGCCTTCTCTTGTTATGAAACTAAATGTTACTGGCTTTGTTGTGCTCAGATAGATATGAAAAACCCAGCAGCAGAAGAAACCTTCTACTGAACTACGCCAACTACATCACTGTGAACGAGGAAGCTTGACAGGATGTAAAAATCAATGGCATCCGCCGAGGCTGAACAGTAATGTTAGCTGCATGCTTGCTTTCACTGGTGGGTGTAGTGCTTTATACAGCAAATAATTCCTACTTGATTCTGCTCACAGCAAGCCCTGAGGATTTTTTTGGCAACAATGTCATGACACTGCTGTTGAGTTGTTCAGACTGATATTGTACTTCTCCCAGCACCAGATGGTGAATACTTCCATTGTATTCAAGAGAAGAGAGACACCTTCCTTTGACCAACACAGATTCTCAATGAATCAACAGCACTTAAGGAAAGAGACAAACATGCATATATTTGATGATAGGGTAAGCTATCATGACTCTTCACCAAAGTGAATTTAATACTTGCTGTTGGAGGGTGTGAAGAAAAGTTTGTGGAGGTATTTCATTGACCAACTGAGATCTCCGACCTAACTAATTGATAGTTTTAATGTAATCTCAAAAATAATTTAACCTTTCATTGGGAAGAAAAAGTAATCAGTATTGAGAGTTTTAGAGGTATTTCAGTGTGGATTGACGGAGCTGCCCACATTGCTCCACACAGCTAGCATGCCTACAAACTTGTAAACATGGCAGCACATCTACTCTCATTACGTAATTATATGACTGCACAATCCCAGATTGTGTTAATGCTTATTTATTTCAAAAGACCAAAGGATTGTGATTGTCTGAACAATAGAAAATGGTACATGTGCTTTGCAGACAGGGTGGATCAAAGATGGTTGCTGATTGCTCTTCAAGCCTTAAGAAAACGGCCAATTGATTTATGATAGTGGACGTGCAATTTGAGCCTTTCACAGCAAACATACCCTCTTGCACAGACAGAACACCAGATTTCCTTATAAAGTTTTTCTGGAACCTCTTTCAGTATTTATTTGGCTCGGTTGCAAATGCAGAGCAGCTGTTTCTCCCACAGGTCTGGGACTGATGTATGTCACAAGAACTGCTCAGTAAAGAGCCTGGATTTGACCCTGTCTGCAGCCTGTTGTGGTTAAAAGTTTCACGGACATTCAGTGATATGATTTTAGTTTCAATAAGGTTGTTTGTTGACAGTGACCTGTTTATCATGTTATTGCTTAATTTCAGTTAAACAGATGGATGATTAATGAAACTTTGGGTGTGCGGCGCATTTTCAGGTACTTTAAAGACTGGAAAAAAGGCCACACATTTAGAGTTGTTCCTAAAATTAAATGTTACTGTTAAATCAGCTACACTAGGTTAAAATGTGCTGTGAACGATGTGAACAATTTATCTATGCTGTTCTCTTTACTACAAGTGGATTTGTAGCCAATTCCACAATTTTCACTCTCACTGCTCCTGTAGGATGGTTTTCAGGTTCAGGTTTTCAGGTTCAGGTTGTCTGCCCAGAACCTTGGTGTTATTTTTGATATATTTTGATTTGCCCTTTGATGCTTGGGCGAATAAAGTGGTACATTGTGTTTTGCCCGAGTGAGATGTCCATCTAGAATCAGGTCATTTCTTTCCCCCTGCTGATTTAGAAAAGGTCACTCATCCTTTTATATCCTCCAGTCTTGACTCTTTCAATGCACCTTACTCTGGGTAATAGCTGGTGACACACTCAAAAAAAATGCAGCTGATGGGCTTTTTAATAAAAGCAACCACGTTAGACCAGTTCTTGCAGCCCTTTGGTGTCTGCTTGTGAATTTAAAGTATTTTACATTTTAAGTATGAATTAATGGCTCCCACACTTGTCTATGATCTGCTAGCTATCTATGAGCCCTACAAAAGGTTCTTAATTCTCAACTTGCTACCAAAGGACCAAAGGTTACCAAGTCATTGTTGTCCAGGGCCCTCAGCTATAACTCTTTTTAACAATCAATTTACATGTATTTATTTTGTATGTATTATATAGGCTAATTTGCATCATAGAGCCCGATTCTAAAACAAAATAATCACAGATTTAACACCATCTTTGAAGCTGGATTTAAGAAATAAGTGCTTAAAGTTAAAGCTTTAGCACATATGTAGTAAATCTTATGCCACTACAGAATGCGATGTCACTGGGTTGGTTGTTTGGTTGCTGCTAATAGACTTACATTAGTTTGTGTTGGCCAACTAGTAAAAAAAAACCTGATAACTCAGTTGACAAACAAAGACACTAAAACTAAAAAGCAGGCTAGGTAGGCACTTTTGTACTGCAACAATGAGTTCTATGTTAAAAACCAACGATGTACTTTCTACTTTCTGTCCGCTTTCAGTCTTTTAAGCTGTAAATGATCCTTTATTGTTGGCTAGCTGCAGTAAAATGGGAGAATCCACATTTTGCCCGTAAAGTTTGGGTTTGTAGAACACTTCATGAATGAGGACTTTGTCGTTCAATTCACTTCAAACAGTCTCACCTCCACAGTGTCGACTTCACCAGCGCACCTGACTCAATGTTTTATTATATAAATCACTACAATAGTTGCTTCAAGGCACTTTATATTGTAAGTAAAGACGCTAAAATAATGCAGAGAAAACGCCAAAAAACAGATGAACCCCTATGAACAAGCACTCTAGTGACAATGGGAAGGACAAATGTTACTATGGGATACTAACATTTAAAAAACATCAAGTTTTCTTGGTCTGTTTCCTGTGTTCTAGTAATTTCAAGTTAAAGAGACTAACAAGTATTAAAACATTTAAGCATTAAAAACATCTATACATTATCTGCATCACAATCATCAAGTGCATACATGAACATCCAAATGACCAAGTGATGCACAGTTTAAACTGCTGTAACTTTACAGCAGGTCTTAATTTGTGATGCTAGTAAGGTACGCTGTAACAACGTGCACATACAAATCTCACTTTAACCATATTTTAAATAACAGCATCAATCAAAACATTTACAGCTGATTTTGAATCTAAACTCTGAACATAAGCTGTCATGGTCAGGAACAGGTTATGTGTTGGTCAGGTAAGAGACCCACTTTTGTGACATTGAAAACTCTGCCTTTCATTTCAGTACAGCTCACCAAGCTATTAATCTCCCTTCAACCAATTACAGCAGAAGGTTGTACTATGGAGGGTGATGTGAAAGAGAGAGATGATAGTGAATGAATGTTAGGAATAAAGATAATTATATCCAAAAGTGACATATAAATGACGGGTGCTGAAAAAGCGGAGCTGAGTAGAGCTGCTGCATGCATCCCAGACACTCTGACCCTGTAGCTGCATGAGGCTGCAGTCACACAGGCATTGATAACCTTTGCTAGTTCACAAGGAATTTGGCAATCGATTTTACACACAGCCACCAATAAAATAGTTTTTTTCCAAGTGACTAGTGACCCTTGTGACTGGGGATGTTTGAGGTCACCTAACCCTCCTATAAAAACTAAAGGTTGAAGTCTAATCTTAAAAGTAATAAGGCTTATAGCTCAAGAGTTATAGCTCACGGGCACGTCACTGCAACCCATACCTGCTTCATGCCCTGGAGGACGGGGCTGTGGCCCCCCCACACCCTCTAGCAGATCATTACATGGGGTGACACACCCGGGTGATCACACACACACAAACTACACCCTTTTTGGCTCCTACCTCAAAGCACACTGTGCGCTGTCGATCTTACGTGCTGCACAATAATGTTTGATATTTCGTATTTACTGTTATATTCCCATAGATCATCATGATGTTGTTTATTATATTGCTCTTTTTTTATTCTGCTTGTTTTCTCTTTTTTTTCTTTCTCAACAGGTGATCCAGGTGATTGATAGATGTATTTTTTGTCTGCTTATTTTGTTGGTTTTTGTTTTTTGCCCCGTCCCTCTTCTCCATTGTTTTTCTTTCCCTGTTTCTTTCTCCCCTGTCTTTTCCCCAGTCAAGTCTGTCCCGTATTTAGCAAGTGAAAATAAAATAAAATAAACAATAAAAGGTGAATCAAATAGATCATTACGGCAAGGCTGGGATGGTCTATTTGGTAAAGTAAATCCGTTGGGCATCTTTCTTCGCCTTTAGACAATAATTCTGATGGCAAAAGAGGCAAACGGGCCAGGTAACAACAACAAAAAAAAGTAATAAGGCTGTCTATCTGATAAAGCCAAACTGGGAGCTGATTGCTGAGGGATCCGTCTCCCATTTTACTATCAAAAACTGAAGGACACACAAGAAAGCCTGCAGTCTGAGATCGCAGTGTAGATGCATACATACATGTCAGACATATTTCTTGAAGTTAAGGAGGCCCTAAGTGAGAAAAGAAAAGAATACTGGGCGTTGGGTAGCAAAGAACAGGATTTCAAATGTTTATGATGCATAACTTGATATCTTTACAGACTTTAAGTTGACAATTATAGAGATATTAATATATTTTTTTACCATATGCTGCAAGGTGAAACAGCCACACTGACAGCCACTTTAAAATTATTAGGTATTATATCTGTTACACACATCCAAATTCGGCAAGAAGAAAATGTTCTGTGACAAAGCATCTGTACAGAAGGTAGCGTGAGAATCATATTAGTAGAGCAGCAGGTTCATGAGTCTTTCCTGAAAATGTTCAGAGACCGGAGTGAGCTGTATATACAACCACTATATAAGCGTAACACTAAGTACAATAGACTAGAATCAAAGTGTGAGAGGAGTTCTATAAAAAGCATAAAGCCCTAGCTCTTACAGTATGTGGCCTGTGCATACTGCTGTGCAAACAGTAAATAGTAGGAGTTGATAAATTGTGAGAATTCAAAAGTAGGATGACCAAAAAATGCAGCTCTTTGCAGATTCTATATGGGTAAGGTGATTTATGAGTCATGGGAAAAGTTGCTGCATGTGTGGGCACTGTGTGATGAATGTGGAAATCAAACAGCCCAAAGCACATTGTAAAAAGATACAACAGCAGTGAATGAGGGAAAGCATACTAAGCGAAGCCAAGGACACACATGTTTGTTTTTCTCGAGTTTCTCATGGTCATGTGGCTACATGTCCCCATCTATTTGGCAATGCAAGTGCATCATCAGTGCCTTTCAACCAAGGCGAGCAGGCCTTCAGCTGTACAAATAAAATGAAGCAGGCTCCATGCTGGGATAATGTGTTTGAGGTACCTTGTTTGTGGTCTGACACCTGCATCAAGTCAGATAAGGGTCAAAACAGGCAAACTGATGGTTTGATCACTCTGTAAAAGCCATGCTCGGGTTCTGGATGTGAGCTCTGAACACATCTGCTCATTTTAACGATAGATGGAAAGAGATATTGCACCAATGATTAAAGCTTTAATAAAATTGCTTGAGCACTGAATAGTCTTCTGAGGGCCAGCCAGCTCTGGTTTATCTGCAAAACAATAAGCAGACACGCAGCATTCAGCTTTGAAAATAATGAAAATAAATCCTTCCTCCTAGCTCTGGAGATGGGGCTAAATTGCAAATTGGTGGCTGCACACAGATGATTGTGTGTATGTGCAGCCATGGCTCCAAATGAGATAATATGAGATTGGGGCAAAGTTTCAAATGGCAGTTTAATTGAGCCAAATAATGTTGTTGAAGAGTCCACTCACAACCCAGGGAGATGAGACTGAGGCTATCTATAGCAGAACAACCATTTGGAAGATATGATAAGAGTAAATCCTTAGATAACCTTATGTTACCCTTTTTGTATTGTTGACCACAGACCTCCTCATGACCTATTTAACCTATTTAAAAGAAATAGCTCTAAATTTAGTTTGTGAATGAGGTGTATGGCTTGTATGAATTATCCATTTCTCTTACTGGTTCTTGGATCAAGTCTATAGGTTTAGTCATATTATGTTGCAGTTTTTATTTCCTGACCTCTATGCCCCTAGAAATCTTTGGCAAGTGTTTAAATATCAAAGGGGACATAAACTGAATCCCTAAGAGACAGAGGCTCAAGCTTGACATTGCTTCAGTGTCTTTGATGGCGGCCAATTAGAGTGACAAAACCTTATATATGGTCATTTTGTAGACAACTGAAAAAAAAAGAGAGATAAAAGAAAAAGCACGAGAAATTAGGGGAAAAAATAGGTCAGATCACAAGTAGAAAAACAAAATGGGTGGGCAACTTCTCAACTTTAAGAAAAAAAAAAAAATCTTGTTGTGTGAGACAGAAAGACCCAGGAGACCTGGGCCTCCCTCAAGAGTACTAAAGTCCTGAGGCCACACATCCTGAGAACAACATGTCCACCACAGCAGGCAAAGGCGGCGCCCTCAGAGCTAAAGGGCGAGGGCCCCAGAGAACCAGAAGCAATGGGCAGCCTATCCAACCAGAGGCCTAGAGCAGGGCCCCTCAAGGACAGGCTTTACATTGATTGCAATTCTGAGTTTCCGACAGCCAATGAGGAAAAATATCAAATGTATAATCACCCGCAAAGTGAAGCTTCAACATGAGCTCAGTAACCGATGTAAAGATAAGGATGAGAACAAGACTCATCTACCTGCTCTTCACAGTGTTTGGCTGCTACTTTGGTCTCTGCATCACTTCCACTTTCCCACGCCACTAAATTCAATGCTGACGTCATAGACCAGTCATCTTTTTGCCAACCTTCTGCAAACAAATCAGCCTGCATTCTGTTTGCTTTAAATCATATCCGGTCTCTCAGATTCTCATTCATGCGACCTCTGACTCACCCTGGTCACTCAGAGTTCCAGCCAAGCCATCATCTTCATCTTCACCACCACCAGCATCTAGACTTCAGGGGGCCCATTTGTCCTTATTCAACTATATGATTTAAAGTTTAATTGAATTAAATTAAATTGTATTTACATAGCTCCAAATCACAACAACTGTTGGTCTGAAGGACTTTTTATTGTAAGATAAAGACTACAATATTACACATAATGAGTGAAAAAAAGGGGAACTAAAGGAGTGTGTAACTAAGGACCCAGCCCTAACTATATATGCTTAATCAAAAAGGAAAGAGAGGGTGTATGTCTCTCGAATCCAAATTGGAAGCTGGTTCCACAGAATTCAGATTTGAAAGCTGAAAGCTCTGCCTCCCATTCTACTTTAAATGTCAGTGAGTACAAGTACTCTCACTGACATCATGCATTCTCCAGCCCTGAATAAAACCCAGCAATCAATTAAAAGCCATAGCCCAGCCCTTATTCTAACCTAAAGTCTTAACCCCTTAAACAGCTTTGTGAAGAATGTGGCGGCAGAGGGCTGATACATTCCCACACCTTTCCAAAAAATCTTACTCCAAAGGCCTTAAACTCAATTTTGCCCTCACAAATGGCACAAATACACTACATGTACACAACACAGATACAAACACATTCTGTAGCTTTCAACATGATTTCTGGTGAAACTATAAGCTACAGCTATCTTAAATGGAAACCAGCGCCTTGTATTTAAACAGTCATGGGCACTGAGAATTTAAAAAAATGCAGTCTAGGTGCAAGGAATGACACAATAACCATTTTTGACACGATCCCTTTGGGATGCTGAATTTAGTGGACTAAAGTTAAAAGCATGCACTTTATTTGTCATACTTCCCCTCCCAAACTCTTATTTCCCCAAAGATGAGAGGTGATGTGAGTTATTGGCATGGCTGCACTACTCATTTCACAATCGGACTCCTTTCTCCTGTCTGGTATCATCTCTGAAACACTTTGTGTAGAAATGGTTGGTCTTATGTAACTCATATGTTAGCCAATGGTTTATGTTCATAAAGCACATTAGCCACCCAATGATGATCTCAGTGCTGATCTGCCATTCCCTTAATCAAGAACTTATACGGCCTAAGACACTGCCCAGTATTGAAACCAGTGAAGAACATATTATTATTTTGGTGTTACTCTGCAACATCAGATTGAGATGCATTGTCATGTAACTGCAAGTTAATATTTAACATTAAACGTTGCATGATGTCATATATTAGCACAAACCCCTGTCTTACTGAGGAGGATGTGCAAACATTGGCTGCACTCCTTAATAAAGTAGCACAAATGCCGAAGGCTTGCTTGCATGTCTGAGAGAATCAAGGTAGCACTGGCAGTGGGATATACTGCCTGAAAAAGTGTAGTGAGTCGCAGGAAAATGGCAACTGATATGCTGACTGAAAATTTTGCAACTCTAGATTGTCGTCACTTGTCTGTGTCTTTCACCCTCCTCCCGCGTGACATTACCATCACACACTGAACTGTACTAATGTTATCTCTAGACAGCAGGGGGTTACTTATTAAGGGAAAAAAAACAGAAAGAAGAAGGGGGAAAAAGATACAATTTGAGCTTGAGCAAAACTCTATTTGAGCATTTTCACTGCCCTTTGGCCCCTTTTGTTTCCATGCCAAAGCCAATTTTATTTTGGGATAGCCACAACTGTCTAGCAGGAGCCCTGTGGATTTGGGACATAATACAGCAATCAGCATGATGAAAAGACATTCAGCTTGGTCACAAATGGGCTACAATAGCAGACATTTAGTGAGCCCGGTCTCCTAAAAATGACATTGCTGTACAAGAAAACTGCATTATGAACGAAATATAAAAGCCTGATGAAAACCTTGGGGATTCTGGTTCTACCACCCTCACTGCCTCCTAACGCATGCTTTTCCCATTTTCTTCCAAATGCAATTGATCATTCACATTAGCTATATGGGAATGTTATTTTTAGGATGCTGTCAAATGATGCTAACAAACCATCTCCAATATTCACAAACCATTTCGAACAGTACAGGAGTACAGCATCTCATAGAAAACTGACAAAGTGAACTAAGTTGCCACGTGCCATTAAATGGTCAGTATCAGCTGGAATCAAGGAGGACGCAACACAAAAGATAAGAAAACAGACTAAAAACACTGTTTACCAGTGGTTTGTGTTTCAACAGTCTCTGATGTTTACTGGCAGCCCTTTAAAGACTGCTGCTAATTAGTAAGGTCACCTGATCAGCACAAAGTAATGAACTAAAACAAAGTGATTAGGTTCTTTCAGCAGACCCCTTATTTCCCAAAGGGTCTGCATGTTGATTGGACACAGATTTTACACCAGACACACCCCTACCATTTACCCAGGTGTGGAACCAGCTCTAGGAGTACAGGTACCTTCTAAGGTTGGGTTGGATCTCTTCACTGTCTTGATGCAGGACAAACGTGTTAGTGACTCCAAGGTGTCGCGGCTCTAAACAAAGATGTTGCTGTAGATACATTTTAAGATTGTAATACCTTATCCTACAGCCATCTGTGTTATCTTAAAAAAAAAAAAAAAAGTGTGACTATATTCTATCTCCTCTTTAACTGAAACATGGACAGCCACATGGAACCTTGGGATGTTATGAATATACATTTTCAAAAATGCCTGAAGTTATTTGGCCAAGGCAAATTTCAGTAATATTATTTTTTTTGCAAATGGTCAGCTGCATTTATACATTATATTAAGTTAATAATTATGTGTAAGCGGTCACTCCCAACAATGCAGACATTCTCTAAATTAAACTAATTAGCGCATCAATCAAATTAGTTGACTAGTAATAGTCATAGTTTTACCTGGCACAGTGAAAAAAAATCTTTTTTAAGCCGACTCAAGTTGGGAAGCACATTTTATCACATTCCCTGTGATGTTTAAACACCACCAATCTGCGTGCTGAAGTGAGCGTGCAAGTCACAGGAGAACTTTCTGCTCAAATTGATGCCTGGTGAACAGAGAGCACCTTTGAAGTAGCGGTCTTCTAACTTACAGCAGCGAAAAAAAGATGTAAGCATTGATGTCTGGGCAGGCTTGATGTATTCCTGATTGTGCCTGAAGCCAAAGGCTATTATGTTTATTGATCTTACTCCGTTTGATCCTACAGGACTGATTTTGCAGCTGCACCTACCAAGTAGCTTGTTTTCCTGCTTGTCCTAATGACAGCAATGATCCGTAGATCTGAAGATGTGAATGTTTACACAGGGAAGTCCCAGTGCTCAAAGTAAAGAACATTTGCCCTGCAAGTTTTCTTTCTTGTAACTGCAGCAGACATGCTCTGAAAGCATGGCACTGCATATATCGTTTTGTTTTGCTGTTTTAAAAGAATTTTAAAGAATTAGAATCATCAGTACTGTCAAAATGCATTTTTTTAAAAACAAACCAAACCAAAAAGATAGGTGTAATTTGCTGATTTGCTTCTATGATGGTTTGATGGCATTCCGAGTGTCTGTTTTATTTCTGATACTCTGCAGGTCACACAGAGGTTGCAGTGTGTAACACATTTCCTTCCTAGCCTAAATCTCAAAGGAAGAACCATAACCAGGGTTCAGCAAACACATGCAAGCAGGTCATCAGTTGTCCTGGTAACTTTGCTCTGAGGCACAACACATGTGCTTCTGGGCTATCAGGGCTTCAGGTGCTAGCTTTAATTCTCATATCATTTGCTTTCCTTTTTAGAGTGAGAGTAATTGCATGTGTAAAATCTGTCATCTTTAAATACTAAACACCCCTGTTTGGACCAGTCGGCTTATCATTGTTCTAAAGAAATGTGGCATGAGAGCCAGTAAATGAGCAAACGAAAGGCTGATATATCTCTCTTTTGAGAAAAAGCTTCACAACACACTAGAGGGTTTCATAATGATATTTGTTATTTATGGTAGGCCTGTGGTATGTAGGGTATGGTTATGTTTTCACTTGTCGGATGCACGCACATACATATTTTCTCATTCTGTGAGAATTTTCTGGTTTAACATCTGGATTTCATTTAATGCAGGAAGACAGTGCCTGCTGCACTTTTTTTTTTTAAAGATGAGAGCGATTCCTATAGTGAGAGACAGGAATACTTGTTCTGGCTTGTGACCAAGCATTGGTTTTGTATTAACGTACATGCAGAGTGTGGTCATTTGTATTACCACCAACCTCTTGAATATCACACATGGAATATCCTCAAACATTTCAGATGCACTGATCAAAATATTGCAAGTCTTTTTTAGTGCTTAAAGCAGACTTAGATAAGATAAATAGCACTCTTAAATATGATGCTACAACCAGCTTAATTTGGCTTACATGAGACTGGAAGGTTACACAAAGGGAAACAAATGCCTTGGACATCTCCTTCAAACATTTATTTGTGATGTGTGGTGTTTAAGTGTAATAACTACTAGTGGAAAAGATTAAAGGATTGTCATATTTTGCAGTTTCCTCAAAGTTGCTGATCCTAGCCAAGAATTATTCTGTGGTGACCACTTCTTCTCCACCCTTTCTGATTCTTACTTTGCAAGCCAGTCAGCAGACAGTCGGCACCATTAGGACTTCCTTCCGCGATCAGTTCCTTCCCTTTCTTTAGTCTCTTTACTGATGTTATCTGCCACATGCATTAACAGTGGAATTTTGTTTAGACATCTTCAAAGTAAAAACATGCTAAAGCTGACTCTGGTGAGCTGACACAGTCTTGCTAGCATTCCCACAAAAATGTGTCACCATTTCCTCCTTTTCTGGCTCGGTTTCCTGCAATGTGCAGATTGAGGCTTCAACATCCCCCAATCCCATTTTCTACTTTATGACACACCCAAAGTGTCTCTTTCACACACTCTAACTCAAGGAGAGGGACAACAGAAGAACAGGAACTTGAACTTTCACACTTTCTCTTTCTATTGTTCTGTCTTGTTTTCTCTCTTGGTTACTTTCGGGCAAGCCTACTTATTTATAATGCAAGTCTCACCGTGAGCACTCGCAGACATTTCCGCCTGACACAGCAGAATGTTAAAATTTAAAGGTGGCTTAGTAAAGAATTAATGCAGTGAATGCCTGAAGCATTTTTTAAATTCCAGCAGTAGCATCACCTTAAAGTTGACCTATTATGCTTTATCTTGTGTTATAGATTATATATAGTTATATGTTATGTTTTAAATAGTGACCAGAGATTATAAATCCCAGTGAGACAAAAGCTTAGGCTTCAAAGAACTCTAAACATACAGTGTCCTCTCTCTGACAATCTTAAGATAAATTTGAGGTTGTCATTTCAAGTGCACAGTTCTGCCTTTAAACACAGAAGCTCCGCCCACTACAATTCAAACTTTCTGTTTGAGAGGGGCAGCCAATCAGAACAAACTCAGATGGACATTTAGTTGCATTAACATGTTCATGGATTACAGGTTAAGGAGTCCAATCCAAATTCTGGATGCAGACTGATTAAACAGAAGAGCAGCCTTTACTTTGCTTGGTTCACAGTTCTTAGAAAAAGAATCTAAACTAATTCCAATAACAAGGAGAACAAATTCAAATTTAGCTCAGGCAAGCGCAGGGGAATAACACATGGTGGCGCTTAACAGAAGACTAACAAACGCTGAGGGGAGGGCAGGGTTATTTATAAAGATGGGGATTATTAGGAAAGTGGAGACAGCTGGGGGAAACTAGACACAGGTGTGGGCAATCAAAGCAATGATCAAAGTGGGGGAGGAAGCAAAACTAAGCACAAACCACAGGAATTAACTATACTATTAGTAACTATACCATTAAAGGAAACCACAAATAATAAACTTTATATGTAGAACTATATGGCTTAATAAGAGTACAAAAAGTGAACTACCAACAACAAACCTGATCATAGGTTCACACTGAAACCAAATCAAAAACACCTGAAAATGATTAAGAAATAAAAACAACTCCAACTTTCATCAGGAACAAGGAAACGATTCAAAAGTAATGAGACAACTATGAATCCCATCAGAATCAAAAATACATCCAAAAAATAACCCACATCTAGACTGAAAAATAATGAAATCAGGTCTCAAATAAACACATATTTGGTACACTTTATTATGCAGCCTGCAACTAAAAAAAATTAAATTGGAATTCGATGTATTTTATCTGAAATTGCTGAAATTCTGTTTACCTGCAAATACTAAAAGGTAGATATGCTAGAATAAGGGAACAGCACAAGATCAATGCACTTCATAATATAACAAGTGCCCTTAAAAGTACAACACATTTATTTAAAAATCCATTAATGAAGGATTTTTTTGTTTGTTTGTTTGTTTTATTCTGAGCAAAATCAACCACAGGTTTTCAGTCTGCACACATACAGTATGCTGGGATAAGCTTCCAGTAACCATACATCTCATTCTAATAGGGTTAACTTTAAAAAATGACTTTGTTATCTGATTTTCATGCAAAACTATTATATAGAAGGATTGACTGTACTAGCTAGTGAGTGTTTTGCTGTCACCACTCTCACCAAAGACTTGCTCATAGAGGGATATGTGATTGCTGGGGTTTCTTTCTATTACTGTAGTGTCTTTACTTTACAGTATTAAGCAGCTTGAAGTGAATTATGTGATGAATTAGTGCTAAATGAACTGAAAAAGAAAGAATCATGTATATCCCATATTCTGGTAATTGGTGTAGCCAGTTTTCACCAGCGACTCTTATAAAAAGCAAAAATAGTGGCTTCAGGCAGCCATCATAAATTGCACTCTAATATCACAATAATGACTTTGATGATGTTTATATTTTTAAAGACATGCCACGCTACTAAGGGAAGTGACAAATATATGGCCAACAAGGAATGGATTTATGATATCTTGGCATTAGATTTGTTTGTTCGGATTTAGAGCATGCCAAAGAGGCTTGATCTGAGGGCCTCACGGAAAATGTGTGAAAGTTGGAAATCCTGTTTCAATATTGATAACATATTCTTTCCTTGGTAATGTTTTAGCAGTCTCAGCAGCAGTTCTGGTAGACTGCCAGATGCTTCTTTAGCAACAGGCTTTTAAAACCACCTATTCAGTTAAGTCATGAACACTTTCTGGTGTGTCTTAGCAATTCAAAGATTCACTATCAAAAATATTTCAAAATTGTAATGCGGTGGAATGACAAATTTTCACCTTTTTGTGCTCAATCAGCATTTTCTTTCATGCAGAATAAGTATTCATCATAAAATTATTAAGAAAACTTCGTTTTAAGGTTTAAGCACATGTAGCAGAAAGAAAACATGTTTCCTAAATTAGGACAAACCCGGGCGAGCATCCATCTGCCTAATGTTTCCCACCGAGACTGAAAAGTTATATTTTAGAACTTCCTTTTGTTGTTCCAAAATATTTCCATTTACATGTGTGTTTTGAGACCGGGTGGATGCACCTGTTGGTCTCCAGCTTGTTTCTACGCATACTGCCTTGCAGTTCTTTACAGCAGAACACTGATATAATTACAGTGCACGAGAAAGACATTTCCCGTAAGATATTTCCTAAAACTCTGAACTCTGCTCTTCTCGGAAAACTGTCTTCTATTTCTGACGACTCATGTCATCTAACTATAATAATATCATAGCTTACAGGATAAATAGCATTGCAATCTCCTAATATTCCCTAATTTTCTGCACAGTTGCTGCACAGTTTACACAGTGTTACGACTGTGTAAACTGTGCAGCAAGGAGATCTCTTGACTAAAATAATCCATCACTGTTTCAGCAGCTCAGTAACAGCTGGAAGAATAGCTGGAACTCTTCATAATACAATATTGACAAGCATCATAAATTACACATTCAGGGCAGCGAGGGGTCACTGCTAGAGCGGAGATTAGCCAAGTACAAACAGCTGAGGGATTCTCGGCTCTGAGGTCAGAGGTGGCCGTCAGTTCGGCACAGCTCAGCACAGTGGAAGTGTGGCTTTCTGCACAGAGTGTACGAAGGACATAAAACCATTGAAATACAATAAAATACAAAAGTACAAAGCAGTCCACAAAGCTTGCATCTTTAAATCAGTTGAACACAGGATACTAGAAACCAGGTTTCTGTGAATTATGCTGCAAATTATCCTCAATTCTACAAAATTGGCAATTGTTACTTTAGCATTGTAAAAAAAAATGTTTCAACGGGATTTGACTTTTTTAATGTCTTTGTTCAGACTTCACTTCAATTACAGTGAAATGGGACATTCAATGCTCACTGAATGTTTTCAAAAATAAGTCAGGCAACTGGTTTTTAACTATTTCTTTTGGACGACAGAGAACAGTTGCAAAATGTCTGAAGATGCAAACAGAAACTGATGAAATCAGAAAATGGAAACAAAACAAAGAACAAGATGATTAGCAATAAATACACAGCAGAAGCAACAACAATGACAAAACACTTCATTGATAACAAGAACAGAATAAGGAATAAACAAAGGCTATTCCACAACTAGCAAAAGTAAATAGCTGCAAAGAGAGAACAACTGTCATGTCAAATTAGTCACGATAAAAAGCAGTGCATGAAGTCAGCAAACAACATTAAGACATCTTTCTAAAAGGACCCTGATACATGGAACTACATCTGTTTGGATATCACATGATCTGATTTGCTTATTCTGATTGGTGGTGCTGTGGAGATCGTGACATGTTATCATTAGCTCATTATTCCTAAGAGGTAGTGATTGTCTCTTTTCACTGGAGACCTGTTTTTATATATAAATATATGTTTTGTGGTGTGAACCTGAAAATGCATTAATAATTAACATTTACTTGATCTCCACCGCAGATGATCTTATTAGGGGCAACTGCTCTCAAACAGAAAAGAAAAAGACAATGTCTAAACATTTATACCCGTCAGAAGCCTTTAAGCAATCTTTCCTGTGCCATGTTCTTCTGTTTGTTTATTTGCAGATGATGATGATGATTATTATTATTATTTTGGAAAGTTCTGCAAATTTTTTCTCTTTTTGCTTCACATGGAGATAAAATTGTCATTAAACAGTGCCATCAAATTGTTATGTAACTTTTGAAGGCCATAATAAAAGGCAGCAATTTCTATACTGCTATATAATCATCAAGCACTATGTACAGACCTAAAGTGTACTAGCTGCAAAGTTGAGATGCACAAGGGAATACATCTTAACGGCAGAAAATACCATATGTTGCATAACTATTGCCAGACAGTCTTTATTACTCAGGAGACAAACACTTATGCTGCAGGCATCAGCTTTTAATTCAGCTACTATTACCACTAAACAAGCACTGATGGCTCCAACAGAAAGGTTGCATTAACAGCTGAGGGGAATCCAAATTCTAATTATCAAAACAATCAAAACAAAGTCCCCTGACAGACAGCTAGAGAAGCAAAGGGGTAGGATGGGTATGAGTCATACTGTATTTTAACCATTTTCATGTTTTTGATCAGGGTTGATCCCAAAACCGTTTGATTTTTTCCCCCTGTGAACCACAAGAGCATAAGCCACACTAAATGGATGTACATGTCCCTGTGTTTGTGTGACTGTCTGCTTTTATCCAAAGACTAAGAAAATGTCTTTAAAAACATCTGTGCTTCAATCTGAATCCTTTGCTATGACAAAAAATGCGCCACTCTAAATCAGAAACATCATAAACAGTCTGTGGTGTTTAACTGCTCACCAATAAGCTTATGACATTCGGAGCAATAGAAAGGTGTATAAAGTGGCTCCATATGCCCAGAAAAAGCACTCATCTTAAAGTCTGTCTGGAAACACTGCTAACTAGTTATGCAATGCTATTCTCAAGGGACGTTCCTTCCTGTCCTGTGAAGTGGTAATTCCTAAACAAGAAAAATCACCACTGCATAAGATATGCAATTCCTTTTCCTGTCAGAATGGTTTTCTGCATCTTCTCTTGTTTTTTTCCACATGAACACATAAGTTGCCTGAACATTTAAGAGCTGTGGCAAAATTAATTTCCCACATCTGTGCAGTGTAACTCGTACCGACCTCTTTAACTGGATGAAAAACAAGCCGCTTTCCCCGAAATGAAACAATAAAGAAAAATTCTGTCTTGAGCGGATAAAATCTTTCTTTGATTTTCAGTCAACAAAACATTTGTTGCTTTGAATGAGACCGGTCTCTTGTTATATTACATGAACAGAGTGCAGAACCTTGAGCTGCGTTGAATGAAGTTCCAGATTAAATGTTTAAAAAACATGACTTATTGATAACTATGTGCAGAATTTTATTTTATTTTATTTTTTTAAGAAGAAGCAAAAAAGCAAAAGTGGCCCATAGAGAATGCAGATGTTTTTTTGGGTTTGTTTTTTTTTTTTTGCAATACATGAACTCTTTTCTGTGCATTTCTGTACAGGCATGGGAGGCTACTATAAAACTAATATAGTAAAATACATATAACAACAAGCAAATGTATATGTTTAAGCCCCCTATATCAAGTACTGTTTCATTCAGTTCTTTAGCTCAGTCCTCTGCTACATCGTTGCTTTCTTAAAATTGCAGAGTAAATTTTAAAAGTGTAGCTATTCTTTTCGATTCTGACAAAGTTGTAACAACATAAACGGAAAGCTGTTATTGCAGATGTATTTACACAAATAGAGATGCAACACATGCACAAATACTAAATAGTTCAATAAAGTGCTGTCAAATCTACTGTTTTTTTTCATCTTTTTCCTATAATACAATGACATTTCCAGACTGGTGCATTGTATGATTAACAAGATAATTATAAGAACCCTCCTTTCAGATTTCCATCTGAATAACAATGAATAAACAAAATCAACTACAGGCACTTGTAAAGAAGATAATCAAGTCAGCCTTTATCTTGGTTCAGACAGACTTGTTACTGATTTTCATTTGCTTTCACAGCAAGTGACAACCAACTTGCAATTAATTCTGTGAAAGTCGACACTTTGACGGGGTAAAGTGCCTGAGTGATGGGCTAAAGGGAGTATTAAGACTGTTTAGAATGCTAGGCAGTAATAGACTGTAGAGTGCTACAATATAAGTGAAAATCATACAATGAGCATTTTGGAGTTTTATGCAAATGAAAGGTCTTGGGTCAGTGTTTATTTCTTTAGATTTTGTTAGGGAAATGAAAATATCTGCAAGCATACATAAAAATACAGCACATAAGTCAAAGACAGAGTTTGTAGAATTCTACAAAGGTTCAGTAATTGGCATTTGCAGTGAGTTCAGCACAGCCTGAGCTCTCTGAGCAGCTTTATTCTAATTTCTTTGTGTTCTGGAATAGTTCTCATGTTTCTTGAAGGACAATCAAAGCTCTTCTGTCTTTTGTTCCTATTCTACCAAGAAGTACTGCTGGGGAGGCCAGTCCATGAATGATATCATTCCCCTGTGCGTTTTTCTATTCAGATGGAGTGTGTTTGGGATCATTGTTGTGCTGAAAAATGAAGCCATCAATAATCCAATGCTTTTGGGTGGTCAATCCATATATCCACATTCATAACTCACTGTTATACCTCTCTCCTGATATCCTGCATACTGACGATGATTTGAACCAAGACAAGAATTTTCAAATTTGGATGACCTTCATAAGATCTGTGACCACCACGTTTTAGTGCAGTTCTTGTGTAATGTGCCTCTTCTCCTTGTTCCCCTTCCTTGGCTTATTGACAGCAATCCTTCCACTGAGTGTGAATTCTGAAGAGGCATCAATAAACAGTTGATGAACTGATAAACTTTAGGCTTCTTTAATCCACTTATTTTTTTTTGTCCTCAACTTGAAATTTCAGTGACTAGGTGTAGAGTCGAGTTTACTTGATTTGATTAATCTAGCTTATTTCTTGTTGAAGAATTGCGTTCAGCATATATGAGTACAGCCTATGTGACGCCTAACTCCCTAATGTTCATTACTTTGTGCTACCAGAGTGAGTAATGCACACTCACACTGGCTTACAGTACCTGTTACTAAAATTTACCAGACACAAATTTGTGTGCTTCTGGTAAGATTTTAGTATAAATAAATAATTTTCTTTTAAAATCTTGAGTTTAACTTTAAAAAAATAAGTTTTGACTAGAGGTTGCTTCCGATCTACCAGTTAACTTACTCTTTGGCTAAAGGGCGATCGTGGCTCAAGAGTTGGAAGTTCGCCTTGTAATCGGAAGGTTGCCGGTTCGAGCCCCGGCTTGGACAGTCTTGGTCGTTGTGTCCTTTGGCAAGACACTTCACTCATTGCCGACTGGTGGTGGTTTTATGGGACCTCTCAACCCTGAGTTGCACTACCAAATCCCATTTGCTTTACCCACAGTAATTATAGACATCAACCATCACATAAACATGACTGTTTTTGCAGGAAAAAGGCATTAACATTATGGCAATGCTAGGAAACCCCAAATAAGTTCATGAAAGCTATGCTTCTACCAAAGGGTGAAGCAGACGTTCCACATCGCTCCAGGTCTAAAACAAGAGCACAGGAACTTGCTTTTCAACACATGCCGGAAGTTTCCACATAGTGCAGCCCCATTACAATACTAGGTTGGCTTAGTTCAATGTATCTTGTTTCACATGACACTCCACTGCCACTCAAAGAGCACTTCGGGATGCAGTTAATCTCTGGAGTAGATGATGTGCAAAGCCCCTGAGAGGGGTTGAATGGAAGGTATGACATTTTGTTGAATGTGAGTGCTGATCTGTACGGACATCACGTCTGTTCTGGCATATATTTTTAGAAAATGCAAAAGTGCTCCTAAACAGCCAAAGAACACTTCAATGATACTTTGTATAGTGTCCTGTGGTGGATGGCTAATACAAAAACAGAGAGCACCATTCAAACAGACAGAAGTCCAATGGTCATGTTTACCATATAAGGCTTACAGAGTCCTGGAGAATCAAGCACTTCAAGTAACAATCAGAGCAATTTACAAATTTATTGACAGCTTGG
Source organism: Neolamprologus brichardi (assembly GCF_056152115.1). Classification (NCBI taxonomy): domain Eukaryota; kingdom Metazoa; phylum Chordata; class Actinopteri; order Cichliformes; family Cichlidae; genus Neolamprologus; species Neolamprologus brichardi. Next base: position 4,183,262 of record NC_142119.1, on the reverse strand, counting down.
TGGTTTATTATATTTATATTGTAAAAGATATATTTTTTTGTCATACAAATTCTAACTTTTATCCCAGATGCTGTATTATTATTTAAAATATTGTTTCAAAGCTTATTTGATTCCAGTAGCATTTTGCCTTATTATTTTCAAAAGCTTTAACATAAAATATATTACAGGCAACATTTCCAAACGAGACACGTACTGTTTTATTTTTCCTTTTAACGGAAAAATAAAACTTAAAACTGCAAACATTCAGACTTCACTTTTTTTTTGCCACTCAAGTACAAAAAAAGATAAACCACCCTGATGTCAATATGACCAAGTGTCATGTAATAAACAAATGCTATTTAAAAATTAGAGTTTTAAGTCTGTACATATTGTAAGAGCTAGAAACAATAATATCACACAGTTGGCACAGTGCTCATGAGCATATCTGTATCCGCTGCACCTGTCTCCTACGAAATGACAGACATAGAACCGTCACTCCGTCAGCTGCGTGTGATACTATAGTACGCACAGAAAACATCTATTGAAATTGCATGACCCCACCATAATGGTATTTATTTTTTAAACACAGACTTTACACTTGTATGAATTACACGTCTTTGTGTGTGTATTTGTTGATCTTAGCTCCACCTTGTCCTTTCAAACACCTTGAGAAAACACAAATGTTCTTATCTTCACTCACCATACCTTTGTTTCACAGCCACACTGTATTGGTATTTAATTTAATTGCCTCTTTATTTTCCATTTCGGACTCACCCACATCATTATTCAGATGTGATGACGTTCATAGCACTTTGACTTCCTCCACTTGTTGACCTTGGAGGCTTAAAATCACTCAGTGCTGTGAGAGAGCAAAAGCAATTCTAAAGGAAATCTGAGAATGCAATCTGCTATTATATCTGCGGTCCTAATGGAACACTATTCCCACAATTGTTGCCCTTGATGCCTTTTATTCACTTGCTTTTACATCTGCTGCTGATTGAATCTCAGAATATAAAAGATTTATGGTGCAAATAAAAGTTGAAACATTCAAGCTGTGACTTTGAAGACAGAGAAACATGAATACACAGCATAGAAAAGAGTTCTTAAAATGATTTGCTGAACAGAACACAGACTATATCCAAAACACACGCTAGAAAGGGGAGTCACTGGATTATAAGTAATATATGACTCATGTAAAAATATAAATAAAATGGTAGAAAACGTCAACGGTCAAACAATTATTACACCGTACTCTGAAAATCCCACAGCATTCCTCACATGAAACGTGGCTTACACGTCAAGTTGTCACAATATCAGCAAATCACACAAGCAGGAAACAGACTCCGACAAATAAAATGAAACTCACTGTAAATCTTAGTGTAACAGAAAAAAAAATTATAAATAGCCCTATTGTATTAGGTCTGTGTTTAGATGAATGCCCCATCTGTGCTGCCAAGGGCAGCTGATGTCCTTAGGACGAGATGAGAAGATAAGGCAAACTGAAAACTTGAGCCATTCAAGGAAAATCAGCAAAGCAAGCAAAGCCATTATGTTCTTACACACACACACAAAGTTAGTACCCCCTAAACCAACTCATTTAACCACAAATCTTAACATTAGGACAAATATACATGCCGAACAGATGTATTCAACTAAGAAACTGTACAGAAGTATGAGTTCATTTCCATTCCCTACCATAATTTATCTGTCATGAAAAAAAATTAAGATGCTGCAAATTTTTAAGAGTTCAATGCCCTTAAACTTCTGGCCCTAAAAGAACCCACAAAACAAACAAAAAGTATAAAAATATACATATACAGCCTGTGTTTATTTTGTTTATCTGATTTATGTTCCCGTCACCTCATTATTATTTCCTTCCTACAGTTTCAGGCATTCCTTGGACTGCCCGTAGGTCTGGAGAAAAAGCAGATGGTCCTTAGCTCCAGCTTCTCCAGTTTACACGTCAAAAAATAGATTTCCAATTTGACCAATTTATCTGTCACTTTTTTGTTTGTTTGCTGGATATCAGCCTGAAACATAAAAAGATTGCTGGTGTTTTTGAACCCTCATACAATTATCAGCCATTCTTCCATTATCTCTCACTTTAAGGAGCACTTTAGCATCTGTCCAGACTGTCACTTCACTAAAAGTCAATCTAATCAGTGTTGCTTACAGATGCAGTATTAAAACATGGACTGTCATGGAATGGAAACATTTTAAGTTATACTTGATGATTTTGTGACATAGTGAAGCCAAATGGATTAAAGATTAAAATTTCCCGTTCTATTGAAACAAATTAAATTACAAGCAGCATTTTTTCTTGCTTAGCAGATGTTAAAGTTGTAAGAACAGGAGCCGGTGCCACTGAGCACTATGACAATGTGTGAAGCCTGTTCAAGGGTTCCCTGGTGGCTATGTGGTGCAGAGCAGCCGTTCAGCTCCCTGAAGCCCTCGGCCTGATATGAATAGCAGCGCTCCCTTTTCATGTTTCAAATAAATCAGCAGTATAATCCGAAGCGGCAGCTGTTTAAACTGTAGATGAGCCTGACTGTAGCCTCAGGTTGACCAGCAGTTGTTTTTCGGTTAGCATTTTTTTGGCTGGAGATTAAAGACGAATTCTTTGGCCTTTGCCTTTAAACCTAGTCAGTTTCAAACAGCATGCACGAGGACCTCGGGCTGAATGATCTGATATCTTTTACTTCCTAAGTTTCAGATTGATACTTTGTTTTTTCTTGACATACTTCTACAATTTTGGTTTGCCTTTATCCTGTTGTCCTGATTACTTTTATTACATTGTATTATACTTTGCAAAACAAAGAGAATATTGGTAAGGTAATGATTAGAATTAAACAAGGGGATACACAAAAATTCTAGTAATTTATTTCAGAAGGAGGCCTTGAAAGGAGGCCAGTTATTTGGATTTACTGGAATAATTAGCCAGGTGGCGCGCATATCTCTGTTTAAATTAAGCTCGTTTAGCCTAATTTAACTTTGCTTTAATATGGCGTGATTACATAAATGAATCAAAAAAGAAGTTATGTTCTAGAGTTTTAGTGTTTGAATTTAAGAGCATTCTTAAGTCCAAAATGCTGCTGTGACTTTCCTTTAGCTGCTAACCTTTACTTATCTAAGCAACTCTGCAGTGATAAAGGAGATCCAGAGAGATTACAGCTTGAACCAGACCTTTATCTCGTTTCTTTTAGGGCAGTGAACATGATGCACAATATTTGAACAGCTGTTATTCTGAAACTTATGCACATCTAGACAATTTATGGTTCAATGCGGTACGTTAATCACAGCTATGGGATGTATGTCATTGTCGCTGCAACATCTGGTAACAAGTTGCAGCCACAATGAGTGATTCACAAACTTCCCAGGACTCTACCTTCTAAAAGAAAATACTCGGCCTGGGAAAGGAGTATTAGTCCACCTCAGATTTTAGTCTTTCTCATCAGTTAACAACAAGCACATCACATGTGTTTTCTGCTGATAAACTAAGGCTCGGTTTGAAGAGCCATAATCAAATCAGTGTTTCAGAGCTTTGACCCTTAGTGGCCGGCCGTATGTTTTGGTGATTTGATTGATTATATTTTACTTTGTTGAATTTTCTTTCAGCTGGTGGATTCAGGGGTTGCCACAATTCACCTCCATCTTCCCCTATCGCTTCTATCTACTTCTGTCACACCAAACCCCTACATGCCTGACAGCTCGGTCTTCAGCATGGTTCTTATATAGTGCTTCTCTAATCTAACTGAGCTTTTTGTACGTTCACCTCATTCACATTCATAAATCACTTTTGTCTATGCTTTTCCTCTGCAAGTGCTTTCTATCTAACATCTGATGGACGCATCAGAGAGTAACTTGAGTTGGTATTTTGTGAAAGGATATGTGGCATGCACGCTGGAGCAAACAAGGATCGAACCACCAACGTTCTGATTAGTAGGTGACTGGCCCTACTTCTGCCAAACATTGTCCGATATATCCACTATCCCTCCTTTAAACATGTTCAAACCATCTCAGCCTTGCCTCTCTAGTGCTGTCTTCAAACTGCTCGACCCAAGCTTCAGCTCTGCCACCTCCAGCTTTTCCTTCTCGCCTCCTTGACACACACGTATTCAATCTTCCTTCTGCTGACTTTCAGTCCTCTTATCTCCAGAGCATACCTCCATGTTACCAGACTCTCTTCTACCAGCTCCCTTCTCTCAGTACAGACCACAGTGTCATCTGCAAAGACCACAGTGTCATCTGCAAAGATCACAGTGTCATCTGCAAAGACCACAGTGTCATCTGCAAAGATCACAGTGTCATCTGCAAAGATCACAGTGCACAGAGAGTCCAGCCTGTCCATCAAACTCTTTTGCTTCAACAACATGTTGTAGGAGCAACACAGCATCCTGTTGTTCACCTACTTAGTACTGCTTTGTGACAATAAACCACACCCTCCCACATGCATCTTATCAAACCACTTGCCATCTGCCTCTTTTGACTTTGCCTCTGTCTGTTTACCGGAAGTTATTTGCATACATGCATATATGCGTATATGTGTGCTATATCTTCTTCATTAGTCTCTTTCCTAGTATGCCAGTAGTTATGCTTAGATCAAAGCTGCTTCATTCTGACTGGGTGTAATTAAAGATCAGTAACAAATATCATCTAAGATCCAGAGCTTGAGATTGTGTTGATAACATTTTGAGTAGCAAATTACCCTGTTTTCATACGCTCGGGGGTCGTTGTCCCAGTCCCCTGTGGCAGTCGTGCATGAAAAATGCACGTCCTCCTGTTCAAAAATTCAAAAATCAATCCGGACTTGATTTTTTATTTACCAGCTACAGCTTTTGGATTACTCAATCAAAAAGCAAAATGAAGTGGTCAGACTCTCTTTCTGCACATAGGCATTTGGTGTGTATGTGCAGTGAGTAGGGGTGGCTGGACTATTCTAGAAACCCATTAACACCTGTGTGTGAATACTTGAAATCGTGGGTGGGCAGAATTGTATCCCTCTCGCGCTCTCTCTCTCTCTCTTTTAAAAAATGCATCATTTCAAGAGCAAATTATATTCTATCCCTGAGTTGACTGTCACTTGAAGTGTGCTCGCAGGTCATGTTAGTCATTGTTATGATGAGTCATTCATGCTGCAGCGCTGGAACTATCTGGACGAGACGAGAACACTGCGTCAGATACTCAGAGACAGAGTTTTTGTCTATGAACGCTACAGTTTTTTTTCTTTTTTAATGCCATCATTACATCATTACATCCTTACCTAACATTCAGCAGCCCCGAAACAACAAAGTGGACTTTACTTTGGGTTGATTCTATTATAATATACCTTTTAGATGCAGAATTTCTTTTTTCGAATTCATCTTTTCTTATCTAGGCAAACATAAAAAAGAAGCAATTACTCGATTTTTAGAACAGAACAGTCTTCTACTAAATAATCAGCCGTAGATGTATTTATTTCTTTCAGTCACAGATCTTGATAAATGTGTTATATAATGAAACTTCGTCCTGATATAAACTGATGTCCCAGAGAAGAAAGATCACTCGGGGATAAAAGCTATTCTGGCAGTGACTTGTAAGAAAGTAATCTCTAAATAAATAACTCTCCATACAAGCTTATAATGTGTTAAATCTATTTGTGCTATACTTTAAGTGTGTTAAAATATCCCTCAATGACATGTTTTAGGACCTAGAAGGACACTCTGTTTTAAATAACAGTTTGAGTCTAATATTTTTCCATAAACTCGAGCTTTAAGAAAACTTTCCTTTGTAAATATACATTATATATATATATATATATATATATATATATATATATATATATATATATATATACACACACACATTATTTCTTCAGAGTGCAGCCCATTCTCTGTTAAATCTTCCAGACTAAGTGTACTAACACAAATTCAAATATTTAGCTGAACCCAAGGGCGAGCACATACTGTATTTTTTTTAAAATATAAGTTTATATAGCAGGTCAGAAAGTGAAAGATTTCCAGCAGTGACCCATCTTCCCTAATCTGAAGCAGCCGCAGAGACACCTCGTTACCTTTGACATTGGTTATGATTGATTTGTTTTAATTTACCACTTGGTATGGCTCCACTGTTTGTGGTTCGTTTTCAGCAATGCGAGACCTGCATATTGTTGCTTCTTCCTGCTTTTCTTGTCTGTAGTTTAGAGAGCATTACAACACTGTAAATGCATCACAAGGATTATGAGGAACAGTTGAGGAAATGTTGGAGATGTCTCCACCAAACCACCAACCCTTGCAATTAAGGGTTAAAATGACACATTGTCTCACATGACACAGAGAAATTCGGTGGATTTGACCAAATTTACTTTTCAGTTGTAGCAGTTGACTTTAGGTACTTGAGTTAATCAAAACACCGGATCGCATCTGGCAAAATGAGTGATGTGGAAACAGACCTTTCTTTTCAAGCACAAATATCATTGTGCACAGTGAAGATCAAACATCAAACGTAACATCCAAGTGATGGACTCTGAAACAAATGATACAAGATTTAATCTGCTTGTTTAAATCAGACTGCAGCAATAAGAGCTCAACATTGCTGAGTGTTAATTTGATTTGACCAGCTGCACACGCACGCTTCAACCTCGATAATCTGATCAATCAACTGGATTCAGCGCGTACAATTCATTCTTATTCTGTGCTTGTGACTAGTGCAAATGTCCACAAATACGCCTTGTTAGCCTTGTTGTTATTTATGAGGTTTTTGTTCATTTATTTCATTATTGGCAGGCATCTGATGCAAAATCCCGGCAGCAGTTATATAATGACGTCAACATTACATATAATTTCTTTAATTACATCCTGTTATGGGCAAAGGGTACGGGAATGACAAGACGTTTGGTAAACAATCCATCCTGTGTTTATAGGAAAGTCTTATCTGTGGATGTGCAGGAGATTAATCAGAAGGAAATCTGGAGCATTTTTTTAAGCACAAGCAAACAGACGAATCACCAGAACTCAATGCCTTTCCGAGATTATAAGTGTAAATATGACATTCTAATTCTAAAACAATCAAACCATGTTATCAAAATGCTTTTGTCACTATTTCACTTCCATTTTCAGGAAGCAACAATAATTTAACCATAAAACTAATTATTATCCACAAGGCAGCAGCTACATTTGGGATTTGTGGATTTTGTATTTCCACCAGTAGTTCTCAGGCACGGCACTAGCGGATTCCCATGAAAGGTTAAAGGGGCTGGAAAGAACATTAAGTAGGAAGGGGGTGTTATATTTCCTTTTCTTACCCAGGGTCTTTTACCCGAAAACAAGGACTTGAGTCTAACTTTAAATTCTGAGATAAGAAACTTCTATTTTAATCTAGAACCACGGCATATAAATGTATGTCAGTTTGGACTCTTAAAAACAGGAAGGGAGAAGTGATTAATTTTATTCAGCGTGGTCATCTTTTTCATCGTTACCCACCTTGAATTTTCATCAACAGAGAAATCTGGAATCCAACCAATCTTTAAATCTATCTATCACAGCTGTAGCAACTCAAGCTATAAATGCTGCGTGGAACAAACAGACAAGACGCTTTTTACTTACTGACCTATGATACATTAAATTCGGTCAGAATATGAAATAATTTCTGCAGTCTGCTTTTTAAAACCTCAAACTACGTTTAGTTTTAGTAACATAAAATCACCTCAGCCTCATGTTTACTTAAATAAAAACCTCTCACAACTGTAACAGGCTTTTATCCTGCCTGATAAAATGCCAGCAACAGCTGCCGAGAGAGCTCAATGAAGTCGAATAAGATGTGGTCGCCCTCCCAATGAACCTAGACATGCCTTTATCTGCACCTTGTCAAGTGTGGACAATTGCACCTCTGGAGACTCTTGTGCTGCCACTAGAAGTCTAGTAGGAGCTGCAGAGAGGTGTGACACACTTCATTCAATTCATCTAATTTGGTGATTTTTTAAAAAAAAGCAGTCTTTGTTCAGAAGAGTATTTACGCACTATTCCAGAAATAATTCCCGTCTTTATTAATAAGCATTTATATACACCTCACATGCATGACAATTCAGGCGTACCTGCAGCAGAGTGCTGGATTCTTGTAGAAAATACAGAAGAAGAAAAGCAATAACAAGAGGGAGACCAGAGATTTGCCTGCTTGGAGTGGTAACGGCAATGTTAAGAGGAAATGGTGTTAGAAAACAGACTGGGAGTAGACAGAAAGCAAATACATATTACTGGGAAAATTATCCAGCCACAGGATAGATAAAATCTCAGTAGGGATATGAGCCTAGCCTTAATGTTTTGGTGTCGTTTGGGGACTGACGAGACCTAATGACATGAAGAACATCATGACTGCATGACAAGTCTCTGTTTCCTCTCCATCCAGATTACAACACAATCCTCGAATATTCGCAGCAAAAGTGGGAGACCGACAGGAGTATTAAAATGTAGTAGTGTAGATGTATGGGATAAACAAATAAATCTAAATTTAAAAAGAAATGCATGTGTGGATGAACCCTGAACAGCTCGCAAAAAGAAAGAACTGCATTTTGTTTTTAAATGATTTTTATTTTATCACTAAGGCAATAACACCTCTGCAAAAGAGCGACATTATGAATGTCTCCATGTGAAATACAGCTTGCCATTCCAACAGCAGTTCATCACCCTAACCTAGTGTATTTAGATGACCTGTCCTTAAACTGGGTCATGCAGAACCAACTGCACAGTCTGCTGCTGGGTAAGGTGATCTCTGATGCCGTGCCAGTGCTGTTTGGAATTCTTCTTTGCAGTATGCCGCCAGTGCTGGTTGTTTTCTTGTGCTCTTGCCAGATAAAGAACCTCTGCAGGCACTGAAATCCCCTCTCTAGTTATATCCACTGTCGGCTCCTGTGAAATTGAAAATCCACTTGAATTCTCTGTAATCTTTGATTATTTCTGGCACATGTGCAAATTATTATCGGACACTTTGTAGACAGGATATAAAAATCCTGAAGCCTCCGTGCTTTACTTTAACAAAAGAAAATTACACACTAATAAAATGAAGCTTATCACTGAATTTCCTTTCATTTGGATTTTTGTATTACAGAAGAAATTTGAGTAAAATAATCCTGTTACCCCCATATTTATGATTACAGTAAATTACATTTACAATAAGGCAATAAGAGAATGCGAGATGCATAAAACTATTTCTCCAGGTTCCATTAGAGATCAAGTAAATGCCCAATGCATTCTCCTGCCTCCATGCAGACTGGAGCACAACAACAATCTGATCTTGCATTTATTGATTGTTCATAATTGAACACAACCCATGTTCCTTACTAAAGTGCACACACAGCAGTTTAGTACCAATGTGTCAAATCACCACAACAACAACAATTGAATTGCTGAATGAGGTCTTGCTAACTCTGACAGTGCGCAATGCTGTTGATGGACACACACATTTAGAAGCATCTTGTTCCTGTATTGTTTAAAAATATCTTGATGTATATGAAGTCTAATTTTTTAATGATTTATTGTAATTTACTGAAGATTTTTTGTATAGATTTCTACAATTTCATATAAAATAGATCTGAAGTTTTGGGTATGTTTGATTTTGATTTGATTTATCCCGTCAACATTTATCATATGTTTCAGTTTTAAATCTGTTATGATTGCCAAAACTAATTAATTTAGTCTTACATAGTCTTATATTTGTTTGGTAATTATTAATGAACTATGTATGTATGTATGTATGTATGTATGTATGTATGTATCATCTACAAAAGCAGTAAGCCATGGTTACAGTAATTAATTACAAAAATAAAACTATATTAAAACATTTTAAACATATATTAAAATGGTTATAATTATAAAAAGGTCATTTTACAACTCATACAGTGCAGAAGACCTGCTTACCATAAGCAAGAAAATGAATTTAGCAGGAAATGAACTTGAGGTTAAGATAAGTGTGATTATGGTTTGGTTTCCTTGGTGTGTTTTCTCCCCACCAAACATCACTCAACATAAGTTTGTTGGAGAAACGTAATTATCTTCATGTCTGCAAGATAAGAAAATATATGTCCTAAAAGGCAATGTTTTTTTTCTCCTGCACAATTGTCGGAAGACTTGTGGGCTCTCTGTAGTGACCAGCCTGGACAGACATTTCCTTGTGTGATAGAAGAGCTACCATTCTGCAGTCTGTCTTGTTAGCAGATGTCCCGAACAATCGGCTCCACAAACAAGCCACCTCTTCCCCTTTTCTCAGCTTAACTGAGAGGAACTGTGTAAATTGTTGAACATTCCAGCATGGCTTGGTAAATGACTTTGCTTTGACAAAACTTTGTTTTGTCTTCACACAAGAGCAACAAACTACCTGATTGTTAAGTAAATACCATTATCATAGATATTTAATTTTTGTGCATTACCACATTAACGTCTGCTAATTTCTACATTTCAGGTATTTGGCTGGTATTTTTGATGAAAAGACATTTGGCATGATGTGGGGAAGCTGACAACAGGGAAAAACAAGGTCTGCTGAGCATAGAAGGAGAGCAAAGTTAAAACTAGAAATCATTAATCAGTAAGAGAAGATGGCCTTGACATCGCTAACAGAAAGTTCAACAGAGCAATGCAGAGTGAAGTGAGTTGCAGGACTGGGTAATATATACTGCAGCTTGTCGAGTGTTTTATCGAGATCAAGTGTGTCAGCCAAGGAACTGAAACTGGGAGGTGGAAACAATGGAGAAAGAGGAGGGGGGAAGTCTTTGTGCCTACACATTCATATATTTTAGAATTGTGCGCTTGCTAAATTGCAGCTTTGTGCAGCACGAGACCATGGTTCACATGTCACTGGTACTTTTTGCATTTTGGACTTTTTGGACGCTCTCACTCGCTGGATACCTTTTACTGACTTCACTAGGTTTAGGAAAAGATCTTGTTTTAGGTTAAACCCCTATACTTTAGCTCTCTTCCAAGGCAAATGAAGACTATTGATACATCACATTTGAATGCAATAGGCCATCTAACAACAAGTGTGGCTGTGTTTAACAGTATTTATTCGTATTTAACACAACTTCTAACCTTTAACAATAATTTGCATATCACCAGTTTAAGATCTTGGATTATTTCAGTTTGTAAATGTGATCTTGTTTTTGCATCAAACAAACAAAAGAGATCTGCAGAAGATCTTCCACCGGAGGACCAACTGGAACAAGTCCCAATGGTGTTAGTGTCAGCTGGACTGCTGATCTGTTCTGGGTTTCATGCGACAGATTTAGCAAGGAGTTAAATCCATAAACCTCGGGTGTCAAATCCAAGGGCAGAGGAAGTGTGATCATTACACTACACTCTGAGTGTATTTTTGTTGCTATGGGCACAAATGCAAGACTGGCATGAACTGCAAATCTGCAAAGAGTGCATTTTTTCAGGACTGAATTGACGACAGAATTACAGTACTTTTGAGTATGGATGTTTGGTAATATGTGCATACAGAACTGCATTCGTTCAAGACTAAAATATTCTGTAACACTCGCCAACAATGCTCACATTGAAAGACACACGGCTCTAATTTCCCACATGCAAAAACTCTGTCACAGCTTATCCTTCCATTCTCACTTTCTGCAGTGTCCATGCCACTGTTACGATACACCTGTCATTACGCTTCCTATCGTCAGCTGCCAAGCGTCTTTCTGGCTGATGTGCATTAGGACTTCCTGGAAGCTCTACATGCTGGATTTAGACTCACAGACAGAGCATCAGCTAATATGACTGAAAGCTGCTGACAGAAACTTCTCTTAAGCAAAAAGTGTGTACGCTGAGTTGAACACGCTTATCCACAAATAATCGAGATACTTTCTGTTTTTGGGTCAAATTAACCTCTGACATTTCTATGTAGTTGCAACACAATATTTTGTCTGTAACGGTACAAATTTGAATAAAACAGCATGCATACAAATGCAATAATACAGTTTGCTCTGCTGGTACATTATATTAATTAATTTAATTTATTAGTATATTATTTGTTAAGCTCTAGCTCCGCTGTTTCATCCCATCACTGTACTGTAGCATTTCTTTGTTTGTTTCTTGTGCTTCTGATACTTTAATTTGTGCAAGTTCATTGCCAGTTTTCACCTCAACTTAATTTGAATTTAATATGAATGAAACGGCAACAATTTTTTGAATGTTGAAACCTGAAATAGCTGACTCTAAAGATAAACCAATAGATGTGTGGTGGCACCAACTATTATACAATATAGTTATTTCTCAGTTGATATTTAACTCCTCTCACAAACTCTAACTCACTGACATTAATTATGTCTCTCAAACATTTCCTCCCCTTATAGCGTCACAATGTCACGGTGTCCTTGCACACCAGAGCACCCCCTTTGAGTGTTTCCCAAGGAATTAGAGGCTTGATGAACCCCTCATGTCACACATGGCCAGAGAAGCGACCCCAAGATTCTCAGATATCTGCACCTGTCTATACCGTGAAGCAAAGTTGCCCCAACATGTAAGCTGCAGGACATAAAGAGAAGCCTGGGGAGGAAAATCATAGCACAAGGGAGGAGTGCATGAAGGAAGGGGGTGGGGGGTCAGACAGAGTCAGGCTCAATTTCCTGGTATATTATAGTGTTAAAGTAATAAGTCAGATTTCCCAGATAATGTCCTATTAAAACCAATTTGATTAACCACAGGGGGATAAACTCATTTATTAAATACAGTAGGATGAATATTTCCCAACGTGAACTTAAAATGAACCGCAGACTGACTTAACGTTTTAAGCACTAGACAGAATATTTGATCACAATAGCTTTAAGCTAATGTAGCATGCCCATGCCATCATAATAAAATGCTAGAATGCTAAAATGCTGTCAAACACAATACTCGCCGTGCCTATCATCTCAGTTTTGCACAAGTGTCTAATATAAATGTAGGAAACAAGTCTACCTGAATCCTTTTTGATGCAAATCTATTCACATTTTATCTTCGACTAACATGGCTAAAAGAAATGGTTTAAATGAATTAGCAAGAATGTAAAGCAGCCAAAATTAGCATGTTGGCATGTTACTGAACTGCTCAATCCACGAGTCCGAAGTGCAGCTAAGCCTTTAATTGCCTCACTCAGACCATCCTTGAGGCATATTAATTGCTACACTGATGAAATGTAGTGCAAAGACTGACAAACCGAGTAACTGTTTTAAATGCTGCTACTGTACTGATGACCATTTCAGTCTTTATATAGGAAACGGTCTCTTGGGGTTAACAGTTGGGGTTAAAACTCCATGCCTTTATTCCATCATATATCTAAAGGCACGAGTTTCCCGCGATTGCTAAAAATATATGGTCACAAGGTCTGTTTCGACGTGTATTATCTAACCCCATGGCAGACATAAAACGTTCAGATTTATTTGGCTATATGGGATCCCTGTGAAAGCCCCAGAGGGAAGCTGAAGAAAAGGATGTTTAGGCTGTGTCTCTGATCCTCTTTCCCAGGATAAGTGAGTCAAATGACTCCTCCTAGAGGAATGCATGAATATACGGATGCATGGAAAATTACAAAAGCGATGGATGGGTTAAAGGTGAAGCCACAAAACAAAACTAATATAGTTTGTCTTTATTTCTCTTCTTTATTTTTATCTGCATTCCTAAAAGAGTAAATCAAACGAAAGTGTTCTTATTAAAAAATTGTCCTTTCTTTGACATTGATGAATCTCCCTGCATCTCCGTACAAATATTTGAGGAACAATGCAGATCGTGTTGATATATGGTAGGTGTGGGAGTTATCCGTGCTTCTATGACACAGACTTACCCTACACTCAGCCTACATTCTTTAAAATCTCGCCTGTGTGACCTGCAAATATGAAATTGTGAGTTCCCCCTAACGTAAACAAACTTCTTTGGCCTCTTTCCAGTGTCTCTTCTGCTGTGTGTATACAGCAGCTATCAGTATCAGTCAGGGTAAATGTTTCCATTAAGCCAAAGACCTCCTGTTGTTCCCATTTCCTCTGCTGTCATGAAGGGGTGCATGTTGGGGGGCGATTAGATAGTGACGAGCGCACACATCGGCGCCCCTCCACATCCTTTGCAGGTGGTGTGGTGTGGACTGTATTGTTGTGGTGAAATGAATGAAGAGGGTAACTGGTTTTCCTTAATGGGAAGCTCATGTTGTTGCCATTCTTGCTACGCAAAGCTGAAGTACATTTTGGTGTAATGAGGCACCGGCTGTTTCAAAATGAAATTCTCACTCATTTTATGGTTTCAGTTCAGTTTAAACCAAAAGCGTGATCATGTCATTTTGGTGCAGCGATGACAGTTATGTATGATGTTGGTGCTGAGTAGGTAGCATGCGGTGGATCTTTCAGCTAGCAAAAGCTGTCTTGTGAAAAGAAAGGTTATTGGAGCAGCAACAGGCAAAAGTTGCCAAGAACACCAGTAATGTCTAGTTTTTTAATCTATAGGAGCCGTGAGAGCACATCTAATTTAAAAACAACCCTTTGCTAACAACATCATTTGTTGTTCAGCTATATCCTATTGAGCTTGTTACAGACTGAATCTGGACTATTTACAGTCATCCACTGATTTCAGAATTTACTCCATTTAACAGCCATTCATTTAATTACACATATCTGTTTGTCCATTATGTGTAGCTAATATTTCTGTTTGAGCTGTTGGCATCATACTTATTCTGTTAGGTAACAATGAACTGCTATCCAAACTGTGTGGTGCGATGAGCCAATGATCACTCTGGATGTTATTCCGCTGTAAACTTTAATGCGTACTCCAGCACACGATAAACATAATGGCTGTACACTGGAAGAACATATCTCCCCCCCCCATACTGTTCCGGTTGGACTAGCCCACACAGTTACAGCGGGTCTGCATGAACAAATATTGCTTGGTGATCATTTAACCAAAACGATCTGCAAAACTGTTTAGCTAGCAACTGTTGCTATTCACTCTTTGATTCAATAAAAAAAATAACTGAAATTGTTGTTTGCAATTCAATTTGGTTCTCCATATAATTTACTTATAATTTTAATTCTTAATCATATTTTTAGAATGTCACGGTCTGCGGAGACAGGCCGTGCGGTGGTGTGTGTGATGGACCCAGGTGCGTACACAAGTGAGTAGACAGGAGTGAACTTAACAGAAAGCGAGCCTTTATTATGGCTGAAGACAAAGTGTACAAACACAGCAGGGATAGCGTGACTAAACTAGACTATAACTAAACTGGGAAAACTAGTACTGTGACAAACTAAGAAGACTCAGAGACTATGGTGATCACTGCAAAGACTGACCGTGAGAACACAGACGACGCGACACTGAACACAGCAAGACTGAGGACTAAATACACACATGAGGTGATCGGGGAAGTGGAGACACATGAGGACACAGCTGACTAGAATGAAACATAATTACAGCACAGGGGAGAGTAAACCTAAATGCAGTGAACAAAGAACACCAGACTCTTTCAAAATAAAACAGGAAACCCAGAGACATGAAGATAAATCATGACATGAACTTAACAAAACCACACAGACATGAAACATGACAGGTAGACGCACGACTCAGGGAGACTGAGTACAGGGGGAGATGACAGAAACAACTAAGAAATAAAGGACTAAATAGCCACCTAGAAATTAACTAGATCAACACTGGGTCACATGACCCAGCCCATGACATAGAAAGCTATTTTAACTATTTAATCACATCTTTATCCATTTACTGTTATTTTCAGCAAACTGTTAGCTAGCTACTCGAATCAAACTTATTCATTTAGCTAATCTTCGGTGGCTGGGGTCTTTCTCTAGTAGGGAATCACTGGGCTAGACAACTCTACAGTGATCTCAAACGATGGAAAGTCCAGAAACTATGGAGGCAGAAACGATGGAGAGTCCATTTGAAATAACACGTTTGTGCAATAACAAGTTTGTGCCTAGAAACTTCTTGACATTTGTTACGTGTGCTCAGTGGGAACCTTCTCTCATCTGTGAAGTAAATGAGGTGCCAGCAGTGGACCTGCCAGTTTTAATGTTCTCTGGGAAAAGCAAATCACGCTGCACTGTGCTGAGCTTTGACCACAGGTCCCAAGGAAGGACCTTATGTCATCCTGATGGAGGCTGATTCTGACAGTTTGTTCTGAAACACAAAGGAACAGATGCAAGTCCTGTTTGCCGGGTTGAAGCTCATCCGTGGCCCTGGTTTATCTCCTCTACAGCATGTATAGATGTATCATTTTAGAGGAACTGGAGTACCAGTGCCATCTCAATGGGCTGCAGGTACCATCTCATGCTAGTATTTGTCTCATACATTAGTAGAAAGTAAAAATAGGAAAAAATTAGTCAGGATAAGGAGTGAGCAGGCTACCAACTGCAAAACCATTTCTTTTGATCTTGTCGTTTCCTCTCCAGTGGACAGACATGTTGGTACCTGTTTCTTTTGCACCAAAGGATGTCAAATTGATACCCAATGACTAATGCTGCCTAACTGGACAGCTTGACATCCCCTGAAGTTTAACAGACTTGTTCCCTAATTTTATTTTTATTTTTGTTATTTATGCTTTGAGCCATTTATATGAAATATAGCTCATTTGGGTGAAGGTGCAGAAGAAAGTACACAATGTCAAAAAGAAAATAAAAAAAACACAACTCCCTGTTGTGCACTGTGTGGAGTGTACAGCTGTACCACAGCTTTTGAGGCTAAGTGCAGGTGACAGGAACCTAAAGCAGTCTCTCCCCCTTTTTTTCAGCCAGTAGTGTACATAGTTACTTATTCAGGTCACGTAAGAGGGATACAAGCCAGAAGCAGCAAAGAAAAAGACATGAAATGTCTGCTGACATATAACTACAGGAACTGTGTTTCTTAACAATTCTTCACCACTGAGGGAAAATTATATTTTTAAAACTTTTGCCCAGGTTGCATGTTGTGGCTTTGAGCGAACCTGTCTTGCCACATGCTGAGCCAGATAAGGGTCATAAGAAATTCCATATGTCAGCTTGGGCTGTTGTAAGCAGTGGGGCAGTAAATGTGTGGTGCCGGGAGTCTTAATTGGACAAAGCAGGATGCATACTGTAGCAGGCTGGATTTTCTTTACCTTTATAGTGTTGTATAGTTTTGTAGTCCTTTGAGTAGACAACTTCGTTTAGCAGAATTTAATGCTTAAAATTATAGTGCGCTGCAAAAGTGCACACTCTCAGTAGCATCAATATAATCTCTCATAGTCTCATAAATAATATTATACTGCTAAATATTCCATTAAGACCTTGCTTATTTGAAATATTTATGAACATTATACCATTCAAGAACAGCATTAGTAGCATTAGGGTTGTATTCAATGTTAAGCCCTAGATTGTCTTGATTTGCATGAACATTAATTCCAAATTAAAGAGTAAATTCACTGAGACATGCTTTGTCAATGGAGCTTATACACATAAAAACATGCTACGGTTATGGATGGCTGATGTTTGTAGTACATAATCAAGGTAAAATATCTGTTAAAAAACTCATATTTTCATATTTTAAAGTATGTATTGCTCAGTTTTTCTAGTCAGCGTTTAAACAGATCTGAGCAACCCATGCTACTGTCATAATACTGATGGTACCGCAGCTTCCAGCTGGATTGACTATCAGGCAGCAGCCATGGACCAAAATCTGTGAGAAATCCTACGCTTAGTTCAGTCCGTGCCATAAAGAATTAAGACAGTTCTAAATGCATAAGACATGACAGGTTATAGATTTGTGAAAAACGTATCAAACTATCAAAGTGTGGGACCATGAATCATTTTTCACTCTATAAAATTCAACTTCTTTGTGCAACGTTAATAAAAAAAAATATTATTGCACCTCATGGTCTTTCTGTACTTTGAAAGACTTTCAGGTTTTGTGCACTTAGTCACCCGTTAATATGTTGCTCACAAACTAGGTTAAATTAAGTAATTTGTATTAATATGGTGTTGGTCATAATCTCCCATTATCACATGATTTTTTTAATAGACTCTTCAGAAATTACCCAACGCTTAAGGGATTTGGGAACGGAACAACATAAAAAAATGAATCTTGTTTGTTCGCTTTGACGGTTTCAGTGGGGACTCTTTGGCAACATAGCAGATGTTTCTCATTACAACAGCCCCCACTACAGAGTCCCAGACGTGTCAAATCAACTACACAATTCAGTTACACTGTGTTCTTTTGGGATGTTTCACTTCAACACAAAACTCATAAATCAAGTATAGAGTAGATGGGACAAGTGAGAATGATATGAAATGTTACACTGAAGTATTAAATTGAATAGATTTGCTTGAATGGCTGTAGAATGATGCAGGCGAGAGTTTAGCAAACTGAACAGGACTTTTTATGGGCATTGCACTGCAGTTTGATGCAGGTCTTTAGCTTGGGTATCTTTTGCTAATCATACAGCCGGTGGTTAGAGATTGTGGCACAACCATAATTATTGTTACTGTTGCCTTCGAGAGACGGGGACTAGTCTGCAACCACTTGCAGTCAGTTGCTATCTTTGAAGCAACTTCAGTGCATAAAGTCAGTCTGCTTAGTTTGTCATATCTGTTGCCATCTCACAGAAATTTACTGTTTACATTCAGAGTCCAGCCAGAACCTCAACGATTTTAAATAGAAGTTCAGAAATTCCTCCACAAATTCTGACGCAGTTGCTGCAGCACAGCAATTTAACTATTGCATAGATATTGCATTGTATACTAATATAGTATATTGTGTATGTGTAGTATGTAGATACACACAAGATAGCGACATTGTCTAATTCAGTGAAATAATAAAAAAAGAGACATTGTACGTAAATATATGTGTATATACGTTCTTCACATCCAGAGAATAAAACAAAACCATTTACATTCAAACAGCAGTGTGAAGTCAATGTGTCAAGACTACCAAAGTTAGATACAGTACAGTATAAACAAAACCTACAGACATAGTCCTCAATACTTTTGTCATACTTTACAACATTTTACCAAGTGTCATCGGGGACATCACAAATCCTTTGGAGAGTCATATGAAAACATTTCACACATAAATACACAACTTAAATGATACACAAGATTTACTACATTTACCAAAAGCCTATGGCGTTTCCACAAATCTGAAATTAATTTCATCAATGATTATGAGGCATTACTACACAATAAATGACTATTTATGGATACTTTATAGCTTTCCCATTGTACATGAATCACGTGCTGCAAAGCAGTACAGCGTCAACCATACATGCAGATTGTATTGTTTATGTTTAAATGAAGAAACTGTCCTGCAGATCTGATATGATAAAACTACAAACTGTATGTCGGATATTAAAGCCTGATCTCACATAGAATCAATACAGAATGAATACTGAGAACATATGACGCAAACTGATTGGTTTTGCCTCAAACATTAACCACTTACTAATAATGTTTCTTAAAAATATGCCAATTCATAGTTTAGTGTAGAAATAAGTGCTTTAAGTCACAGCTGTATTAAAGACTGACAATGGAAACATACAACAGTTATCATACATAAATGAATAGCCAGCAATGTAAATGTATTGACCTTTTCATTGGTGGTTATTTCAGATATCCATAAAATGTTTCACAAATGAATCTTATGAAAGAGTTACTACCATTCAATAAAACACAGACAGTGGTTGAATGCTTTCATGAGCATACTGTACTCATTTATACTGTATATATAAATCATGCATACGCACACTCACACTTGTCCTCTTTGCAGAAATGTTAGATTTACAAAATATTTACATTGACTGATAGTGACGTGTGTTCCCAGCATTATGGAAAATGTGTTAAAATGATTTACAGTGAAGAGAAAAAAAAAAGACAAATAAAAAAAAGAAACAAAAGTTCAAAGAAGGTTCTGTGATGTGAATGAGCACTAAGAACACACATTTAAAAATGAAGTAAATGCTTTCAAACTGTTTTATCAGTACACATTTTTACAATTTTTAGTGTTTTGTGGTGTAAAATGTGACAAGTTTATCATGTGTACTTCTTAATAAGGCTGTGTGCAGACTAGCATTAGCACTGTGCTAAAGCAGAGGGCTCTTTCCAAAAAAGAAAATCATATACCTTAACCCTTAATGTCTTCTTTATACCTCACTCTCGGGGAATAAAATACTTTTAGCCTTTAAATAAATCACAAAAAGAAGAGTAAATTGTGTGTTTTCATCCCTGGTCACAAAATATCGACATTCTATCAAATGTCACTGGCGTCCTATACAGAAATATCAGAAATAATAGTAGTAAATAGTAAAACTACCAGGCATGGGAAGGGACCATGGTTTGTAAATTCATAACCCTGCATGTATAAAAATTGCTCTAAACCAGTGTGGTTAAATACAACACCAAGAGCTCCTCTACAAGTGTCAATATGTGATGATTTAGGGACAAGAGACCCCTTAAACTAGGTGTGTTGTAGTACCACAACCTTGTAAGTATTGGAGACTCCAGTGGCTTTGACAAAACATCAGTATTTCAACCCTGGGAATAAGAGTAGGCTAAATTAATGCATGCATTTTTATCCACTAATCACTATAAAGATTTGGTTCACTGAGGTAAGAAGGGTTTTGCCCCAGCTAGGATTCATATCAGAGTAACTGAGAAAGCACCAGTCAGACCTAAAACAAACAGGCAGTGGAAGTTTTGGAGATTTTTATAATTTGCTCATGCATGAAAATAACGAACGTCATTCCTTGACACTTCACACAGATCTAATGCTTCTTCTCTTTTGCCATTTTTAATTTCTTCAGTGAAGCAGGACACGTTAGTGGACATTAATGTTGCTTGCTTCATTTGCATCACGATTTTGCCTGGTTCTATTGCACTTTCCATTTTTTATGTGCAAACTGATTATATGATCACTGAACTCAAACGTTCATACTGGCCTTAAGATATTGTTTCGCAGCATGACTATCCTGTAAAAAGACGGGGACAAAATGCAAAAGTAATCCCACCTATATCGGGATTTAACGGTCTGAAGTTTCTTACAAATCCGTAAGCTTTTTAGTACAGATAGTACGCTTGCTAACATTAAGATACAGATTCAGTTTAGGTAGAAAAGAATAATGTGTACTGGCTTCAAAGAAGATGAAAGTGACGGTTGCACTATAAAGAAACAGAAACATGGCTTTGTTCATTACACAAGAGGAATTACATCTTTGTCCTCTTTCATGCGAACATTAATAATTCTGGTCTTCTTCAATTTGATTTAATTTTCTTCCTGCTACGGTACTAGAAAAAGCAGCACGTCATCCAATTAACTTCCTGTATTCTGTCTGAAAACTGAGTACTGTTGACATCTTAATTATTTTTAAATGCTTTAAGAGGGGTAAGGATAAAGACAGCAGTATAAGTAAATGTGATGTGTGCTTAAAGGAGCCAAGTCTTTAAACAAATGCTGCATTTCATTTGCCTTGGAAGTTGCACATCAGAGTGGGGTGTGATGTCACTCCCGAGCTGAGTGCATCCTAGCGGCGTTCTGCTCCTTCGCAAGGTAGAGCCATTCATGCATGACTAGCAATATAGCGCTTTGCTTATTTTATAAGCTGGAAAACACCACTGCTGCATGTTCACACACAAAACGTGGTCAATGCTCTGAATATGGCTTATTCAGCAATATAGGCTTTACAGATTACATGCACTGCTATACTGGATTGTAAAATCGTTATTGGTGGGAATTCTCTAACCTTCCGAATTGGAAGTCAGATTTGAGGGGGGTGTTCCAGTTAAAAAACAAAAAACTAACTTTTGGTTGGGAAAATTCCAAGTTCAAATGAAACACACCATTGGCTGTCAACATTCAAATGTGGCTTCTCTTTGCTAATATTCTGTAAACATCGCAACCATGTGGCCTAACTGATGCACACGTTAGTAAGGATCACTTGAGCAGGTGCAAACATCAGCATGACTAGAAATGAAGAGCGTGAGCTAGTGGTGCGAACCAAAATCGCCTGCATGAACTGCACACACAGGAACAAACACTGAAACAAAGAAAAGTTTCTGTGCTGCTGGCAAGTTATAGCAGTATTTAATTTTGAAAATAAAAAAACAAACATGTAACATATAAACCTTTCATAAATACTGTATGTTATTTAATCCATTTGCATTTAATAAACAAGAATATGTTGATAAATTAAGTTTAACATGTGAAAGATACAGATATGTTTAATACTTCAATATGCACATGTTAGACGTCCTATCTGATTCATTATTGATAATGAAAAAATAAATGAGGCAGGCAAGATTTCTTGGTTTGGCACCAACTGTGTCAAAAGAATTTACAGTGTAACCAAAGGCCTTTTGTGCACAACATGAACCCGCGAGGATAATCAAGCAGTCAGTAATTATTGATTTAAAAATGATTTAGTCAGGCTGAAAGATGTGAAAGCATCGTAGTCCAAGTAAAGCAGTTCAGATGCAAATTGTAGACAAAGCACAGCGCAGGAGTAGCTGTATCAAGCTCACCGTACAGTACAGTTAAAGGACCTGTGTTGGTGTGGATAAGAAGTCATAATTTCCTTCCCTCACTCGTTTTCCTCTACGTATCTATGGGAAGTGGCCAGTTTTCCCGGATGGCGAGCTCCAAGCATGTGGCAGATTTTAAGGGTGATGGTGGGATGGACAGAGTCTGAGAGCACCGTTTGTGTCAGGCGAAGGGGCTGTCTGACTTGAGTATGGAGGCATCTGAGTCGTGGCAGCCTTTGCCGTTCATGTGTTCTGAGTGACCGTCGATGCTGTAGCAGCCCTGTACCTCAGTGATGGAGGAAGCTGTGTAGGAAGCTGAGCGCAGGGCATCCGAGTGGTTTCCTATGCTGCTGCCAAACTGGATATGATACTGGTTCCAGTGCCGCCTCAGAACAGCTTGGACCTGACCAGAGGGATCATATATCAGATTTAGCTGACAGGAAAGCTTACAAAGGTGATATAAAGCCTGAGAGTTCAAGTGATAAGCCCAAAGTAATTTTGCATAAGATGGCAGAACAAAATACACAAATAAATATTTAGATGTTTTGTTTGGGTTTTTTTGCTTCGGTTTTTGGTTTATTTTTTGGCACCCGCTTCTCCATGCACATCTGTGAAAAGTCTAGGGTGACTTTCTGACAATTACACTTTTGTAAAATCTTAGGACAACATTGGTAAACAACAGTTAACAGAATTCTTTTAACCTTCAAGGGCCGGTATCCTGAAACTTTTACAGCAGTGTCCCTGCTGCAACACCTGAATAAAATTTCTAGGTCATTAGCAAGACTTGACTATATGCCAAGGTGGCAACCCCCCAACCCTACTCAAGTATATTTTAATAAAACTGTAAGTTTAAAAAAAAAAATTCTAAAACTACTTTTATTGCACAGTGTTCATTCACTCTTAAGCTGCTGTAACACAAATCAGATGGCTGAACTGCCACATCAGCCTACAGTCAAGTTCTATAGAGGTAAGGAACTACTAAATTTTATTCAGGTGTGTTGCAGCATGGACACATGTAAAGATGTCAGGACACCGGACTGGAGGACTGGAGTTCGACAGCTGTGCTTTAGACAGAGCCAAAGTTAAGGTGAAGTTTTTGTCTTAATGTTTATATAGGCTAAAAGCTTTCTAGCTCCAATTGTGTAAGCATGAAACAACTGATTATCACATAGTCAGTGAAATAGTTGACTCAAAGACAATTAATTGATAAAGCGGTATAAGAAATTCATTGATGAATTTCTTAAATGAAGATGATGATTGTATATTATCCGAAACTTGAAAAGTTGAAGCAGTAGTAGAAATAAAAATTGATAAGCATTTTCACATTTTCTGATACTCGGGGAAAGAAAATAGGAAAATATTCCCCTGCAAAGGACTGCATTTCTTCTTTTATCTGTGCTGATATGAAACCTTTAAAATGACTCACAGACATGATAACACCACTAAACAATGGACGTCAGATAGACGTTCAGATAATGTCTATATTGGGTCCATTGGTCCATGACCGATTCTGGACATCTATGCGATGTCCAAACAAGGTCCACAGTTTTGGCGTCTAACCATGACCCAACCTGGTCGTTATTATGATGTTCAACATTTGAACTTTAGACTGGGTAATATTTTTGGAGGTCATGTGGATGTCTATGATAGGTGCAGGAAATTTACATGATTAATAAATTTAATATTTTTTTATTTACAAATATCAAAATTGTTGTTATCAACATGATACATATAAATATATGGATTACTTGATTACACGATTTATTGTTTGTTATCTTTTTTTTTGTTTTGCTTGTTATTTTTAAATGTTCCAGTTTTGCTTTAACTGTTTTATTTATTTTAATTAATTAATCATTTTAATTTTTTTAATTTTAATTAACTTATTTGTTTGTACTATAAATATTCCATACATGGAAGTCATACGGACATCAACACAAGTATAATGGATGTAGACAAAAGACGTCGCTTGTTGTTACCAAACAACCCCTTCAGCGGACCAAAATTATACGTCCAAAAATGACTTCTAAAAGACGTCACTTTGCGCAGTGGGATATGCCTCTTATCACCTTAATCTATGAGAGAAAGCACATCTGTTTATTTCCCACAATTTTAAATGTGATCTTAAAATGACTTCAGCCATTGGGACGTGATAGAGTCTCAGGAGGATTGTTGGTAAGCAACCAAGAAACAGCAGAGACATGGCTAGCCTAGCTTAAAGCTAGAAGTACCAAGTAACACAAGGACTTTAGATGCTTTAGTTTATGCTCGACGAACAACGGCAGGGCATCATGGAAATTTTTTGCACAACTGTAATAAATTCGAGGGTAATTTGAGAGTCTACCTAAACTCTAAAATAGTGTGCTGTTATGCTAACCACAGCATAATATTGATGTCTTCATTTTTTGGATGGTAATTCACTACTTGAGACTATTTAGACAACGTTTCTAGTAGACAATGGCAGATGCAGTAAGCATGTACTGAGGTTGGGGTTTGGCCAAGGCCTTGGGGACTTGGGCCAGGCAGATCTCAATGCACTAATGAGAGGTGAAAGAATTGAAAAAGAGGGAGGAAGAGAGGGTACGAAAAGGAGAACAAACAGCTTGTAGGTTAGTAGGGCACATATATACACACAGAGAACCAGGGGAGGGGTGCTTCTGTTTTCTAGTTCTTCATTAGATTCTTGTGACACAGAGACACTTTATTAGGGACATCAATTCAACTGCTATTTTGTAAAGATGCCTTATTAGTCAAACATATGGCAGCAACAGCATGTAGGCATTCAGACTGACAATCTGCTGAAGGGTCATGGTTGTTGGTGCCAGACGGGCTGCAACCTACACAATCATCCGTAGAGTTTACAGAGAATGGTCCGAAAATAGAAAATATTGACTGAGCAGGTGTTCTCTTGGAGAAAAGGCCTTGTTGACTTCAGATGTCAGAGGACAATAACCAGACTGCTTTCAGCTGATGGCAACCGTCACTCAAATTCATTCATTACAGCTAAGGGATGCAGTAGAGTATCTCTAAACGCAAATACTCCAAAACTTGAGGCAGACGGAGTGCAGCAGCAGATGATCAGTTTTGGTAGCTAAGAACAGGAAACTGACTATGTTTCACACAGGCTCACAAAAATCAGACAATGGAAGACTGAAAAAGATTGAATAGCATCAATTTCTGCTGCAGCATTTGGATGGTAAGGTCAGAAATTGGTGTAAACAACATGAAAGCATGCAAACAATTCAGGCTGCTGGTGGTGGTCTGAGATATGGAGTGAGATATACTTTCTTGTCACAATATGGGCCCCTCGGTGCTAATTTCACAGCCAGACTGTTGTTGCTGACCGTGCCCATCCCTCTATTGCCACAGTGTGCCCGTCTCCTAATACCTGCTTCTAGCAAAGTAAACATGAGCTCACTGTACTGAAATGGCCTCCACATTCACCAAATCTATGTCTAACAGAGCACCTCTCGGTGATGTCACATCATGGATGCGCAGCAACAAGTCTGCAGCAGCTGTGTGATGGTTCCAGCACACTGGTGTATCTATTTCATGAAGAGTTGAGGCACTCCTGAAAGCAAAACCTGGAACATGCATGACCCATTTCTTCACATAGCATTGTTTATCTTTCACTGTAAATTCTCTCTGAAGCTCTCTTTGAGAAAAACGTGTTTTGATTAAAGCATTGTTCTATTGTGCCTTACTGAGTCAGTGTTTCTGAGTACAGAAATAACAATGACACTTTTTCTTTGAGCGTATAATGAGCACAGGGTTAGGACACACTATGGCAGTAAAATCATAAGATAAATATCAAAGGGAAGTTACTTAGTGGATCTTGTAAACCATTCTCTTCAAGTCAAGTACTGTGCAGACCAATTACCTGCAAAATTGACAGTAATCAGCATGTAGCTCATGGCTGCTTGCTAGCAGCATAATTTTCAGTCTTTGGAGAGCAATACTTGTGTCTTTACTCAACAGCTGAAAGCACAAGCCAGCTTGGGGCATAGATTCAGGTGATTTTATTTTAAAATCTTTATTGAGAAATTGCTTCTCTGCTGTAATTGACCTTCCTTTAATCTACCGTAAGCTCTCTTTTTCTTCAGTTGTAACCACAGGGAAAGCAAGTAGAAACAATGCATTTGCAAGCATCCAGAATCATAGGTTTTGATTTATTTTTACCATTTATTACTAAATGCTCAAAGATGATGTAAGCTACTTTAGTAATTCGCTGACCTGGACTGAAGTTTCTTGGGTTGTAGAAAATGAAAGGTAACATTCCTAAACGTTTGCAGCACCAGCATTTTCTCTTTTTTTTGGTCTGACAAAAAAGTAAGACCTTTGAACAAAGGTGTACTTTGGACAGCCCATTCCAAGAGTTTTTAATTTAACATGCTAGATTATTCTCTAGGGTATCTTTGCTGTAATTTCATTCAGTGTAATCAAGCTGGTAGCCTGAAATGTTATGACTACATATTAGTTTCCCCAACATTGGAAGAGTAGCACCGGGGGAATGACCCTGTCAACGCATGACCCTTCTCAACCATGAGGTCAGCACAAGTGTGGGATAGGGTGTGTACATGTGTTGAAATATCAAAAAAAAGAATAATAAAAGGGCATAGCCCCGTCTTACTTCTCCATTGAAAAAGCAGAAGATGGTGGCCACAAGCAGACCCTGGAATGAAAAAAAGAAACACATTAAAAGAGAGATGACATACAGCTTGCTAATTGGTCTCAGGAAAGTCGTTTGTAGACAACATCTTAGGGTCTAAAGTGCTGTGAAGCAGGGAAGCTTAAGAGGTCAAAGTGAATACATTTTGAAAGCTGATTCAGGCTGTTACTCAAGACATTTCCCTGCACTGCGCACACTGGGACAGCTCAAGATGATCAGATAACGCTTCATCAACATCCAACGGATTTCAGTCTCTTTCAGCTCAGATAATTTGTGCCTTACTTCCTGCTGTTCATGCCTGGGCTAGACAAACAAAGTCTTTTCTCTGGCTAATAAAAATGTTTGACTCTTGTTAAGAGCTAGAAAACAATGAGGTTAATGTCCATTTAACTAATGATTTTATTAAAATACATGTCTCAAGCACTGAACGAGACAAAGCAATCAATTTTCATAATAAAATAAATATGTATGACAGAAGGTTAAAGACAAACAGAACGGTTAAAGACTGCCGTAGATGCCACAGGCAGTCGGCTTCCTCTGCTCTATATGAATGTGTAGAAATGACGAGAATCCCCTCAAACCTTCACACTGATTAATAACCAGTGTCTCACCTGGTAATGCATCAGTATGTGCATGATGTAGTCATATATTTCCGAAGAGACCCGTCCCTCTGGCTTGTAGGGAAGCAGGACGTACTGAATTCCAAGCAGAGGGACCAGGATGAGCGTGGCTCTCACAGCTTTCATGTACAGACTTGATTCTGCTTGATGGGTCACCTTCAGTTTGGTGATGAGAACTCGCACGATGTTGAGTAGAAAGAACAAATTAACCTAAAGGGGGAAGTCATATATAAATCAGCATTACAGTCTAGTGTTTTGATAGGATGTGAAAACAAGCAATGCCTCAAGTATAAGAGCATAAAGAGCAGTATGGCACTTTCTTGGTGACACGCTTGTTAGACACCGTTTACTTGCTGCAGGTTATTCTTTTTTGTCCTCCTCTTGAGGAGTTTCCTCAGATTTTTTTAAGGGCACAATGCACATCATGCTGATTCCTCTGAAAATAGTCTGGTACAAGGACTGGACTGAAAATGTTGAAAGACATTCAGCCCGGAGAACTATTGCTTAAGACCACTTCTAAAATATTACAAGTACTTCTAGCTCATTGGAAGCAAAATATAAAGAAATCAAAACTTTTGCACAGTACTGTATTTGAATTATTAAGAGACTACAAAGCTTCTTTTATGCATCATTTCTTTAAACACGTCAATCCTAACAAGACAAGTGTTAACAAAAAATCAAAGAGGAATGTTTGCTTTTTCTAATAAGTTTCCGTTACTGCAGTATTATAAGACACTGAGTCTACTTCTCATACACGGTAAGGTTAGGAAACCTACACATAACATTTTAAAGGATGTTGGAGGCTGAACATTTAGTACAGACTGTCCTAAGGGACCAGCGTTCTCTGAAGCATGCTCCAATGTGCTGATTAGGTGAATTCCTAGAAAACAACATAAGCTTGGGGACCAGTGGGGGGATTCTCAAAGGGGAAGATGCATTGATTTCACAAGACAAACACATTTATGCATGTTCTGAGACTGTCCTGTTCACAGGATCCCCCACAGAGTCCACTCAGAGGAGGACAAAAGCAGCTTATTGTACTCTTTGCGCAACAAACAGTGTGGCAAGAGAAACATGAAACAAATCAGCTGGTTTATTCTAGCAAATAGATATATAGTGAATTACTTGTTGAAAGTGATTGGGGTTAGGAAAGAAAAGAAGTAGCATTCTTACCAAAAGAGCAGCACAGATGGGGCCGTGGATGATGTAGAGCAGTGATGTTTTTGAGCTAATCCAGCAGCTGCAGAGGAGAGCAGTACGAAAAAGGTTTACACAACAGTAACGTTGCATCACTTAACAGCAAATCTATCACAGCAATCTGTGGGTTTCCTTAAAAAAAATATTATACAGGAGAACTGCTTGCACAAGCATTGGCGTTAACTCACTTGTCGTTGTAGTAGTAGCTCCGAGCGACGGCATGTATGGTGGCTGGGATAAGAGGAAAGCCTGCAAAACAAAGTGAGCAAGTTAGGTAAAGAAAGACCCTTCAGTTAGAAAAATGTAGTGATTAGCTGACTGATATCCTCCTCTTACCCCATCCTAGGAGATAGTACCACATCAGATGCTGCTTCTCAGCAAACACGGCCACCACGATGAGAGTGTGCAAATATATCCCCTCACACAGCATCCAGAAGTAATTACAGCCAAACAGGTACAGGTGAATAAACTGGGACACTTTACAGCTCGTCTGAGGAAAGAAAACACATAATAAATGTGGATACCAGCTGCTGTTTTATAGCAATTGATTTAAGTTTAATATTAAACTAGAATGACCGGTGTAATGGTGCACATTAAACTAATAGAGACATTTGTGAGGCTACAGTCAAGTGAATCGATACAAATGATAAGAAACTGACTGGATTCCTCTGCATGACCTCCTGGTTGTTGGCCACTGCACTCAGCAAAATGATGGTGATCACAGAGTTCAGAACAAAAGAGAAGAAGAGGTTTTTATGAAGGGTGATCCTCTGACAGCTCAAACTCCTGGAAAAACACAAAACTGAAGTTATGCCACAACGCTTTTATGTTATGCACAGACCGAGAAGCATCCGTCTATGGAAGTCGCTCATATAACAGAAGTTGACTCACTTGAAATGGAAAAAAATTGCTAGGGAGATGAGGAGGGAAGTCAGAGACAGCCCATGTCCTATGAGGGCAAGGTAGAAAAGGTTCATTGCAGTCTGAGAAGAAACAAGAGATGGAAATTAGGTTATCAGGCTGTAATCTGATTATCTTTCTCCAAATGGCTACTTGACTAAACATCAACATACATCTCAGCATTTGCACTGAAAGGCTCTTGAAAATGTTCCATTTGTCTTTTAATATTTATAATTTTAAGCTAATGGGGTTTTTTATGAACCAGTTACAGGAAATTATAATATAGTTTCTCCTTGTGTCCAAGGAGAAAAATACAATATTGATGTATTTTTTAAAGACTTTAAGAAATACTTCTGAAGGCTTTCATGAAGGAGTTTTAAAGTTTTTCTTTGGACTGCTTGGACTAGCTGCTTTTTTCACTATTTTTTCACTCAATTTTCAGTCCTTGTACCTGACCATTTTTAGACAAATGTTATTATTGTTGTTTTTAGCAAAGAAATTAGATGTTATCTTTAGTTTATTTGTTACTAACAGCGTGTTGGCTAAAAAAACAACAAAAAAAAAACATTATTCCCATCTCTTTAGCTTGGATTTACTCACGATTTATTTTGAACCTTTACGTTGGCTGTCAAACACAATTTTAAAAACAAAAAAACAAAAACAGTATTGCTTATGCAAAGAAAGTGCTTTTGCATGAACACAGAAATACCCAAAGAAAACTAAAAGAGGAAAACTTGGCATAGCTCAGCAATGTGTGCAGTGTGTCCTTAAGAAATCTGAGGGAACATAAGTCCTGACACAGAACCTGAGAGATGCATCCTGGTCTTTAATTGATCTGTCTGCTGTTACTGCTGTTACATTTAGTACGTTTACAGAAATAATTTAAAAAATATACACAAAGGTTTAAAAAAGCAGAACAAATTCCAGCCTGTATTTGGTCACCAAGCAGACATGCTGTGGTGTTCAGAGTGTGCAGAGCCCCTCACAACCACATCACATGGCCATCAAAGCCATACTTTTCCTATTGTTGATTATCTAACATATAAACTCAGTCCTACCTACTGCCATTTTCAACCTACCATTCTGCCTTCTACAGTGTGCTCATTGCAGCGGGTGTAGTTGGTCCATGTCCTGTTGCTCTCCGGATGCAGAAACCATTGACCACTGTCAGTGCAAATCTTTGTGACCATCTCTGCAGAACAAAAAGTGGTAAATAATTTAAATGTATTATTCTGATTTTTCCAGTAGACGGTAGAGGCAGATGAAAAAGAAAAACATCAATATGGATGGAGCTAATGAAAACATCAATTAGAAGAATGAAATCTAATTATAAACCTGCACATCCTGTTGACGGTTGCGGTTGACTGAATGTGGTTAAGAAGTCCCCAGAAGCTTAAATCAAATTTACTGTAATAAACAGTGAAGTATTTACACCACTCCATACACGCATAAGTTAATAATCACACACACAAAAACCCTGCCTCATTAACAGAAGGAGCTGAAGTCAGTGATTTAATACACATTTAATACACAAAAATTACAAATGCTGCTTCCTGTGTTAATACTGAGAACAGAGCTTTTCTGCTTCTTGGCCATTTGCTGTAATTGGTATTTACATTCAGTGTGTGAGCAGAGTGTGAGGTATAGTCTTTGCTTTTTTCACTTAGAAAGATTCAAGCTAAATTCTGAAGCAAATTTATACATGAAGAACAGTCATTAATCATGAAGAGCTCCCCTCAGCCTGCGAAATCTGTTACATAATACCTTTTGTGGTTCTGGAGAGCTTTAACCTTGGTGATATAATAAGTGTTACTCGGTTTGGGCTTTTGTTTTTTTTACTAAAAGCCTTCAAAGTTATGAATGAGGACCTGAAAGCCACAACAAGGAATAATCATCAGAGTAATTTGTCATCTGTAAATCTGCAGGTGGATGAAGAAAATTGGCTGCTAGAAGCTGCAGATCTCACCGGATGGATCAAAATCCTGGAAGTAGTCCGGGCAGTGCTGCTCGGATGTAACTCCTGCTTTGGTGTCATCCCAGCAAAGCCAGCCGTCCCACGTGCGATTGCACACAGGTTCTAAAAACACAGACATCATTTTAAGAGCTTTTTCGCTCTTCACATTTGGAACATTGCAAACTAAGAATTGAAGAATAGATTTATAGAATTTTGAAAGTGGGATTCTCTTAACCAATTTCAATCAAGACAGCTTTACCTTGTCTGCTGTGGGTATTTTCTTTCATTAACTTTTGATAGCACTCAAACTGGGCTGTAACTATCTTGTTCCTGGTGACCGTAATGTCATCGTAGACACTGGTTGAAGCCTGCTGCTGGGTTTCATTGATCGCCAGACTTGCCTTCACCATAAACTACAAGACAGGCGAGAAAAAGTAGAAATCCACTCATTTTTTTAAGCTTTACAAAGTAGAATGAGAGATATGTTATGGTACAGTGCAACAGAAACCAAGTAAAAGAAACGAGTGTATAAATTCTCGCTCAGTGAGAGGGTACAAAAAGTACTGTTGGTTATGTTTAAAATGAGTAAAGATGTCTCCGAGCCATCTTTGGTTATGTACTTGCGAACCCTCTGGTGATGCATTAGTCTAAAACAGTCAACACATACTACCAAATGCAGGAAAAGGGAGTCATACTTAGTGATTCATTAAAGTCAGTTGCGCTGCATGGAAACTATGACATCTATGCCGAAGTATTGGTGCACAGATGTGTCCAAACTCCAACCTGAAGCTGCATTTTTTGTCCTTTAAAGGATAACATCAAACATGAACGGCCTAGCAGTACATAACTCTCTGAGGTAGAATTAAAGGCGGTTGCTGTATTTATGAAATTTAGATCAGTAAGAACTAAACTGTGTCTTGTGTGCATTTTGGCTGACCTACCGCTGCTGGATTACACAGCAGTATGAGCGCTACCATCCAAATCTGTCCAAAGCCATCCAGCTTCCTGTCAGCCATTTCAGAGCTGGACGATGATTTACAAACTGCAGACCTGCAATGGAAAGCAAATAATTAAACATTAACATTAGATAATCATTAAAATGTAATAAAAAGTCCTCATAAAAAAGGCCCTTCTTATATATAAGATGACACTGGAATGACACTGAATAATCTAAGTGGATAAGAGTGAGTTGACCTTCGCTAAATGTTCATTAAGTTTCTGTTTTTCCAGTTCGGCACATCAGCTGAGTTAGAAAATTTACTGAATCATTAAATACAACAAATTTATTCTGTGACCAAAAGAAACTTTGTAACAAGAACTTGGCCGAATCAGTTTTAATACCGAGGATTAACTACAGCAAAGCACTGTACAGTATGTTCTCCCAATAAACAGCAATATAACATGCCCTCGCTCTCCATGTTAGGTCAGCTTGGAATTACAGGCTCCTGTGATGTAGCTTTTTGGCATAGTATTCAAGGGAACGCACAGCTGAAAAAATAAGCAGCCGTAATCAACCCAACAAAGCCGTATCAATCAAAGGAAGTGGTAAAAGTCTTGTAAGCACAGTACAGGCTTAAAATCTCCTGTTCCTACTGCCGCGTGTGTTTTGTAAGCCAAACTTCTTTTGCTTTGCAGTCCATCATAAATTCTGACAGCACTTATAAATCTGTTAGTGGGTGCAATGTTGCACCTCATCAAAGCAGAATCCCATAAGGTTGTTTGCAGCAAAACTGCAGGCCACTGGGATTTCATGTCAAGGCTGTGGAATAGCAGATGAGAGAAAATTCAAATAGAAGCATATCCCTCAGGTTCTACAGATTTGCTTTGCAAAACAGTGGGTTTACTAATGCTCGGGTAGCTTTAGATAGTTTAAGTGGCTTATGTTTGACTTGAAGTTACACGTCTAAAACCTGTGATGCAAATGTACAAATATATCACGGCATGAGGAAGAAACGCTGTACTGGCACCAAGATAACCTGAGATAAGTTGTTACCATTGCTAACAATTCAAATCAATAGGTTCTTGTGGCAGCGAGGCTTTTGGTGGGTAACAAGCTTGAGAATGGGAGACAGAGAGAGAACCTGATCCCCAGGATAATGATATGGCATGCAGGAATAGGTTAGTGAAATTTAATAACATCCTTCATACCCTAAAGGAACTAAGTCACCTGTAGGTCACTTTTATTTGCAACATCTGAAGTCTGATTAAGTTTGCCAAACCAACACTAGAGCGGGGATATAGGGAAAACCAAGTTGTGTGTGTTTTAGGGGCTTTTTAATACACAGGAAAATAATTAGAACACGAAACTGATCTAAAGCTTACAAGCAGAATGATAATCAAGCTGCTTATGAAGCTGCAGACCAACCGGTGCTCTTCTCTTTAACCAGCAAACAAATCCACAATATCCCAAGCAGCTCCAGATAACTGGGACGATGTTGCTATTTGCATCTAGTGATGTAGTTAGAAGACTATCTCAACCATCACTGCATATATTACAGATGAATGTTTTTAACTTTCTGTGATCAATCGCATGCAGAACAGTCAGGCCTATGTTTAAACTTTTATTGTAGCACATGACATAATCATACCCCGCCTACCCCATTCTCCCTCCAAAGTTACTTGTCTGCACTTTACATTCTCAAAAGTATCAGAAACAGGTGTGCAGGGTCGCTTTATGTGAACCAGAGCAGTGTTTCCCACAGACTCACATTCCGTTTGTGGGACACACCTATAATGAGTTGTAGACTAATTCCATTTATAAGTTTCTCTTTTGGAAACATTTCAATTACCAATTATACACTCAGCAATATAATCAGCTGCCTCTCCTGTGAGCATCGCATCTGGATGAAGAGCTGAAATATTCACTGCTTAGTTATTTGAACCTTACAGTTACAGAACAGACTAAAGAAAAGTGGGGGGAGCAGCACAGACATCAGTCAGTACATTAGACAGAGATTTGACCCATTTCATTCTCACAGCTCTTTCTGCAGCTCAGTCACAGGAGATACTGATGCAGCGTCTCCTCAAGTCTGCTCACAGTTAAAAGGAGGCAGAAGAGGGGTTTACTGAAAGTGTTTAACTCTTTGCAACCAATTTCACTCTAGTGACAGTTCAACCTCCAGCCTCTCACCAACCAGTTGTGGAATAGTCACTAGTGGGCAGCAGTTTCCAGGGTCTTTGACGGGTCTTTAGACCTGTGTGAATAAGGCTTTAGCAATTGATTCCACGGCGACTGCCAGCAACAACTTGCCATTTGGTCAAGTAATATTTATTTTTCTCTTGTAACTGGTAATTATGGTACCAGGTGGTTGCTAATCAGTCTCTGGGCCTGTGTTACTGAGACTTTAGAAGAATGCCAAACTAGTTTCAATTCAATTCAGTTTTATTTACATAGCATGAAATCACAACAACAGTGGCTTCAAGGCACTTTGCATTGTAAGGTAAAGACCCTACAATAATACAGAGAAAACCCCAACAATCAGACAACTCCATATGAGTAAGTGCTTTGGCGACAGTGGGAAGGAAAAACTCCCTTTTAACAGGAACCAGGCTCAGGGAGGTGACTGAAGCAGAAATACTCAATGCATCATGGGAATTCCCCAGCAGCCTACACCTAAGGGAGGACTCGTGGTCACCTGATCCAGCCTTAACCATATGCTTTACCAAAAAGAAAGGTTTAAGCCTAATCTTAAAAGTAGAGATAGTGTCTGTCTCCTGAATCCAAACTAGAAGCTGGTTCCACAGAAGAGGGGCCTGAAAACCGAAGGCTCTGCCTCCCATTCTACTTTTAAATACTCAACAACAACAAGTAGGCCTGCAGTGTGAGAGCAAAGAGCTGTAATGGGGTGATATGGTACTAGAAGATCATTAAGATCCGTACGATACAACGACTTATCAATACAATAAAAAAGATAGAAATTCTCAGCTGTGATGATGTGTGAATAGAATAGTCCCCCTGGGATCCCCTTGCTTTCATATTGATATTTCACTGGCCAGTACACTACACCCATCAATCAGTATTCCAGAGAGAAATCTAACCCTGTTTATTCTCA
The DNA here is from genome assembly GCF_056152115.1 of Neolamprologus brichardi. Classification (NCBI taxonomy): domain Eukaryota; kingdom Metazoa; phylum Chordata; class Actinopteri; order Cichliformes; family Cichlidae; genus Neolamprologus; species Neolamprologus brichardi. The sequence continues at coordinate 4,147,441 of NC_142119.1, read as the reverse complement.
TAGTGGTTTTCACATTTGCCTAACAAGCAAAAGAGCCTTACTTCAGTGCTGGAGGTAGACACAAATCCCTTTGGGGTTGGCTCAGAAAGGGCATCCCAGTGCAAAAACACTGCCAAATCAAACATGCAGAGCAGCCCGCAGTGGCGATACCCTTCTGAATAAGGAGCAGGTGAAAGTAGCTTTTATTCCCACACAGGTCCCCACGCTGCTCAGTCACCCAAGGGACTGGCTGGCTCAGTGCTCCTCAAGTCTGCTCAGAGTTAAAACAGCATTAAGCTGAGACAGAGGAGGGACTTACTGAAAGTGGGATTGTAAAACATTATGGTGATGTGCAAATTAGAAACAGCCAGGAAAAGATCAGCTGCTCTGTCACACTCGCACACAGTCAAACACACAAAAATGCACAAACACACACAGACACACAGCCCTACTCTGTCAAGAACTCCAGCTGTTTCTTGGCAAGTTTTTTTATATATAAATACATTAGAAGTGATACAGAGGATGCATCATTTCAGACAACACAGAATAGACATCAGACTGTGCGTGTGTGTGCATGTGTGCACGCATGTGTGCATTATTGTTTTTATACTTGTTGAAATGATTCTGAGAGAGAAAATGTTAATTCTTTCAATTTTAATTTAATTTTTTATTAACTAATTAATAAGCAATTGTGAGAAAAATGCAACACTGCTACTGAACTTCTGCAGTAAACAGAAAACAGAGCATGATCCACCAGCAGTGCCACATACTGTGTGATCAGAACAGCTGTTCTGTGTAGGCCTACGTGCAGCTCTCACTGTGCTCCCATCGCAGCCTGCTTTGTGGACATCATTTCACATTCAGCTGGTTCAATCCTGTGCGGGGGTTTCTGGAACAACTTTGGACAGCGGAAATTTTTTTTTATTGCATTTCCAAATAAAATTAATAAATTCATGACTAGGACAAAAACAACTGCATTATGCTGCTAACACAACTTTGCGCGTGTTACACAGTGTTCTGTGTAAAATACGTAATACATTATGCACACAGCATGCAATTAATTAGAGTGAACGTGATGTCTTTGATATGCTGTTTAGCAATGGTGGTGATTCTTAAAGCAGAGCCAAAACATGTTTTGGAACCCAATGAGATTTCATAAGGAATTGAATGGAATCCATGAAATGATTTTGATAATGGAATTGGAACCCCTATTGTCTTATTAATTCCCATCCCTAATTCTGTGCTTATACACACACAGTTTTACACAGACACAAAATGAGCTCTTGGTTAATTAAACAACCTGATCCATTTAACTGTGTACTTAACTACAGAGCCTTGCAGCTAAAACTGTTATTATACTACTAGTATAATAATACCAGTAGTGTCCCTGCTTTTAGCTACAGAGAAAAAAAAGGATCCCTCTGATTATCTGCCACGTCTGTCACATAATCCCCTTGATGACTCTCTGTTACATAATCCTTGTGGTTTGTCTGTGTTTACATTCATGCACTTAACTTTTACTATGTCTCTATGTCCTATTAATGCTGCTATTATGGAGGTAACGAGAGCTCAACAGCTGTAGCAGCGGGCTGGCGTTATCGTGACACAGTCCAGGACAGCACTCAGACTTCCCACAAGTCTTTTTAAAGAAAGAATTTTTTTTAGAGTTCTTAAGAAAATGAAAACTTCTTTTTTTTTACTTCATCCTAAGACTGAATACTTTTTTGTTTTCCATATTCGTGTAGATAGAAACAAAATGGAAAATTTTGGACATTTGATTTGCAACTATTTCGCAAACTTCATAAACATGTTTCTGCTAATTGCAGCTCAAAACCAGGAGAGCAGCCTCCACAGAGGCACAGCACTTGATTATTGATCTGTTTGGGTCAAGTTTATCCAACAACAGACCAGTGCAAACTGTAGGTGGTCCACTATTATCTGTAGTACCTCAGAGTGTTTCACTGAAGTGGTTAGTCATGTACACTTTACACAAGAGATGACATCACCTACTACATCTGCAAGCAGAAAGTTACCCAGAAAAAACAGCATATGTATAACATCTGCCGTCTTCTCACCCAGTGCCAGAGCCCAGCCTGCACTTATCAACTCCCACTGTCCCTGCAGAGATGTTATGCTGCACTGTAAACATCCTTTTGTACTCACAGGATGTTTGGCGCCCTGCACACCAAGTCCCATCAAGTTCGGCTCAGTGGCATTCGGAGAACCTTTAGGCTGGTAAAGGCCAGTAACTGCATTACTGTCTCAATCTATAGCATGGATATGGGATTGGAGCGGGAAGCAGGTACTGGGAGCCGATTAAACCTCTGCTTGCAAAAGATGCCGCCAAGATTTATTCCTGCTCTGTCTACGGCAAATTTGATTTAAAAAAAGACGCAATTATGAAACAATTCTTCTTCAAACAACATTGCAATAGTAGCTGACCATATTTTAAACAATAGTAAGTGAATCAGAGAAAAGAATCCATCACAAAAATATTATGTAAAGTGATCAGTTTTACTCTCTGCTGAAAGATAAGCAAAGAAGTGCAAAATGAAAAGATAAATGATGATAATGATGCTGTGCTGTTACACTGCAATGTTTGCAAAACACTGTTATTGGCCTTTGAGAGCTACGCACAAATCTAGTCACTGGGGTATAGAGGTCTTGAGTGTCCTATGCTTGCTCTGTAAACAAGAGATGAGACAAGATAAACAGCAGAGTTGTGCCTTCTGAAACTAATTCCATATCAGTCATGCCATCATTTACCATGTCAGTACACACAGAGTCAGGGAAGATTTGGTGTGTGGACACACGTTTCAAGCACAGATTCAGTAGTCAATAGCCTATAGAAACATATTGCTAATTGTAGGACTAGATCATTAGGTGCAGGTAAACTGTCCAGTAGATCAGCGGTCCCCAACCCCCCGGGCCACGGACCAGTACCAGTCGTTTGGTACCAGGCCGCGAGAGTTGAAGCTCGGGTATGAAATGTATGGTTTGCAAGGTTTTTATCATTCTGTTTTTTTATCATTTTTATCATTAACTCGGTTTCCCTGAGTCTTTTCCCGTGTGTTATGAATAAATCTTCTTCTTTTGGTACCACTACTGGTTTTATTTTGTTGTATTTATCCGCGACACCTTAAAGGCTGGTCCGCGAAAATATTGTCGGACATAAACCGGTCCATGTCACAAAAAAGGTTGGCGACCGCTGCAGTGGATGATGTCTGCATGAGGGGCTTGATGCTTGGGATGAAGGTGACTTTCAGAGGGTGCTCAAGCCTGACCGCAATCTTTAAAACATGGACCTACAGTGTATAGAAATGGTGTCGTGAACTGAAAAGAAACATTTCATAAAATGTATAAAATGTGCCTATACACAGACCACGTTTAGTCTCACCATGTGCTCCCACTGTGATGTTCAGTGCAATATGTGTTTTCTAGCTGTTAGATTTGAAATTCAGTGCACGGCTTTTGTTTAAAAACATGAAGGACTCTCTATTTCTGACCTGAAAACAGGTTGTAGCAAGTACAGAAATAAAAATGATTCTTTTGGTGAGAGCAAACCACTCTCTCTCTCTAGACACTCGTTATCATAGTCTGTATTACAGCAGCACATGTCCTTGGTCTGTGCCTTCATGAGCCAGCGTACACATTTGTTGAGAAAATGAGTACTTCAAGTGCAGTACATCATTCCAAACAAACAACTAGCATACAATTACATACAATAAGAATTACTCATTATGACTGACAATTACTTATAACCCCTCTTTTATCATGTTTGTGGCTGCAAGGTGTACACAATCTTCATTTCCTCCAACACAAAATGGATTATTTAAACAGAGCCGTTCTGACAAGGAAGACTTAATGTGTTCAAGGAGTAATGGAAGCGTTCCTACCTGCTTGGTTTTACGCCATTTTACTGCATTATCGCAGGCTGATAATTATTTTAGAGGACAGTGGAGGGTCTGTGAAAGAGGAAATTCTAAGAAAGGAAAAATCTACATGCCTTTAAATGATGCTGACCGCGAATATACAGGAAACAAGAGTGACAAACCCAAAAAACACGAGGATGTGAGAACACGGTTCCTCTGAGAGCTTCCCTTCTGATTAACAGGGCCAAATTTAGCTATTGGATGTTTTCCACAGGATCAGCTGTACGTGTAGCTTTTATCCATGTGAGTGAACATGCCTGAATAGGAGTTCAACCTCACAGCAACTGATCTTACCAAGCCTGGAACATGAGAGCAGACTTCCCAGTTGCCAGGGGCATCACCAGATGTCTGGAAAAACAACAGCATTCCCACACTAATGTGAAGGAGGAGTCCTCTTTGTTGCAAGAAAAGACCGCTGCAAATCTCCTTCCACCCACCCCGACTAAAGTGATGCAATATTCTTTGCATTAACAGGGCAGGAGGGGGGCTGTGTTCGTTATGGTTTTGAAATAGACAGCAACTCAGATACCAAAACATTCATGTCATTTCATTCACACCCTCACAAGCATGCCAGTGTCCTTAAGGCTTAAGGCAAGCACGTGGATCTATTTATGACGGCGGTGCTGAAAAGAGTGGATTCTAAAACTCATCTCCGCAACTAAGAAAGGACAAGCTTATGGTTGGATGATGCCAGATGTTGTACAGCAAGTTAGGGAAGTGTGAAGACTCTGAGCCTGCATAGGGAAATGCATGTGCAGCTAAACATCTTGGGGAATTATGACTGTTCAAGGAATTTGAAAGTATGTGTCCTTCTGTTATACCACTATCACTTTGGGGGAGACTATGGCATTGTTATGCTTTTGACAGCAACAGCTGAGCCAGGAAATGTAGGAAAGCGTTTACGGGAATGTCATACAGCAAATGGTCTGAGGTCAGGGATTAAACCGTGAACTTGCTGCTCAGTGCAGGGCCCATGTGTTATGCATCCCAACCATTCTGTTATTGCCACATATAGATACACCCAGTACTTCTGCAATTTTGCGTAAAGCGCTTTGGGGTCTTTAAGGACTAGTAAAGCGCTTTAATAATACGGGCCATTTACCATTTTACTCTTGGCTACGTTCAGAGGATTACAGGATTTTTCTGTCAGACTTGGATGTTTGCAGTTTTTCAGTGTATGTGACCACATTTGGATGAGCATAGGTGAATCTTTATGAAGTATTGTTTAGTGTTGGTGTTTCTTTGTCTGCTAGTTGAAAATACATTTTTGGCATGTGACATAACCTTTAGTGGTAAAGATAAAGTTAATGTTAGAAATGTTAATAGTCACACAAAGAATACACACACACATCACAAAAATGCACTTTTACGCTTAAACGAAAAGAAAAGTAAAAGGTTACGTGTGACATTTTTTGTTCTGAATATCAAGTATGTGTTGGCTTTAAAAGAGTCCTGCCAGCAGAGTTTTGAGGCATAGTTCTAATTATGCCAAGTATTCAGTGCCTGTGTGCAGCAGCTGAGCTTTTCCCCTTTGTTCCTACCCCGTAATCAGCTCCTGTCACCCCAAATTTATTGTTGTAACCACTCTAATAAACTATCAAACTGTATAAAAGACTTTAAAAAACTCATGAGTGGGCCGATTACATCAGTAAAATGCTGCTTATGTGCCAGTGATTCAGTATGAATTGAATGTTTCAAACACAGGTGAAGGTTTTCTGAAAATTGATTCATTGTATTTTCAAACCTTTTAAATCACAAAGTGACTTAAAGACTGTGAGAAAGCAGGAGTCAACACAGAGGATTCAATTCAATTCACAGCAACTGCCACCTCGAGGACATTTTATCATTAGTTACAGACCTAAAATATTAAACCAAAGCATTCAAGAACCAGGTTAATGTCACAGCACACCACTGTGACCCCTGTGTGACCCTCTCAGGTGTTGCCTGGGTTTAATTGCTGATTGGCTACTCCTGATGAGGTGTGGTGTAAGCCGAGGCTTTATGCTCACTGGGCTGTAAGTGTTTTAGCCAAGCCTATCAAGTAATTTGAAACAAAAAGGAATGTTTCTTAAAACTCTGATATCAGTCCCCACATCATGTTGTGGGTTTTGAGCCGGGTCGCAACTCATGTAGACAGCACAGCAATACTCTGCAGTACTTTCACACAGTAGCCTTCTTTGAACCCTTTAAAAATACAGCTGAGTACTGTACTACAACTACTACTTAGAACTATTAAATGTTTTCTGTGTGGACAACATAAAATACTAGATTTATTTATTTATTTTTTAACACAGATGAGACATGGCGTAACCCGCTAGTGATCTTTGAGATTACGCTCTAGGGAGGTTACTGATAGGTGATGAAAGAAAAGGGGGAAAAAAATGGTGACCGTCTTGCTCTGGAGGACCTTTTGCTAGTGTGGTTTGGATCTGCTTGTCCTTTTGAGGTGAGCATCACTGTGTATCATCTTTAGATGACATATGTGGTCTCATTGAGGATGACGTTTGCCCCATCCATAGAATCAGCAGTATTAATACATCAAATGAAATGTTTCTTTCTGAAAACAATGATGTCTCAGCACTTCAACAGAGTTCCAGAAACCTAAAGACTCAAATCCAAGGACTGCCCAATCTATTCTGGCAACACAGTTTTCTTTATTTGCTCAAATAGCAGTATCTTTTAGCCATGTTACATTGTAGCAGTTTTAACCTGTCCCCTGTCTTCACTAAGCTAATCTAACCATCTACATATATTTCTTACAGTTCTACTGATCCTTCTAATCCAGTTCTGCCTACAAAAACAATCACATTTCTTTCCAAAACTCTGAGATTTAAAAAAAAAAAAAAAAGATGAACACGATGCAGCATGCAACAGACAAGCGTTGAATTGCTGAATTGCTTTACTCAAAATGTGAAAGTGAATTTGTTTCATTAGCGTGTCCTCATTAATCTTGACAACAACAAAAAATAACAAACACCAAGGCTGTCTTCAGTTACCTTTGCATACTAAAGGTCTTAGCATAGGAAAAGGATCCTGTTCCAGAGGCCACTGGTCTGCGCAAAGGAAAAAATTGTACAAATACCTAGATAAAAATACTCTGGTTAAAAATAAACCAGGCTCCGTCTTGCACTGCATCTATATAGCTGCTCTTGCAGTTGCGATGTAAATGTTTTGAAGTAGCTATACAACCACATGGATAACCTCCTGAGCATGCCCAGTGTGTAACCTGGTGCATACAGCATAGGCTGGTGTGAATGTGTGGTTAATTTCATCCGTTCTCTCCACTGCATAGAGCCACATTTTTACAGGTCACTCGACTTTCTTTGTCAAGTGCTTTAAATGCACTGACAGCTTGACAGATTTATACAATAGCTTAAGCTTCTTCAGCAGAATTGTTCCCGTGTTTCTGGGTGACATTTCTGCATCCTAACAAGCTGCTGCTTTTCACCAAATTTATTTCCATAACTGTCTGTTTAGGGGATTCTTAATCATTAAAATGGCAACCAGCAGAGGATTTTCAGGCCAAACACTGCCTTTAAATCAGTGTTTACATGTTCTCCCAGTTTCTTTCTTTCTTTCTTCATTTCTGTGGATTTTATCAATGAAGCCTCCACTCACTTATTGGCTGTTTTTCTTTGTGCTGTTGAAATATTAAAAACCCAGAAAAATGTCCTTTGGGATCTCTCTCCAAGCAAGTCAAGCACCATTCTTTAATCCCCCCTGTGTTCGATTTCATTTACATACATACAACCATTTCCAAAGCTTCATATCACACTCTTATTCTCCATTAATAAAATAAATTCTTGAATTCCAGAGGTAGCACATAACACTCCCCACACAGACACACACACACACACACTGAATGCAGAAAAGCAGTAAGGTTGTTCTGTGATGCATTATTTAATCTCTGGCTGAAAACCTCTTTTAGCATTTAACAACAGTCAACAGTGAGCACAGGCTGCTCAGGGACCTGTATGAGTGGTTCCCTGTGGGTAGTGCCACGACAAAAATAACACTGGAGCTCAAAATTAACAGCCCAAAGGAAGCCAAGGAATATCCTCTGTATGCTTGCTGTGGGCCCTAGACTTGACCTCTGAAAGTGCTATTTACGTCACTACTAAGCGGTTCAAGTTTCTCTGTGTGCCTTGGGTTTGTGTAACGAAAACATTTTAACAGCTTAGCCCACACATGAGAGCTTCAATAAATATATTTGTTTTTGTGGAGAATATCTGAATAATGGTCATTTACAGTTAGTTTCACATGACATTGTCCCTTATTGCTGTCACAAAGGGTGCAAAGTTATTTTAAATTTATAACTGACCGCTTGTTATCAGTAAAAAAAACTTTTACCTGTAAAAAGATTGAGAAAACTAAGCGTTAATCGGAGAAAATAAGATAAACTATTCAAACCACAAAAAATTAACAAGTAAAAGAATTATTGCATGCTACAAGAGGTTGAAGGCAGACAGTGTTTGTTTGGTAAGGCTGAGGAGTAGCTAGCATGCAGACCTCCCCAGTAGATGTCTGCTTAGTCACTAGAGAGGTCAGCAAGATAAGGATCCAGAGCAAGACAAGATCCTGTCTGTAAGCTGGACAGTAAAGCAGCATTAGCAGGAAATCTAGTGCATTATACGGTCTGTGGCTCTGTCTGGCTTCAACGCTACGCAGAGCATCAGTCTCATGCATGTCTGATGGTTACATGGATACTGTGTCACTAGTAGTATTGGGTGTAACTTTTTACAAAATAAAACGTTAGAGTGCTCAGATTTCCTTTTTGTTCTAATGTTAATGACAAAAATATACAGTTAAAATGTTACAGCACTTCCTTTCATTGCCACAAAAAAGAAAGCTCAGACACATTTCCAATATTTGGGGCAGTTTTATGGTTGTCAGTGCACATGCTAAGGCTTTTATAAGGTATTTTCCTGTCCTGAGGTGTTAATAATTGCATGTGAGCTGCTAAGAGGCTCTATAATACATTTTGAATCCTAGCTCCAAGGAGGAGGGTCATGTCAGTACTACACCTCCAAATCTAGCTTTGAGATTGGCTAGTCAGTATATTTAGACCATAGGTCTTGAGCCAACCATTGCTCCAGATCACTTAAAAAAAATACAAAAGTCTGACTCTTTGGAAACAAAATATTTAATATTTATACCCTTAGTTGCTTCTAGTCATCCTTCCTGCTAATCTTTCCTAGTGGTCACTCATGGTATTGCAATGCACAAATAATCCCTTACAGCAAACGGAGCTTTTTCCCAGTGGCTATAGTTCCCTATATGTTTAACCAAAGCAACATTATGATATTGACCATTACACAGACTACAGACAATAACATATTGTGTTTTTCAATGGGGAAACAAGCAATTTGAGACTTTTATTAACCTTGAAAACCAATTAACTACAATAATATGGAGAGATTTTTGGCACAGCTTACGGCAGCCTGGGCTTGACAGTAATAATAGTCGTATTTTCACGCTAGAGTAAGTTAGCTAATTGGAAATCCAACAGAAATGGCTGCTGCAGACATTTGCTCAGAGCTGCAGAAAACGCAGGGTGGAAGAGGAATGTGAAGCAGTGTAAAGTGGTTGGAAACAAGCTCTCTCAAACAAGAAATCTCTGCACTTAATGTAACAGATTATTTATTAATGATCTTCCATCAAAGCCCCAAGAATTTATTATGAGTTTATGTGGCGAAAAAAAAAAGTTGCTCTATACTCATCTGCTAGTACTCCAGGTTCACCTTTGGAAGACAAACATGCAGCTCTTCCCAGGAACCATTTCCTCTATTCTGTATGCCAGAAGCCCCCTCCCACACACTAAATCAAGAAGCTTGTATCACTCAGTTTGTTTAGCTCCCACAAACATGGAAAACCCTTAGAAACCATGCAGCCTTTTCCTTTTATCCTTCACAGAGCGCTGCAGTTCAAAATGCCAATCACTACACAGCAACCAAGCCGTCCTGAAGCTGCGACACGTCCCATCAGGCACCTCAATTTAAACTGGAGATGAGAAATACATTTACCCTTCATAATGTATGAGTGGAAAAATTACCTCAAAAGGTTTCATATCCCTGAAACTGAATCCAGAAGCTGAGGGGAGTGCTGCATATGTACATCACTGTGCTTTTGTGTAATGCGATAGCTTCAGTCTTGAGTGAGCAGGGAAAAAAATATATAATATATAAAAGAGGTGGTGACTCAGTTTGAAACATGATAGGGAATCAATTTAAATACATCTGACAGACAGTGAAAGGTGCTGCAAGAAACCTGTGGTCATGAAGGTTTTTATAGAGGTCTGAGAGGTCTGCAGTGTCCCCGACAAGATGAGGAAGATAACAGGGGAATCGATCAGGAGCTGTGTCCTGGTGATTTATGAGGGGCGACGTTTTACGAGAATCATCATTACGCTTGTGACTGTGAATCGGATGGCCTTTGCACTCACCAGAGAAGGTCGCCTGGAGTTTACAGGATAAATTCTTCACAAAAAGCTCCAGTTTCAACACACGTATTATCACTACAAAAAGCCACATGAGAGCTTCTTCTAAGGCCTGAAGAAATTTCTTTTTCACGGTTCTCCATATGAATCGGCTACACTGCAAATGAGCTGCCACTGGCACAGCTTTCTAAATGCCATGGCTGTAGGAGAAGCTCTGCTATATCATGAAGACTGCAAAGGTTTGGGGAGCTTTGCTGCCAAGTTCTTTGTCTCACCCACATTTAATAGTTGCTTTCTAGACGTGGGCAGTAAACACTCAGCATGGGTTAAATGTGATGAGCTGCACGACACTCCCATTGCACAATCGGCTCATGAATTTGGTGTAGGCCCGAGCCGCTGGAAGATGTCAGAGCGAAATGGCCTCAAAGACTCATCAGACAGCCCTGCCAACTGGCAGCTTCGATACGTTCACTGTCCAAAGTGTCTTGACATGCATGGGCAGGAAAGCAGATCCACTGTTTTACTAGGCTTACTTTCTGGCATTTCTCAACGTTATTTTACCTTTCCTATACTTGAGAATAAACATGTGCATATAATGTAAACTTGAACATTTAACATTTGACTAGGTGTGACATTCAGGGTGGAGCACTGGAGTAATGGGGCTGTTTTTGTTTTTGAGGTGTGCGTGACAAATCTGAACATCTGTGAGATCATCACAGATGTTCTGCTTTGATGGAGACAGCAAAGCAGAAATTAACTAGTGCTGCTATACTGCTGCTTAATATTTCTCTGATTTTTCTTGAAAACTGTTAAATAATATTAATACACTTTAGATAAAGTGATTTCTGACATGCAACTAGTAAAAGAAGCTCCTTCAAAGTTAAAGCCCTGAAAAAAATCAGCTTTTTTGCTGGTTTTATACAAAATAATCCAAAGTTAAAGCACTTTTTAGTCATTTTTAATTAGAAATGTCTGTTTCTGATGTTTATGTTAGCCCTTTTATGAAATATTAATCAGTGTTCATCTTGAAATGAGATCTGAAAATGTGTTTATTCCAAGAAGAAGAAGTTAACTTTGGGCCAAACATGTGCTTTGAAACGAATTTTTCTGCATCTTAAACTTATCACATTTTAAATGATCTGAAGTGACCAAAGCAACTTACTTAATATTTAAATGAATTATTTTAGTTTTGGCAAGGCATGAGTTGAAATTGCACGTTTAAAAGCAGAGCAGCAAATAAAATCGGCACATAAAATCTTTTGGCTCAACCTTTTGAATGAATTCAACTGCTGATATTTCCCAATCACCATAACAAAAGTGCTAAATTAGGATAAACAACATTTAATAAACACAAGAAGTCATCTGAGAATACTCCACCTCGACATTGCAAAACCCACGGAGTTCAAACATATCTAGAAACGCATCTGTTAAAAACCCAATCAGCTTCAGATTGGGAGTTACCTCTGCTCTGTCACCTCCCTTGTAATGACTCGAATGCATCTTTCCTCAGCAGAATATAGTCCGCCAATTGTGGCCATCGTCATCACATCCTCCTCCTACACACCACCATCATCACAACCATCATTCATCATCATCATGATCCCTTTCACTGTCCAGCCCACAAACTTCCAACATGTCCAAATCTGCCCCTTATGTAACCATGCAGATGATTTAGCAACCAGTGGCCGTCGCTTACATCAAAGCCTCGGTGCTGAATGGAGCCGAGTCTTTTTCTTATTCCGTTTAATTAATTTAAAAAACAAAACAAACGCCTGACTGCGTCTTATCCCTTCCTATGAGGTATGAGTCATTAGTAGATGTATAGATTACATGTCAAATCTAAATCGGCCATGCATGCATCTTAAAATGTAACCTCTGAATTCATTTACCAACAGTGTTATCATTTCTGCGCGTGTGAAAAGATCCTAAAACCACCTGAAAACGGGACAGGGGTGAGCGCGAATGTCTCATTAGATGGAACTAATATATGAATTTGATAGAAATAATCACGCACAACGCGCTTTGTTGGTCTAACGGTGTCCAAAGCGCACAAACAAAGCCGTGTCTTTATTTTCTTCCTACAACTCGACATTTCTTACATTCAGCTCCTGACAGAGGGGCAATGCGGCTCAAGCGGATGCTCATCGTTCAGAGTGGGCTCAGCCATTCTATAAGTGCATGTTCCCCGGCTCCCTCAGTGCACATACAGTCGAAATGCCCTGGATAAAGCAACAGAATGCCCTGTCACCTCTGCGCTAACTGCATTCGACGTGACTGCGGCTCAAATTGCCTACAAAACATGGAAAAGACAGCGCGTAGACCGCAATTCACACTCCACTGTAGCACGTCCTACCACAGAGTAAAATCCACCCGGAGCGCAGGGGCAGGAACCGCAATAAACTCTCAGAGCAGTCCCCCAAAGCGTCTTTTCCTCCTCGGCTTCAGCGCAGAGAACTGGACACGGTGGACCTCCGGCGCTCAATGAGCGCAGCTCAGACGGCTGTCAGGTTGACGTTGGAAGGCAACCCACTACTTCCTGTTACATCACACTGTAGGCTACAGCTGAGGACCTGCGATCTGTGGCGAGCTCGGCACAGTGCAGGATGATGTGCCCCTTTCACTCCTACACGCCAATGCAGGCTTGTATACACAGTTTGTGTTATCAAAGAGTGTTTTTGCTCACAGGCACTTCACCGGGGAAACTGTTTTGTGCATTTTCAGTGATCTTTTCGTTCCAAGCCTGCAGAAACAATGAAAGGGCTCATTTTAAACGCGGAGACATTTAAATCATACGTCTAAGCCTCCCTTTTTGTTCATTTTCTTCCTTTATGGCTGGGTTAAGACATCGGCTTATATTTTATTTTACTTCTACCCGTGATCTATAATTGTGCATCTAGCCTACCACGCATTCATACATTTCTTATAAATTGATTCTTCGTTATTTGGATGGGTCATTACTGATCACACACAGGTAAAATCACTTTTTGTAGCTTTTGAATCCCTTTTGCTTCTCTGACCTTCTCTGTTTCAAACCAGCTGCAGTTTCAAACCAAACTGCTGCTATGAAAGTACTGGAGATGCTTTCTAAAGCCATAACCATATATGCACCGATAAAATGACATGCATCAAAAAGAGTCTACTGCCAGGGGAATGTGTTTTCTTGACAGGCCACATATAAACATCAACACTTTCTAGTAAAGTAAGATACAGACAAACATTATTCCACTGTGGGATCTGACATATGATGAGGATTTATTGTATTATAAGCTAGAAATACAGGTAAAAACATAATCTCGTTAGCATTTACTTATAGATGTGTTTCTACAAATTTTTCTTTATGCAGAATGAGCCCCTTTTATTCATAGGAGGCTGCATTTTCCGTAAACTACAAGGAATTGCTCTGTGAGATTATGATTGGAACACGGTGTCAAAGTGGATTTACACACTCAGAATTCAGATGATATTGAGTGATTTCAGCCACAACGATGGTTACCGCCAGCTGGTAAAGCACACAGAGGCGTAACAGACTGAAGGAAATATCTGAACCCTTGATCCTGCACTGATGGGATGTTGTGTCTCTGTTATGCTGTTGGACTCACTTAGCTAGCATGATTTGGATCCACTTTTCATTTTAGAGGAAAAAGACTTACAAAGTTCTTGCACCACTCTTATCCCACTGTGATATTTCTATCGTCGATGAGAGCGATATATTCCAGCAGCTTACCAGCTAACTATTGTACGATGATTGTGTATGGGTTCAACAGAGTGTCTTCACTCAAAACAGGAGAAAGTTACAGCCTATAAAACTAAAACTATATCAGGTGATACGTCTCAGTGGGTTTGTCAGTATAAAGAATGTCTTTCACATGAGATGCATTGATTTGACATTCTGAAATTATTGTCTTGTGGAGCTTTATGAAAGCATTTTTTTTACAGACTTGAATAAAAAGCCCCTAAAAAGTAATCAATAACAAAACAGAGATCAAGTCTTGAAAATGACCCAGATTCCACTGAAAATATGCAGGCCGTGGATTCTGCACTACAACAGAGGTAACCTAGAAGGATGCTTAAAAAAATTCACCTTCACCCTGCACAACAATAACGGACTGTTGTGCAGGGTGTGAACTATCAGCTTTATGTTGTTATAAAGCTGATAGTTCAGTTGACAATTCTTGCAACTCTAAATGATTTCTGTTGGCTTATTTAGAGTTCTGAAGGCCATTTTGCGATTCTTTGTTTTCCAGTGTAAAACTCTGGACTTGTCAGTCACACTAAAAGAGATGGAAAGAGAGTAAATAAACCCAAAACACAATAGGATTGTTGAAATGTATTATATAAACTGTTTCAGTCCCATCCATTACAGCCATGTACAGTAAACAACACACTGTTCGTCTGCTGCTCAAACTTCTTTCTTTACACAACACTGCCCCCTTCTGGCTTTTCTTACCAACAACATTCCAAAGCTTGAAAACATTGATTTAAAGTCATAAAAAATCAATAACAAACAACAATACAGTCATTATCCTGTTCACAATGATTTACAGCTGTGATGGTTTCTTGATTATGGATTTGCTTAAAAAAATTCAATTCTGGACGAAGAATTGTGCACAACTTTAATGCTGCCGTTCACACTGAACTGAAACTATGCCAATACCACAGTAGAATAGCATCAGCTGCTGTACATACACAGTAAATATGCATTAGATGTATTCCCATTAAGGCTATAGTGAGAAGTTTAAATTGAAATGATAATATCTGATCGTAAAAATAGAAAGACATAAAATATGTATACATATAATAACTGCAGTGCAAAGCATTAGTGCCCAGAGCATGAACATCAGCCAAACGAATGTTTTTTGTCAATAAGCCATAGAAACAATGCGAATAATAAGTTTAATTCATTAAAAATCTAATTTAGGTACTTAAAAATCATTTTTACACAAGATCTGTTATCCCAAGCCAAGTGTGCTACAGAAGAATATGAGATGCTGCCTGACGTACGACGACACCAACAGAGAGCACCGTCCTCAGCAGCACGGTGTAGCAATTATTTCAAAGTCTGCTCGTAAGATGTTATATTTTTTTCCATAAATTCTGATGTAAATTGAAAACACGACTATCCTGCTGCGATATCAAAGCTCATCTGTCTCTGTGTTTCTTGTGTCTCTGTATGTCACTCAGGCCGCTGCTAAGGTCATACATTTTAATGTTTTGTAATGAAAGGCAGAAATATTATTCTTTGATGCTATGCTTCATGTATGGCAGCAGCAGTCTGAGCGGCAAAGGGACGCACACAGACAAGCAAACAGGACAAGGCTCTTTATGATATTTCTCAGTGGTACTCTGTTTTTATGAAGCTTTTTTCTTAAAAAAAAATAAATCCTCTGAAATGTCTGCTCTCATTTGTTTCTTTTCAGGGTCCAATCATTATTCTGCACCTTCATCTAGGACGAAAGGACATCATCCCTCTTTGGTGTCACTTTTAGCTTCATTTGTCACACTTTTTCCTTCAAAAAGTCCCCCTCCCTTATTTCAAAATGTGTTTGATTTCAGTAAGAAAGAGCCGATCTGTGACATTCCTCTTGTTGATATCCTTGCTTCTCCATTTTCTTTGTTACTTTGGCTGTTTTCATGCTGTCGCCAATCCTACCCGGGTGATCTACGACGCCTCTAGTTCCATTACAACATATTGTAATCTACTCCTGCTCCTCCCCATGTCCACCAGTGTGGGTTGTCCTTGAGCTTGATCCAAATTCTCTATCAGCGTCATCATCATCTGCTTATTCTCCTCTACCGCCACCAGTATCTAGACCACAGGGGGATCCCGCAGTCTCTTCTTCTAACGATCTCATTTAATGAACATCATTTAGATGCAGATTCTAAACAATGACTCCAAACTGCACAGTGCAGCACAGCATTACTTTCATGTGTCTGACCAAAAATAAAATTAACAGAGTTTTTGTTGACATAAACCTCAAATTATTGCTGAGATGAATAAACATGTTTCAACAAGTCAAGAAAATCATATTGCTAAGAGGACCAATGATGTCAAGGGGTCGTGGCAGACTTGGCTGCAGAGCAGAAAAAAAAAAACATGCATAAAGCTAAAAAAAAAAAAAAAAAAAAAGCCCAAACAAAACATATATTGGCATAAATACAGCTGACAGCAGAGTAGAATCTCACACAGAGTCGAGTGTTCTTCTTGAGTAATTAAGAATGTTGTGTAAGTTTTTCCTCCTTACTCGGATCGTCATCCTCTTCCCATGACCTGCAACATAAACCACAAAATGTCTTCATATTCAAATGGAATAATTAAATACAACAAATTAAAAAGAAATGAACTGAATGAGCATGAACTGAATGAGCATGGTACGCCAAACTTTGGAACTGATCAGTTCCAGATTGTCCTGTCTTCCTCTGATCATCCCGGGTCTTAACCTGGTTCTGCTTGAGGTTTCTTCCTGTTAAAGGGGAGGTTTTCCTTCCCACTGTCACCAAGTACTTGCTCATAGGAGGATGTTTGATTGTTTCTTTGTATTATTGTAGGTTTATTACCAACATAAGTGCCTTCAGGCGACTGCTGTTGTGATTTGGCAGTATATAAATCAACTAAACTGAACTGAATTGAATTAAAGTGAATCTCTTAAAATAATCCTACCCTTTCTGATGCATTTGTGGAAGCAGTGTCTCCGGGTTATGAAGTTGTTTTCATTCCCTCCACAGCCGCTGTAGGAAAATGCCTGGCATCGCTTTCTTTCTGGAATGTATGCATATCTGTTCTCTGAACCACTACATGTCCCCTTGTCCACAGGTCTGAAGCACAGCTCTGAAAGAGTGAAGTCTGTTAATCACAAGAAACGGCAAACAGCCAACTTTATTTCATGTCATCCTTAAAATGTTACATAATTCTTTGATTAAATTCGATCTATGTTAGTTTTATTAGAGAGCTAAGACATAGGCTGAAGATACCACAATCCTAAAGGTGAGGAAGATGAATGATTCCTGTTTGCATCCACCTTAGCTTTGAACTCCACAGGTATTTGTTACTGTTGCATTAGGCTTCATCCACCTGAAACTGATTTTGACCGGCATATTCAGGCTGAGTCTTGGAGTAACAGATTCTGAGAGTGGAAGTTGCTGTGTAAGCCATCCTCTTTGATTTTTTCTGTAGTTTTCTGCTGGGTGAGAGTAGGGCCATATTCCATATTCTGACTGGAGACCCATAAGCAATGACTCTTTTTCACTACTGATGCACACTTATTTTCACTGACAAACAGTGACCTTAAAAGTTCAGCATTTATCTCAGTATTTAGCTTGCTAGGCTCAGCTAAGGTCACATCATAGACGTGATACAAAAAATAATGGCACACTGCAGAGAAATCCAGGATAAACAACAAAAAGTGATTTTGTTCAGGGTGAAACTACATCGCAAATGAACAAAGCCCAAAATCTGAAATCAACTGCAGAAGCACAAGAGAGCACAGGAGGGCTTGCAGGAAACAATGACAATAGACAATATATATACACAGGGGCAGGACTATTTATACACACACAGGTGGGGAACAAGGCATAGGTGACACAGTTAACACAGGTGAGAATCCAGGGTCAGGTAAGACCAAAATTAAAAGGATCTCAGCGTACAATTATTATTAATTATTAATTATTAATTATTAATTATTAATTATAATTATTATAATAATAATAATAATAATAATAATAATAATAATGATGATGATGATGATGATGATAATAATAATAACAATAATAATAACCTTTAAAGCTCAAAGACCTATCCTAAACACAGAGATGAGACTCACATTATGCATGAAGATGGATATAGGAGAACACTACAGGACAAAGGAATAAACAGAAAGACAAGATAGAGGATAAGAATGGCCTGGAATTGCTTACACCGAGAGAATTAAACACACGAAAAAGCAATAATTCTATACAATAAATAATAATACAATCAGAGCTAATACTCAAAAATGACTCATTTGGTAATGAAATCAGCCTAACAATAAGAACTTCTGACACTGGGTCTGAAACCCAAGCTCAGATATACTGGCTAGGAATTCAAACCCCTAAATCACCACAAAGCCTCAGTCTTTTAGGCAAACAGTTAATATATAAGAATTATTCCACCACTGTGTTAAACTTCCAAACAAAATATAGTATGACAAGTTCACACACATAAATAGATCATGTTGGTAGAACTGGGTCAGGGCATTGTTCATATTGTCCTTTCTCACATGTAGGACACAAAAGATGCTCCTGGAAGTGTGCAAAACACAGCACAAATGACACCCACGCACTGCCTATGAATTCATCAGTTATCTGCAACAATATGTCCACATGGGCACAAACACACATCACACCGACTTTGTATTCTGGAGCTGGCAGATTAAAGCTCATTTAAGCTCCCATCAAACTGACTTTTGAGTTCTTATACACAGCTGTGAGGTGCCCAAAGTGTTGTTTCATGCCAGTCATGCCACTGTTTGCATTGCAAATTCTCTTTGATGAAAATAATTAATTAGATAATTCAGTGAGTTCTACAGCTGCTTTTTATAAACATGCTCCTATAACTAGTCACGGCACATAACTGGGTGCAGGCAACCTGGCAAATATATAAAGGGTTTTCATGATGCTATTGTGTTTTATTTTATTTAGCTAAATTTCAAGTTTATATTCCTTTTTTTATTATTGTTATTGATGAGATGATTTAAACGACTTTCTGGGCAGCTCCACTGCCCAGAACAGTTTCATGCCTGAAAAAGTCTGAGCTCCACAGAGCCAAAGTGTGTGCTTCACTGAGCAGCCACAAGATGTCAGTCTTTGATTTGATTTCTTTGATTTCAACATGGCAACATCTGCTTGGCAGACAGACGTCAGCATGCACACCACATTCTCTCATGCTCATTTCTGGCTTTTGTAACTTTGAGAGTCGAACTCGGTTCATCGTAGTAGTGAACTGTGACATCAAATATCACCAAAACCTACTTTCTAAATCTATCTTTTAAAGACCTGATTAATGAATTGAAATCATAGGAAGGTTAACATTCATACCAACTTTACTTCTCAGAGACACTTTATTACATCAACGAGATCTTTGGGTTTTTTGTTTTGTTTTGTTGTTTTTTTTTTTTAAATCAAAGAATTACCCTCAAAAAGAAAAAGATTGATTCCACGGTGGAACTACAGAGGCCAACCTATCCTGAATCTCTTCTACTCAATATTTTTGACAACAGTGAAATTGAATTCTTAGAATTATAACTCTTTGAATGAGTTGAGGGCGATGGGAGACGAGCCAGGGTCTCCCAGTTCTTTCCTGCAAGCTGTACAAAACAGCCTTGCAACAGGACAGCTGTGATTTATGCTCCCACACTGCGAATACACCGAAAATTAGTGAGTGGGAAAGTAACAAACGAGTTGTGGGAAGAGGACACTGATGCACTCTGTTTCTGCCCTTTGCTTTTCACAACAAAAGCATGCAAGCTGTCTACCATCTATGCATCACTGCACCTTGACAATTTCTTTTCTTCTTTTTATAACAAAAACGTTTTTGGCAGCACAAACTGCTCTAGTTAACAAATGGCCTGGAGTTGCTTACTTTCAGGTCTGAGAACATTTCAGAATTCAACAATGACTCTGAGGACAAGATGAGTGATTTAATCATGCCTTGTGACCATTAATCTATCCCACGTGTCTAATACTCTGTGTAGTAAATGAAAACTATGTGTACTGCTTCTAGCTTTGTGCTTCATTGTCTGACTGTATCTTAGTCGCAGAGCTTTTCACAGTTTTCTCACTGATCAAGTTTACTCCAAAAGTGAAATCAGCTACACAGCAGGCTTTATGGGACTAACATTCAATGAAATCCTGGCTGTTCTCAGAAATGTAGCCTCTGTGTTTATGGAGTTATGAAGCATAGTAACCTAACGACCAATTTGCATGAATAAAATCAAATTAGCCTTAATTCTAAATGCTACAGCCAAGATTTCTCATTGTGTTCTCCTTGAAAATGTGGAATTTTCTTACCGTTTGTCTCTGGATTTGTGTCATTCCCTTGCACCAAAGGTGCATTTGCAATTTGTTCCCCTGAAATACAACAATATGGGAAGCCATCAATCAGTCAGTGAATAAATTTGCTCCCTTTGCTAGACTCTGTTGTGATCATTAATGCAAATTTTGCACCTGTGCATAAAACAGAGAATTGCAACAGGAAAGTGATTACATAAAGACTGGAATTAGCTTACTTGCGTCTTTATAAAATTAAAAAATTGGTACTCTAAAGCTTTAATTAACTAATGACATGCATATGTAACTACTTATTACTAAATAGCAATTTGTCCATCTGTGCAGTATTTACTGATTTTTGGACATGTTGTTTCCTTCTGCTTCCAGTCATGCCAACATAGGCTGAATGCCTCCATCAATCGCCCATCTCATTCTGGTTTTTACCGTTTTCTTTTGTTTTTTAAACCCCAGTTGCAAGGGGAATGATGCCATCAGGTATAATTATATTTATCAGTTACTTAAGACACAGAATATTACAGAGAGAGGCAACGTTGAGATGGTTTGAATATATGTGCAGGTGGGAGATGGATATACTGAAGCTGCCAGGCAGGAGGAGAAGAGGAAGACCACAAAGAGGATTCAAGGATGTGGTAAAGGAGGACATGCAGAAGGCTGGTGTGGCAGAGGAGGATGCTAGGGATAGGGTGAGATGGAGGAAGATGACCTGATGTGATGACACTAAAAGGGAACAGGTGAAAGAAGAAGAAGATATAGGCAGAGTGTAGTGTACAGTCATCTTTACCAGTCTCGATGATTGGCTGAACATCGTCTTTTCTTGGAGAAGGAGATTCTGGTGCTGTGGTTGGGTTCACAATATTGACACGGACAAAAGAGAAAAGCAACATCTGAGAACATGTGTCTCGACTGCCATCCACAGAACATCAGTACTGCTGTATTTATCTCAAAAAGTTGATTCTGTTCATCTGGACATGATGTTTCTCCTCCTGAAAACACTACATCCAGATGAACAGAATCAACCTTTGGGGATTTTTTTTCCCTGGATGATTGAGCATCAAGACCTACTATAGTTGGAGCATTCTAATTCCATTAGCATCAGCTGGGAAAAGGTGTTGGTTTGCAAACATTTTGTCTATAAATGAAACTAAACATTTGTCTATGTGGAATTAAAATCGATTCTCTCTACAACATGGTCTTTTGGCAAGAACTGGTCACAGCCGAGCGACTTGCTTGTTATTTTCCTCAAAATTTCAATATCTAAATGACTTATGCCTAAAGTCTGGCATAATTGAGTATGCTTTGGTCACTTTAAAACCCTTTAAATGCTAAATCAAGGTGGAATGTGATTTCACGGTCAGCTAAAAGTCATCACAAAGTTAATTTTCAGAGGTAGAATTATTTTGATTATGTCACCTCCCTGAAATGGGTTTTCTGTTGATGCACAGCAACTGGCCATGTTTCCAATAAAAGAAAGCTATTGTGTGTAAAATATACACAAAATCCAAATGATTTGCAAGTTATTCAAACCCTGTGTTTAATCAAAATTGGTACAAAGACAACATATAACATGCTGAAAATAATGTGCTGATATACAATTTGGTGCCAGCGGAACCTTTCGAAAGAAAATGATTGTTAAAGTAAAGAAAATAAAGGATTCCACACTCTGTGAGGGAGAGAAATAATGTTTCTTTACATGTAATTTTACAGATTCTAACATTATGAAAAGATTAGAGAACTCTCTGTATACAAAGGATAAAGACCATTAAGCTGTAATGAAAGGCTGTGATCTTTGGGTCCTCATGTAGGACTTCATCAAAAGCAGATATGACTATGGAAGAAATCAGAGAACGCTTCAAAACAACAGTCAGTGAACTGCATTAGTGAATGCAAGTGCATCCCTACCTGGATTTAGACATTTTGCCTGACACTCAGCCATGGTCCTGAAATTGTTGGCATTGCCAAAACATCCTCCATAATAAAACTGCTTGCACTCCTGACTCGAGCTGTCAAAGAAGAAGCGTGACACGAGCCCTCGACAGGGACCGGGAGCCTGGGGTAAATGACATGGGTTCTTCTCATCTAAGAAAGTAAAAGAGGGAAGAGTTACAATGAATTCTCTTGAAACGTGTAATTATTAATTTGCTGCTAAATAGTAATAATAATAGCATGACTTTAATATGTCGTATGATAGGGTGAGGCAAGGTGTCACAGAGGTTTCACCCAAACCCTCTGGTGTAACGACATACACCTTTTTTCACACCTTGGCTCATGTGACAGCAGACATGATTAATAGTAGGTCAGCAACCACCTCTTAACGGACACACGCCACTAGGGTTTAAATACGTGAGACACCTTTTGGTTTTAGAACTGAAGAAGCCTCCTGAATGAGATCAGACTTTAAGAAGTCCAGTCGCTTTTTTTTTTTCAAGCTCTTAAAAATGGTTTTGGACATTTCAGTTCCTTTTCTGAGTCATGAAAGTCCATAGTTTTGCTCCATATTTGACTCCTATCTGAAATATAAAATGCATGACAATGAAACTTCATTCGTTCATCCTTCATTAAAGAAAGACCCACAGAAGAGCCAAACTGTGTTCAGTATTCCACAACATATAGAGCCAACATCACTTTGTTTGGTGGGATCAATGGTACTTCAGTTTCTTTCATTTTTATTCAGAACATAAAGCTTCAATGACTCTGAAATTGATTTCCTTAAAAAAAAAAAAAAAAGCCAACTGAAACCAAAAAGAAACACAATTAACTTTGCTGCTTCAGTTGGGTTTTCATTTGCTATGAATGTAGTTTAACTGAGTGGCAAATTATTTTCAAACGTATGCAATACCATCCGATAAAGCCAGTGATGGCTTTTTCCTTATATGCATACGAAGCAAGGCCTTGAGCAGAAACGTTCAGTGCTATCCAGTTAAACATGTCTTTATGAGAATTGCCAAACAGAAAAAAGGAGCAGGCACAACACCAAAGACACAGTGAGGGAAGATAAACCTATTCAAAACAGTACGCGGTACAAGGTGCAGTAAATTGACTGCATGCCATGAACCACTTTGCAATCACAGGGCAGTCTGTCACAGATATCTCACTTTTTGCCTCCCCAGTGGTACAGTGACATTTCTTCTCCAGTCAAGTTTCAGATACAATCCAACAGAAGGCAAAGAGTCAACATTTCCACCAAGAACTTCCTTATGTTCCCTTGTCCCTGGTGACCCACATTCCCTCCTCCTGCCAAGGCTCTGCTTTCTTTTCTATCATATCTTTTCTACTTCTTACTTCAGCTCTACTCTTCTCCACTTTTTGTTGCGTATAATATCACCCTCGAGTGTCGGAGTACTGAGCCCAGGGTCTTACACCTCTGAGCTACAGTTAGGTGCTCATCTAAATTCTGAATCTGCTACGGTGTGTCTTTTTTACTCACAGTATCTCAGATTTGTTTTATGCTTTATGCCTTTAACTGAAAGCTTATTACTCGGTAATCCAACTAAGGATGCTTATGCATGCACTCAGCAGTCACCATGTCTTTAATCTGAAATTCCCAACATCTGCAGAGATGGGAGGATGTGGGAACCCTGCTGATTAACTGAATAAGCCGTCACAAAACTTCAAACCATTACAAGCAACAGACTAAAGCTTAATTTCAGTCTGAAATCCAATCATGGCTATACTATGAAATGCACCGCTTACATTAGACTGACATTGTCAACTAATACAGGTGCAACTCGACAAGCTGTCAATATACTGATCAGCGTGGCTCTTCACAGAGTAGAACATGCGCCTCTAAGCCCCCTCAGCCCCCTCAGCCCTCAGTCATTCAGTCCATGACACACAGTGTGTGTGTTTGATTCACTTATTAAAATATTTCTGCAATTACATCAAATTGTAATGGGATCCTCTAAATGCCTGTCGTGGTGCAAAAGCATAATCATCAAAGTGTAATCATTATCTTTATCCTCACATCTAAAATGACACTTGTGGTGCATTTTATTCAATGAATATTTATTCCAGAGATTGTTAAGGCAGTGAAAGAAATTAAGTAAACATCTTAAGCCTCACATCAGTGGATTGATAAGTGCAAACATCTGCAAACACGCAAACATCATCAAACCCACAAATTATTGTTTTACATTCTAGTGGAGATCTCAGTCTTCAAAAAAATACTTAATATGTCAGACTGATTTTCTGAGTAAATTATGCACAAAACAGTCGAATGTGTTCATTACATGGACCGGTGAAGACACTGTTTGAATGGTACTTTAGTCACGCACTAGGATGTTCAGATCAGATTTTGTTCGTGTTACTTGAATAACAACACGACAACCAGGATTTTAATAGGTTAGAATATGTGAAAAGCAAACTATATTATATTGTTATTAACTGAAAAAAAACCCTGTGCAAAGCTTAGCCAAAAGCAGAAATGTAACTGCATTGTTTAAAGAACGGACAAAAAAAGGACATGTTTCAGCAAAAGATTGTAAACAAATTTTATCGTGGCACTTTCATTTCAGTCAGTAAACCTCAATTATAAAAACAAGTCGATCCAATCTCTAAGAATTTACATCAAACTGTTTTTCCAGTACGTTTGGTGCTATCTGGGAACCATCAGCCTGCCTGCTTCCTGTGAGTCTAGTAGATAACCAGGCAAGATTTTATCCATGTATGTAGAGACATGTTTGTTTGTTTTAATAATGAAGTTGAAATGATGAACTGCATCAAGGTGGTCTGAGTGGATGGTGGTCACTCAGCTTACAATACCAATCTATTATATATATATATATACTATTGCAACATTCTATACTAATCTATTACTGTTGCAAAAACGGTAATTAGATTACCGTTACTTTCTCGTAAAGTCTTGGTTACTGCGTTACTAAAACCGTGATTTTTTTGCAAGAGTGTCTCATGACAGTGACATAAGCAAGTGCGACGTTTGTGGCAACAGCTGTGTGCAGAGCAACAATGGATAATATATCGAGTGCAGGAGAGAGTATGAGCGTGCAGCGTTTAAAGTGTGGAAGTACTGACCTTACTTTGAGTTTATTCCATAAAATGTGACAAAAACATTAGCGTCTGTTGTGCGTGGGAAGAAAACATTTTTACAGCGAAAAAAAACCCTAAACTTCCAAGCAAGCACAGAGTGGCTATGACGTAATGGCAAATTCATAGAGAAACTGCCGTATCCTTCCACTGACCGCTGCGGCACACCTGCACCAGGATAAACCTCCGCCTACTCTACTCCTGCTTTACAGGTGAAAATAGAGCAAAAGGACCGCTAGTCTTTGACTTTATTTATTTTCTGCTGTGTTTTACTTGCATCTATTTGAAAGACTGAGTGTAAACACAAAAAAATATTTTATTTTATGTGCTGGAATGTGCAGAAAATAAGTTTAAATGTTAAACAAATTTCTTCAAGTCAGTGAATGTTGTATATAATAAAATTTTTGCTTGATGCATAAAGTTAAAAGATTAAAACTAATAAAACAAGTTTTAAAAAGAGACTTTTCCATTTGATTACATTTTGTATGATGGATTATGTAGAAAAAGTAGAATTGGGCTGAAAGATCTATCGCTTTATCACCTATTCAGGTTGTAAATCGTGTTTTTAAACAGTAACTAAGTAACTAAGTAATTAATTACTTTTGAAAATAAGTAATCAGTAAAGTAACGGGATTACTTTTTTGGAGAAGTAATCAGTAATTAGTTACTGATTACTCAAGTAACTTGACCAACACTGGTTACGAACGGACTGTGGTTTTAAACAAAAGTAAGTAACACTTTGTTCCTCAAGTAACGTGAGCATTGTTTGTTTCTCCCCTGGTCTTTCCCTGACCTTAACCAAGCACCCATGTCATCAGCACACTACTGATCCATTAGTATTCAGCTGTAGGCTTATAAAAGTTTACTTCAAGTGACATTTTAGCTGCGTGGAAACATAATTGCACAGATAAAGTAAAACAAACAGTCTGAGCTTAAAAACTTCAACACTCTTTGAAATACTTTTGCTCACCAACAGTTAAATGGACAGACTGAACCATCCCTGGTTTCCATCAAGACTGCGCCAATTAGCCGCCCAGAGAGTGTGATTTACTGGCTAACAAGCCAAGAAAACACAAAATCAATCACTCTTGTTCGAAGCCAAATGAGAATTCTGCTGGGACTTCTGACCTGTGCGTAAATAAATGCTGCTACCTGTCTAAAGTCACTGTGGTCAAGCATCTGAGGACTAATATGGTTGCCAAGTGATATCTTAAAGCCGCACACCGTCTGTTCGGTTTATCTGTTAAGTCTTTGAATAATCACTCTCCACTGAAGGCTGACTGTGATTAAAACGCTATCATTGTAACATCTAAATACGTTTCATGAGGTGACTTTGACTTAAAAGCTTGGGCAAAGAGTTGTGCCAAAGGGCCAGGCTTGCGTAGTCACCAGAGCAAAGCAGCGATGAATAATTCAAATGCATAATTCTCTATTAAAGCCGTGAAGGTGGCAGAGGTGATTTGCGTTTTGAGAATTATCGGTCAGCTTTTTATTTTTATTTTTTTTCTCAAATACTGAGTATGAATCATACAGAGAATCCCATCATTCAGCAAAGCACACTTAAATATTTAAGATAGCTGTGAAAGATTCTGAGGGCTGAGCTGGATTACGTGTGGAGAAAAAAAGGAAAACATGTATGTTTTCATATTTTGCCTAAATGTTATCTGCAGAACGAGGAGACAGATGAGATTTTGGAACAATATACAATGACTCTTTTGATGGGACGAGCTGAATATTTAGACTACATTTCAGATCAGCCCATCGCTTCTTTATCTCTTCGCTTGCTCATTTACTTTCTTTCTGCTTCTTCCTTCATATTTTTTTTTTGTCAGTACACGTCACCGTATTTTTAAAGGTCTTTATTGTGGTTACACATTATCAGTGAAGCCTCATGTGGAAAGAAAAGACAGCTGATCTGTAATGGAAGAGTAAATAAAGAAAAATAAACAAACTCAGGGTGGAAAAATAATTGAAGCCTGTGATTTCCAGTTGATAATGACAGACACAGATCTCAACAGCAACTTTTTCATTCAAAATATATTGCGATATGCTTCTGATTACATTGTTATTATGCTATTTTTGTGATTGAAAAGTAATAAATAAATGCAGCCACCAGCCTATAAGCACTGATAAAGGTCAGCGCTTGCAGGCTGAGCTACGAGGAGAAGAAATATTATATAAGTGTCTGTCTTATCTCAGCAGAAAACAAGAATGTCAAAAAACTATCTCAATAATTGGAAGGCCCGAATTACTTTCTAAAATTGCACATGCCTGTTAGTTAAGCAAGAATGCAACTAATTATTATTGAAAACATTTTCTTTTCATTAGCAATTCATCTGCCAGTGACTCAGGCCGACCGACTCGGAAAGAATGCAGTGAACAGTGGAAAGGTTCGTAGCGGTTTCCCATAAGACTAAATGGATGGATTTCAGTGGGGAATTTCCCTCACTTACTGTCCAGCTGCTTCAATATATTAATTTACTGGCATAAAGAAATTAAATAAGAAGCTCTAACTAGAAATTGTTTGGCATTTTTGCTTACTGCATATGTTTTATTTCCCTTAACTCCACATTGAAGCTTCTAATTGAAACATACGAAACCCAAATTAGATGGGAACTATAATCACAGTCATGCTCATCGTTGTGGTTACTGGTTCATTGGAAACCTTTCAGATTAGGGAAAACAAAAGACTACTTGTAGAGGTACAGAATCAGGGCAGCTGATGTAACTCGAGTACATGAAACTGATATTACATACATCTATTGGGCCACCTTACTGGATGTGCTTTTACATTTATGCTCTTTACAGTATTGCAAATATTGCCTAATATGTGCTCTAAACGCCTTTCTGCTGCTCTTAAATGTAACACCTGACACAAAATTACATAAACTATAACTGAATTCCACATCATCCACAGCCTCAGGTACAGTACAGATGAGGTGGTATAAAAATCCTTTAAAAAAATGCTGTTACTAAACGAACTAAACCTTTAACCCGTCAAACATCATTACGTCACAGCCCAAATAACACACATCTACCACTGTGTCCAGGAGCAGTGAGAGGGCAAATCTGGAAATTACAACATTGCCTTTGCTAATTTTCATCTAGCAAAATAACGTCACAACATATTTGTAAAACCTTAATAAAAACAATACATTTCTATGATTTTGAGATTTTATACATAAACACTGCTGGAGTGTGAGGAATAAACAAATCAACACAAATGATGGATTTCGGGGGTAAGATTTATTTACTGGTTTACTTAACCACCTCCAAAACATAATTCAGTCCCCAAATAGTCACTGCAAAACAACGTAAAAACAGCTTACCCTTGTATAATGATGTTGTTTCGTACACAGGCCTTTTCCACACCCTTAACAAATTTGACATTTCAAAGACCTCCAGCAATATAATACCATTTGTGTAGTTACAGTTTTGCTGCTCTCTCTTTTTTCACTTTGGTGTATAAAAAGCTGTGCTCACACACTGAATGTAAGAGGTAAGTACAAATAAGCACATCAGTGACAGAGGAACCCTTGTTTGTCTCCCTGACCTCTGCGGGCTTAGCTATAAAAGGCAAAGCAAACTAAAAGAAGAGTTTTGGACCTGGTGATTTTTTGGGGTAAGCCACAATGTTTGTCACATCGGTTTCTGACCTTTACAAGAAGATTCTCAACAATCTCTCTGTGTCTTTGTCATCTGGTGTAAAGACGTTTAGAAGGTACAGGTGGCATAAATCAAATCAGAGTGTGCAGACTTTTTGCCATGTGCAGTGTTTGTGAGAAATAAAGGGTTGCTGATTTGACAGGCCTGCTGCACAGAATGAGTCGGAAGACATTGGATCTTAAAGATCTGATTCCTGAGAATTAGTGATGACATTTTCAAGGTTTCATTGTGAAAAAGTCTAGCTTTGTATTCCTGTTGGCAAAACCATACAGAGTCGCTGAGTGAAGGATTTAATGTGTTCCATCATACAAACAAACATATCCTGTAAAAGGCCAATTGGATAGTGGAGAGCACACTAACAGGTAGTGCTAATGACATTTTTATGCTAATTTAGGTTAATTTCAAATTAATTTACAAACCCATCAGACTGAATAACACAAATGTGATATTTGTTTTACTAATGTTAATGTTATGAATGGCTTGAGTTGTTTAAAGCAATCTTACCTATACAGTATGTGCTATGGAAAGATACATGTGTATTTTAAAAACAAATTGGCATATATTCTTAGTTTTAATTTTCTGCATTCTCCTCTTTAGATTTAGTTATTATTCTTGGCAACTGTTGTTGTCATTAAGGCAACATATCTTTCTAAGAATGGCTGTTCTTAATGAACTTACAGGAATCCTGCAGTTTTCATGTAAATGAAAAAAAACAGTCCTGGATTTCTGGATCAGAGTGTGTATGTATGTAGCCTCTTCTCATAAAATGAAATTCTTTAATGTTTTGTTATCTGGCTTTAGTGGGATCATTGTGATGCATGATCCCTTTTGTCAAAGCTGCAACTCATAAAGTGTCCTGTGGCATCAGTAATAACTCCTCCCGTATGGATCCTTTGAAAGAACTTGTAGTGAAGATGGCCAATCACAAACCAAACCACAATATTTTCCAAAAGCTAACCAAGTCATCACTGCTACCCAAACCTGAACTAAAATACTGTAAGTAAGAAATACGTAAGTGAAAAGTATTGAGTTAACAGTTACCAAGTTAAAGCTCTTGAATGATACATGCACCAGATTCCTTTATATTTGTGTGTGTAAGTATTTAAAGCCTGCTGTGAAGGCTTGTTTCCTTTCATTGTAGTTTCGACTTTGAGTTTAAACCAAAGTCATCACCCAGCGCTGGAAAAAAAGGATACACTCCTGAAAGTGCGATTCAATTTAGATAAAAGCCACCACTACACGCTGTCCCTTGCTTGTAGTGTGCTCTAACATGTTTTTATTTGTTCAACCAAAAACCAATAAAGGCCGTCCTGGAAGTGCCCTTTAAATGCCATCATACAGATATGTTACATTTATAGCTGCATTTAATGCAGTGATATTTTCTTTATAACCTGCTGCAAGTTTGAAACTTGTGTGAGACTTTAGACACAGACCAGTTATCCTGTGGCCTCATGCAATAGTGTGGATCAAATGGAGGCATTTCCTGTATGTAACAATAGTTGGAGGATGCAAATCCAGTCATCATCCTCTTGTTTGACTACATTATCCTCCTAGGACCTGGCGTCCACATATGTGGACATCACATTTTGGGTTATTTAGACCAAAATACTAAATTTTACTCTACAAGCGCCTGATATCCACTTACGAGGACATTATGCTGCTACTGTTCTATCGGAATTTTAAACGAATATCCTCATATGTGGCTCTCATTTCTCTTAGAAACAAAAAATAGGTAAAAAAAAATATTGGTAATTCTTTGTTTTTACATTCATCAGGTCCCAATATGCCCAAATACCAAAGACAAATTAAAAATCGATGCCATGGAAGAGTTCGGGTCTTAGGAGATTAAGCTAAAAGTAAAGGTTTCTTAGTGTGAGAGAAACATATTCCACTTTGATCAGACATGCTTCAGTATTAAAAGTGTATTATTTATATGCTATAAATTCTGCACGCAGCTCCAGGACTGAGACAAAGCTGCTCCTCACCCATTCCCAAGTTTGCTTTTGTCAACTTCAAGTGTTTTTCACAACACATACTTAAGAATTCACATGAAGTGCTTCTGGAGTGAGGCGCTGCAGCACAACCTGACTGTGGATAAATTGAACTTCCAATTGTGAACGGGGCTAATTATCGCGGCTTTGATTGCTTTTCAAGTGCGACAGTTTTATGATATATTACTGTCGTCCCACTTAACAAAAGCTAAGTGCAGCGCAATGAGTGACAGGATGTATTGCTGTGCTGTCAAGGCTGCACTTAGCAGGTGTCACGGTGCTTTCACCGTCACCAATTGATTTGGGAGGATACAGCAGGGATCAATGAAGGGGTCCTGTCACTCCTTTTATTTAGTCCATCTTTTACTCATAGTTTCACACACACTCATACTCAGTGTGGCCAATCTACCTTTACTTTTAGTGCACTCAGGATTTAGTTCTGAGCTTTTTTTTGTATGTGCGTGTGTGTATATCCGTTAAGCCCAGTCACGCCACACCACAGAAAAACAGCTACCGCATAACGTGTTTGAGCTTGCGTCTTTCAGCGTGGAGGTTAAGAGAAGTTTAGCAATAATGAGGGTTGAATAAAATTTTCCATCTCACCAAGAAAAAAGGGAGTTGAAAAAAAGCAACTCATCTCGACTTGTCTGTTTTGCAATCTGACAGTTGGCGCACAATAGCAGGTGTGCTTTATGGCAACACTGATTGCATGCTATCAACAGCCTAATGGGAATTTATAGAAGTATCTGCAATCTTCTCTATATGCAGCAGGCATCTCACACAATGTTTCAGGGAGGAGTGAGAGAGAAATAGCCGCAGCAGTGTTAGAAATATTCACAATTTTACATCCGCATTTTGATTTTACCTGGGAACACTACCATAGAGAAAATCTTCCCTCCTAGTCAGAACCCAGTGGGACAAAAAGTATTTTTAGCTAGATTGTTGATTTCACTCTAATTGAGCCAGAAAAAGTCATCCCTTTCTTTTACAGCAAGTCTGAGGTGCATCTGCACCCATCTTAAAATTATTCGAGCAACTCAGACAGATAAACAAGCACTGCCTATGTGCACACTAACTATAAAAGCCATTCCTTCTTGCCCTCTTCCTTCTGTACAATCTTGATTGCTGTATATATGGTTGGTGCATGCGTTTCCCAGTAATAGTTTTTATCTAATCTAAATGCAATTTAAAATGGCTATATTGCCTCTGACGAACCTATTACCGGCAGTTTGTGGTGCGTGACTGCACGATGTAAGCAGATTCCTGTTTGCTTTCACTTTTAGATGTTGAACACAGCTTTTTTGTATTTTTGGGCTTAGAAACCTTAACTATGTACACGAGGCCTGTAAGGCTTTAGAGTGCTCCAGGGATTTCAGAGGTGTGGCTCTGGAATATTATTTCCAGACAACAGGGATATAAAGAGGATAAAACAATGGGTGTTTGTCTGTTGAAATGCAAACTTGTGACAACATCATATGGGACTAACTAGCTTTGTGTCTACAGGTACCTGGTAATCCCGAGCTCCAGCATAAGACAAACAGCTATCCTGCAGGCTCACAGGCCATTCAAGACTAAAACAACTAAAAGTGCCTTCTTTCAACAGGAGGAAGCCACTATTATATTCCACAAGATCCTTTTGTGGTCTCGTAAGGAAACGTCAGTAAACACTTTTACTTACTATTCAGGAGCACAGTTTAAAGGTACTTTACTTGAGTGTTCCCATGTTGCTTTCTAGCTTAAGGTTAAATTATACACTGCATTTATTTTTATAGAAATAACTGTTTAGTGTGACAGAGAGTTGTTTTTGAACACTAATATTTTGCACTGAAAGAATCAATATGCAACAACATCAGGAAGAAGGAACACAAGGAGCTGGAGAAATACCAAGGGCTCAGCGAAGAGCTTTAGAAGATGTGGAGGGTGAAGGTAACGGTGGTCCCAGTGGTAATCGGAGCACTAGGTGCGGTGACTCCCAAACAAGGCAAGTGGCTCCAGCAGATCCCAGATGAACAATATCTGAGATCTCTGTCCAGAAGAGCGCAGTCCTAGGAACAGCTAAGATACTGCGCAGGACCCTTAAGATCCCAGGCCTCTGGTAGAGGACTCGAGCTTGAAGGATAGACAGATTCTTATACTCTTATATATTCTGTTAGCTTTCCCTCAATACATTTTTTGCATCACATCCTGAATGCAAAAGTGAAATACGGCACATATATTTCAGCATTAATAATAATGAATACTTTAGAGATTTCTGTGGCTGGCACAAGTACCGATACCTTAGCACCCATGGAGCTACTTACCTTGCTAATCCTAGTCATGTTTCTTGCTATAATCCTTGGAAAAACAGGCACAGTTTTTATTTTCTAAAGCCAAGAACAATGCTGCTCCTTCATTTTCATGTCCTTTACACACAAAATAAAGGCTAATGATGCAAAGTCATGCTTCAGCATGTGAATAATAGCACATTTGGAGTTATTAAATGCATACTGACTAATATTTTGCAGCCCTCTCAATTTGAAGAAAAAAAAAAAAGATCCTGATTTTCTGTTATTAATGTAATTACCATTTAGTGATAAAAGCTACTTGCAAGGTAGCTTTGTCTCCTGCCTAAAAATTACAACCAATTTCAGATGTCATATCTGAGGAGGATATCAGTGAACCATCCTAAAATTTTCTAAGGAGCCGTTTCCTTGCTTGGCTTCATTCTCTCACCTGTTTTTAAGATTAGGTTTAAAACTGTCCTTTTTGATAAAGCTTATAGTTCGGGCTGGGCCAGGTGACCTTGAACCCTCCTTGATTCTACAACTACAGACTTTGCTTTGCTGGACTTCCCATGGCCCACTAAAATCACATCTTTCCACTACCTCTGTGTGTCACTGTGTTTTTATCAATAATGGTTGTCGGTGATTTTCTGATTTATTTGGATAACTAGTTCCTGTCTGTTGATTATCATGATTACACTTAGTTATGCCTCATTCCCCACCTGTCTCCACCTTCCTTATCAGCCCCAGTGTGTATAAATAGCCATGTCTACGTGTCTTATTTTACTCCTCCTAAATGTTTTTAATGTTTTTTTGTTTGTTTTTTGGACTGAGCCATACTTTGTTTATGCTGGGTATTGTTTGTTATTAAAATTCACCCAAATAGTCTTGTTTTGTTGTGTTTTATTCTTTCTAGTTTGTATGCAGGCTTGTGCAGCATTTGGGTCATCCTCTATACACTTCAGCATTAACAGCATCTTCATATAGTAATTCTGAATGTTATTACATGTCATTCTGTTTTCCCCAGACCTCCCAGCTGGCTTCAGGCCCTTCCTGAAATTGGCTCTGCCGGAGGTCTCTTCGTGTTAAAAGGAATTTCTTCCTTCCCACCATCCCCGAGCAGTCACCCATAGTAATTTGACTGTTGGGGATTTCTCTCATATATCTGTAAGATCTTTACCCTCTTGTAAAAAAGGTGACAGTTGTGAATTTTTTAAGTGATCTTTTAAGGGTCAAGCTGGGTAGTTTTCATTAAAAAAAAAAGGTCAAATTATACATAATTATGACCCAGAAAATTAAATCAATCTATAAAAGTTTCCTTTTATACATTAACCAGATGGCTTCTGCAAAACTGTTCAGAATTAATGTGCTGGCAATGTTCCGTGTTAGCATCATACCAACAGAATGACTTTATAATAGGATTTTATGCCCAAGGAGGCAATAAAGCCTAATGAGGAACAGTAGTCCTTGAAAACAAAAATGATCCTTTGCTAACAACAATAGTGCCACAATCCTCGGTCTGAGCGTGCTCACTATGAAAAATTATCTGTGTGTCATAGGTGTCCTTTTTTTCTGCTCTTGCTCTTGACGAAGGCGGTCGCACTTTTCTCCTCTCCTCCTCTCCCTTAGCTTCCCTGCTTAGCTCCTCATGTCCTTGTCGAGTCTCGTGTTTTTTGGAATTATGGATTTGATCAACTGGTCCCTAAATGCAATTGACACCCCTTTCTCAACGAGAAGTTTGGGCTTGGGTGAGCCTGAGTGCTGAAGATATCTACCTATTCGGAACCATGGTAACAGGGTTCTGGCTGATTGGAGCTCGCTTGGCCCTGACTTATCGAAGAATTAAGGAAGCGGAATCGGCTGTTCAAACCCCCACAAGGCTGCCCGCTGGGATTGGAACGATGGGAAGAGGCGTGAGTTTCTCAAAATGGGCTCATTGAGTGCAGCACGGATAAGATCTTGGTGAGGCTTACGGCTGCCGTGAATACTCAGAATAAGATCTCTGAGTGCAGACTGGATTACATCTTGGAGGGGCTCGCTCGGAATAACATCACAGAGCGCAAGTTTGATAACATCATGGAGAAGCTCACGGCTCTCCAACGGGAGATTGAGAGACCAGTGTTGGACTGTTAGAACAGCTTTGAAATTCATATGAGCTGTTCGCACTAAAGTAAAAAGCACCATCACTTCATGCGGATACCCTTTCGGCGCCAGCTGCGGTCTCAAGGCTGGAGCCGAACAAAAACACCCTGATAACAACTGTGTTAGTCTGTTCCTTCCCATTCCATGCAAGGCCACCTGGGTTGGCTGGAAGACTGTTTACTTAGCCTAGCAGGGCGAAGGACACTGTCTCAGCTGAACTCTGGACACGCACACACATACATATACACTGATATGCACACACTCATCCCCCCTCCCTTTCCAAACGCCTTTGATGCTTGTTCCCTCCTGGGAACACGGCGGGTCTGAGCCCGCGCTGGAATGGTAGCGCTGGGCAGGATGGCTGCTGTGTTTGCTTCGGATTACTCCTCAGCCCCCACCCAACCCTGTGGCTTGTCACGTGTTCCATAATGTTGTGCTGTGGACATTTATGTGCTTTTTGTGCAGAGAAGTTTTTTTGTTTCCTGTTCTCATGCTGTCCTCTCACAGGAGCCCAGCACGAGTAGAGGTCTCTTTTTTTCCTCTTGTACTTTCCCATTGTAGTGTATTTCAGTGTTTTTTTCTGTATCCCCATGTGATGTCTGTGTTGTGTGTGTAAGGTCGGGGGTGGGTCCCATTTCACTGCAGGGCAACCTGCATGTGGCAAATAAAGCCTTGATTGATTGATTGATTGATGTGTTCACTGCTCAAGTGAGTTTTCAAAAAAACGTCAAAAAATCATTTAGTCAGCCAAAAAAGTTAGACTCACCCGAGACGAGGCATGTTTCCTCGCATTCTTCCAAAGTCTCAAAATTGTTCTGGTTTCCCCCACAGCCTCCATATTCGAAGAGTTCACAGCGTCCGGAGTCAACATTGAAGTAGTATCTGTCCTTTATGGCCCTGCACGGCCCCGGCTCGTCCTTCAAGGCACATAACTCACTGAAGATAACGGGTTCAGCTGGCACTCCATGTGCTGTGGTGGGACAAGAACACAACTTTTAGTGCTCAGCTTCTTTTGGCATCCAGTAAAATGGATTTTTTTTGTGAGGATAGAAATTAGGTCACAGCATCAAACTCTAACCTCAGGCTTTGAGATAAGGTAAAGTTGCATGGCAGTATAATTTTTAAAAGACTTTCGTGTAAACGGCTGACAGTCAGCTTTCAGCCGTTTACACTTTAGACACAAGAACAGCACGCCGTGTGACCTGACAAAAATAATTAGAAATATGCAAATATTTAGTCAGAAAAGCTACTCACATATTTTATTTTTATGCAATAACTTAAAATAAAACTTCTACTTTTGGCATACTTTTTTTTGGACTTGCACTAAAAATAAGGAAGCACCAGCAACCAGCAAAACTCCCCTGCGACATAAAAGCAGTTCAGATCCAGGTAGGTGGCAGCTGGAAGGAAAAGACTGAGTGAAGGCAGCACAAATTTCCCAGCATGCTGCACACAGCGATGGCTTGGACGGCAGCACATCAAATTATTTATTGCACAAACTGCGAGACCGGATCATTAGAGTGTTAAATAACTGGGGCTGTTGAGGTGAACTTTCTTGATCACTAGGCGGTTGAGGTCACAACTTTTAAGATCAGTGGACACTGGAGCTTTGCACAGACAGCGTTCTCTAATGTCATTAATATTTATAAAAGCTGGCTTTGTCAGATCCATGAAAAAAAGGTGACACGAAACCCTCTGAGCTCTACTAACCACCGTTGCGAATGTTAAATCACTGTCTCTGTGTGCTGCTGGGAAATAGCTTTCTCTGTCCTCATCCCTGCTGTTTTTAGGTCAGGTCTCTGTTATGCTCGCCTGCAGCAGTGCAGTTACTTCAAAACCCACTGAGATCTCTTTGGTTTGTTGGATATCTGTCCAAAAGGGGTTTGCAGATGGTCAAAGCTTGAACCACAGCATTTAAAAATGTCTTTATGGATTCTGCGCATGCTAATGTAATAAATAAATCAATGTGTTGTAATCTCTCACTCAGTGTTTCCTACCTTCCCTGCTTTTTTCACGTACAAGCACAGAGAGGAGTGATATTTGAAACCTGGGAGTGTGAATCAATACTTGCGCAATCCAGCACAATGAATAAATATAATATCGCAAATGCACACAGACAAAAAAATTGATTGCTTTTGCTATGGATCCCCAGAAAGTGGTGGTGCTCAACTGTCTTAAAGAATGCATGACAATTTCCACCTATGCTGCTTATTCTGCAGAGAAGGTCTGAGGTAAATATAGCCACGTTTGTCACTCATTGTTATTTTCACTGTCATTCTCAGGACTTGTCCTAGATCTGCTTTGGCTAGATTAGCAAGTCACATTGTGAGGCAAAAATTCCAAGAATACTGGTTAAGTTCTGAGTTCTCTAGAGACATTTTCACACATGCAATGCAACCCAAAACTATTTCCTGCTGGAGCTGCATGTGAGCGCTCAAAATTTCCAGTGCCTATGCCATTTTCACTTCTGCCTGTGCTTCTGGGGTGAAGTCCCAGTCTTCCTCCATTTACTCAGATGCTTAAGGCAACCACTGTATTAATGGCTTACTTAAAAATAAGACAAAAGGAAATCCTAAGTAAAGTGAAGACAAGTGTTAAAACAACCAAAAACGCACAAGAAAGATCAATTTCTTTTACAGCTTATCAAAACTGAGGGCCATCTCCTGCGGGCTGCAGGCAAAGAGGCATGGTAGAAGCAGGATAGATCACCGGTCCATCACAGGAAGAACACAGTCAGACAACTACAAATTCACCAGATAACTTAACAAGCAGATGGGGGAAGAATCAGAGTGGAATTATAGAAAGGCCTCTCCTGGCTGGAGGGCTTAAACCAGGAACCTTCTTCCAGTAAAGTGACACTGTTAACTCCTGCATTACTGTACCAGCATACACAAGGAACAGAACTGAATTCATAAGATTTCAAGGCTATGTATCTAGTAATATATATATGTTGATGTTTGAAAAATCACCCACTTTAGATTTTCGCAGCTGGGATGAAAAAACAAGGTTTGTTTTCTGAAAGCTACAGAGTTTCATCAAAACAGGTCCTCTAATGGGACCTACTCTAACCCCTCTCCTATCAGCACAGCAGTCAACAAACAGTCACTCTGCCAGGAAAGGTAATGAGGGCAGCAGCTCATCCTTTCAGCCTGTCCTCCTCCTTTACCTGTCCAATTCTAGCTTGCAACCAGCCATTGGGGATACCAATCAGATATTCCCAATCTCCTTCTTTCCAGCCGACCTGTGTTACTACTAATGCATGTGGTGAGGCCAGCAGAGTTTCCCTGAAGAGTCTTGTGGTATTTTTGTACATGCTCCTCTTGCCGAGGTTGATAAGCAGTAGCAGACAGGGAGGAATTGCACATTGACATAGGTGAAGTGAGTCTGTCTGGTACCCCACACAGGCTATGTGGACGCACCTTAGTGCTGAAACACACTGAAAAAAAACTTTAAAGAGAAAGATGGCAAGTCACAATTGTTTGCTCTCTTCTTTGAGATCGAATGCCTCGGGCTACCATGGTTACAGCACAAAAAAAATTCTTTAAAAATAAAAGTGCAGACATGGTGCAGACTGGGCTTTGTGTTACACAGTGTCTTGCAAATAGGAATGGTCAATAAGCCAGAATTTGACTTTCTAAGGAGACGGAAAGGAAACAGGTTCCTCCTATTGATTTCTGCTCCTCCTCTCTAAGCCAGACCAAAGCAATAAGGACTCTTCTTCTATCACTCGTGTTCATTATTCAGACAGAAGCATTGTGAGGCAGTGTAAAAGAAACACAACAGAAGACAACGTTGACACACAAATGAAGACATTTTCTCTGCAGGGAAACCAAAAAATTCCAGCCAATTCCATGTGGTGACTCAACAACTTGCTTTAAAAAATCTGTTTGGATTCAGGAGACAGACACCTTCTGTTTTTAATTTCAGGCTTAAAACTTTCCTTTTTGATAAAGCAAATAGTTAAGGCTTCAGGTGACCCTGAACCCTCAGGGAATTACACTGTCCTAGGCTGCTGGGGACTTCCCATGATGAGTGTTTCTTCCTCAAGTGCCTCATTTC
This sequence comes from Neolamprologus brichardi, assembly GCF_056152115.1. Taxonomy (NCBI): domain Eukaryota; kingdom Metazoa; phylum Chordata; class Actinopteri; order Cichliformes; family Cichlidae; genus Neolamprologus; species Neolamprologus brichardi. Next base: position 4,107,894 of record NC_142119.1, on the reverse strand, counting down.
CCTTTCTATGTGTTCATACACCATTATCTATTTATTCATCAGTAATTATTTATCTCTGACTCTCTTCCACAGCGTGTCTTTTTTCTATTTCCCCCCCCTCACCCTAAACCGATCGCAGCAGATGGCCGCCCCTCCCTGAGCCTTCCTTCTCACTGTTGCCAAGTGCTTGCTCAGAGTGGGTCATCTGATTGTTGGGGTTTTCTCTCTATTTTTGCAGCATCTTTACCTTATACCTTGAGGTGACTGTTATAAATAAATGCTATAATTAAACCTGAAAGTGAATTGATTTACAACTTTAAGACACATGTTAAGACACATACAGTACACTCAGCACAAACAAGTGCCATTTTCTTTTCATGTCATGAGATGCCAGCCAACAGCGGTTCCTTTGATTTGAAGCCTGACCCCTGCCCAATCCTGCGTTTTCATTTAATGTTTTGGGTTTTTTTTGGTTTTTTTTTTAAATTGGAAAAAATGACCAGACCTGCAACAATCAGATTTTTTCCTTGATAGGTTCAGAATAAAGTTAGAATAAAGATCATTTCCAAGGCATTCCTTTTATGGATGCAGATAACGAGTCATGTCAGGTATTCCCAGTAGCTTTTCCTCTGAACAATGGTAGGCTAGCACTGCCTCCTTTTTTTTTATGCACCCTTTTAATGGAAAACCCATCAGTGCAATCAAGTACAATCAGGAGTGCCGCAAAGAAGAAAAGGCTGAAATTAATTACATAGATGCCATTAAAGAAAGAAATGCTGAGAGTTTTTGAGTGGTTGGCGTGACATGAGCAATCTTCTAGTCACCCTCATTCCAGCTCAGGTTTTCTTGAGCAGCATCATAGAACTGCAGCTAAATGCCAAAGAGATTCAACATTTAATAATTCTGAATGAACAGCAATAATATTGTTTTTATTTTTGTCAATCCCAAGCTGTTTTTCTTGGTGGAAAATTATATATTATGATCAAAAAATTAATAAATGTATGTAAAAAGCTATAAGCTGTATTTTACATGAAGCAATTTGCAAACTAAAATTAAATCTTTAAAGTATGCCGGGGTAAAATTCAATAAAAAAAACCACACACTTTCACACACACCCCTCTGAGCAATCTACAAATCCATCCAAAGCTCTGGATCTGTCATCAGGAATCCTCTACAGAGTTGAACAGAGGGGAAGTAAATATTGTTCACAAAAGACATCAGAAAAATCCTTGGACCTATTAGCATGCTTCTTGAAATATGAAATATGGAGCGTAATGAATCAGGAAGCAGATTTCAGGCACGTCAGATTCCTATTGATGGCTACTCTTCTGAATACTGCTGACAAGTTCAGCTTGGCCAAGATTTGTACGTACACATATGGACGGATAAAGATCTGAGTTGCTCAACATGTGCGCTGTGCTGAGCACCTCTGTAATTCCCTGGGCAGGTTGAGTCTGATTGAAACCCAGTCCCAGCTTGTTCGGTGTACCAGAAGATTATCCCGCGTCTTCATTTCTAGGGCCCTTTGCAAAGAGGATTGAATTACCACAAAGCAGCAAACAAAAACAGGCAACCTACAAAAGAGTCGAAGAGAAAATACGAAAGAGCACGCACCATCATCAGGATGACAGTTAAACATGATGTGCTAAAAGACAAGCTTGGGAAAGTGAGACAAATAAAGATGGAAAACAAAGATAAAGAGCAGAGTAATGCCACAGTTTTGACAGCTCCCAGTGCATTTGTCATCTAAAGCATCAACTGTATGAATGTTCGCTGCAGGAAGGGAAATAATCTGGTTTTAACATTTCCCCATGCGTTGAGATTTGAAAAGAAACAGCAGAAAGAGAACATTTACTCACTAAGCTGGATAAATGCCCACAGTATCAATACAATAAGAAATTCCTCCAGTGCACTGAAAACAACACTTATCAGCCACATATACTAAACAACACAATGTCTGATTTTATTAGTGCCAAGCTAAGTAGCACTGGCATCATTGTGCGTGCTGATAAAGAGTCCGCCTTCTACTCCCTGAAGAGGGTTTCATATTCCAACATCGTGCTCATTCTATACGTTTTAAGTTCTTTATCTTATCTCACGCGCGAGTGCAAGACGTCTGCACTAATCCACGCTCAGCTATTTGACAACTGTGAGCACACAGTTCAGGTATTCATAGAGTACTCCATGTGTTTACTTACTTATGCACTCAAAACAGTCCGTCAAACTGTGAAAGTAATGATTTAGGAAACATCACTGGCAGTCTTCATAGAAAGCCTGACAAACTACAGATTCACTCATGTCTGAGTGCACTGCCCGAGGACCCAATCTGCAATCAGTGACATGATCCACGAGTTTAAAGGAGGTTTTTTTTATGCCCATTCCTTTTAAGGCTTGATGAGATAAAATAATCATTACTTAGTTGGTGAGTTTATTTAAGACAGGAAAAAAAATGGTGAACATTGCTTGAAAAAGCTGCTTATGGAAAATTCATTTCTTTACTAACTCGTCTCAGTAAATATTTAACAAGTGCAAATTCCAATAAATAAAACTGATATTGGATTGCAACACTTGGGTCAATATGCATAAACATTTCTGAAGAAATCAAAAGGATGCATCAGCGTGCCAGTGTAGATAGGCCCGAGACTTAAGAAATGCTGTGTGTTTATCAGAGCCCTGCCCTGAGGCCAGTGGACAAAGGGCTGAGGGCGAGTCAGTGAGTCACAGTGTGTCCCAAGATTTTACAGCTGACCTCAGAGCAAATAAGGCCACACTCACTGCGTACGTGTTTCTGCCTCTGTGTGTGTGCGCGCACGTACATACACACTTCCAAACATGCATTTGTTTTGTAACTTGGTTTCAGGAGAGTTTTGTTCTCTTTTTAGAGCACAGAAGGATAAATCTCTGCTCCCTGAATGCTTTGGCATTTACACACGAGGTCTTTAACAGTCTTTGTCAGCTCTGGCAAAAAGGGACAAATCAAGGAAGGACATCTAGTTGACAAACACCCGCATTTGCTTCCTGATTGGATGTTATCTATGACAGTGTTACGCATCCAGATTAAAACCTGAAAAAACAGGCTTAGCAGTGTTTCCAGAAGCTGTAATTGACATCGTAGGTTTAAATGTCGGGTAAGTTAAGCCACTTAAAAGGAAAGAGTATCAGGGAAATGCCTACAACTGAACACTAGAAAAAAACTGGTACTGGAAACGTAAAAAACAAAATTTATCACTTAAACTTGATTGTTTAACCTTGGAAGCATCAAGGACAAAAATTGGCAATAAGTGCTGTAAAACACTGCTCTAATATTTGGGTGGGGTAGACTGTTGGAAAACTCAATCTATTAGGTGAAAGAAATACATTTATTTTAAGTAATTATACTAAAAACTGTCTGTTTTTCCTTGTTGCAGGTGTGACTTCACAGTTTTTAACAAAAAAGCACGATAAATTATAAATAGATTTTTCTTTTGTTTGTTTTTTTGCAGACTCAAACTGGTGAATTTGGTGGTTCTGCAGATGATGTCATTTTGAATTACACTCTCACAAACAGGGGGGTTGCACAGGAAAAATCTTCCTGCACATTCAGCTCATTAAAGCAACAGACCTGGGTCTTTGCCACAGAAAGATGACCTGATTCCTGCATCAATCGTGGAAGCAGGAGGAAGTTCCTCCAATGGCTCTTCATGCTGAGAGATCAAAGAGGGCCTCAAGCACCTTTTAAAGTATTTTCGCCAGCAGATCAAAGGAATCCCCCTGAAACACTGACACGTTCATGCCTCCAGGACAAAAGTGTTGCCATTTCTACATACAATAAAAGCTTTGAAAGTTCAGGTTGTGTGGTCGGGAAACAAACCGGGGGCTACCCTGAAGCCAGAGTGAGTAGTGAACCAGTTCATGTCTGGGCAGCCATGGGTTGGGTCCCTGTATCGCTCAGTTCACAGAGAATAGACAAAACCCTGCCACAACTGGTGGCTTGACTGCTGCTGGACACACCCAAGTTAAAAACCTTTGTGAAGTTAAACTTCACAATCGCCGCCAAACTTACGCCAAAGTTATCATGCAGAGCTCTGTTTATCTCAGTGTAAAGTATGTTCTATCTGGTGTTGCTAAAAAAGATTGCAACAGAGCTTTGCTTTAGGCTGCAAGAAAACCTGCTTAATTATCCAAAAGGCTTGTGGGATCCATGCATTTTTAATCAGAACCTCTGTGATGGCGTGGCAGGTGGGGAGGGAGGAGAGATGCAATGAGCAAGGTAATTGTTGCTCCACAACTCGATAGCTTTTGTGGACTCATTTGTCCATGCCAAGCCAGATTTAACACTTATCTCCACTTACCTTGTTTTTTTTTAACCCAGGGCCATTTTTTCTTTTTTTTCTTTGTTAGCTTGTTCTTCTCTTTCTCTGAGAGCCTGGTGAGATAAACCCAAAAACTTTGCCTGCCTTTTCTTTATGATCTTAACTCTTTTTCATATATCTTGCAAACCTGAAGAGACTTTTTCCTCCTATTTCAGTTCAGTGGTGGAAATCACTCCACGTTGCAAAGGCATTATCTATTCCTGGCAATATCTAAGTTGAGCCTCTACCTGTTTCCCACTTGGTCTTGATAATAAAACAATAGTGGGAACCACAAATCCCTCTCGCTTCAGTGATTCTTCCAATTCCGTGCTGTGACATTTGCAAAGCCAAAACACTGCCGACCCCAAAAAATCCCACTCAGTGCCAATTAGAGTCTGGTTCAGCCGGTCCTCAGCCAATCAACCAGACAAACCATGTTTCCTGGATGCCACTCTAATAGGATGTGTGTGATTAGCTGAACCACAGGTTAGTGACAGTTATCTGCACACCTGTGTGTGCCACTGCAAGAAATTAAGTTTACATCGGTACGAGCAAAATGATAGTCTGGTCCCTTTAATTTGAGAGAAGACTGTGACTTCTCAGTCCAGAAGGAGCATATGGCAGACAATGATGCAGGCATAAGTTCGACATAAGTTGCAAAAGCCGCTGGGGGAGAAAATACAACAGCACCATCTGCCATAGTGAGGAAGTCCCAGCTACAAAAAGACTCACAATTATTCATCACGTCACTGGCAATAACAACCAAATCATTCTCAGAAATGGCAGTGTTGAGACCAGTAATGGAAAACTTTCATTACAAGGCACGCTGATATAACACACTCAGATTAGATTAAAACTTGTAACTGCTGTCTTTAACCGAATAGAACTATTTATCTGAATAAATCAGTTCATTTATTTACTTCAGGGTAACAAAAAAAACTAGGGATGCAACGATACCAATTTTTTCAAACCGATACGATACCGATACTTGGATCTGAGTATTGGCCGATACAGAGTACAAAAACCGATACTTCTACCACACACACACACGCACAAATGCAATGAATTGGAAGACAGGTTTTATTTTATTCTCTGCCGATAATGAATAATATCTTAATAAAAATGACCACAAAAAAATTTCAAGTGAAAAATAAGCACTTCTGTTAAATTATTGCAGAGTCTCCACATTGTAATTTAACAAAATATCACTGAACTATTGGCACTGTCCCGAGCTTTCAGAATAATAAATAAACACTTCTGTTTGGAATAAAATAAATACAAATTAGGTTTGAGAATAAAATAAACTTTTAAATTATTGCAGAGTGTCCATATTGTACACAAACAAACAAAATAATGAAAGTATTTGGCATTGACGAACGAACTCCCCATCTGCCCGTGGATCATCAGTCCACTGTGCCGTTAAACCAAGGACTGACATCGCGCACACACTGCTTGTCTTTACCTCTTCAGAAAGTTTTGGCACCATTATCTCCCTGATGTGTGGGCGGCTGGGAATTTCATATCGCAGCTCGAGTATGCTGAGAAGACGGTTCAATCCTATATTTTCCACGACCGGCATTGGCTGGTCATCCAGAGCAATAAAATGAGTCAGAGCCTCTGTTGTTTTAACTGCCCGTGGATTTTCTCTTGACATTTTTCATCGCTTTTCCAAAACCCGAGTTAAAGTTGGCTGTTCCGGTCCACACTGCTGACATTTTGTTTAGCCTAGCTACAGCAGCCTCCAGTTTCTCTTTTTTTATCTGGAGCCGCCAGTCTCACTCGTCTAACCCTGTGCCTGTTTAGCGCGGGATGTCTCCCTAGTGACCAATCTAAAAAATGACAACAAAAATGACAATCCACCCTCTGATTAATGAAATAAGTTAGTATCGGTTCGTGGTATCGGTTAACTTTTACGAGTTAACCGATACCACATTTTACAGTATCGGTCCCGATACCCGATACCAGTATCGGTATCGGTGCATCCCTAAAAAAAACCAAACAGATTATTTCAGAGTGTGTACAATGAAAGCCAGGCATATTTTACAGGGTGGTGTCAGTGCATCAAGAGCCCCCAAATGCAGATGTCTTTGCTAATATCAAACCTGAACCGGAGGCAACATCAGATGAGTCTAACATAAGTTAAAGAGAAAAAGAGGAACAGAGGCTTCGCTACAGGATTTGTTGGTTCATAGCTATAAGCCCTGATCACGCTCACATCCATCATTCAAGAAGGTAAACTTTCATAAATGTTATATTTGGTACAAGTGAAATATTTACATTTTTTTTAATATGAGGATTTATTGTTCTAAAGAAAGATAAAAACAGCTCATAATTTAGACAGGACAACCCATAGCTGCTGAAGGTGTAAATGACTGAAGAAAAACAATGCTGGCCTGCACATCACAATCATCACGCAGGTTCACAGTTTGCTATACTGGCTGTTTTAAGTAACTTAGCTAAGGGTTTTGTTTTGTTTTTTTTCCAGATGCATCAATATTCCAGGTACAATGAAGCACTGAAAAGAACCTGAAGGATTCTAAGGACTACGGTCATTAATGTTTTTGGCTTTGATGTGGTTCTGATGGTGCAGCTGAATCAATGGGTCAGAGAGAAAGTGGCTCATTCCCCATCTGTGCAAATGCCATCCTCAACCGATTGTACTGTAGATACACTCATTAGATTAGGAGATCAATACAGCAGCCTTTTTCTACAGTGCCGGTTATAATTCAGACAAACATATGAGAGAAAAGAAAGTCCTTCTTCTATTGCCGATTGGAGAAGTGAGACTAAAAGTTAAGTTTGAAAGCATGCTCTCATATGAAGGATTATGCCTGCTGCTCCTGCACTGACACCAGAGGATAACGCAGCCGAATTGCACTGAAAGTTCACTTTTGTTTTATTTCCACTTTGTTCACATCAGCAGCATCCATTTCAATTCACGGTCTCATGGTCACCGCCATTCAACTGAAAAGATTAGCAGGATGGATGGCAGCATGGGCAGAACAGTTTTATAGAAAACAAAATATAACCAGTACAAAGAGACATTTTAAGCTTGAAATGAGATCATTTACTAATTTATTTTTTAATCTCTTCACAGCCAGCTGGTCTCCACTGACCTGTATGTTTAGGTTCACATCTATCCAAACTGTCCCCTTTGTGAAACACTATTATTCCATTACATCAGCGGTGCCCAACCTTTTTTGCGCCACGGACCGGTTTATGCCCGACAATATTTTCATGGACCGGCCTTTAAGGTGTCGCGGAAAAATACAACAAAATAAAACTAGTACCGAAAAAAAGATTTATTCATAACACACGTGAAAAGACCAAGGAAAACCGAGGAAACGATAAAAACGATAACAAAATAACGCTGAAAACCGATAAAAACCCTGAAAACCAGACATTTCACACCTGAGCCTCAACTCTCGCGGCCCGGTACCAAACGACTCACGGACCGGTACCGGTCCGAGGCCCGGGGGTTGGGGACCGCTGCATTACATGATTTGGGTTTGGTTAAGTCTTTCTAACAGTAATCAAGCCTTTCTCAAATTAACATGTGCTTGGTTAGCAGGTGGCTGAAATGCAACCTGAACCCAACTTTGCACCTAAGTGGTTTGGTCATGACCTAGAGGTTAACAAATGACATGATGTCTTTTAAAAGCTCCACAAAAAAAAACTATGACAGAATGTATTTTTTTATTCAAATATGTTGAATACTGCGAACTGTGTGCATAAGGTTAGGATAACTGGTTATTCTATAATTACAATGAGTGTGAATGTGAGCAATGGTTGCATGTCTCTGTGTTCGCCCTGTGACAGGCTGATGACCTGTCCAGGGTGTAACTAGCCTCTCACCCTGTGACAGTTAGGCTCCAATGAATCAGCTTTATGACTTTCAAGGACAACACAATACAAACATTACAGCGAATTCAATTTAACTTCAGTTTCTATGTGAACACACCTTGAGATTATACAGCATTGCAAGCTACTTAGCACGGTACTGTTTTGTATGGAAGCCTGTTTCCGCCACTAAGGAAAAAAAAAAGAACAAACGAAAAAAAGCAATCCATAACTCATTATCTTTCTCGAAATTTCGACTTATTAACTCAAAATTTTGAGAAAAGTAACTCGAAATTTCAAGTTAACTCTGCTAATCAGTAATATACGATAATGACGTCATTTTCTTGTTACCCTGAAGGATATGGCGCAGAGGAATGCGCACTCAAAACCGGATCGCAACAATTTGGCGCTTTCAAGAGTACGTTTGCTGATAGGAACGCCACGATAGGAACGCCACGATAGGAACGCCACGATAGGAACGCCACGATAGTAACGATTCAGCTAATAACACAAGGATTTGTCAAGCCATGCTGAAAATACTCAGCAATTTGTGCATTCATGACTGGCTGTAATACTGGTTAGCTGTAGCATTTGTAGCTGAGGGCTTCAGCTTCTGGGTAACAAGGAAATGATGTCATTCACATAGATTACTGATTGGCAGCACTAACTCGAAATTTTGAGTTATGGATAATTGTTTGGTTTTTTTTGGTGGTGGTGGAAACAGGCTTCCATAGTTGTAACCATAGTTAACATATAAAGTATTTTTTTTCCTATTCAAGTATTATTATCTCTAAACATCATTACAGCTGCAAGAATTCGCCATAAATATGATGCAATACATGAAAAAGCCCACCAAAGACACAAATTGAATGAAAATGTAGCTCACTGAACATTTTCTGGTGTTGTTTTGCCTCAAACCCCTGCGCAGTGCCCGTGATGCTAGTCGCTTTTCCATGTTTAATCTGTGGCTATGATGCTTTGTCAGCTGTGACTGTTCAATGATTTCTAAACCTAGTGGAGTTTTCATCAGTTGAAATGACTATTTATGTATTTGCATCATTGTTAAACCACAATAATTCAGTTTTGTTTGCAAATAATTTACTCACAAAATCAACTAGAAAATCAAAACTCAAAACAGTGGTGACACTGCGGGTGGAAAAGCTGAGGTTAAAAAAAATAATGCAATCGTGGGAACAACCAAGACGACAATGAAATGTTTCAGTCCGGAGCGCCCAGCAGGCTGACCCGGTCATGGCTTTGCCACGACTAAAACCGAATAACAAAACCACAAACAAGAGAAATAAACAATGCTTTGTTTCTCGAAATTGAGCAGTACCAATCTGTTCACATTACAGTGCATGGAAAAGAAAGAAGCTGTAGGGAATAGGTCAGAGGTGTTACAAATACAGAGGAAAAACCGATTGCGTCTGACTTCGCACTATGCGTAAAATGGAAAACTCATTTTTTAGAGAAATAGCAGACAGAAAGACACAGTGGGAGGCTTAAGAAACAGTGTGTTCAGATACAACTTGATAATTTATTATTTGTTATATTTCAATATGCTCAGAAGCCCAGAAATACCAATATCCTGCTGTTCATCTGAGCACATATTCACAAATCTCAGTGTGGAGTTATAAATGCCACATTTCTCATAATAAAACGTTGCCTTTTATTGCATGTTTTTAACTCTCCCAGTTGGCGTTAAGACTAACTACATATATTTAGTTCAGTTGCGCAAGTTCATACATTCAACAGTGTTTGAAATATCAATGAGTAGCAGTATCGAGATTTGTTACAGTTTGCTTGTGTTTTTGTGTAAAGATTTTGCACTTGATTTGAAAGTACCTCTGGGGCAAAGCCAAGATCACAGGTGGCATTTAAAGACTGTGTACTCGTGCAGAGTGTGTTGTGTTTTCATTTTTGTGATGGACTTGCATTTGACAGACTTGCTCTGAACCTGACACTGCTCTGCGTGTTGATATGTGTGCAATCTTTAAGTTAAAGGTTGCACGGCTGAAGGTAAACAAAAACAGATCCAACTGCAGCCTGGGGCCCGGACAGCTGACGCTTTTGTTTGCCTTAAAAGTTGGTATAAGCTCAACCTCACTCTGTTGTTTTTCACATTTCATTCGGGTCTTTCATTCGAGTTGTTTCAGTAGATCAGATCAGTCTGAGCAGCATGGGACTGCGAAAGAGGCGTAAGCTCAATTTCAGTGACTATCAACGTCAAGCAGTCAAAAACAAGAAACCCATCATCCACATGTGCCTTGTCTGAACTGGTACAAACCAGAAGAAGTGATTGGCCTTTCATCAGGCATTCTGCTTGACTGCTCCTCCAACAGGTTCAGACTTGGTTCACCTCTGTCTTTTATTCCCCAAACCTTTTGTCCACTCTGCTGATTTTTGCTGCTATGCTACAGCACAGTTAAGTCAGCACACCTTCTTAAGAAATTAGATTCTTCTTCTTTTTTCTTTCTTTCCCCCAGCAACATAAATCCAACATACACAAATACAGCATTTATATATAAAACGAAATAATGCAATAGCACAAGTTATTTACCACCATTTCCATATCTCAAGCCATATTTCCACTTCCATTATCTCCCACAAGTTCAGCATCCTGTGAGACGCATAACTTCCTGAAACACTCCCCCTTAAACAAACCGTACATTTATTGTCAGTTCCACCAACAGGAAATGCTACCATAGCCTTATCCACTTGCAGACAGCCAGTTGAGCTCCGCTGCAAAAACTTTCCAGAGTCAAGGAAAAAGGATAGCACTATCTTTTCCAGCAAACAAATGTGAGTCATTCACGAAGGCATAAGGCTACAGACCTAATTAGTTCCCATGTCGGTGTCATTCACCCCCTGTGCAAAATGCCAATTATGACTCAACATTTGCGAGATTAAAGCTTCCTGCAAGCTACAGCAACATTAATAATGTCGCTACAGCTTGCATGAAGCTCCGTCAGCCGCAGACTCCTTCGAGATAGAGCGCACTGTGCAGGGACAGATAAAGGGACGAAAAGCTTTGAACAAAAGGCCAGCTTTGTTTGGTTTTGTACCTGGAATGACACAACACCATCAACAACACAAAAGGCAGAAATTAAACATGTCTTGTTTTTTTAAAAAAAGCCACAAATGGGCCTCTTTTAACAACCTACGTAACTACAGATGGCCTTTATTCAACAGAGTGACACCAGTGGAATTCGGAGCTGTCATGTTACGTCAAGTCATTATAGGAGCGTCAGCCAGGAGGACAAAACAAAGCTTTTTCTCCAACGTGTTCCAGTTATTTTTATCAGGTTTCCCAGATGGTTGTTAAATCCAGGCCACTTGCTACTCTGTCTGTTCACAAATAATAGCAGATTGTCAGTTTTGATCATTTCGACTGAAATTATTCTTTTTGATTCAAATTCACGTCATCAACCTGATGAGTACAGCAATCCTAAGTAAGGTTAGCTAATTAGGATGCTTTTTTCCAATTATTATTAATATATTATTAAAATATTAATATCCTTTTTTTGTCTTTCACATCCCAAAACTACAAAATTATTAGTATAACCAAGTCCATGTTCCAGATAAATATCTGTACTTTTGCACACGTTTTTCCCTTCATGTCTCTGTGCCAGTCACTGAAAATTATGAATAGCAACAGGTCTTTTTTTAAGGAATCTGACCCAGGTTGAGAATATTATCCCAGTCTCCAGAGTCAACTTAAGACCTAAATTTTTGCTTGTTGTTTACAATAAAGATATTACGAATTCCTTTTTTCAGGTAGTGAATATTCAGTAATGGAAAAAAGACCTTCTGACTTTGAGTCTCTTTACAAACCTTTCCTGGGTGGCCCTAAAATTACTTAACAACACCGTTTTAAATAAAAAGTACATCCATGTGTTCACTGACGCCTATAATGGGAAGCTAGTATACTGAAAGTACTGTTTCTATCCCTTGTTGAGCCACTTTTTCCTCCTATTGAGCAATTGGTACACACATTTCCAGATGTTCTGGCTATGCCTCTGTAGCTGTGAAAGAACACACTAGCGAAATATTGTCAGGTGAGTTGAGAAATGATTATAGAGACAGCATCTCCCCTCTAAATACAGAGCCAGGGTAGTGTCGTTTGCCAGCTTCTACAGGTGACAGTGCACAGGACTCACCGATTAACCTGCGCTGGATGCTCCTTAGAGTACATTTATCATCTCCTCCAGCTCTGTCAAACTGGAGTGGACAGGTATTTTCTCTCAAAGGACACGTATATTCACCAAAACGCACTGTAGTCAGCTTTTTATCTGAAAATGGGGTAATAGCTGCACAAAGATCTGATGCCCAGAACAACTTTGCACTGGAATGTTTCTGGGTTTCCAAGTATCTGTATTCTGCACATCATAAATCAAAAGTGGAAATGTTGTGTTACTGTTACTTACTCTTAGTGTACGGAAAATTTCTTGGAGTTCAGTGTTTAAATAAAGCTACTTCAAGAGAACCATCAAATCCACTTTTTATCAAATTAAATATTCTCAAATTTAAAGATTTGGTTGACCTCAGAACTGCGCAAACAATGTACAAAGCAGCGAATAAATCTTTGCCCCACAACATTCAGAACTTGTTCCAAATAAGACCAAATACTCATGACCTGAGAGGAATCCTTATGTTCAGCAAGCCAGTAGTAAGGACAAATGTCAACTATCATAGCATTACAGTCAGAGGAGTAAGTGTGTGGAACACCTGTACAGATGAAATCAAGACATCAATACAAAAATTCACACGATTGTTCAAAAATAATAAATTGCATGAATATATGAAATCTTCCTCAGTGACTGAGTTGTCTCATTGTGTCCTCATGTTTTATAGATCAAGGCCTAAGTAACCCAACCTTAAGTGTTCATTAAAGTGTTTGTCACATAGATATAAAATAAGCTCAGAGATTAAGCGGGTGTTATATAGGCTCTCGACTAGCGTTCCTGCTGCTCTGATGTAGGCTGAGGTGTTTTATATTCTGCAGCAGATGAATCAGCAAGGACCTTTGAACTCTGAAATTTGTAACTTTCTAAAGTTCACGAGGTCAAATAAAATAAGAAGCTGTTCCCAGCCAATTAAGTTATGTAACTGTGTATCACAATGAGTTTATGGTTCCCGCTCAAGCAGGTGTGTAGGCTACAATTACACATGCTATATTTCTTAGCGATATGCACTGTATATTCACAGAAAAAGATGACACACACATTTTAATTAGTCAACCAGCAAAGCTAGAGGCATCACCTCAAGCAGAATTTTAACACCAACTTAAAGTGATACTGTGGTGGGCGAAAGCTGAGGATGCAGGCCTCATAAAACAATCATATTTAATTAAATATGCTTCTACTTCAGAACATTGTCACATATTTATGTTTTTGGTGTCGCACAGGGCAGCAACGCTCAGCAAGCTGAAGTAACAAAACCAGAAAGACACTCAAGGGCTGCGAATAATGGGCTCGAAATTATCTTGTTACAGCACAACTTCCAGTTATTATGACTCACACAGCTTATTCCACTAATGACCATTATTATTTAAACCACACGCCCTACAGAAAGCACCACAAAAGCAAATTTATTTAAATATTTTACCACAATAACAGATGTGCTGGGACAATTTAACGTGTTATGGAAATATGGCAGACAACATGCCTCAACCCTGTCTTCAAGAAATTCAAGTTGTAGCTGATTTAAATCATTTTCAAGCCTTGTAGCAGGTCTTTTAGAAACCAGGGGGTCACACACCAATGCACTACTGCTGGTCTCAAGATGGGATAAATGGGGAGGTTCCCATCAGAAAGGACATTTGGTGTAAATTGTTGTGCATAATTTTTGCATAAAAGTGATGATCTGGTTGAATGCATCCTCCTGATGTTGACCATCAGTTTGATGGTTAAAGTTGTTGGGCAAAGCCAGAGGAAGTAGACGAAAGGAGGAAGGCATGTTTAGAGTCAGCAAGAATGAGGGAAAAGTAGGACAATGGAAGTGAGAGCGGGGACTTTAAATCTAGGGGCTAAGAATACTAAATGGCCTGGCCTGTATTTACTAAAGGAGAGATTAACTCTTCCCAACTCTTCTTGCTCATAGGGGGCTGTCTGACTTTCTGATTGTTACTCTGTGTATTGAAGGGCTACTATTACCTTACAGTAAAAAACACCTTAAGACGATTGTTGTTTGTATTTGACACTATATCAATCACACTGACTTGAACTGAACAGATGTAGTGAAGGAGGACATGTAAAGGGTTGGTGTGACAGAGGAGGATGCTCGAGATAAGCTGAGATGGAGGCAAATGACCCGCCGTCGTGATGCCCTAACAGGAGCAACTGAAAGAAGTCTCAGGTTGCAGTCATATCTCAAAGCATGTTCAAGAGAAAGTTTCAGGTCTTTAGACTAGTTCAACTCCATCCTCAGGTCTTTTACATGACGTTCAAATTGTGTTATAGAAAGTAAATCCATGTCAGGTCAGGACAGAGTACAATCTTGAGTGTTTGAGCCTAATACTCCCTCTCAATGATGAAAAGGCTTTAAAACAGCAGTACTGGGTGTCTTTTGTAGTGTTGTGTAGGTATCACTAAAGTTATGAACTCAACAAAATGAAGATACAGTCAATGCACTAGATACCCGAAATTTTTCCTCAGAGGCTGGATTAAGAGACTTTGAGCCCATCGCTGACCTCTTTATCATCTGACCAGCCAGGCAGAGAATGCAGTCCAAAAATCGCTGCAGGCAGTGTGATCGACCCAGAAAGAGAGGGATAAGAATTAAGCTAAGTCAGCTTGGACCTAAAGCTGTTCCTCTGCCCAGCCTACAGGAAACATCACAGGAAAATAAAATGGATGAAATAAGACCCAGACACAGGACATCAGAGTCTGTTGTGCCCGTATCTTTACGGAGACTTGGCTCTATTATAGAATGTGCCTTTAGGTTATCAGTAAGCCTGGAAAAGTGCTATATAAATGTCCTTCCTTAAAGTTTTTTACAGTGCATCCTCAGAGTGCTAAGCTTTCCAAATCTGAACTTTTAAGCTCTTTTTTTTTTCCTGGTGGTGATGCAGTTCCATGTTTTTAGGAGGCAATTTAGATGTTCTTAGTCCCATTTGTGTTATTAATTTTTCATGCCTTGCAGCAATTTCCAAGTTAACAAAACTTTGCAATGCCTTTCTTCACTATCTGCGGGTCTACAAGAAATGCATTTTAGCATTTTCGCATTTTGGCTTCAGTTACAGTTACATCTGTAAAAACATCTAAAACCTGTGTGAATAATTTGTGCATTAAAAACATTTTTCAGACTCACCTTTCTTAATGCAGCCACACATACCAACCACAGAATTTCACTGGACGAATTTGCGGCATTATAGAATTTTTAGAAACACGGTTGATTTTTTTGGAACTGCACAAAACGATCTGACCAATCAGACCACTACATTTGGCATCAAGCACGTTCGTAACTCAAATCGCACACCATTACTAAATATACAGTGATTTGGAAATAGTAAAACAATAATGTTTTACCTCAAACACAAAGCTAGACCATGCTCTGCGTCAACTGGCTCTCTGAAATCATTTTCTACCTCCTAAGATCTGCTCCCAAATCTGCCAACAAGACCTCAAATTGCTTGACTGACATTCTGAAAACGTATAAAAGTGGTCGTGATACAACATGGATCAAACCATGAAATTCTCCCTGCTGCTGCTTTCTCATGAGAACCGAATGTACCCAGAATCTCACGTTCTTACAGGACCAGCTAATCATGTCTTGATGTCAACTTCATTTTTTCTTTTCACAGTGTGTTTTTTGAGGCCAAATTTCCTGCAAAAATGCAACACATACAGTGTGCACATACAGTACACGGCAAGTTCAGATGCGGAAAATTTGTAAGTTTGTTTACTTTTTCCATTACGCGTTTGGTATGTGGGGACATTGAAGACCACAAGGGTCAGTTATGAAGAAGAAATAATGAAGTCTGCATGGCAAAGTGAAATTACATAAAAGTTAGGCATAAAAAACAGAACAAAAAATTCTCTCACGAAAGTATAAAGTTTGAAAAACTAGGAGTTGGTACATCCACAAACGGAGAACAGAGGCAGAACAATGAATTACGTCACTGAGAGAGATTTCGTGCCTCTTGCATTTTAATGCTTATATGACCCTGAGGAAAGGCTGCTGGTAATGTTGCAGTGGAGCCACTTTTTGGTGAGCTTCATGTCGAGACAAAACTAACATTCCTTATTAAAGAAACTGCCAGCATGAAACATTAGTCTGTAGCTATTATTAGTCAGTGCAGAGAAGACTTTCCAGTTATAGGTGAAATGATCTTGTGGTAAAATGTTTTTAGTGACATTCTAAGGCTCATAGTTTTCTCAAGTCTGCTCCTTACTGCAGACGCTAATTAAGATGGCACATGCTACAGTGTTTTCTTTCTATGGCCTGAGGCTTTCTAATAAAAGGGCCACTTCAAACAGCTAGCGAGCTTCTAATTAAATTCCTCCACAAATTAATGAGACAGTGTTTACGCCTCCATGAGACGATTAGTGATACGACCAGAACTGTGCTCCAATGATACCGATGTTTAGTCCCAAACTGGCTCAGTGAAGCCCTTATTGTATTACCTCTCAAGAGCACCTAAATGATATGCAAATAGTAAAAGCTAATGTTCTTCTGTGAGCAAAACATTGTTGAAGGCCACTATAGGACAATAGACACAAATTGTCTCTCTGTATTTACCGAAGATTTTCTTTCTCATACTACTGGGTGGCTAAAAAATAAAAATGCCCCTGGTCGTGTTTGCTATAACAATATCTGTATGACTTTAAGAAAACATTTAGTATTTTTAAAGTTTTTGCCTTAAGGTTAAAAAGACCTGTATGTTTACAATGTTAATCATCAATAAATAGAAAGTGATGGTTTAGGGAAAATAATGTCTCTTAGATGCTTAAAAAAAAAGTCATGGGTGCTGATATAGGACGCTTGGATAAGCAGGTGACCTATATGCTGAAAGCTACTGGAGTGACTGGTTTGAGCCAACCCAAGACCATTTCCTTTGTGGCAATGCCAAATGCTCTCTCCCAGTTTTTCTGCAAACTTTCTTTACTATCCAATCCAGTAAATGCTAAAATGTCAAAAGTATATCTGAAAAATAAGAAGTCTTGCTTCCACAATATTCTTCTGTACAAGTGAAATTAGTTTCTCAATTACCATTGGAGGGAAATGTATTCTCTCACAGCTTATATTGGAAAGATTATGTTTTGGGTCACTCGGGAACATATCAGTGGTGTTTTGCTCTCATTATATCCTTACAGAGGTTATGATTCTGGTGTTTTGTCAACTCTGGAATTTTAAAACGTGTCTAAATCTGCCCCTCTGCAATGTAATTTAAAGTTGTTTTCCATTTATATGCAGATGATACATGACTGTATTTCTCATTCAAACCCACAGGGAGTGGCAACCGAGTTCCACTCTACATACCACAGACCTAAAAAATTGAAAGCTGACAAAATAAATTACTGGGCTTTAACACATTTCCAACTAAATAAAGTCCAGTCAGTCAAAAATAAAAAATTTATTATTATCATTTTCTAGTTTATTATTATGATGATTATTATTGCTTGAGTTCTCTTCGGTCTGCCTCTGAGTCTGCGTCTGTATCTCTGTCTATGGTGTCACCCCGTCTGTTTGTGAATCTGTCTGTTCAGTTCAGCGTCTTGTCTGGTTCCCTGTGTCTGGGTTTCCTGTTTTATTGTGAAGGTCTGTGTCTTATGTGAGTGTGCTCAGTTTACGTTTCCCCTGTCTCGTCAGCTGTGATTTCTCCCAGGTGTGTTCCCCTCCTGTCTCTCATCCCTTGATTACTGCCGTCTGTGTATTTAAGCCCTGTGTTTCTCTGTGTCAGTGTCGTGTCGTACCCTCAACTAGCTGTGTGGTCTGCTTCCATGTTTCTAGTGTTTAGTCACCTGCTCCAGTTTAGTGTTTCTTTTCTAGTGTATTCATGAGATATGCCATGACAATTTTCTCCTTCCTCAGTTTGTTTTGTAATTATTTGTAGTCGAGCTACAGACCCACTACATATTCAGCAGCCTCAATAACGAAGTATTTTTCACAGATTACAGCATATCTCATGAATACAGTCTTGAGAGTGTACAGGGCTTTTTATAATACCAACATCGAGTGTAAGTTAATAAACTATATTGCAGGAATAGGACTTAGTTTCTGGTTACGGAATAGAACAATGCATTCTTCCATGTATGTGCATTTTAAGTGAATTGTAATTAATCACAACAGGATGCTTGGAGACTCCACAGGGTCGTATCAGTGGAATCAAAAAGCTAAGTTTTGCCTCAGGCCCCACATGGGGTTTGAATCACCTCTGGACAAAGGACTGGAAAGTTGCCACCCATTAAGAGCAGTTTTTAAGTTTGTTGTTATTGAATCTTTACAAAGGAAATTTTTATCGTAATCTAACGCAATTAAGGTCTATCAACTTTGCTGGCAGTCCCTCATCTTCAAACTGTTCCATGGGTTTCACTAAAATGTAAATCTTACAAGAAGCCAGGAAAATGCTTGGACATTAAATGTACATGTGTATTTATCAGGGGAAATGTCACGTTTGTCAACATAACAAAGCGTCAGGCTTACAAATTCTAATTATAGCTTTAAAATGTTCCTTCCATGCTTGGAAATGATGAAAAAAGGAGCTGTGTGTCTTTGAGAGATAAGAAGAAAGCAGACACTGACATTAAAGATATATAGTGAATGTTACAGTTCACTTAAACTGGTATTTGCTTTCAGGAAAGGAGAAGTGAAAGCAGAATATTAGGCTACATTTTCTTCACCACTTTGGACCAGACCTGCCACAACTCAGACCTTTCACAGCTTGTTTGGTATCTGACATCCAATCCCATCGGTCTCATTACAGCTCGCAAGGCTGTTGTTGCGACGTGACAGAACGAGAGGAGGTGCCGAGCGGTTCAGGTGTTGTCGTGGCCAGTATGAGAACTGCATTTGTTCTGGACTTTGGCCTCTCCAGACGCCACATCTCGACTTTAAAAGTTCACACACAGCAAAACAAACGTTGTTGCCAGGACCTCAGTAAAGACATTGATTAAAGTATGGGGTCACGTCTCAACATTTTCTGGATTTTTACACGTAATACTTAAAAACTTCTTACGCAAAAAAATAAAGAAAATAAAAAAATGACACAATAGTTTCTATTGAGAACATTTGAACATTTACGCGTAATTTCTAACATGTTTTTTGTTGCAATTTTTACGAATATATGAATATAGTACAGGACTGTACTGCTGTACACAATAACACGCATTAATGCCTAACACGTCCATGTAGTATTTCAACAGGAATAAAACTTAAGTGATAAATATAAGAAAGTGAATATGTATAAACCCTGAGCGCAGTCGTATTTTACGCACGAGGTTCGCGAGGAGAACTTTCTCCTAAAGCACGGTCGTATAGCAACAAAAACAAGTTTAAAAAAAGAACCCGCATACATATACACATACAAACTTTGTCTTATTTGTCTTACCTTTTCTGCAAGACCCAAAACGGACCAGGCAGGAGAGCAAAACTGCGCACAAAATCCACCACTTGTTGGAGAGAGGCATGCTGCTGAACGGGGGGCTGGTCCGCGCGGAATGTAAAGTTCAGAGGGAAACTTCAACAAGTTAAAGTGCTGTAGCGCGCGCTCGCGATTGTGCACGTGTATGGGAGGGTGAGTACTTCCGTTTGATAACACTGAGACTGTAGACACTGCCTACGTCACTGAAGCTCCCAATAATTTCCTGGGATATATCGATAGAAGGGAATAAACTCTGACTCATAACACTTACAAAGAATTGAAATGGATTGTATGAAGATGGGAATGTTTGATTATATCTCTTATCATGTTTCTCAAATAAATAATGTTACATAAATGTAATCATAACAAGAGTAATAAGAGGGTTGGCCAGAAACTTTACAGCGGGAGAAAATCCATCTCTCTCACACACACGCTCATGGAGCTCATGAACTTGCATCAAGCCGGTTGCATCTTTGCAGCTCCTCAAGGGCTGCAAAGATGCGACACATATTCATCTCCCTGTGATGAGAAATTTTCATCTGAAGTGCATTACAGAGCCTCAGCTGTCTGCTTCATGCAGAAAACGTGTACCTGAGCCTTTGGAAAGATTCTGAAACACTTCTTCTTCCAGCGCCTCCAGGCCTCTGCTGGTGACACAAGCTGTAATTGAGCTTTGAGTTGGCTCATATAGCCTGAAATTACAGTCTGCAAGCCTCTTTTTCCCACAAATGTTCATAACTTGGATGGATTCATTACACTGCATTAAATACCCCAGTGGATTTATGTACAAAGCACACTTTGTTAAATGCAGGTGGCTGCACTGCTGCCAAGGCTGAGGATTTGAGTCACAGTTGGTGCTTTGACAGTGCTTTGACTGTCACATAGAACACTTTGGTGGAGATGTTCTTTATCTGTCAGAGATTAAAGGTGTTTGCCCTGTGCTGTGAACACTTAAAACCCTATGTTGTTTTAGGATCCATCCATTCTCTTCAGCTTATCCTTATCAGGGTTGCAGGGGGGCTGGAGCGTATCCCAGCTACTATAGGGAGAGAGTATAGTACTGTACTGTACACCTAACGCAGAGAGACAGGCAACCATTCACACTTATGCCCAATTTAAAATCACCAGTTAACACGTTGACATGTGTCTAGCATGTCTTTGGACTGTGGGAGGAAGCCGGAGTCCTCAGAGAGAACCCACGCAAACACAGGGAGAACACGGAAATCCCACACAGAAAGGCTCGGGCCAAACTCTGCTGCACACCACATCTCATCTGCTGTAAACTGGAAACATTTCTTTTAAGCTATGGAATATTCTTTTCAGGTTTAAAAATATTTTTTATGCAGACATTAGTTTGTTTAATGTCTTTTGTTAAAATATTCCCTTGACTCTTCCATCCTTTCACAGGGCATAGCTCAGAGTAGCACAGGAACAGAAAATAGCCAAAAACAAGATTTATTTATTTTTACCTAATTCTCAAGTAAATTGAATAATGTTGTGTTTTTATGTCTTGGTGTTTTCTGGAATGCTATTATGTTTTTCCTTTTTGTTGTTATAGTTCACACCCTCAGGGCCATTATAGATAAGCACAAGGTGTCCTTTGGTATTGGTGCCTTAATGCACCACTCATGGCGATACTGGTTACAGAGAAATGGTCTTCTCTAAAGAGGTGATAAAATCCACATTAGGGTTGACAGAGAGGTGACAGCAGAGTGTATTTGTCAGCCAGGAGATTACACTTTGTGTCCTGTTTATGAGTTTTATGTTTGCTGCGTTATTTTGCTTTGTTGTGACTTTTTGATCCACTGATTGCCCCCCCCCCCCCCCCCCCCCCCCCCCTTACTCTTGCTTTTCATTGGATGTTTAGGCACCAGTTGTTTTTCAGGTGAGGTTTACACTGTAAAACTATTTAGATTAGGTTCAGGAAATGATTGTGATTCAGGTTCAAACATGCCATGAAACATGAACACCGACAAAACATACTCTGTTATTTTAAATGTGGTGGCAACTGGTGTGATTTTGATCAGAACAGAAGTCTGACCAATGAGTTTGAATCGCTGAAAGAACAAATGTAGAGCTCAGGTGATTCAGCATGACTCTTTCTCTGGCTTTTCTTTCAGGAAACTGTTAACAAGGAAATGGTTTGTGAAAATACTGAAGCCTTAGAAACTGGTGTTAATGACTAATCTGTGCATAGGAGACATTTGCTTGAATGCTACAACCATAAACACGTCATACTACCCAAAGGCTTGACTAGAGAGTTGGGCTTTTAGACAAATATGTGTTATAAATTTTGCAGTTGATCAACTGAATTACGTTAGTGTTTAGAAAGCAGGTACTATAAAAAAAAAAGAAGCAAAAAGTAAATTGTCATTGTTCCATAACTGACTGATCCACTAAAACTTAGAGCTCTCTCCAGTCGCCAAGACAAACTTTTTTTTCCGAACAAGACTTTAACAGCGGGTCATAGTTCAAGTCCTCAGAACAGCTGGAAAAATCTTTGCAGGGAAAGTTAATATTTGTTTCTTCTCCCCAAAGGTTCTCTGAGGTGCCATCAAGCCAGCCTCCTAAACCCCAGTTGCTCCCATGGAGCTCATAAACAGCCGGCAGCAGGATCGTGGTCAGACTTGGTCAGCTCCCTGGAGGGACTGCGTGGAAGTTTGTGTGTGTGTGTGATGCAAAATGGGAAAAGTGGAAGATTTTTTTATTTCACAATAAAATGATGAAAATAAAACAAACCAAGATAGTTGAGGGTGAAACTCCTATGGAGATGCTATTAACTGTATGACTAAGTGACATTAACACACCCTTAGTAAACTGTGACTATTTCCTTTTTCATAGACCAATGTCATTGTGTTTTCACATAGATTCAAAACACATTGTTCATGTGGTTCAAGTGAATGCATTTTCATTAATATAGATTGAAAGATTGATGTGTTACATTAAATGAATCATTCATGTGCTCTTTTATTTTTCCTTAGCAACTAGGAGTGTGTTTGCATCCTCCCCATTTTGTTTGTTTTTAGAACCCCACCCTCATTCTTATGGTTTATTCCCTGAGGCTTCTACTATGAAGAGAGCTCAGCATGCTCCGGGTATCTTTCCATTATCTGGACTCAGTTACCATAAAATGGGTAATCAGGATAAGTGTCACTTGAAGGTGGTTGTCAACTCTGTAAGTTAACACACATGAATGGGGAGGTGCCAGCAGTGTCTGACCAGTCACAATTATAGGCAACTGTATTGGCGACGGCACAAAGGAAGATAAAACTATTTCATGGGGGGCGGGGGTGAAGAGGTTAAGCACATAATACAGACTGAAAGCACCACAGCAGCTGCAGTCAAGGTAGCTACAAGAGTGTGTGTGTTTGTGTGTGTGTAAGAGGAAAAGCTCTGCAGTTTAGTATAAAAAGTGCTGTATGAATGTGTGTTTGCTTTAAGCTCTTAAGACTGAAAAAGAGCTAGTGTCATAAGAAAGTTTGTCCTATTTCAGAACCTGATCTATCATCACCCATTACTCTATCACCCATTGTTAAAATTAATTTTTAAATGTACATAAGACCGTTTTATTTTCGCTTCCTTCAGCTGGAGCCTCTGTGGCGCTCTGTGGTTTGAGAGCAAAGAATAAATATGTCAATAAATGCAGTCTTACAACAGGCCATGCACAAATTAGCCTAGCCACAAGTAGGTGCCCTGTTTTGTATTAATGCTTATAGCTCAATGAAAATGCTGTAGAACAGTTTTCAGCAAACAGGACAATAAAAAAATAATTTATGCTCATTGAGGAAACACAGAGACTTTAGACAATATTTCAAAAACAGACACTGAGGGATCATCCAGGCGTGGTGATCCTATTTTCATGGTTAGTGAGTTGATGGTGATGTCATACCTGCTGATCTCTAATCTGGAATATAACCTGTTCAAAAAAGAGGTTAGTTTTGCAGCATGTTACCATGGCAATGTAACCTTATAAGTAGTGCACCACCTTCTTTATACAAAAGCCAAGGTTAATCCTAAAGTTACCTGGATAAGTCGATATCCTGCTTCAGATTACAGACCTCAGGTCTATCCAACCTTGATTATAGTTGTTTCACAGAAGAATATCCACAGACCAACTATACACAACGACCAGCAACAATAGCAGACAGAAGTGAGGAACTAGCTAGTGAACCAAATGTAGAGCCCAATGTTCATCTGCTGGTCTGCACAACAGTAAAAAAAAATTAAATACTGATTTTTTTATTAATTTTTTTGGCATAGCACGTGAACCAACCACACTAAAAGAGTGTGTATAATATATTTCAGTTGCGTATATGCAACAGGAATGTTGCAATCACACCAGATCTTTATGTCATACTTGGCTGGTTTACAAGACATACCAGCATGTGCCTGTGAAAGCTGCCAGCTGTTCATTCCCACAGAAATCGGTGCCAGTGAGATAGTATCAGTAAACTGGGCTTCAAACATTGTGCGTAAGCGGCCTCCCTGTCTGCTCCAGTTGTACGTTGGGATACACTGAATAGATCTGTTAGTTAGGATATATGAAATAAATCCCAACTTTAAAGTTATATAAAGTCACATATATGTATGTATGTGTATATATATATATATATATATATATATATATATGAGTTTAGCTAAACTATATATATATAGTTTAGCGGAAAAAAGGGCGAGAGAGAGGGTGAGAAAAAGAAAAAAAACCCCTCACGGCTCCCAATAAGGAGCCGGCTCGCGTCGTTCACTTCAGAGAGCCGGCTCTAAGAGCCATTTCGTTCGCGAACGACCCATCACTAGTGTATATATATATTAGGGGTGCAACGATACTCGTATCTGTATTGAACCGTTCATACAGTGCTTTCGGTTTTGTACGGATATGTATCGAACAATACAAAATTTTTAATTTTTTTTATCAACTTTTCTTCTGACGATGCTGTCTGTGTTGAGCGCTCAGTGGATCTGCGTTTGACTACTCCGCCTATGCTGCACTGTCGAGTGCAGATCCACTGAGCGCAGCACAAGCTAGCAAGACAGAAGCTAAGCTCGTTGCAACATGGCAAATTGAACCTCCCCCACCCTCATTCAGATCTGGCCTTTGGAACTATTTTGGTCTTCATGTGACGTATGACCCTGATGGTAAGTGTGTCATGGACAAAAGTAAAACAGTATGTCGGATGTGCCACGCAATGCTCAATTACATGGGTGGGAAGTACTGCGTTAGCGCAGTTTGCTCGTTAACGTGTTGACGCCGTCCAGCCCCACGCACGGCGATCCGCGGTAGCTCGTTAACAGAGATTTGCCATGTTGTGGCGTTAACGTCATTTCAACGAGATTAACGCTGACAGCACTAGTGGGAACACAACGAATATGACTGCACATTTACTCCGACATCATCGTAGTGCAAAGACAAGTAGAAGCAGATAAAAACAACAAGCACGCATGCTACAAACTTTACCCGAGTCATTTAGACAGCCGTTAGCACATGATTCTCCTTATGGGGACCTGATATGTTTAATATGCTGCTGAGAATATAACCCAGAAGAAGCGTATAGTATAGCTTTTATTTTGGAAAGAGCCATTTCTCTGTAATAAACTCTCTTTTTCCAAAGATGAGTGATTTCTCGATCAGATAGATTTATTTTTTTATTATTTTGTTGTTTCAGCAAAATTAAATTTAAAAACTGTACTTTTGAGTTAAAATATATATTTATAATTTTAATAAATGACAAATTAAAAAAGCATGAACATTTTTTTGCATCGAAAAAATATTGAACCGTGACACCAAAGTATCTAACCGAACAGAACCGTGAATTTTGTGTATCAATGCACCCCTAATATATATATCTATCTATATCTATATATGTATATGTGTGTATATATATATATATATATATATATATATATATATATATATATATATATATATATATATATATATATATATATGTGTATATATATATATATATATATATATATACACATATATATATATATATATATATATATAGATACATATCATAAGGCCCAACACAGGTTTTCATTACCATGGCTGCACCAAGAGCCACTGAAGGTAGGAAAAAAGGGGCGGGGCATGAAGGGCTATAAAATGTTTAAGAAAAACTCATCCAAGGATGTTGCAGGTCTCGAGTTATTCTTGGCAAATTTGTCATCTTTCTTAGAAATTTGCCACTTTATTGTAAAAAATGGACACATGAATGACTACATAGATACCTACCTTGTTGCAAATCTACCAAAAACAAAACATTTCTAACTTCTCTAATTCAAAGTTTTTATACACAGTTTTAAGCTGGCACACTGAACTTCTCTGAGAAATAAATCAGGCATAACATTCAAAAACTAAAACTTCTTTTTATTTGTTCAGGAAAAAAAAATCCAGCTTTTTAATGAAACAGAATTAGAAAATTCACGATAACAGCAATAATAATAGTAAGCCTCGCCTCTGTCAGTGCGCCCCAGGGCGGTTGTGGCTACAATGTAGCTTGCCATCACCAGTGTGTGAATGTGTGTGTGAATGGGTGGATGACTGAATGTGTAAAGCGCTTTGGGGTCCATTTTAGCATTAAAATTTCATTTTGATTAAAGAACTTACACATACCGGTGGATTAACCATTACAGAAACATGAACAAATCATTTTGGTAATGCTGTGGCATAAATTTACGCTGCAAATATATTCCTAATCGCATATTAACGTAGTTAAACTGCTAATCTGACATTTTATGGGTGGTTAAATTATAAAACTTCAAGCTACTTTGACCATAAAAAATCTTTAATGTTTTACAATTGATTCTCTTTTGTAATTGAAACATCTTTGACCAACTCCACCCCTTGTTTTCTTTCGTCCTAATTGTTGTGAAGGCATGTCCATGCAGTGTGCTAATCAGACAGCTATCACCACCTCTCACTCGACCTTTATTAACAAATGTTCAGAGAAGTTGTTGCACGCTGTTTTAGAAGTTGCCTGGCTGAGTAATCCCATATGGAGCAATATACCCGCCTCTACTCTTGTTTCAGATCGGTTGATGGAAACTGATTACAAAACCAAAGCTAAAGCTGCATTCTCCCATGAAAAGTGGGGTTTCTATTTCAGTTTAGTTTGCTGAGTATGTTTAGCTCAGCTGTGACTGTTTTGTTAAAATATTTCATGTTTCTTACATAGTCAATTTTACATTTTTTAATTTTTCTCTGTGGATTTAGCTAATCGATCTCACTTTTCCCAGTGGACAGAGTTGCTGATGTCCAGTTTCTTCCAGTCAGAAAGACCGGGAAACTACATTTACCCTTCTGTGCTTTCAAAATAGTTTCCCCAGTGATGAATGACTCGCATGCTTCCCTGTCTGTTGAATGATATTCCAGCCACAATGCCACATCATTTCCTTAAACTTTTTTTTTTTATCATTTCTGTGTTTTCATTTCTGCAATCAACATGTGCCAGTCCAGTATTTTGCACATATATAAGTTATAAAACATATCATAATGTCAGTACTATTATTAAAGCCTCGTATTTCAGAAGAACTACGTATATTCAATGTTTTGTTACAGTTTAGCTGTATCTCCTAACCTACAGTAGACGATTCTTTACTGTCAGAAATACGATGCATTTGTTGACTTACTTTGGAGACCACACAAACAAACAGTCGGATTTATTGTAGTGAAGATGCAATAAAGAGACGCCCATTCAGTCTCGATGATGATATTCACTTCTAAGGTTCCTGAAACAAAAGAAACCACACTGGGAAAATAAAAGGCGAGTTATCTTAAGCCATTGGCAGATACACTCTTGTTTTTAGAAAATGAGCCCCGAAGGCAGAAAATCTGAGTGAACAGTCCACAGTCTTGGTACTTAGCCAGTGTGGTGGTTGCTTTGTGCATTTGTTCACATGTGTGGGATGTCAGTGGACAAGAATGTGCCCGTCTCTGAGACTAATCATGCAGAGCCATTACTCACTCTGTTCGGGGAAACAATGTCTCTGTAGTCCCCCACGTTCTGTATGGAAAGTTTAAGAATGAAAGAAAGTAAAAGTCACATGGTCAAATCTGGAGGAAAGCTCTGATGGAATTTTCTTTATGCTAATTTTCCCACGATATCATGACCTCAATATTTCTCACTTGGAACAATGTGTCAAAGAAGAACTCTGACATTAGCAGATGAAAGGATGACATTGTGCTTTGTTCTCAAGGTCTGTCTGGATATCTGTCTGAAGATGAATATAATTTCAGGATTTCACATGTTTAATACTTTGTTTAGAGTATATTTACAAAAGGAATTAAGTGATGAAGTAACATTTTACAAAAATTAAATGTACAGTTGTTTATTTTGCTGTATCTATCTGCATAATAAGAATAAACGTTATTCACCAAGTATATGAATACAGAAATGACCCTCAATGTACTTAACAGAGTAGACAGATACTATAAACAATAACAGCATGTATAGCATGTTTCCAGATTGTTTAATGGTGTAGACAACAAGATGCTGGAATAATTATGGAATAAATAAGGGATGGATAACTGTGTTAAAGTATTTATATGAGAACTTAACAAACATAAATCTTTAATGTGGCTCATGTAAAAGTATGCAAAGTAACAAAGTTGAAAACATGAAGTAAAAGTGGATACAAAAAGAAGAAAATAAAAGGCGCAAAATTAGACAACTCAACAGGAAAAAAGGAAACACAGGACCTGAAATGAAACAAATCCTCAAAGAAGTCAGGAAATAACCAAAGGAGACATGAATACAGAGCGTACATAACAAGTACAAGACAAGAAAAAAAAGGAGACCAAGATGCAAACACAGTATGACAGGTCCTGCTAAATACTAAAAATAGGCATGAACCAGAACACAAACACTAGAACTCATAACTAGAAACTATAAAGTAAAACAGCTGGAGGCACAGTATAACCAGAGTGTTGACTACAGTAACAGAAAAGTCAAATCAGGAATCCAAACATTACAATGAACACAAAAACCAAAACTTTACACAGAGGAGTAACAGAAAATACCAAATAGTAACTCCTATATTAACTAAGGATTCAAAACAGGAAACAAGGTTTTAAACCACGGCCATGACACTGCTGGCTTTCTTTGCTAGACCGCCCGACCGCCTGCGTATGACCTCAACTTTAAGACTTGGATTTTGAACTCTTACTTACCCTCTTTTGTCCTGCTTTTGGTTCCTCTTACCACTGGTTTGCTGAAGTTAGCTAAAAGATGATTCATGGTATAAAACACAAGACAGCTTTACAGCAACCACTGCAGCTGTCATAATTTTTTACTCATACGGTTTTGTCATCCTTTAGAACACATCTTCCCAGACAGGAGGTTGAAAATCAAGGTCCCTAGGATATATCTGAGGGGCTGCTCATAAAAAAAAAAACATGCCACATTTGCAGACTTAATGAGGAGTGAGTAGAATTAAAGTATCCAGAAGTGACAGATTTTGTATAAAGTTAAATCTTTTATTTAAATTATTCATGTCTACATTAAGTTCTTAAATCTGCCTCAACTAGGATTTTTCATACTGATACACATACCACTCCATCCCAGTTCCTTGTGTAGCTATTTTTGATATTTCAGGTACAATGTACAGTGGTTGAGTCTAACATCATTAGCCATTTCCAGTCCAAACTCTTCTTCGATTCCCAAACTCAAACAAACACTGCGGTATCACTGAGAGTTAAAATCTCCAATAAAATAATCAGAGTGGCCGCTCTCCCAGGTATTACAATCATGCTTAACATCCAGGCATCCATGAAAAAGACAGACAAAGATGTAGCAGGAAGTTAGCATGCTAGTTTCTGTCTAAAGATGATACACCATATTCTGACTCAGGGATTTCTTGGGAACCAGGACATATGGTTCTGCTATCTGCTATTTGGACATAAATGAAGAGAGAAAACTAAATAGCTGCGATGTTTGTAGGGTCACTGAAGTTGGGCTAGCTAGCATATAATGGTGTGCTAACTGGTGGCTACCAATGATTAGAATAATGTATAAACAGATGAGGGAAGATGGAGGATAAACATAATTGTTTCCCCTCAATAAAAATGTGAGGACAGGGATTAAAGCAATCATTGGCAGGAAAAAGATATTGCAAATGGACCAAACTTCAGTGAGAAAACCCCTGAGAGGATTCATTTATAACACAAGGTTAGTCATTAATACGCTGCCCTCTGGCTTGGATGACTCGCTATAAAAAAGTCCTGAACAGTGCACCCGCTGAATTTGTTTGTATAGTTTGCCCCGGAGTGATTCTTTTCTGAAGCATTCAAATATATGGCATCTGGAAAAAGGTGAGCCCATGAACTATAGTTAAATTGTAAGCTTTTAAAAACTTGCTGCACATGACTAGTGCTAATAAAACTATTATAAAACTACAGTAAAACACACTAGGAGCCGTAGGTTGGTTGATGTCATCAGTTCTTCCTGCTTTCTCTCCTATGGTCAGCAGGAGGTTATTCCTGTAATCCAAAATGGAAAGAAAAGAATAAAAATCAATTTAAAAAAAATGTCTCCACTGCTTTCTCATTGAGTTCATGGCCACTACTTTCAAGTCTTATTTATTATGAAGACTTCCATTTAGTGTAGCCAAACAGCCAAACAGCATATTCTTTAATGCCTCGACTGAAAAGTCATTATGGCAATAACATCAGCTTGAGGTTTCACAGCAGGAAACTAGAAACAACATAGATAAATGGACAATGTCACGGGTGGCTATGTGTATTTTTTAATATATTTTATTATGTATTGCCGAAATACTGAAGCACCTTCCCCTGAAGACACTTTGTATGCTTCTAAACATTAAGCGTGTGCTTTTGGGTTAGAGGATGTGATACATATAGTTAACCAAAATGTTTGCTCAGCATCTGTGGGTGTTCAGTGGGCTGAAGTCTGAGTGTTTAAAACCATCATTCCTTTTCATTTTCTTGCTGCCACTCTCTGCAGAGGACTTGGATAAAGGCTTACTCAAAACCACTTCATTCTGTCAGATCCAGTTTGGATCAAAGTTCAGCTCAGGTGGGATTTTTTCTGCTGGGTTCAAACGTCACGAGTTCTTGAGTTTGTGACCTAAAAAATATAACTTAGGTAATGACAGTTCAGGGTGAGTGATTTAGCAAATAATAAAGCTTTGATCTGGTCTTTATATTCATTAAAGTGTTATTATGCCCACAAAGTTCAGCTAAAAGCAGCCAACAATTTACATCATATCCACGCTGAGTTAACTCTGAGATCAATAATTGATTTTATGAGTCAGTAGAAGTCATCATTTGACAAAGGAAGGCCCCGTTGGCTGTGAATAAGAGAGGACAGAACTGCTATAAGCACACACTTAGATGGACTGAAATATGTGGTCACTCATCGAAGTACAGAGCATGAGTCAAAGCTACAGAACCTGCTGGCTTTGATGTGAAGCCCCCTCCACAGGATACTGTAACCACCTGGTGCACTTCATTCTGTCTCAGTATAGTTGCCAAAGAAAAAAGAAGCTCTCTTTGTTGTAAAAGGGCTTTAGGATTATTTAAAAAACAAAAAAAATCCCCCCCAGCAGCATGACAAAATATCTGAGGAGGTCACTGTTTTTCTCTGACCCACCTACTGATATGTGTGAAACTATGAAACGGTTGTCAGCACTGATACAGGGGGGTATGAAATAGCTTTCTTACCTGGGGCTGAAATACAAGCTTCTGTTGATTGTATGTCAAAAGGAAATAACACATCATCATATTGTATATTACTGTTTATAGCCTAGTATATCTGTTCCCTGAGTACCATCTAAACCCAGGTCACACCTCAAGTCTCAGCTAAAAATGTGGGGTACTTTAATTGCATCTCCAGGAGTTGATGAGTCATTTTGCAACAAGTGAGAGACATTTGAAAAAACAAACGCAGGAAAAACAGTTGCTTCATTTTTTTTTTTACATAGATATCAAGTTAGGGCAGTAATGGATTAAAGCGTATTAATGGATGCCTTTTAATTAGATTTTCTTTCCTGTCTATAAATATAATTGAAGTTATACAAATGGAACAAGGACAATTCACGAAGCATACCATCCCCACTGCCACCACAAATCCCAGTCTTATTATTGCGAAAGAGCGTTATTGAAATGTTCGTTGCAAAGGCTTAAACAAATAGTCAGCATGGAGACTCTTTTGGATGTAGTTTCGCTATTATATTCTTACTGCTGAGTGACAGTTTTACTCGCTTATACTACACTGTTAAATTGATTGATTGATCATACTTTATTCATCCCGAGGGAAATTGGGTTAAGGCTGCCAGTCGTGCCAGCGCCATTATGTGCTTCAAAACCAAAAGGTTTAATATATGTGGTACAATCACAACAGACATGTTTGAGAGATCAGTTTGTGCGATTCAGATTGGCTGAGGTGCTGCTCGTATGGGTCAAGAAACACTGTGTGTCTTAAAGTTTTGCAGATCTGAATGTAGGACTCAGAAACCAGGAACTAAATTAAAAAGATCACATATCTCAGGGTACACAAATTGAGGGCACACAAAACAAAGATCAGGTCCGAGGCAAGGGAAGTAAAAGTAATTACAAATTGTTGCATACATCACTGTCAGAATAAAACAGAAAGCAAGTTAACACGGAAACAACACAGAAATGGAGAATTGACAGTAAAACACAATGGAACACCATGGAAGTTGAAACAAAGAATGAACCAGATGCAAATAAATAAATAAAGGATACATAACTCAAAACATTTGATCAAAGAACATTATATCGAGTGACATTCACTCGTCACTCAATGGGGCCTTAAACATGTATCCACACATGGTTTTTCTATTGTTCCATCGGACAAGATAGTTTGATAGGTCTGCCTGTTCTCCAAACTACACCCTTCATTTAAAAGTGAAGGGAAGACTTTTGGAAGTATTGTTATGTTAAGCTATTTTAGTCGTTTTTGCAGCACATGGTCCTCTGCATGCCTTACAGAATGATTCTGTTCAACACTTTAACTTGAGCTAATGTTAAAGAAGAAGACTTGAAATAAACGGAAATCTAAATCTATTCAAGTGAGCCAACGTATGTCACACTTAACTGTACCTGAGCACAGCGCACGTGCACTAAAATGTACAGGTCAGAATCTTTCTGTCAGATTTTGTAAAAGGTGAGAAAAGTAGTAAATGTTCAAATTCAGCGTGTGATGAAACATATGGAAAAACACCTGTTACATTTTTTAATTATTTTTTGTTATCATTAGAATCAGTAGTTTTCAATCTCAAGTATCCCCTTAGTCATGTATATGTTAAACACTTGTGATGTGAAGCAATCAACTTTCACTCATATTTCCTGTCAATCAAAAGACACAAAACAATGTTGGAAATGGAAGCTCAAAACTGCATGTGCCACGCACACAGGTTACAGGTAAAACACACAAATACACATGATTCTCTATTTTTAATAAATCGTTTTCCATTAGTTGAACTTTTCCAATTTCCTTGTGCTGTGTGGCAACTGCGGAAGTTACCCTGAAAATATCACTGCTCTAATTGTAGTTCTACAAATAATATCTTTTGTTGTATCTGAAAGGAGTTCAAAGAAGGACTCTTTCACTTCGTGAAGAAAAATATATTTCTCTCAGCATGAACATTTTAGATTGCAGACTCACATTAAAGCAAGAGTCCACGGGAACTTGATTAAAATGGATTTACGTACTAGGCTAATGTCAAACAAAGGACCCTACGGGGATTTCAAGCTCATGCAATTACTTCATAAAGAAATAGGTCTACAAAGGCTTTGCTGCACAATTAAGGTCCTTGTTCTATCCCAAGTTATGAGTATCTGATTGTGGTTACAGGGCAAAAGAAAAAGCAGCAGACTGAATATGAGACATGACAGAAGCATTCATAAAGTCAGTAATTTTAATGATTATTCTGACTTTTCAGATGATGCAGCAGGCTCACTTTGAAGAAACTCTAATATCCAAAGCACAGCTTCCAAGCTAGACGCAGAAAATTTCCCACGCACGCATCAATGTTTCTGTTTTACTTGCAGGCATCTGTTCTTGAGAAGAATTCTCTTTTTATTGTTTTTTTTTACCTGGGAGACTGAGGAACTTTCATGGGTGTACCCGCTCAAGATCAATCATACTTGCACAAAATGAACTTAAACTGCAGGTTTTTCTCACACTCTGCTCACCCAGAACTGATAATTAAGCACATTTTACCCCCCAAAAGATACATTTAATTCCATATTTGATACAATCATTACAGGCCGGCAGACCAAAGAGCACTACAAGCTCAGGGACTAATAATAATGCCTTTCTGTTTAAAACTGAAGAGAACATTTTTATGTCTGCTCTCTGGAAACATGGGAAACATTTTCTATGAACACCTGTTTCCACTTGAGAGGTTTCTTACATTTTTAATAATTCATAATTTTTTTATTCTGCAAGGCTAAAACGATAACATTTTAGAAGGACACTCTCAGTGCTGAGAGTATTGAGCGGTAACAGGTTATGTTCTTTTTCCATATTTCTCGAGGAATAAACATATATTTGAGAAAATCTCATCAAATATTCAATTAACAGCATTGCTGTACATGTAATAACATAATTTTCAGTAAAAGAAGTACACAGAAAGAAAAGCTAAATAGAAAAGAAAAACGAACAACATATATAATTAAAAGTGACAAAGAGTCACCTTAAAGCTGTAATGATCACAGACTGGAAATGAAAACTGGTATTACAAACTGAAGAGATACACGAGAAGTTTCTGGATTTCCACATTTGTGTTTTGTGTAGAACTGTATAAGACCAAATAATAATATGCAGAAACATGGGTATGTGTAATGTATATGGGTTTGGCGTAGCTGTTTGTAGTTATGTATATTCCTGTCTCAGAGTGACACTGAAAAACTAGTTCATGCATTTATTACTTGGCTGGACTAAAAACTCCCTGAAAAACCTTCAGTTGATCCAAAATGCTGCAGCAAGAGTCCTGACGGGGACTAGATTCTGGGCTAAATCCAGAATTGAATTTAAAATCCTGCTCCTCACATACAAGGTCTTGAATAATCAGGACCCATCTTATCTTAATGACCTTATAGTACCATATCGACCCATTAGAGCACTTTGCTCTCAGACTTCGGCCTTACTTGTGGTTCGTATTAGTTCCCTTGGTTCCCTTTTTAGAATAGGAGGCAGAGCCTTCAGTGTTCAGGCCTCTCTTCTGTGGAACCAGCTCCCAGTTTGGATTTAGGACACAGACACTATCCCTACTTTTTAAAATAATTGTGAACCAATCCTGAATGTTGCTTCAATTAAGGTTTGCAGGCATTTATTTATGTGCAGTTCTCCTGAGGTCCTACCACAGCATTTCAGTCAGGGTGAGGTCCAGACTTTGAGAGGTTCATCGCAACAAATTGATTCCTGCTTTGTAGGTAACCACACTTGAATGCAATGTTTCTGTTTTGTAGACGTGCTCACACTAAACAATGAACATTGAGTAAATAACAACACTTGGCTTCTACTTCCTGTCGAAGTGGGGTGTAGTTACAGTATCTTTCCACGGGCCATGCATAGAGTCTAGTCACTCGGTGCATGGCGGTGAGGGTACAACAAGCATGTAGATGAGATAGAGCCAACACAGAGAAATACTGAAAGCACACACACACACACACGCACAAACAAAGTAATGAACTTAAAATAAGAACTGGCACTCAATAAAAAACAGAATTCGAAATCTCAGACACCACATCAGTACAGTAATGCAAACTGACACCAAAACTCAAACTAATGAGTTAAATGAGAACTATAACTCAAAAAATACAAGAACGAAAACTTAGCATTACTAGATAAATGTAATTAATATGTCATATAGAAATAATATGAATATAAATCATCGATGTAAATAATAATCAAAACAAAACCTCAAATAAAACACACTGGCCTTTGACCGTGACAGTATTTTATATCAGCCTCATATCTTTATGGGAGACGTTTGCTGTTGATAACAACTGCCAAGCTTTGGTTACACACAGAGTGTGTCACTGTGTGACACACCATGCAAAGATATTTTTTCATTATAATGCTTCCTACAGTACTTAAGACATCAAGAATCATGAAATAACTCATATAGAATAATGCACAGTAAGCAAAAAAAAATATTTTTAACATTTCCAGTTTCTAAAAGTTACTGTTTACTTCAGTAATGTATTGAATGCTTTCAATTAAGTGAATAATGGCAAAACCCACTAAACCTCTCAGTTAAGCAAAGACTAGCTGAGGTAGGTCCATCACTACTGTAAAACACGAAGGCCAATCACTCCGAAAAGTTTCAAGAACTTTGATCATTTCTTTAAAACTGGACTTGAAGAAACTTTCAAACATTATGATGAAGCTGGCTCTAATGAG
Source organism: Neolamprologus brichardi (assembly GCF_056152115.1). NCBI lineage: Eukaryota > Metazoa > Chordata > Actinopteri > Cichliformes > Cichlidae > Neolamprologus > Neolamprologus brichardi. The sequence continues at coordinate 4,071,766 of NC_142119.1, read as the reverse complement.
GACTGCCCCAGGAAAGTAAGAGCAAGAGTTCCCTCTGCTGCAGAAGAAAAGTTCAACAGAGTCACCAGCACCAGTGATTGGCAGCACCTGAGATTAGAGCCGTGTGAAGGCCCCAGGCGAGCTGGCTCTCTGTTTCCTGTTACAGGTGCTGTGCCCGACCACATGCTGTGCTGATCCCGTTCTTTTGGCTCGCTGGGCCAGCTTCCAGTTTTCTCTGAGGTAATGCCTTGATTGGTGTCTGTTTTTTGGTTGTTTTTTTTACCTGACAGGATGAGCATGAAACCCAGGCTTTCTCAGTTTGTTTCTCTCTCTCCCTGCAACTCCGGCACAGTGCATCCTCTTTTTTCCATTATGTCTTTTCCTTCCTCTTCGAACCTCATACATTTTGCGTACATATGGCTCTCAACAGACAATGTCAGATTTACTCACTAAATTAAAGAGCTGATACAGGTACACCCAGCCTGTTTGTGCACAGTGGGAACAAACACTTTCAAAAAGACAGCGACTGGAAACATTCCTCCAGGCTCTGAAAAGTGTTTTTGACCAAGACACAGAGAGCTGGAGTTTGTTGCACTAGTTTTGCTTCCCTTTCAGTCACTACCTACTGATTCCTAGAGGTTTGCAGATCGATCCAAATATCAAACAATATTAATGCTGGTATTAGTATCAGAACTATAGACAGGCACATCTACATTTCAGGCCTCAAAAAACCCAGATTCAAAATAAACAAAAAGTTCTAAAGAGTGTTTTGTTGTGTTGACTAATTATTTTGGAGAGTAAGAATTCAGCTCGTAAGTCATGACACACTGCTTTCCTCTCCATAAGGTGCCTTTATAGGTTTCAGTATTTATACTGTTATCAGCAAAACTTCCCCTGTACATGCTTGGTATCAGATCGATGCCAAATAAATAATTATAGCACAGCACTACTTTTTCCTTCCTCACTTGTTTTATGTATTTGATATCTTCAGTATAAAATGTTATGCATATTATATTAAGAATTTGACACAAATGAAGTGTAGTTCTTTTTGGAAAATAGTTTAAAGGCACCCAAACCTGAGCATAAAGCACTTCACTTATCCTGGTATGTACAGTTTGTTTGTACAGTTCCTTGTTTTCAGTAATCTCATATAACTTTATGTTCACAGATAATTGGGTAATATTGTCTCCCTTATGTCTGTGAAGGTTCTCAGTCATCCAGGTCAACGTAGTCTAAGGAGCTTGGAAAGAAAAGCGTCTGGACTTCTTTAAGTTGCTTGAAGACGTTTCACTTCTCATCTAAGAAGCTTCTTCAGGACAATGGTCAATGGATCCCCTCATGATCCTCTACCTAATCATATGAGCCAAGGTGTAAAAACAGGTGTAGGTCACAATCATCCAGGGTTTCGGGTGAGCTCATTGTGAAACCTGGCCCCACCCTATCATGTGGTTTCCTGAGGTCAGATGGCCCAGGATGTGAGTGGGCGTTAAGGTGTCTGGGAAGGGATCTAAAAACTGGATTATAGATGGCAGACAGTTGGTGTCGTAAACCACCGCCTCTGTTCACAGTGGGCATAAATGGCTTCTTTTACTCCTCTATCAAACCGTCTGTCTTCTCTGTCCAAAATGTGAACATTGGCATCCTTGAAAGAGTGACCTTTGACCTTTAGATGCAGATGGACCGCTGAGTCTTTTCCCGTGGAGGTGGCTCTTCTATGTTGTGCCGTGTGTTTATGAAGTGGCTTTTTGGTCTCTCTGATGTAGAGGTCTGGGCATTCCTCGCTACACTGTACAGATTACACTACATTGTCTCCCTTAAATGCTGTTGAGAAAATCCTGTCTGTGTCCGGTAATTCTCCGATCACAGCTCATACACTGAAATATTAGAAATGCATTCACCAGTGTCTCTTTGGAAGTAAAAGTTGTTTTCTGTACAAATCAAATGTGGGGAAAGGAAAAGAAAAAAACTTGAAAGATTCTGATGGCTAAACACACCATTTAAGAACCTGCTAAAAAAATCCTTCAATAAAGGATTCAAACCTGAAGCCAGCCAGCTCACGCAGAAATGCCAAGAGGGAACATTAACCAGTCTGCCTTTGAGCAGGAGGACGTGCCGATAAGGCTGTGCTGAAATAATTACATTACAGGCTGAAATTAGGAGCCGTTCCCTCGACAAATTTTGCCAAATGGCAGCGATTTCCCTCTACCAGCTATTCTGCTCCACTGCTCAATAATAAGCTTCCTTTGAGGTGATGCAATCACATCAGGCAATGCAAATCCACCTCGCTAAGCCCGTTTTAATCATCTCCATCTCTCCACCTCTAAGCTCTGTTTACACGGACAAAGTAAGAGGAGGAAGTGGCATGCAACCTATCTGCTAAAGTGAGATTTGCAGCTTAAATGAAAAGTTCAGTGTCGATATGTTTGCTGTATCTATCAGTGACAGCGCAGATTTGTGCCACCCATGGCTGCACATGCTGCACCTCAAATTGTGGAAGACCGTGCATCACACCTTGCCAATTAGAGTCTGTAAGCCATAAATAGTGTTGCCATAACAGACTCTGAGCTCTTGAAACCCAGAGGTGTTTTGAAAATCAGTAATGGGGACATTCCAGTCTGACAAAACTCTAAAATAGCTGAAGAAACCAGTGAGCCAAACAAACAGCACCTGACAGAGGGAAAAACAAGTTCCGACTGTCTCCCTCTGCTTCTGGACAAAATTCAATAGACAACATCTTAAAATCTTTTTATTTTTTAAAAAAAAGCAAGAAATGGACGAGAAATACTGGACATGTGGAAGCACATTTTATTTGAAAACACACTTATGGCACAAAGAGCTTTCTGGCCGTACCTGCAGTTAGCTGTAATGCCACAGCAAGGGATTAACTCAGTGTTCGCTGGAAACACATGTATCACTCATGTGTAATAATTATATTGCCTTGAATAACTTAGAATTACAGCAACTCAGGGATGAATGTTTAGCAATAAGTACAGTTTTTACTAAGTTAACATTAAACAGAAGCATAGTTAGAAATGTCACTGTCAACACTGAATATAAGAGATGAGGGGTTTTTTTTTATAATAGAGGTGCTGCTGTGCAGCCTCTCACAGCACAGAGACAACAGAGGCTTTATTTAACCCACATAAAGTTCTTATTTCAGAGGCCGTTCTGTTCCATCCTTCAGAAAGCTGTGCAGCTTCATGTAGCAGCAACCTCTGCAGTCTAAAAATGAAGCCAGCACATATGTGTAAAAAAAAATGAGTTCTTCTGTGGCCTGTTGAGCATCGCTGCAAAAGCAGGTCAGTCCCCATGGACTCCAGTGTAAAAACTCCAAAACAAACAGCACTAAAAGCCTGTTTACAGCCTGGTGTGATGGGATAGTTTCTCCCTTCATAACAACTGTAGGGGGTGACTTAAAATTTTTTATTCTTTCAAATGTTTGGATACTGGGAAAGCTTAAAGTTAGGGCCGTGGCTGCTTTCATCGGCACAGGGATTTGAAGCCTATTACCTCCAGTGAAAGTGTTAACTATGTCTAATCAGCAGGTATCTGTGCTTTTGCATTTGCAAAATGCTTCAAAATGCAAAACCACTGGACGAAATCACAGTGGCTAAATCCATGTTTTATATACAGACTGAGAGCTAGATTTGGCATCCCTCTAAAATAAGCATGGCATATATTTTTAGCTCTGGTTTGGGATTGCCTTGAAATGCCCTGTGGTGCATCTGCTGGAACTTTCATACATTGCAAGCTCTGCATCAGAGCTGGAATGTAACCATACCTGGTGCAAATCAGGGTTTTTCTGGGCACGCATACTTCTGTGAAAAGATACAGTCTACACTGCTTATATCTTTCAACTAAGAACTTCTTTAAAAGTGCAATTTGTAAAATTGTTAACAGCTATAATGTATTTTATAAGCTAACCATAATAATTCCCGTATTAACATGAGATAGACAGTGAGTCTGTGTGTCAGAAGGAAGTGCTGCTCAGAGATTTTGTTTCTATTTTATGTATGTTATGATTCGGATTTCTGTTTAATCTTGTTCTGCTCTTCCAGCAGATCATTATGCTAAGTTGGTGCTTTATTAAAGGGTGACTGTAAATGAGGCATGCGATTTGGGTGCTTAGGTAAAAGTGCTATATGCTAACCAGTCAATTTCTTTGCTGTGATCTAGACTAATCCATATGTGCCACATAAGGAAAGGGCAGCTGAGGTACTTTGGATCCAAAATGACTGCTGTGAGAGGAAAAAACAGCTAGCCTTCTAGATTAAGCTTTAAAATCATGTTGCATTTCAAAGCTAAATTTAATGTCCACTGTGTGCAATAAACAAGTGTAAAAATAAAGTGTCAGATTATGCACCATATAAAGATGTTATGGCTGTTAATGACATTGATGGTGACTTGGTGTTATTAATGTAACTTCAAAGTAAAATGTACCCATCGTCTGTCTGCTGTTTGCTGCTGTGTGGACAGAATGAGAGCTTTCTCACTAAAAGCAGCAGTCTGCTTCAGGTGCCTGTTAAAATGAGTTAATGGTAACACTGAGAACTGATGAGTTAAAGAGATATAATGATGGACTTAAAGGTGAGTGCTTTTCAAAATATGAAATAGAGTTTTGGCACGCTGACTTTTTCTGAGTATCAGCAACCTGTCAAGTTGCACTTTTTGATAAATACCTTTCGCTTGTACTGCTTTGGAAAGAAGTACTGCATGTTAAGAGAATCAATCAAACATTTTTCTACCTCCAGTTTCACACATGACCTTACTCAGGGGGAAAAAAAACCCTCATATTGCATGGAGAGTGCTCAGACTTGTCATATATCAATAACGCCATTCTCAAGAGGCCGCCAGTGGTCAAGAAGAAACACGACTCGCTTCAGTCGTGGGGAATTGGACGCCTGCGAGGACTATCTTTTATTAAATCAAACAAGACATCCAATAGCTTGTTCTGACATCGCTACACTAAGTAATCTCATGATAAGCTGGAAATAATAACTGCTGCTCCCTGCTGCCTGAATCAGGGTACAGTTAATACCAGCGGGACGCAGAAAACAAATCACACACACAAAATGTGGAGAGGAAATGTTCTCCAGGGGTGACAGAATTTACGGAAATTGCAAAAACTGACACCATGTTGGAACAAGAAGACAACACAACAAGAAAACCTGAGCAAGAACTTTTTACTTAACATTATTAGCTATCACTTACAGCTGCAAAATACTCGTCATGTTCAAGTAGTCACAATAAATGATGTATATCTGCCTGGGGCTAAATCCTCTTTTCATCTTAATATTTTTCTTCTTTTTGCTCTCAGAGTTTCCTGGTGGGACCTGTGCATGCATGCTGTCAGTACTCTGTTGCGTCTCTCATTTGCTACCTGTCACAGGCTTCAGCAACATGACGAATGAAGTAAATAAATAAATCTCTCTCCTCCCCTTTTAAACTCTTTCTGCCCTTCCCCTCCTCCATGTCCTTTCAACTAGATGAAATGCTGCTCAGCCGCTGTGAGATCTATTTTGAGGTTACATTTCCTTGATACAGCTGCCAAGCTTCATCAAGAAGCATTAGCAAGGAAATGAAGTGCTAGAGAGGAAGAGACGAAATTCCAGAATAATCAATGCAGGACATGCAATGCACCTCACTTTTAGGACAAACTGTGGTTAAACATTAATACGGCAGCCATAACAAACCCAATCCAGGCTGAGCCAGCCATGGAGGAAGCATCCATATCACACTGTATGCGACTTAGTGATTCATTCAAAGCTTTGATTTAATGTTAATGCAACTCAAATCTCAACCCCCACTCAAATAGTGCGATGCACATTCTGGCTCTGATTGGGGCAATGAAACCAGTGTTACTAAGCAGTCTTTTAATTGTTCACATCATGTTACTGAACTAACTACGGAGAACATGACCTCGCACAATGGCAGAATGACACAATGACATCTATTAACTTGCTTCCTCTAATGTGGAGGGCTCAAACTCGTGGCCCGGGGACCACTTGTGGCCAGTGTTGGGGAGTAACGGAATACATGTACCGCCGTTACGTATTTAAAATACAAAATATGAGTAACTGTATTCCGTTACAGTTACCGTTTAAAAAGGTGGTATTTAGAATACAGTTACTTTGTTGAAATAAATGGATTACACGGCGGTACTTCCCTGTTTCATATTGTTGCGGGTCAGGACTGTTTGGTTTTGTTTGACAGCTGTGATGTTGTTCCAGGCGGCAGCGTTACGGTTGCCATGGTTACATGGTGACGCTCTCTCTCTGCGTGTTTCCTGGGTGAGAGAGCGCCTGTTGTTGTTGTTGTGCTAAGCTAATAGGCAGAATGCTACAGGTATAGCTCTAAAGAATGTAGCATCATAGGCAGTGTAGTCCGCGCTGCAGGGAGAATGGACTGCCATACACGTTATGTGTCTGTGAGCGAGGGAGGGAGAAAAAGGAAAAGTACGAGCTGTCATCGAGCAGAAACGGGAGCTGGAAGCATGTAAATATAATAATAACCACTGCAGCCAAGAAGAGTGCCTGACGAGCCCAGTTGTAAGTAAGCTATTAAGACTCGACTGTACACCGTGTTCGTGTTTTCCTCCAAAAACAATAAGTTCCGTTGGAGCAGCCTTTCAACGCCTCTCTCTGTCTCTGCTAGCAAAGTTGACCCAGACAACAAAGTAAAGCTAGTTTTTGGCTATGAGCCGACACAGAACCCACCGTATTAGCCAGAGGTCCCTTTACTACGGTTCGGAGCCGCGGACCTTCAGTAACAGTAATAAATCACAGCAATAGTACATTCATGTAGTTGTAAACAGCATGATAATATATTAAGTAATCCAAAGTATTCAGAATACGTTACTCTCATTGAGTAACGTAACGGAATACGTTACAGAATACATTTTGGGGCATGTATTCTGTAATCTGTAGTGGAATACATTTTAAAAGTAACCTTCCCAACACTGCTTGTGGCCCACGTCACCCCTGCTTGTGGCCAGTATAGTGATGTGAAGAAATATAATGCAATTTGGCCTTTGAAGTTACTTTTTTTTGTTAGAGAGGATTTGTTTGTTGTTGAGTGCACTGTTGAAATAAATTCTTTAAAAAGCAAAAAATGATGTAATATTAAGACAAGATGAGCAGAGAATACAAACATGTTGAGGGACTGGCTGTGTTAGCTCAGTGAGAGATTCAAAAACTAATGTGTTCACTTATATCTGCATTTTTATTTTGTTAAATACAAACAACATTATAGCAGAAGTGCTGCCACGTGTCTGGCCAGAACGCAGTGTGTTTATTTGGTAGTTCAATGAAAGGCTTTAGTTAGTTAAAAGTAAGAAAAAAATGTATGTTTACATTTGCAGTTTTGTCTTGTTATACAATATTTTTTTTAAAAAACTAACAAAACACTACATTTTCAGAAACATTTCTGAGTGTTTTCTTGTTTTTTTGGTTGTTTGGGTTTTTTTGTACTACTTGAACACTAAAGTGGCCCTCCAATGAGATGACAGTGGCAGCAGTGGCTCACAGCTCTAATGTGCAGCATGTACACCAGGCCTCTGAAGGTGTCCTGTGGTGTCCGGCTTCTGTGGTTAGGGTTTGTCCCACTCCTATATTTTTATGGACTCTATGTCATACTCTGGTGTGACTGACAGTATAGTTAGTTTCCTGCAAAATATCAGCAAACATAAGTCAGTCACAAAGCTGACACAGAGAGAAAAACCCACTCACATCCACACCTTAATAATATAGCCAGTAATTTCACCTGATCACCACATGGTGTGGTAAACAGAACAACAGGACATCCACACTGGTAAACACACAAAAGAGGACAACAGCTGATGAAGATGGCATTTGGTGTTATGTAGCCTTTGCTCCTACCTACAGTATCTCTGTCAAAGAATCTGGCTTATGAAATAAAAACATGCTAGAAGCAATCGCGCTTCTTAGTTTTCTGTTGAAACTAAACATGTGTTCATACAGTATATGTGTTCATTGTCCCTGGAATAATCTGGACATCTGTACGGAACGTGACTGATGACTGAGTGCTAATGGCTCTAAATTGTTCTTCTGAGAACTCTTGATTCCAGTGAAGTTACTACATGTATCCTACTACATGCATTTTTTTGTACTTTTAACGGCATATTTATATTTTCATAAATTTTGTTTATATAGAACATTTAAAACTAAAGATTCTTGTAACAGAAAAATAAAAGAGTTACTTGAAACCCATCCCATACACAGTCACACTGTTTACATGATTTAAAGACAATCAGACTTGGGTCACTTGGGAGATCTTTCTAATCTTGGTGCAATAAGCTCTGACCGTGGGATGACCCATAAGCAGGAGCAAGACCATTTAAGGTTTTATCTAAAGGTTTTTGAAAAGCTGTTTATATTAATTATTGTGGGGTTTTTTTTAAAAAAAAAAATAAACTTACGACTATGTGCTGTGCAGATTGTCACAACCAATATGGAATTATGTCTTCATTTTAAATTGGATGGTAGATTTAGCACAAAAAGTTTGGGTATATTGCTACAGGCAGGGGATATTAGCGTTCCCAGCATGATTAGCATATTTGATGGAGAGGTCCCATTAAGGTGCAAATAAGGAATATCTTCAAAGTGACCACTTTGGCTGATTTATGAAGGTAGACAGCATGTGTGTGCCCCGGAGAAGAACAATGTATTTTTACACTAAGGACAAAATCACAGCGTGACTTTGAAAACTGCTGCAGAATTCTGTGGAAACAATAGCCAGTAGAAAATAATGAGATCGTGATAAAAACACTTTTTGTTTTGTTTTTTTAAATTGCAAAATCATAACACCCAAACAAGCTGTTAAACCTTTTTAATTAAAAAGAAAAAATAAACAAATCCCTTAAAATTCCCAATGCTAATCATTGTTATTATATTAAAAAGAAGGCCAAGTGTGATTATGAATAGTAAATAAATGCTCTGGACAAATATCCACTTGTATTTGTAACCAAATTTACATTTATAACAATTCCTTAATATTGAAAATATTTGGGGATGGTAGTCTTATAAACTGTTTAATAAAAATATCTCCAAACCATCTTCAAACCATCACTAGATAAGATACAAAATAAAGCAAAATATCCAGCTACTTTTTTGAGTTTGGCTTCACCTTCTGCACTGCGGATGGGACTGAACCCTCTCTTTGTATTTGCTTTCAGAATTCTAAGCAAATCAGAGTCAAAATGAAAGAGGCACATTTTCATTTCAGATAGGTTTGTTCTTTATAAGGAGTATGACGTGACGAGCACACCAGGACCGTCAAGTAAGAACATCAAAGAGCCGTTGAAAATGGGAAGTTGATTGGATAGTTTTTTGGTTCTTGCTAATTAGCTGCCTGGGCTTTGCTATATTATCACACTTATTCACATTTCATGGCATCGTGAGAATGTGATGCAAAGCACCATTTCATTTTTTTTTACACTTTTTTTTCAGTCAGCTTTTGCAAACATGTTTAACTGAAAGCAATTGCCCATTTGCAACAGAATTCCTTTCATCTTTCTAATACGGTGGTATCTCCAGGGACAGCAAACTTAATATTTCATACTTTTCCTTCATCGCGTGCATGTGTTTGTCTGTTTCCCACAAAGACTGACAAACACACAGAGCGATAGAACTGGGATCAGTGCCTGCTGGTCGGTGGCCGTGCACAACTTGGAACAGAGAGTTGATATGCTGCTCATGGGGCCAGTTGTTGGCATCCAGTATGAGATGCAGACGGCCTGCAGTTTGCTGGCTAACACCCACTTCACACTCTCCCAGTGGCACTAAGGATTAACCCAAGCCCTTTGGCTTTCCTTCAGCCAAGCTGCTATCCAGTGGGAAAACAAAACCCGGTTGACACCAGGTTAAAGGAAAAAATATTTTTACATTCAGGGTACATTCAAAAAACCCTTTTGACTTCTTTGTTTTATTTTCTTGACCATGACTCACTTTGTGCCTTTAATAATGTGGAGTTTTCTCTTAAAATGAATATTTCTGTGATTGTTGATGTGTGCAGGAACAGCCTGACATGCAGCTTCTTTTTAGCTGATGCTTTTTATCTGATATGTTGAATAGGGATTTTCCTCCCCCAGTAAACAAGCTATTAGTAAAAGCTTTTATCAAGGTTTAAAGTTCAAAAACATCTAAAGAACTGGTAAATAAGAGCAATGAGGTCCATGAAACATATAGTGTGCTCTGGCCTTGTTACTTTAAGATTATCTGACCTTGACACCCTGGAAGCCAGATGGAAATTTTGTAATGTGTGTAACAAGTTGTGTATTTTACACTAAACCATAACCTGGTTGTGGTTTAGCACAAGAAAAGCTACTGTTTTACAAAGTTAAAAATTACTGTGACCTTGTGCAATGAACCTGTAATCGTTTTGCCTCTGAAATGGTTGCTTAGAGGTAGAGCTGTGCGATGTGACGAGATATATCGGAGCACAATGTTCAAAAATCTGTCATTAATTTTGTGCTGTTGCTAAACACACTTTTTACTGCAGTATTTTTTTCATGGCTTTAGATAACAGTTTGCAGTAGTCACCACAGAAGGACCGTCTCATTTAGCAACAAGGAGCTTGTTGCTAAATGAGGGGCTACTTTACATCTGTAGCATGGACATGGAAACGGTTCTGTGCAAACAACACGTATAAAACGATACAGACTTGTTTATATTATGAATGTTGGGCCAAAGTAATGAAAGAAATCTGCAAGTTAGAAACAGATATGTGAGTGAGCCAAACAACACATCCCTGTATGAGCTTAACGGGCACTTCATTAGAAACTGGACACTCTGCAGTCGATGTTTTCAGACAGGCTATTTTCCTGACAACTATACAGGAGCAGTAATGACAGCCTCGGGGAAGCTGTTGAGTCATGGGGACTGCATGAAGCCATCTAGAACATGTCACTATGGATAACACCATGTAACAGCCAGGTTTACTTCTTTTTCAGTCATTTCATTTAAATATATAAATATCTAAATATATACCCTAACCCACTTGCAGACAGTTCCTCTCTTCAAAGGTTTTATTTTAATTGTTTTATTTATTGTGATAACTGATAATAATTGTCAGCGTCATGTTGCAGCCTACATACACAGAAATTCACTGGCATTTGGTAACATTATAGAGAGATAAGCAGAGATGATGCCACCTCCACTATTTAACAAGACAAATTGAAATTAGCCGGCTGGTAGCCTCTTGCTGCATAAAGTTTCCTCTTCATCTTTATTCATCCTTTACTCTTTACTGGCTGAATAATTGTAAAATGTTATTGCTTCTACAGTTATCATCTAAATATTTACCATTAGCTCACAATGTGCTGCAGGGGTTTGTCAGAGCCATTTCTTTAGCAAAAGAAGCAATGAAACACTGTTAAAGTATCTTGGTGCACATAAAACTGTATTACTGAAAATAAATTATCCAAAGTAAAAGTACCCTTTCTGCTGCAGATGTTTAAGGCAGAGCTCACTTTAAATACTTTATACACTGTTTAAACTAGAGATATGTATTGTATTCTATAAAATATTTTGCAGTGGTTGTCCTGTGAGGAACACAAATCTTTAAATAAATAGCTCGGGTTCATCCTGTTGCTGAACTGCACATCCAGATGTCTGTGGCCCCCTAATGCTTGCTTGAATGAGTTTAGAGCACTTTTGTGTGTAAAGTAAAATATTTACCAGCCTACTCAGAAAGGTGGACCACAGTGTGGTGGGGCCATCCAGACTCTACCTTGAATAAGAGAGGAGCCTTCACCATGAATGTGAGCTGCTGTCAGAGGCATGCACGACTCACATTATATAGAGTGCATTCAGTTTGCTGACACTATTCTGTGAGGTTATGTTAGAGAAAATGCTATGAGTGCACAGCGTTCAAACATTTGTAATATCGAAAAGGAAAAAGCAGCATTATTTGGCTAGTTTTTGTGTAATTTATAGCATATTTTAGCATATATATTTCCATGCCTTGTTTCTATCCACCAGCTTAAAAGGGAGATTTGCAGTGGTTTATCCTCTAATGAAATTGCATTACTAATTAAATAGTTTAAGTTTAAGTTTAAGTAGATGGTGAATGGAAAGGCCATGTGATGTAGCTTCATTTTAGCTGGGCAAAGCTCACACAAACTGTACTTTATTAATATTGTAAAAAAGTAAAAATTATTCCAAAATGACAGACATGTCAGAGGGAATCGAGTTTGCCTCAGTATATTTACATCTTCCCACAGTAATGAATTATTCATCTGAGTTAATAGTATTAAAATGACAACTAATAATAAAAACCTCATTCATCATTTGGATTACAGTGAGGCAATAATTTTAATTTAATGACACTGTGCCAACTAATATACCCACATTATTAGCTATCCGACTGTGATAGCTCTCGAGCAGGCAGATCCCTCTCTGCTTCTCATTGCCAAAGGAGAGGAAAATTTCAACTTCAGCGAGCTGACGAGTTCATGTATCAGTGACGCCACGAGGCAGGATGCTGATGTGTCGTCCTGTAACTCAATTAAGGCAGGATTGGCCGCAAACTGGAGCTGCGGAATCAATTTCTGCCTCGGCCCGGTTTTAATCGGCACCAATGGATTCTGCAGTGTCAGTGGGTAGGCGTCGTTACTCACAACACCTGAGGGAAGTGACAGTGAATGTAATGAGATTCTCAGTGCTCTGTCTCACATACACATCAGCAGCGCTAAATAGCATGAAGTGAGCAGGGGATTATGTTTATAAATGTTCTTCGCATGGCAGCCTGTGGATGATAGGCCCTTTAAAAAGGGGTCGATCTGTCTTACAGCAATTTTTTTTCTTGGTATTTGATTAACATGATTAAAAAAGTGTCCTATAAAGAGTGCTTTGTAAGAGTTTTGGTACTAAATGAAATAGAAAAATGTATTCAGAGAGTACTACTGTCTTTTGTGCATGAATGTAACAAGACTGCATACTTTTCCCTTTTTCCCTCCGATTTTCTCTCCCGGGAGCAGGCTGACAGACTGTTCTTGTTGAAAAGGTCATTGCTAGAGCGCTTATGGGTTTAACCTTCATAAGAAGCTCTAGAAGTTTGCCACATACAGTCCTGTCAACTCTAATTCCAAAAGGAAAAAAAATATCTAAGAAAAATAACTCATTTACACACTCCACTGATTTTTACTTGATTTATAGTGGGTTTAAGTTGTGATTATAAAGTATAGATATACTAGAGAAGTAGGCAACCTCTACCTGTCAATAGAAGCAACACAGTGCAACCATGCATGAAACCCTATGTCTAGCCTATGGTGTCAAATGCAGCTTTTTTTTCAAAGATATCAGGAAAAACAGTTTTCCCTCAAATCAGATTTTAATGCACTCTGTGATCCTTAAGCGTCATTTTTGCGTTCAATACTATAAACTATAAAAAGGCATTTGAAACCAAAAGACATCCAAGTCTTTCTGGCATCCAAACCTTTCACCCATCCATCAATCCATCCATCCAGGAACCTGGAAGGATGGAAAGTTTCCCAGCTAAAGGGTGAGAGGCAGGGTACACATTGGATTGGTCACCAGTCTCTAGAAGGTATTGTTAGACCTGCGAAACTTAAGTAAACTGGTGGTAACTGGTGCAGCTGTCTAGTAAATACACACCAAAATGTGAAAATCCTAACTGACTTCTTTCTGGATTTATCACTAGATTTTTAAGGTCGCTAAGGTTAAGATCACTGAGACCACAGGCAACAGTGTGAAGATGATACCCCATCAGCCTTTTAAGGCTGAGAGGTAAAAACGAAACACTGAGTGAAATCAAAGTGAAAAGCACAACTCTGTCTCTATGCTTCCACCACCACCTCTCCACCCTCTCAGTCACTCTTTGAAACCGGCCCGTTTGCTGCTGGCGCTCAGTAACGTGAATTTCGGTGAGTCAAGTCACAATCTTCAAAGCACACCATGTGCGCACATGACAGCGGTGTTTGACACCCTGTGGAGAGAAGTGGCTGATCCATCACACATAATCAAGGCATGTCATGTATATGTTCCCACTAAGATTGAGTTACTACTGAAGACAGACTACGGCTATGAAAGTGTGTTTACACAGATCCTTTTTGGAGAGCTTTTGGGAGCATCCAGGGCCCAGTTTGCCAAAAAGAAGAACCCTATTTAGCCATAATGTAACTTGCATTAAGCATCTCCACAAATGTGTGAAAGATCTAATTATATAGTTAGGTCCATGTCTAATTTTGGTTTTGTACATAACCACAACAAATTTTAAATGAAACAACTAAGATGCAGTTGAAGTGCAGACTTTCAGCTTTAACTTAGTGGGTTGAACAAACACATTGCATAAAAATCTGAGGAAATAAAGAATCTTTAAACACAATGCCTTAATTTTAGGTACTCCAGAGTAATTGTACAAATTAAATACCTGAAAATAAAATGTTCATTTTTAAAACTTGGCTGAACCCTTTGCTGCCAGTCATATCCTGAAGTCTTGAACTGATCAGATGCTGGGTTTCCTCCTTTTTAATGCTCTGCCAGCCGTTTTATTGCAGTGACTTTCAGTTCTGTTTGTTTGTGGGCCTTTCTGTTCAAAGTTTAGTATTGAACAAGTGAAATGCATGCTCAGTTGGGTTAAGATCAGGTGACTGACTTGGGCATTCAAAGATATTCCTTTTCTTTGCTTCACCTGTATTATGAAACACTGCCCAATCATTTTGACTGCATTTAGCTGGATTTGAGCAGCCAGTAAGTCAGAATTCATTCAGCTGCTTCTGTCCTGTGTCACATCATAAGTAAACCCTAAACACACTGTCTCAGTGCCACTGGCAGCCATGCACGCCCAAACCATCACACTGCCTCCGCCATGTTTTACAGATGATGTGGTATGCTTTGGATCAGAAGCTGTTCCACACCTTCTCTTTTCTTGCCATCATTCTAGTAGAGGTTGATCTTGGTTTCATCTGTCCATAGAATGTTTTTCCAGAACTGTGCTGGCTTTTTTAGATTTCTATCGGCTTTCTATTCTCGAGGCTTATGAGTGGCTTGCACCTTGCCGTGAACCCTCTGTATTTTCTTTCATGCAGTCTTCTCTTTACAGTAGACTTGGACATCGACACGCCTACCTCCTGGAGAGTGTTGTCCACTTGGTTGGCTGTTGTGAAAGGGTTTCTCTTCACCATGGAAATGATTCTGCGATCATCCACCACTGTTGTACTCTGTGGACGTCCAGGTCTTTTTGTGTTGCTGAGTTCAGCAGTGCTTTCTTTCTTTCTCAGGATGTATCAAACTGTAGATTTTGCGACTCCTAATATTGAAGCAATTTCTCAGATGGATTTTTTTCGGTTTTCACAGCTTAAGGATGGCTTGTTTCACCTGCATAGAGAGCTCGATTGACCACATGTGTCATGGTCCTGGGTCTTTTGACCCAGCGTTTTGTGTTTATTATCATGATCTTATGTTCTAGTTTATTCTGATTATGTATTCAGGTTAAGACATTCTAGTTCTTTGGTTTTGGTTTCTGTTCTCAGTCAGTATCGTGTCTCTGAGTTCTGTCAGTGTATATTTCCTGTTTTACTTTGAAGGTCTGTGTCTCTTGTCTCATCATATTAATTAGGATCAGCTGTGCCTCCCTCCTGTTTTGCCATTCCTCGTTTCCCTCCGTGTGTGTATATAGTGTGTGTTTGCCTGTGCTCGTTGTTGATCCGTCTGCCTTTCTTGGTGTTTCTCTGCTCATCATTCCGTGTTTCTCCCTGCATTTTATGGTTTCAGGTTTGTTCACTAGTTTTCCCATTTCAGGTTATTTCTTAGTTCTGTCCTCGCCATCCTCGCTTTTGTTTGTTTTCACCTCCTGTTAATGAAGCTCACTCGCATCATAACCAGTCCCTGCATCTTGGGCCTTCTCTTATCTCCACACGGCTTGCAACATTTTGTCCGTTCATAGCAAAATCAAGCACCACACCACACCTCAGATTATCTCCAGACCCTTTATCTGCTTAATTGATAACACCATAATTAAGTCGTCCAATTACTTTTGGTCCCTTTACAAAGATGGTGGCATATGTTAAGGAGCTAAAACTCCTTCATCCAATCTGAATGTGGATACCCTCAAATGAAAGCTGGGAGTCTACGCATTATGTCCATGTCCATTATGTAACTGTAATTGGTATGTCTTAGTAAACAGGTAAAAAACTAAAACTTGTCAGTCTCCAAATACATATGAACCTACCTGTAGTTCCTGTGTCCTCACACTGAACCAATACAGTCGGTGTAGTCACCTTTGGTACTTTTCATGCAAAAAAAGGCTGACACTGGATATTTGTTTTGGAAATGACTCAACTGATGCAATGTTTTGACATTTTAAGCAACCAAAATGCAAACGCAACTAAAAAACTATAATTCAGTTACATTTCAAGCTTAAGTTTAAATAGAAAGTTTAAGTGGCTCGTTTGGCTACGCTAACTGTGCACTCTCCACCTCTATTGTTATGATTTGAAAAAAAGAAAAAAAATAGTTGTTCTGCCTATTCAGCCGCACACTGATTTGTTTTTGTTTTTTTGTGTATGAGGTTTGTTCATAATGTCTACTGAAGAACAGATTAGCAGATTAACCTGTGGATCCTTATGAGGACGACTGAATGTCATTTCAGTTGGACGGTTAGCCATATTTATGGGCACCACAGTCGAGTACACAAACAAGGAGTTCAATCAAATGGCTGAGGAGACACAGGAGATGGCGGGAGAGGCGCGCAAATAATTTAATGTTAGAAACGGGTGGTGTTACTGCGCTCACTCTTCTGCTGCAGACTGAGGAGAGAAACTTTTGCTGCCAAGCACTGGGCCTGTGGATGCCTGAATTTGTAGCTTTGATAAACATCGCTATACTGCAGATGGTGTTTCTCGCGTCCAAAATCAACTAGAAGAAAAGACCAAAACTGATGGGACCAGACCACATGGTGAGTGAAAGCGACAGCAACAAAAGTCAGTGTATGAGCTGGATTATATAGTGTATTACAGAATGTGATATGAATGTAATTCTGCAGGATACTGCCCCGCTCAGCCTGTGATCGGCCAACATTTCTAAATGGTTTGGGCTCATTCCTCCATCATGTGCACAAGCTGTTCATAGGGTGGCTTGGGTTTTGTATTTTTGCAATTTATCACACAAATGTGGTGGGAAAATAGCCATTTTGGCTAAGATTACAGGTTCTGCAGAGGATATCGGTCATTTGATGGCGTAATGGTAGTTTTTAAATCACGACAACTTAGAAAGCCGTCACCTCAGAGGAGTTTTCTGATGGCATGCAGCACCTTGTGAACTCACGCTTTTCTGCAAGATTCACCCTTGAGCCGATCACAGATTCCATAATGTGAACACGCAGGAAGCTCTTCTCTGTAGTGGAAATCCATTTATCTCCCTGAATGGGATGTCTCACCTGACATCTGAGCCTTCCATTTAATGTTGTGTGGGGTGACAGAGGCCATTTTAAATCCAGGTTTGCTTTTAAAAAAGCCAACAATATGAAGAGAGGAGGCACACTAAAGCACAACCACTGCAGTACAGACGCTAACACAGATAGAGGCGCACAAACTGACACAGTTAGGGAGGTAGTATCTGTCACTTGTCTGGAATGATTAGCGATTCCCCATTTCATGCATCAGTTTTGTAAAAGAAACCTTTAAACCTTGCACGTAAAGATAAATATTCACCTAGCCCTGCCGGACAGTGCAGTGAGCCACGTCATCTCTGGAGTCTACACTTTTTTCTTCACACAAAAGGTTTGCATGTAAAAGAACAAAATCAAATTTATGTTAAATTAAAATGTGCTAGTTATTGAATAGGCTTCTCTGAAGGTCCTTTCAAGTATCATGCCTTTATTCTTCTTCGCTGCACGCTTCTATTTGGAGCTCCTAAGTGATGTGGACTGATGTTTTTTGGGCTCACAGCATTATCCTCAAGTTGATTTTCATCATTTTCACAGACTGTGACATTTTAAAATGATGATAAAAGATCTATTCATCAGCAGCTCACAATAGTGCACACAGCCAGATATCACCTACGTGAGCACTCAGCTTGTAAATATTTTTCATTATAGTATAATGAAAAAGAGTATAAATTCATACAAGATGATGGAGATTATTTTACTGATTGTATATCTCTCTACCTGCTTCTCTGCCTCAGGCTCGGTGCTGAGTTTGTAGTTTGTTTTTTTATGGGGGAAATTAACTTGAGCTTTCTTTTTTAGGGACTTAATCAGGACATCTGCTCTCTTTCCCAGAGGACCCATTTCCCTTGTCAATGAGGTCGTGTTTTTCTCATTACCATCAGATGTTTTATTGTGTAGCTCCACTTTTACAATAAACTTTAAACAGAAACTTTCCTCACAAACTGCAATTCTGAGCTTAAAGGAGTACACACTACTAATTATGGTATTAGTTGCTGTATGACGTGGCCTTCATACAGTGCAGTTTTCTTTTCATAAGGCTGCTTGAATGGGGTGTCTTTTTTATAAGACAGATAAGTGACTGAGATAAAATGACTGGTCCACAGATACATTACAAAAATTGTGAAGGTTCTGGGTGGATTAAAGTGCAGCCTGCAGCACTGTAAGCCAACAGGGATTCAAATCTAAATGACAAAATGAGTCATATGGCAGCACAATCTAAACAACCGGTTGGGTAAATTGCTTGGTCAAGGTTAGGAGGAAATCACAGTCATTATGGCCACACTAGCAGGACTAGCCAGTGGAAGGAGATGAGGCACTTGTCGCAGTCTGTTACAAGTAATCTGCTTTGCCTGACCATCAAACCCAGCTACTTTTCTCCAAATCATCTGTTAAATGCCATCCTGACTGCATCACCTGATGCACATCCAAAGGTGTTCATTGCAGCAATGTGTCATTGCAGCCACTCTCCGGGAACCCAACCTCCTGAGCATATTCATTTTAGAAAATATCTTCCATTATTTACAATATGGGGGGTGAAAGGCCTCAATACAAGAATACTAAAGACACACCATGTCTGTTTATGAAAAAGTACACAAATCATTTTCTTTTCTTTTGTGAATTATGTCTCTACCTGTTCTAAAATGAGCCGCAGAAATATAGTTGTGTCCTGCTAGAGCATCAGATAAAACCATTTTGTCAGGGATTTTGGACTCCCTGACAGATGCTCAAGGGCAAATGATCCTGTTTGAAATAGTGAAAAGTCTACACGGTGAGGCAGAATGTGCGATGAATAAATCACACGACAGTCAAACAAGACTTGACCAAAGGATTTTTGCTCTTGACCTGTTTCAGGTCTGAATTTTATTGACATTACCTTGGAGAGCTCTATGCGGCAAAGCAAATGTCCAGATCAGTCAGATCGAGAGGTTAAATGTCTTTACACTGCCAGCGTCCTCATATAAGGTTCATGCCCATTTGAGAATAAAGCACACACATTTTCAGGGACTATACTGAAAGCATCTGGGCAGCGCATATCATGCTTCCAGCTAGTAACCTTAAATCAAAGCGAGTGAGAACACATCTTCTAATGTGTGGTACATATAAGAAAGATCACCTATGGGTAAAGTTCAGAGTGTCTGGAGTTAATGAGGCCACATCCACATGTGCACAGGTATTTTTTCAAACAGGATTTTTCCACTTTTCCTCTGAAAAAGATCTCCGTCCACATCAAAAGCACTAAGAAGGGCATGCACAAGCAACAGATGGCAATATAACCCTAGCCATGTAGAAATGCTGGCCAATTAGAAGCCTACTAATAACATGGTGCACAGAGTAACATAAAAAAGACATAAAGACACACACCTTTGACTTTTTTCGTGTCCACATGTAAATGTAGAAACTGAGTTTTGGAGTGACCGAAAACTTTTGACTTTTTTCTTTCTTTGGTTTGAAGCTCACAGTTTGGTTTAAAGTACAGCTGTGCATGGCATCATTGTTCAGCAGGGTAAGAGGTCACAGTCAGGAAAAGAATCTACATCGGTGCATAACATTGAAATTAACATGAGATTAGCAACATTTACAAAATGAAACCACCACTCATAAAAATATCAGTAATCTATGAAATATTCTCTAGATACACTTCAGTGGAATGATGTGCAAAATAAAAAAAAGAGTCCATACAATCATAGCCGTTAGACTACAAAGTTTATTTTGCCCAAGATGTAAAGCTTTGACCTTGGGTGCGTGTTTTATCTAGCCAGTAGATTCTGTGTGAGACATGAAAGCCAATGAGAAGCCAATGATACTTGCAGATCATTAAATCGGTACTTGAACAACTTAATGAATGCATAGCATCACACTGGTTGTCTCATTGATTGCCTTTTGCCGTTCTTTACTTCATGGGTATTCACCTGAAGTCTAGCCAGGAGTAATTTGCTTGGTTTGGCCTTTCCTTGCATGACCTTTCAGTGATTAATGCAGGGCCAGTGAATCTGTGTTAACCTCTCCACATCTCTGACACAAGATCCCCTCGGCTGTTCCCTTGCTCGTAGCCTGATGTTACCTGCCAGATGCTGAAGCAAGAGGGGCTGGAGCTTTTTGTGGGCGGTGGGTAATTAATGTGTTTGACAGCACATTAAGTCTAGACCACAAACTAACTCTGTACGGGGAATACACGGTGAATAAATGTGTACTCTGTGGTATATTGTTAACATCACCTACCAAAGACTGTCAAGCTGGTTTCAGTATGTGAGCATGTGTTCTGGCTGTAATAAACACATAAAGTCAATGTGAGCCTCTGTCAACAGTTGGACTCAGACACCTTCTTTATTGTAGAAATACAGTTTATAGACATTTTGTTTATTGATTTATTTATTCATTTGTTTATGCCTCAGTTAGTTCAATTGTTAGTACACTAAGAGAAATGCACTAATTTCTTTTAGTATTTCTCTGTGTAGTGAACGAAGCTCAATTGGCAGAGCAGGTCATCTACTAAGCTGAAGGTTCGATGTTTGATTCCTGGCTGCTCCAGTCTGCATGCCAAATATCCTTAGGCTAACTAATGTTGCTGTCTGATGCATCCATCAGAGTATGAATGTGTGTGCAAAGCATAAGGGAGAATGGGCAAATGAGAGAAGTTGTATAAAGTGCTTTAAGTGCTCAGGTAGAGTGGAAAAAAAGCACTATGTAAGTACCAGCTCTTTTTTCATTTATCTTGTTGATGCCAAAGATCGAAGGATGGACCACTTTAAGCTGACTGTGAAGCAACAGTTAAAGCTAAAGTTACAGTTACTCCTTACCAGTGTTGGTCAAGTTACTTGAAAAAAGTAATCAGTAACTAATTACTGATTACTTCTCCAAAAAAGTAATCCCGTTACTTTACTGATTACTTATTTTCAAAAGTAATTAATTACTTAGTTACTTTTTAAAAACACGATTTACAACCTGAATAGGTGATAAAGTGATAGATCTTTCAGCCCAATTCTACTTTTTCTGCATAATCCATCATACAAAATGTAATCAAATGGAAAAGTCTCTTTTTAAAACTTGTTTTATTAGTTTTAATCTTTTAACTTTATGCATCAAGCAAACATTTAATTATATGCAACATTCACTGACTGGAAGAAATTTGTTTAATATTTAAACCTATTTTCTGCACATTCCAGCACATGAAATAAAATATTTTTGTGTGTTTACACTCAGTCTTTCAAATAGATGCAAGTAAAACAGCAGAAAATAAATAAAGTCAAAGACTAGCGGTCCTGTTGCTCTATTTTCACCTGTAAAGCAGGAGTAGGGTAGGCGGAGGTTTACCCTGGTGCAGGTGTGCTGCAGCGGTCAGTGGAAGAATTCGTGAGTTTCTCTCTGAGTTTCCCATTACGTCGTAGCCACTCGGTGCTTGTTTGGAAGTTTAGGGGTTTTTTTCGCTGTAAAAAGAAGTTTTCTTCCCACGCACAACGGACACTAATGTTTTTGTCACTTTTTATGGAATCAAACTCAAAGTAAGGTCAGTACTTCCACGCTTTAAACGCTGCACGCTCATACTCTCTCTGCACTCGATATATGATCCATTGTTGATCTGCACACAGCTGTTGTCACAAACGTCGCACTCGCTTACATCACTGTCATGAGACATTCTCGCAAAAAAATCACGGTTTTAGTAACGCAGTAACGCAGCGTTCCTACGGGAAAGTAACAGTAATCTAATTACCGTTTTTGCAATAGTAATCCCTTACTTTACTCGTTACTTGGAAAAAGTAATCGGATTACAGTAACGCGTTATAAGTAACGCGTCTCTGCTCCTTACAGACAAGGTATACAGGAGAGCATCTCTGAATGCGGATGGCAGATGTGCTATAGCAGCAGAAGATCACACCGAGACTGCACACTTGTCAGCTAAGAATAAGAAGCTGAAGCTTCAGTTTCCACAGGCTTGTACCAGTGGTTCAAGCTGGTTGTGGTTGTTTAACGGTGTGGTGGATATTTTTTGGGCACACTTTCAGCCACTAATTGAGCATCAATTAAATAAATTGTAACATTGCTAAATCTAACTTAGTATTAATAAAGGTGGACATATAGCAAGCTGTGATCTGTGTTATCTGAACTGTTATGTTTTGTGTCTGGTACATCATGTGTGCCGCTAGGGCTCGCTCTTCTGTTTGTAAACGATGGTTTTTAAGGTAGGCACATTTAATTAGCATCAGGTGTTGTTGTCGCTGCGCTGTTGTGATTTATGTTAAATGATGTCGAATACTAAGAGAAACTGTTGAACAACAAATGCAACGGATGGTGAGCGATAAACGTGTTAAACGGACAAGATAAGCACAGCTGGAGTTATCGGACTTTCTCAAGTTTTATTCATAACATTGGCATTGCGTCACCCCTGCCATCGAACACCTCAGTGTTTTCAACCGTAGGCTTAACCTCTACATCAGGATTAAGATCAGTGCAGAGTTTTGGGAGTTCAGACATTGTGTCTTAAACCAGACAGCTGAAAAAAGGGGGAAATGTACTCGCAGTGGTGAAAGGTGACTAACTTTGGAAGATCACTTGAGTTGCCCCATACTGCTGAAACCACATATTGGCTTCAGCTGAACTCTGGAATGTATTTTTGCAAAGAAAAGAGTCTTTGGAAATAAGGTCCCTTCCCTTTTTATTTACTTAATCAACATGATGAGAGGGAAGGATTATGGCAAAGTAAAATTGTTTCAGTGGAAACCTGATTTTTGTGTTAAGCTTTAAACATTGTGACCCTGTCTTCTTACTTTTTTAACTGTAGACCTCTCTGAGTTATAAAAGTGCAGAACACATGTGGCAAATGAATGATGTCAGCCTATGACTTAAAAAAATTCCTCTAACATGACCCATTTTGTTGGTGGTACTGAAACCACTGGAGTGGGATGATGACATGAGTCGGTCCACTGGTTTCTGTTAAAATTCAGTAATAGATGCCGGACTACAGACAGATGACACATGACCAAAGTAACACCTCCAACATGTGTAATGGGATTCATCTGATTCAGATTAGCGGCGTCTGGGATAATGCATGTCATTAACACATGAACACAGAGGCCTGATGCATGTCATTTCCCTAATTTCGGAGAACGTGACTTAGCAAAAGCTTTAAAGATGGAAATTATTTGACTTGTCTCATATATTTAATGAATCAGGCACTGAGTTATTAGAGGTAATCTGTCTAAAAGTTATTTCCTGGGGCCACATTATACAGGAGTTTTACTGAGTATAATCTACACATTATTACACTTGCACAGTATGTGATCAGTTATATCCTATTATGCCACGGACATGTTAATATCACATCTCAAATATAAAAAAAAACACATTAAAAGTATCAAATGAAGTTATGCCGAAATGTATCCTTTATTCAAACAGCGTGGTAAAATTCTTCTTTCGTCATTCAGAGTTTTTAAGTCCGGATCATTTTATGTGCAGTCACTGAAAGTTAGAGAAATGGTAATGATCTTATGTAAGTGTCTGGCTGACTATGTTGGGTTATGTGTGCTAGATTTCGTATTGTATTTTATTTTATTTTTTTGTGAATGATGTGATTTTGTTGGCTTCATCAAGTGCTGACCTCCAGCTCACGCTGGATCAGTTTGTGGCTGAGTGAGAAGCAGCTGGGAAGATTAGCAACTCAAAGTCTGAGGTCACAGTTCTCAGCTTGAAAAGGCTGGGGAGTCCACTCTGGGTCAGGAGCAAGTTGCTGCCCCAGAGTGAAGCAGTTTAAGTATCTTGTGGTTTTGCTCATGAGTGAGGGGCGAGTGCAGCAGGAGATTGACAGATGGGTCATTGCGGCATCAGCAACTATGCAGCTGCTGTAGTGGTCTGTTGTGGTGAATAGTGATCCGATTGTATATTGTATACTTATTACAGAAGAAAGTGATACGAATGATTCATAATGTTAAATATAGAGAACATACAAATAAATTATTTATAAAATCGAAATTATTAAAATTAGGAGATTTAGTGAAATTACTGACACTATTAATTTTGTTTAAAAAAATTAAAATAATAATAATAAAAATAATATTTTGCCCTTTAAGTTACAAAGAGTATTTTTATTGTGCTCAGGGGGAGAAGACAGCAGAAAGAAATTTTATTTTAAGCATTAGTTAGCTAGGACTACACAAAGATTAATGAGTCCAACGGTTAGGGGTATACGACTGTGGAACTCACTTCATTATAATTTAAAGAATTGTATAAATTTACATTGTTTTAAAAAGTGTTACATGCTTAAACCGATAACTCAATATGAAGAATGTGAATGAAATTGGAGTTCATTGAAAAAGGATCCATTATAATTTTTTGTTTTATTTATTTTAATTTTATTTTTTTCCTTGTTACTATGTGGAGTGGTATATTCTGATTGTAAATTTGTTGCTTGGTTTGGGTTAGGACCGGAGATAAATGTTAATGTTAGTTTGTTCCGTGATTTTTGGTGCCCACTTGTAATATAAATTGGATTGTAGATAGGAGGCAGGGTTTAATAAGAATATTTTCTTCTTCCTGCTCCTTTTCACACATGGTTGTAGTGCTTTTTGATAGAAAGTGCGGTTGGTTTGTTTGAATTGTTGTACCAAGTGTGAAATAAATAAATGAAATGAAATGAATGAAATTGTGAAAGCAAAGCTCTCAATGTACAATTTACGTTTCTATTTCTACCTGTGGTTGCAAGCTTTGTGTAGGGAGTTTGTCATGGTCTGTGGGAGCAATCGTGTAGGGAGTGTTTCGGGATGGCTCTTCGGCTACGCCCTCGGACAGGGCCACCAGGGTCGCACCTGAATTCCATCTACAGGCAATCACAGGAGGATTACTTCAGCCAGCACGGTCTGCTGCTCCACGCCAGTCCGTTCAGTCACTTTTAGTGGTAACTAAGGCTCGCCTGTGCTCTGTACCCGTTTTGGCTTGTGTTTAATTCTGCTCCCTTGTGCCCAGGTCTCCGTCCTGCTCACTGGAAATACTACCTGCCTGTCCTCCTGTTGGATAACACTCTCTGTTACTTCATCCCTCTAGATTCTCCCACGAATGTTTTCCCCCTCTGAGCTCCACGGTCTGGCTCTGACAGTAAGCCCGCAGCATCATTATCCTGTTTTGTCCTCTCACCTCTGCTTCCCTGCAGTTAAGTAATTGTTTCCTCTTCTGTTGCAGTGTTCCCACAGTCCTGATTACAGCTTCTCTCAGCACCTCCATATTTGCTCCCATTTTCTCTGGCCCGAGTTGAACTTTCACTTTCATTTTCATTGAGTCTGTTTTTGGGTACAGTATTCGTGACGACCTCGGTTAATGACCGATTTTAATAATTAAATTTATAGACACAAGTGGTGGAGTGTCTTCCGAAGAATGGCTAGGTTCAGCCTTAGAGATGATGCATTCAGTCACCTTGGAAGTAATCAGACTAGAGCTGCTGCTCCTCCACACTGAAATGAGACGGTTGAGGTGGTTTGGGCTGACCAGGATTCTTCCTTGGCGCCTCCTAGTTGAGGGCATCTTGTATTGGAAGTAGGCCCCGTGGTATTATCTTGTTCTTCTGGAAAAGCTGGGTGATGTGGTTAGAGAGAATGTGGAGACAGCCGTCACCTAAATTACAATCTTGATTCCAATAAGCAGCAGAAAACGGATGGCTGGATTTCTGTGTCGTATTGGAAGGCCTCTTCTTCCCAGTTGGTGGTGTTTGAGAGATCAAGTATAGTGGATTTGGTGCATTTGGATTCATTGCAGAGCTGCTGATGTTTTTCTGAGAGATTATTCAATTGACCTCAAGAACTCACTTCCAAGGAAGGCAGATTTTGATGCTCTAACTTTGGAAATATATGCAATGCGAACAGCTGCGCATGCTGTAGTAGTTTTTGAATTGGTTTGATTTCATGTGATAAAATGATACGTTCAGTGGGAGCAGGCTTTAACACAGTGAAAGAACAAGGTTACTTTGTCTCCAGAGTGTCTTGAGACTTGTCCTGACTTTACATAGTTGGTAGGCAGTCAGTCTGGTCTCATTAGCTGACTATAGCACTCAAACTTTACATTATTTCTGTTGTGGTCTTGTGTTTTGACCCGGAGTTTTCAGTTTATGTGAAGTCTTGTTTTTTGTTTTATTTGGTTTCTTATTGGTTATTGTTACTCGTTATATTTGTATCCTGAGCCGAGGTTTCAGTTTTGGTTAGGGTTTCATAGCTCAAAGTTTCTCATGTTATTTTTCCTTCCCCCCCCATGTTCTGCTATATTTCATTTTAGTGTGTTAGAGCCTTTGTATCTATATTTAGTCACTTCCTGTATTATTTTGGTAGTCCTTTGTCTCTTGTACTTCATGCTGAGTTTTACTTCCTTTCTCTCATTATCCCTAATTAGTCTCATCTGTCCCTCATCAAACAGTTGCATCCGCTCCCTCATCATGTATATAAATACCCAGTCTTCCCTTTAGACATCTGTGTGATTAGTCTTTCTCCCTGTGCTTTGGATCTGCTCTCTTTATTGTTCATGTTACATTATTGGACTCTGTTTCTGTTGTGGACTTTGTATTGTTGAAAGTTCTGCTTCCAGTTTCCTGTGCGTTTTTTGGCTCCTCTCTGACATTTGTGACCATTTCTTCTTTTGAGCCAAACAGTCAGACTCACAGAGGCCCTCCTGTGCAGATATCTTCTCACCCTGAATGAATACATTTGTACCAATGAAGTATTTTGAAACCAATTACTTTTCTAGCTTGCTGCAATCAGAACACAAACTTTTCGACACAGCAGTGAATAATGTCCTACAGATAAGGTTAACGTGAAGCAACAGGCTTCCTGTACTTACTGCTTATCTTTCACTTCTCTACTGAACATATCTTTGTCCTGCTCTGATAGTCCGGTTCCCTTTCTCCTCTCTGCCTCAAAGACTTCCTGTATTTCAAGGCAGTGCTCTTCAAAGCTTTTGTTTTTGCCATAAAGTTTCTCCTTTATGTTGTCTCTCTTGTGGTGAACAGCAGTTTATTTAAATATATTGACTGGATCCAACGGAATGAACACCTAGTAAGGTGGTAAACTAAAGTTAATAATAATTAATAAATCATTTTACTTTTTTGGACACCGTTATGGACGAGTTTGACAATTTATGTTCACTTATATTTAATGATGTTCATCTCCACATGTAATAAAAAGGCAGGTATCATTTAAACTATTTGACATGCTGAAGTAATATCAGTCAAAATACTTGCTTTTACTCAGGCACTGATTAATATTTAGGGCAGCTGTAGCAACACAGTCAATCATGAGTTCAGCAGGCCGACAGCCCTTGACGATGTTCCATCCTCCGGCTGTTCTGGAGTTTGACAGACTCTCCAGATCATCTGTCAGCCTTTGATTGAAAGTGATGATAGACAACCTTTTCCCGCTGGTGAACTATGCGAGAGATCTGAAGCATAATTCGATGTTTTGATGATGAGGAAAATGAAAAGTAAAGTTTGAAATGAAAATTTACTGAATTTAATGGAAATACTAACACCTCTCACTTTATGGATGTGGATTAATAATGTAGTGACATTTGAACTTTCAGTCCTGATAAAACATTACTGCGCTCGCTTGTCAGAGAAACCGTGAATAACATTTATTTCTGAGGTTTTTTCGATATATTTTTTCCTCCTTTGACCTTCAGGATTTTGCAATCTTCATCACTTCTTTTCAGCAACGCTGACATGTTTCTTCAGGATTTCATTCCATGAATCAATCAGTTTTTGGATGACATTTTTTAAGTAGCTTATCTTTTAATAAAGTGTTTTTAGACCTACTCTTGTGCAGCCTTCAAGTTTTCTATTACCACTATGATCTTCTGAATATCCCTTAAGTTTTAGTTCCTTTATTTGTTGGTTTTTCCCCATCAATAGTTCTGTCTAGACTGGGGTCATATGCTGTGCCATATTATACAGTATGCTGAGTCCTACACCAATGAGCCAAAACCACAGGATGTAGTAAAGATGGATGTAAGTGATGGTTTGAACTGGTGCCCAGCTGAAGCCTTGAAAAGGTCTAGTCTGCTGTTATCTGGCTCTGTGCTGGCAGCTTCTAAATAGGAATCAGGAAACAGTTCTGCCTAAATTGCACAAAAAAATTATTAAAATGAGAAATGAATAAGAGATATTTACTTAACAAAAACAATACCAAGCCTTGAAGAACAAGAACAAGCCTTGATTGCAGTGCCCCAAACAGGCCTAAAGAACTGCACAACTGCCCTTCACAGTGATGAGAAGGAGCAAATTTAGCTAATGATTTTATAATGACTTAGGAGGAAAACTGTGTCTCATCAGCGTATTAAAGCTTATTTAATCTATTAGATTAAGTCAGAGGTTATTAGTAGCCGGTGTTTAGCAGACCTCTGCAATCCTGCAGTTGAATTTTAAGCTGCAGTTGTTCCTGCGTGGTCAAAACATTTGTTAAAAGTTTCTCCTGGTCAGTTGTATGACCTGGTCCCTTATCAGTCCAAAGACATGCATGTTTGGTTAACTGAATGGATGGAAAATAAAAACATATTTTAAGATTTTTCTTTTCTAAGGTTATTATTGCAAGCTTGTATCTGTTCCAGTATACTTGAGATTGGCAGGAATCGTTGCCTTTTGACAAGGACAAGCTTTGACTGGGTAATTGGATCAGTGCAAACTTCAAGAAACATGTTGTGCCTGAATCAGCTGTGTTGAATGAAACAGTGGTGGCATTATGTTGGGAAATGCTTGAACAGATCTCTGTGCCAGATGTATTTGTGCCAGACACTCCAGGACACCTTCATGATCTTGCAGATTTCATACTTGAGCAGGCTGGAGATGTTTTGCTCGAACCTAAAAGTCCGTATCTGTATCTCCCTTGACAAATATTTTTGAGACTCCTGTCTCGGATATTCGCATTCATTTGCAGTGTACAAATGTCCAATTCCATGGTTTCTTTGCTTAAAGTGTTTATCAAAGCACGCACATTCCACTTTTTCAGTCTTTGGTGCCTCAAATAAGGTTGGCTGAGCATGTGAACTGGGCTTAAAACACAATCTCTTAAACACAAAAATGAAAATATTCAATAGTTTCAAATGATATCCAGATGTACGGCTCCCATCCAAACCCACAAAGGCTTTAAAAGAAGGACATTGATTTAAGTTTCATAGAAATATAGCTTTGCAATAATTGATCATAAATTACTCATGAAGGAATTTGTTGTGAAGAGTTTGTCCTTGGAAAAGAATACACCTTTTCTTCAATCAGAATCAGATTTGTTTGGCTTTGCTATGAGGGAAGAAAATCTAGAGTCATGAGTGAGCTTCTTGACTTCACAAACATTTTGCCACACCACATGACACTATGTAAATAAAATAACTCTTTTGTTGCTTTTAGTGTCATGCTGAGTGTTGGACTTGGCAGGCACATGCAGGACTGCTTTACATCTGTGTCCAATATTGTACTTCCTTTGAATAACAACTACGCTCTCGCTTCCTGCCACAAATATGATTGTCGATGGCAAATGTTGAAAGACTTTCTCATCATTGCATAAATCCCTTAGGTCACGCCATATTTGCGCTGGCCTTTCAATCCGAGGCCAAGCCACACTCAGAAACATCTGAGGTTTTGCAAATTATTTGTTTGCTGCATCACAGCAAATAAAGAGCAATACATGTAGATGTGCTTGACCTGGAACCACGAACTCCAGTGTAAGTTAATCATTATTTACTAAAGAAAAACTGAATGTTTTACATAATTTGTTTATGGATGATATTAACCGTAGATGGGTTTCAGGCAGTTGTGCTAACCTTCCATACTTGCATTTAGTGTTTCGCACATTTATCTGAATGTAGTCTCAAAACTGAGACAGGCCTTAAAAAAACAAAACCTACACATAAATGCCTGAAAATGCAGCTCTTCTGATGGCTCCAGAAACCATTCTATCCAGTTTCTTAAAATGGAGTGGTGGTGGTGAAGTATCCCACATGTTACTTATGCATAAAGACAGACATACCTGCAACCAATTTAGAATTACCAGTTAATCTAACATGCATGACTTTGGAGTGTGGCAGCACCTGGAGAGCATGCAAACTCTATGCAGAGGCACTTATCAGTCATCCAATACAAACCTAATACCTTGTAGGTGTGAGGTGAAAGTACTAACTGCTGCACCGCCTTGCCAGTCTAACCCGATACGTTCCCAATTTTAAATGCCCAACTTTACAGCTCTAAAATGCACAATTTGTGGCCCATCCGTCCCATCCAAATATGATATATTCTTGACCTAGAAAAACTAATATGGCAGCAGCCAAAATGCTATCACTGAGGCTGCATATGTTCATCTTCTATACAAGGTCCATGCACACTATGCTAGAATATATAGCATGCTACACTGATATGTAATATCCAAAAATGAGACACTGGTATTTATACAGTCAGTCCTTGGACGGTATTAAGTGAGACAGCTAAGGAACTAACTGGTCATAGTCATCTACAACAATCTTTGATCTAATTTCATAAAGAGTTGTTTTCTTCATTTTCTATTTTAAAGAAAATTGACCAAAAGGCTGCTATCTTTTAATTTTTAAAGCCCATCTGTTATCTTTAATCCCCATTATTTGACAGATATAAAAAGATGTCAAGTATCAGGCAGAAAACCACAAGATAAGATTTATATCAAGAACCATACAGTGCTTTATATTATGTAAATTGAGACCTTTCCAATGTCTTACTTGTATTGATTTCCTTTATCTACGGCACTACCCTGAACTCATTCTGTTCCCTGAGGGAAGAACACAATTTGTATGCATGGAAATTCTGTTCCATATGTATGAATCCAATCGGGACATTGCCCACTCAACACTTTTTTTATGTTTTGGCAAAATAGACATTTTTAATATTGTAGTTTTTAGGATTCTATAATGGTATAATGGAAAAATGAAACCATTATATTTTTCTACATTATTGTTGTTTATGTTGCTTTTTACAGCATTGTCAGTAGTGCTGCTGTGTGTGTGTGTGTGTGTGTGTGTGTGTGCGCCTGATAGCTTGCAGGCAGTGCTACTGGATTGGCTAAAGTGATTGCAGAGGTTGATTGGCAGCCATTACCACAGGTAGACTTCACACTTTCTTTCCAGCAGAGCCTCGTCGGGTTTGGTGTCATGCAGCCCAACAGAAAGTGTTTCACTTGTAGGCAGATACCAGTCCATTTGCAGGGTAAACACAGGTATTATAAACATTAATTATGGCTCTTTTTAATATTGGTGGGCCATGGCATTTGTATTGTGCACGCTAAAATGCCGGAAGGTCTATAACACACTACATAAAACATTGCCATGATTAACTTCTGTGACAAAGCGTTCTCGCTCACACAGTATTTGGTCACATTTCAATACACCATGTACCCAGCTTAGAGTTTCCTGTGGTGTTATATGTTCTGAAGGGATATATTTGACCTTAAACCATGAGCTGAGGTGATGCTCTTCATTACTGAAACATATGTAATTATACCATTCACTTCTTCATTTTCCTACACATGTGGATTTTTGTCCGTTATTCCTCCAAACTGGGCAAAAAAGTAATTCAAAAACACATAACTTGTTCTCGGACACCTTTTAGAAGTAACTAGACACAAGTACTTTAAAGGCATCTACATGCTTAACATGCCAGACAGAGCTGACTACAAAGTTATTGCAGTTAATTATGTGTGTGGATGTTATACATCACTGACATGTTCTGCAGCTGTTTTTCAGAATCACTTTGAAGTCCTGTGTTTCCAAGGCCAGGAATGAGCCCTCGAGGATTAGACATCACAGGTCATCATCACCCCCACCTAAATGCCTTTTCAGGAATCTTTAAAACACATTTTTACTGCCTTAGTAATCATCAACATTTGTGTTTTGTGTTCTTTAGACTATTTTTTTTTCATCTTATAAGAACAATCAAAAGACGTCATGACTTTAACATATTTTACTAGCAAATATTCAGCTGAGGACTTTGGCCATTAGAGGTAGTTCAGGCATCTGACCAGGATACCACCCTGGCGCCTCATCGGTTTGGTGTTTTTGGTCATGTTCACTGGAGACATTACATTTCTCGGCTGGCCTGGAAGGCTTCAGTGTAGGATGGATGGATGTTTGGGTGGATTCAACACTTCAATCAAAATGCACACACATGTAAAGCAATGAACAAAACAGGAATTTGGAGTGTGGTATGTAATGCAACTGCATATAATATACTGCATTTGATTGGACAATGCGGTTTGCCACAAGTTATTCACAAATGTATTTTGGTAAATCTTGTTTTAAATGAGTCATGCAAAACTAAGCATAAGAATCACAATTACATTTGCAGTGTTTCTGCCTGTGGTATTGGACAGAGCAGATGGGGAATAACGTGCTACAAAACTCCACACCTTAACTCTTAACTGCGGGTCAGTGCCAGCCAACCCCCCCCCCCCCCCCCCTCCCCCAGGCTATCGTCCAACACCTCTTTCTCTCAGTATGATTTTTTTGTTGTTGTTGTTAAAATAGCAAATTTAGAAAGGACAAGAAGCAGTTTTTTTTTTGTTTTTTGTTTTTTAAGTGTTTCTCTTGCTCTTTACAAAACTCAGCCTGAAGCTAAAATCTGACACAAACGAAAGAAGCGACTTTTAGCTTGAACTTTAAATTAAACGGCTCACCCATGGGAACAGAGTAGAGAGGAGCACTTCTCCTGTTATGCTTAGATTTCATAAGCCTTGTCCCTGTGTTATCAGGTGGATGCAGCAGATAAGTTACTCTGTACGTCTTTGATATTGTTGGTTGCCAGTTATTTTTCTTTGGGAGTGGCAGCATTTTTATTTTGGTCAGAAAATACCCGAGAATTATATGAAGTCAAATGGAGACCTAGAGTCTGTATTTTTGCTACGTCAGTCTTGACCTGGAGTATGCCTTCCTGCAGCTCGCTCGCCTCTGTTTTCTGGAATTAAAGGACCACCAACAGCGTGCAGTCAAAAGTTGCTTTGTCTGAATTCATGTCTAGAGTCTCACCAAAATCCCATGTATGTTGACGAGCACCTGGGTGCCTACAAAGCCAGATTCCCTTCAGCGCTCCAACAGTGACATCAACAATATTGCAGCTGACAGTGCCAGGCCCCAGCTCTTTGATTTTTTCTCTCTCAATCCTTCCCTTTAAACATCAATATTGTGATGAAATAATAAAAATGCTCCTGCATCCTGACAGTTATACCAAAAGGCATAAAAAAAAGTTGCTTAACATTTAGACGCTTTGTGAACGATAGTCTACAAAACCCTTTTAGTAATCATTATCCCCCCTATTTTTTTTTTTAATCCTACCTTCCTCTGACAGGATATTTTGTGTAAATATGCCACCTTATGAATTTGATTTTATACTTTTACACCATGCCAACTATTCAATCAAACACACTGCGGTTAAGTAGCTGCAAGGGTGAACTTCTGGAAACGAAGCCAACACAGAATTGGCAACAACTGCAGTTTCTCTATGAGCCATTTGAGGCTCATTCCAAAAGGGAGTCAATCCACATAGACCCTCATATTAAACTTTACAGCATTAAAAAGCTTTATAACAACTCTGAGTGGGGTGAACATTTAAGTAATCCACCTGGATAAGTGACTTATGGGCATGTCCCTTTTAACCGACAAGCGTCCCAAACCAGGTGGCTGGAACTAATTGGCGTCTACTAGGCCTCATCCACTACCTCAAATCATTGTCTGGACCTGTTTGCAGTCTGATTTGGTGAATCTAATTCTAGTATTTTATTAGTCCATTACTAAGCACTCATTAGCCAAAACATGTTTCTCTGCTTTGCAACCACATGGTGTATGACTGCAGCTTGTTAACCAGGTGTGCTAGCATTGGCTGAGAACATTTGGAGACACAGTGTTCTCAATAGCTTTCAGTCTGCTTTCAGAAAGTCACATTCCACTAAAACAGCTAGCCTTAAAATCTCAAATTACCTTTAGAAAAGTGCATAATAACAGTCACAGTTCATCCCATATGGACCTTTAGACCTTGATTCATAGGTTATACTATATGGTATGGATTTCTGACCCTGCCTTGGATTCATTTACCTTGCTGATAGAATGACCTTTTTGTTTTCAGTGGGCAATTTTTGGTTAGATGCTGCTCTACGATGCAGTGTTTCACAAGGATCTGGGTTAACTCCTCAGTTATATTACATTTTTATAAAATGTCTTAATGTAATAAAACATGTCTTCCTTCACACTCAGTAACACACGTAAGGAAATTCCAGAAAGCTGATTCTGTTCACTTTAAACATATTCAGTGGGAGAAAGACATCCAAGTGAAAATGCTACGCCCCTCGTTCTCCCACTGAAATCAGCATTCCCAATCTTTCTAAGGCAAAGATTGGATGGCGAATCAGACAGCAGTTTTAGTCAAAGAGGCTTTCTGAACATCAGGACATGATTATTCAGCACAGTAAGGCACACCTTTAGGGGATTGAATGAGTTGTGTCCATTCTGTCAGATGACTGATACATTCATAAGTATTCATTGACAGATAAACAAGCAAAAGATCCAGAATTTGCACTCACCGTAGGACTCCAGTCAACAAAACTCACGTGAAAAGAAGACTTGAGAAGAGATTTAGTGATCACTGCTTGTCCTCTGATATCTGCAGACAGAGAGGAAACAAGACCAAACACTCAGAATAGGACAGACACTTCACAGCAGATGACTGCATGAGTGGGGTAACGTGGAGCTAGTGGGGAGAGAGTGAAGAGTGAAGTAGGCTGACCAACAAGCCACCCTCTGATTGCATCTCTGTTGGGAAGGATTCCTTCTTCAGCAGAGCCCACTGAGTTCCTTTAAAACTATGAAGACCAAAGAAAGAATGCTAATTGTTTGATGTCATCCACAATTTTGAATATTTTTGCACTATTGTCAGATTACAATTACACTGTGATCACATTGTTAGGGTCTGCACACTCTCGGGGTACTTCTCTGTTTTCTCTCTGTCTCTTTTTTCCCCTCCCTTCTCCCAGGTGGAGAGGTGGGCTTTTTACTTGTCTCCACCTTTCCCAGACTTGCACTCACACACCTGCAGCACACTGTCTCATCATTGGCATCAAAGGAGTGGTTGTGGCAGTCCTTCATGGTGGCAAATTGGTGGTAAACAAAATTCCAGTTTTTGTCCTCGCCTCATGTATTACACTCAGTAACTGTTCTTCCTTGTGTGTGCTTATCAGTTCCCTGCCTGAGGTTCACTGTTCACTTCCTGGAGCATTTACCTGTGTCCCTTTAAGGAGTCTGAAGATCAAAGCTTTCTTTTTCTGCTCTGAGTCTGTTAGCCTTTGGGGAAACAAGGACTTACCTGCCTTTCACCTTTCCGCTCACCAGCGAACCTTCTTCAGCTTCCCTGGATTCCAGCCTCTCCTGCTATCCCTCCTACACCTCAAACACAGAAACTAATAAGGTCTAAGAGTCAGGTATTGCTGACCCTTGTAAATCTCAATTCCTCGCTGGCTATTAACTACCTTTCTGCAGACCCTCCCTGAGCTCAACAGTTGAGATTATTTCCAGCCCAGTTGCTCTCCTGCCAGTTGTCAATTCAGTCTATTCCCTAAATAAATCTTGCAAACCTTTATGGTTGGTCTGAGTCGACTCCTTGCATCAAACTATTGCAAAATCATGCAGCTTCAATAAGTCATTAACAAGAAATGGGGGCAACTGTGTACATTACTCAGGAACTTCACAGCGGGGAAAAAAATGATATTAAATTTGCAAAACACAACACAGAAGTACACATCCTCAGTCTATGTTTTATATGATCATATGATTTCTAATGTGTGTGTTCATTTCAGAATAAATTGTCCCAAAAGTTCACTTTGGGGGAGATGAAACTAAGGTGAATAATCCCAGGGTGCTGCATGCTGCTGCTGGATGATGATTCATGGAAAATGCTGAGGACTTGTCAGAAGTAATTTTAAAAACATTACTGCGTGTCAGCCAGACACCACAGAACACCCATTTTAATCCTGACCTCCCCACTCAGCCCAAACTGCTTGTTCCCTATATTGAAGCGTTATCCAATTATACACTCTATACACTCCACATGTTACCATGCCACAGTGCGCTTTACAAGGTCTGTTGAGTGTTAAACCCCGGGTCCGGTCTCACCGTGCGCTGACGCTAACGATCTCTCATGAGACTGAAGCCACTGCCCTACACCTACTCGCACTCAGTCTCCACCCTCATCTACTCAAACCTTTGTCTCCATTTCTGTCATGCTTCATTCTCCTCCAAGTACAAAGGTAATTTCGAGCATAGCAGCAGACGGATGCCTGTCTGCTTAAGTCTAAATTGCTTCTCTCTGGCTCCTTGACGATGTGACTGTATGCTGTCAAGTGCTTTGACCTTGGGAAACATTCACTCTAGATCCCGAAGTGTTGACAGTAACTGCCTGCAGATAAAAATGTTGGGTCTTCATAGTTGCTGGTTGAATGACTGAACTCAGAAAGGTATCGCACACAAGACGGAATTAAATGTGTTTCATTTAAAATAAGTTTTTCATCTCCTAGAGCAAATTCTTCACTTGCCCCTCAGACACTGGAGTTTTTTCTGTTGCAAAGTATTATGTTTGAAAGCAAATTTTTGGCTTGTTTGTATTTTTAAGAGCAACGGGGGAGCTATAGCTGTAACTCAGCAGTAGCAGTCTGACAGGGTCGATGCATCGAGTGACTTTCCAAATGCAGTCCACACTTTTTATGCGGCGCTAGACCCTGGACTTATTTTTACTTTTTGATACTGACTGAAAGACTCAAATTATGCACAAGTCTTTTTGACCTGTCAAAGTCATACAGACTTGTAGTCTATTCTTAAAACCTGAATATTTTAGTGTAAGATTTTGTCAGGGTTCCTGGGTCATTGACCCAGTGCTTTCAGTTTTGTTCATGTTCAGTTTATTTTGCCACTTCCATGTTCTCACTTCCTGCTTTTCCTGTGTCAGCTCATCATGTGTCATTAGCAAGATTATGTTCAGCTGTGTACTCACCGGTCTCTCATTATCATCCTCATCAGTCTGTGTATTTAAGTCTTCTGTTTCTACTCGTTCACTGTCGTGTCATTGATGTTATGTTGTCATTTCCGCCTTCGTTCAGCCAGCCATTTCCTTCCTCTGTTCTGTTTGTTCACTCCATCGATAATAAAACACCAACCTTCACCTACCTACCTGTGAGTCCAGCGTTTGGGTCCTCCTTCTCATCCACGACACAACCCCTGACAGATTTATACCTACTGAGCCACTGATATCCTAACAGCCTGTTATGCTGTTTTATGGCTTAAAAGTAACAAGATTTGTATTGATCTACGTTTGTCAACAAATATACATACACCAAAAGTAGAATGTCAAGTTTAACTTCTAAATCTTTACATCTAATAACAAGTCACAAATATATCTTCTTCTTTTTCTATCAGCTACTCACTTTAGGAGTTGACACAGTGGATCAAGTTATATATATATATATATATATATATATATATAAATATTAAGCCCCTTGAGGCGACTGCTCCTGTGATTTCGTGCTATATAAATAAAATTGAAGTGAATCATCTGCCTCCATCTCACTCGATCACCTGATTCCTAGCATCCTTTTCTGTAACACCAACGCTGTGCATGTCCCATATATTTATGTACATAAATATATCATTTCTTTATAATAATTTGCAAGTGATTTCCTCACAACTGGAGACTGTAGCATTTAGCAAATGCAACTCAAATAGTAGT
Organism: Neolamprologus brichardi; assembly: GCF_056152115.1. Lineage (NCBI taxonomy): Eukaryota > Metazoa > Chordata > Actinopteri > Cichliformes > Cichlidae > Neolamprologus > Neolamprologus brichardi. Next base: position 4,033,626 of record NC_142119.1, on the reverse strand, counting down.
TAATTAGCAAATGAGGATTATTTTGAGCAGTGGAAAATTACAAAACAAAGGTTATACAAGGTGCCTGGATGAATTCAAGGTCCAAGGTTCAAGGACTCAAGTCACTGTTAGTTTGAGACTTTTGTTATTTAAAAAAAGGTGAAATATTATGACAGCCTACGGGCCAACAGCCAACATAACTTCTTTTTTATTGCACAACACCACAGTTGTATTATGGAATATGTAGTTTGTGCATACTTTAAATATTCTTTATTACAATATTACACCTCTTAAGCTCTTGCAGACCACATAAAACGATGTAGTGGGCCAGATGCGATCATAAATATGAGAACATTTTCTAACTTTGGGACCAATAACTAATATTTCTGTCTTTTCTCTGTTCTAAAAGTTCCATCCAGCAGTTGATTTTATCAGTGCAGCTCATTAGTTTGTAAGCAGAGGTTAGATCATTAGAGGAAAGTGATAAGCTCAGCTGTGCGTCATCTGGGTAGAATGGTAGGATATGAAAGGCTTCTTTATGCTAACATCAAGCAGGAGCATGTGGAGGTTAAAGAGTAGCAGACGGAGGACTGACCGTTGAGGAACACCTGACTGAATTTTTATTTATGCAGATATAAAACTGCTAACTAAAACATAAAAATGTCTGCCCTTTAGATACAACAAAAGACAATCAAAAATCTGGCTGGTTAAATCAAGTGAGTCATGAAATCTTTGAATTAGAATGTCACGATCAATACTGTGAAGGCAGCAGTGAGATCAAGAAGACTAAAGCTGAAACTCTCTGTGAGTCACTGTTGATCTTCAGGTCATTGACTTTAATAACAGTTGTTTCTATGCTTTGATTGCTACACAGCCCTGATTGGTCCTTATCATAAAGACTGTGAGATCATTCAGGTATTCATTCAGTTGTTTGGAAACCTTTTTTTTTTTTTTTCAAATGTGCTGCTGAGATTAGAAAAGATTTGAAATAGGTATATAATTATTAATTAACAATTAATCTAAGCTATTTTTTTTATCAAGAGAAACAGGGAAAATTCCAGACTGTAGAGAGCTGCTGCTAGTATTTATTTCTAAAACACTGAGATACAGATTTGAGTAGTTTGGTGGGGATGGGGTCGAGTAAAGAGGTAAATGCCCTGTGTTTGTATAGTGCTTTACTTAGTCCCTATGGACCCCAAAGCGCTTTACACTACATTCAGTCATCCACACATTCACACACTGGTGATGGCAGCTACATTGTAGCCACAGTCACCCTGGGGCGCACTGACAGAGGCGAAGCTGCCAGACACTGGCACCACCGGGCCCTTTGACCACCACCATTAGGCAACGGGTGAAGTGTCTTGCCCAAGGACACAACGACCAAGACTGTCAGAGCCGGGGCTCGAACCGGAAACCTTCCGATTACAAGACGAAATGCGCCACGATCGCCCAGGGGAAAGATTTGAACTGATGAATAACTTCTGCCAGATGTTTTACAAGTGCGAATGTGGAAATTTAGCTTTTGGCAGTGATTTGATCAGAATGTGATGCAGTTCTAGCTAATTTGATATTACCTCTGATATTATAAACCTTGCTCTGGAAGAAAGAAGAAACTTCAGGACATTTATTTATTGAAAGAAATTCATTTGATGGGTTTGGAAAGATTAAATAATTTCATCTATGGATGAGAACAAAAAAGCAGAGTTAGACTGATTATTCTTAATTGGTTGGGAGACGTAGGATTGTCTGTCTGATTGATTTCAATAAGGAGAGATCATTAGAAGGAACTGAACAAGATTTATTGATATAGAGAATTCAATTAAGCTTTTTTTGGCAATGGTCCGTCCAGGATTCCAAGTGGTGATAGGAATTAAGGCAGTTCCCCCTCAGAGTCTAGATGCTGGTGGTGGAGATGAACAAGGAGGCTTGGATGGAGACTGAGTAACTTGAGAGAGACGGAGATGGGAAGGAGGTGGGTTGCAATAAGTTGCCTGCAAGGGATGAGCAGCATGATTTAAAGTACGCAGAGTGGAGGCTGATTGGCCTGAAGAAGGCGGGCAGAAAAATGATTGGACCAGACCAGTGACGTCACAATGAGCTTGACATTGTGGGAAAGTGGAAGTGATGTAAAGCTTAGATTAGCCACCAGACACCTGGAAGGAAGACAGATGTGCGACTACAGATCTTCCTTATTGAACTTACACATGCTTCATTTTATTGTTGTAGCAGTATTTATTTTGAAATCCCTAAAGAGATTTCGAAATAAAATTTATTTTTCTGCCTTCTCTCAGCTTCCATCCAATTTCTTGTCATCTTCATCGCAGACATTGTCATAAAAATGTTTCATGTGGACTTAATTTGATTTGGTTTTATTATGGTGTGGAGTTCTTGTTTTTTCCCAATTTTTGTTTATTTTTTCCCTTTTTTGTTATTTCATGCCATGTAAATGCAGCCAAAACTGCGCTTTGGTGGCTTCGCTGATCCTGTCATCTTCATTTCTTTTGAGCTGTAGCTGCACAATGTAGTGGTTTTCATATTTAACTGATATGTGAGCGGTGACTGGTTAGGAATAAACACCGTTTTTTTAAATCAAACGTCAGCTGTTGTGTGGCTGATTTTATTTTTTATTATTTTATTTATTTGTATAATTTTATTTAATTATTTAATTTTGTCAAATAAAATGAAACTGTTTCAAATCAAATCCAGACGTTAATAAGAGAAACAGGAAGAAAAACTCTAAATATCTGAAGTAAATAAAATGCAGCCAACTGGTCTCAACAAACCAAACTGTTTCATGAAATAAGTATAATGTGTAAATTCAAAAATATATGTTTCAAGAAAAACAATAATGTCATTTAGATGTCAGTAAAAATGCATACAAATGAAATACATAAAATAAAAATAGATTTAATTTTTTAAAATAACACAAAATACAAGGTTCTATGATATTAAAAATAAATAAATAAAAATTGTGAAAAAAGACTTTATTTTATTTTAACAAATTAAATTAATAAATACAATTAGAACCACACAGCAGCTAATTTTTGATCCAAAAAGAAAAGAAATATGTATATTCCGAATACTGAACACATGTGACATGTCACACACACACACACACACATAGGGAGAGAGAGAGAGAAATGACAGAAAACCAAACTGTGTCCTGCAAACAGAAAAAATATGGGTTTCCAAATAAGAGCAGAAAATTAAAAGCAACCCAAAAAATACTCAAAACCTGAAAACGCAAATGAAACAAAATCACAGGAATTTAAATCAGCATGAAACACAAGACGCAAAGATGAAATATTGAGGCCACCAAACTGGAAACCCTTCACAACCTCGACGTTCTGTCTGTAAAATCTGTGAACATATTCAGTGACAAAGGGCAGTCCTGACTGAGGACAATGTCCACAGGAAATGAGTCCAACATACTGTTAGCATTAGAGCCATTCAACTGAATTCAACTCGGTTCAATTCAGCTTTATTTATATAGCACCAAATCACAACAGCAGTTGCCCAAACGTGCTTTATATTGTGGTAAAGGTACGGTAAAGACACTACAATAATAAAGAGGAAACCCCAACAATCAAACGATCCCTTGAGCAAACACTTGGCAACAGTGGGAAGAAAATACTCCCTTTTAACAGGACAAAACTTCACACAGAGGTGTGTTTCCCTTGAGTCTGCGTCTGTAAGTTCTGTCTGTGCATTTCCTGTTTTATTTGAAGGTCAGTGTCTCAGGTTAATGTATTCTGTTTTGCTTCCATCAGTCTCTTCAGGTTTGATTGCTCCCAGCTGTGCTCCCCTTGTGTGTCTCATTTCATTGTTACTGCCTTTTGTATTTAAGCCGTCTTCTCCATGGTTAGTGTTGCGTTGTCAATGTCTCATCCCTGGAACTGTGTGATTTTCCCTGTGTTTCCTCGTGTCTCAGTTTATCATTCCCAGTCTGGTGTTATATTCTGTACCGTCTTTAAGCCTGTAATAAAGTAGTGATTTTTGAGTTCAGTTCTGTTTCCGTGAGTTTTGCGTTTGGGTCCTCACCTGCCTGCACACAGGCAGTTCATGACACAAGTCATAAACTGAAGGAGAAACACTCAGTGCATCATGGAAATTCCCCAGCAGCCTCGGACTATTGCAACTTAACTATGGAAGGATTCAAAATCACCCGAACCAGCCCTAACTTTATGCTTTATCAGCATCAGGAGAGAGGCTGTCTGTCTCCCAAATCCAAAGTCTGAGCTGTTCCGTCAAAGAGGGACCTAAAAGCTGAAGTCTCTGGCTCTCAATCTACTTTAAAAAAAAAAAAAAACCCTTGTAACTACAAATAAGGTAGATGTCTGAGAGTGATGTGCTCTATTGGGGTGGTATGGTACCATAATGTCTTTAAAATAAAAGGGAGCCTGATATTCTTGTATGTGAGGAGAAGGATTTTAAATTAGATTCTGGATTTAACAGGGAACCAGTATGGGAAAATGTGCTCTCTCTTTCTAGTCCCTGTCAGTACTATCGCTGCACCATTTTGGACAGGTGGTAATAATGAATTATAATAGTCCGGCCTACAGTTAATAAATGCATGAACCAGTTTCTCAGCATCACTCTAAGACAAGATGTATAATTTTAGACATATTGGGCAAATGCAAGAAAGCAGCCCTACATATTTGTTTAATATGCATACTGAAGGATACGTGCTGGTCAAAAACAACTCCAGCATTCCTCACACTGTTACTGGAGACCAATTTTGAAGCAGAAATTTGTTGAGGTTTTATCTTCTTACAGCATCATCTGAATAGCCCGTTACAATGGGCCAGATGCCCTATACTACCAATGCATCTCCCACAGGAGGTCCACAAAACACACGCAGACAAGTTCTGCAAGCTCTCAAACACCTGGAGATATCATCGATAGGATGAAAAGCTGGTCCAATGTCCCATGACTAGGACAGGATTCTACTAACAGACGGATTGTCCTCTCCAGTACTATGGCATAGACTTACCCAGTGAGGCTGAAGAGTCTGGCTACCCTTCTTTTACACAGGAACTACCAGGACTGACGAGATCCTCAGTGGTCCTTCCACTGCTTCGACTTTGGAATTTTTAACATTGCAGTTTATTTACTTTCACTTTTTTAAAGAAAGAGTTTATATTTTCACTCCTACATATTTGCATTTTATTTTTATGTCTGTAACAAAATAATTTCTCCCCTTGGATTAATAAAATATTCTGATTCAGACAGAGGTAAAAGAACAAACACCTGCAGAAATCCATACAAATGGATCACATTTGTATTTAGGCATCTATTATAAGACAAAGGGGAGGACACCATCTACATGGTCTTTTATCATTCTATCCGACCGCCTGGAAGTTCCATAATAATTCTGGAACAATGTTCTGTGAACAGTTGAGACAAAAGCCTAACCTTCTAGCAACAATGCACAATGCTAAGTTTGGAAGGAAAACGGCACTGCCAAGCCACACCAAACCCTTAAATGCATTCAAAATAATATCAGGAAATCAAGGGTGGGAAGGGCAGATTTGGTCCAAAATTCCCCTTCACAGCTGCAAGAGTCTTATAAGCAGATACGGGGACTGTTGCTGCTAAATGACAGTTCCTAAAGTAAAGACTTTATTTACTTTTCCCAGGTGGGTTGTGAAGTTTAGTTTAGATCAGTTTAGATCAGACGAACATCAGACCGCATTTTATGCAGAATGACCACAGAAATTGTTGTGATTCCAAAAGGTGCACAAACTGCAAATTAAAATGGAAATGAAACACAGTCGTGCTGCGCGCCTCCCTTACTCTGTGAATCATTCCTGATGCTCTCCCTGAAGAAATTCAGCGTTCCTGTTTGATCATTTTATTCATTCAATTCCTCGATGAAGCCTTTTGATTCATTAGGTGCGATGCTTGATTTGAGGCTTAATTGGTGAAACGAGTATCTCCCTGGCTCGCTCAATCACTCCCTCCCTCACAGTTTGACCTTCAAAAATGACAAATGCAATAAAAGATTAAGGTCAAGATAAAGGACATGAAAGGCCTATTTGCTCAATTGCAGTACACATAAAAAGGTCAAATTTGCATCGCTCTGCAACACAGTGGTCCAATCAGCAGTGCTGATGTGATTTACAGCTGATGGATTCCAGTGATAAGGAGGGCATCGTTGAGAACCATCGGGCATGCTGAGCCTCCCTCAAAGCAGTGTTTTGTAATGAGGGATTCGATGTGCGATTGTAACCAATCACCCCAACACTCAGCAGAGGAGCAGTGTGAATAATTAGTTCAAACACAGACGGTGTTTACTCGACTCTGCAAAGACACTGACGCAGACGTAGCAACAACCGGTTAAAAGCAGTCAGGTTTTGATTACAAAGAAAACACTTGTGGCCTTCTATTGCTGACAAGCTGTTTCAAATGTGTCCTCATGTGTACTTTAGAAGCATTTGGGGGGGATGCGCTTATTTACTTTGTCTCCGAGTGGTAGATGAGAAGATTGATTCCACTCCCATATTTATGTGTTAGATATAGAGCTGGACCTGGGAGGATATTTACCTAGGCTGACACAAAGACTGAAGACTGAAAGCAGAGCAAACAGCTAAGTGGGAGGATGCAGGCAGCCTGTAAAAGAGCAGAGGAATGTGACCCCCAGGTAACCTTCAGTTCTCGATTTAAGGAGTATTTTTTGCATGTTTATAAGCTGGCTTCTTTTTCGTCCACTATGTTCTCCCAAACCTAACATAGAAATGCAACATGTGGAGATTTTGGACTTTAAAGAAATATTTAATATATTTAACCTGTTGCACAGGTTAAATTGCTGTTTTAAAATGTATGCCAGGGGTGGGAACTCCAGGCCTCAAGGGCCGGTTTCCTGCAGGTTTTAGGTATCACCCTGGATCAACACACCTGAATCAAATGATTAGTTCATTACCAGGCCTCTGGAGAACTACAAGACATGTTAAGGAGGTAATTTAGCCATTTAAATGAGCTGTTTTGGATCAAGGACACATCTAAACCTGCAGGACACCGGCCCTCGAGGCCTGGAGTTGCCCACAAATGAATGTATGCTGTTCAGTTGGTTTCATGTGTATCACAGTGCATGCAGCTCCAGCTGTTCAGTCTTCAGGGCTCCTCCTACATGTTTGGCTGGACAAAGACTCATCAATAAATATCTTAGTGACAGGCTTCTTTCATCTTTCACTGACTATACGCAGAACAAACGTAACAAATGAGGCTGTGACTGAACACTGCACAGGCCATTCTGGAGTCTGTGCACTGCTGCATTTCATTGAGATGGTCATAACAGAAGCTACAACTGGTGTGAAAAAACGCCATCAAACATCTTTTCCTAACCCGTTTTCATAATGGTGTCATAAAATATCACAAGATGTCAATTATGAAACTCTGTACGTGACAAAACACAGCCATTAAATAATTATATTATGTCACCAAGTTGTGTGTTAGTGTAGTCTGTTGCTGCTTGTTGCACAAAGCCTTGTTTCAGTTTCGTAAAGTTGTCTCTTGGATTGATTAATATTTACTGAAAACTATTATGTGTAGAATATTAACTTGTTTTAATTAAAAGTGGCAGCAGTGTTTCAGTGTCCAGTGTGGGGTTTTTTTGGCACTGCCACTGGGAGGTGCCAAAGTTAAAAATGCAAAAATCCAAATTAGATTTGTGTGTTTATTTATGCACATTTCAAATTGAAGCATTTTGTCTCTTCCATTTCTATTTATCTTGTAAAGCTAGAAATGCAGCCTTTCCCCCAACGACTCTCACTCTGAACCAGCACACAAACCTGGGATAGTCCACGGACATTGCTCAGCTTTTGTTTTGGTGTTTGTTTGTATGTGTGTGTGTTTGTATTGTTCATTTTGTGTGCACTTAAATCTCTTTACTGAGTCAAACTGTGGAGAACAAAATGCAAATCTCCATAATGTAAATCGATAAATTTTAGTATGATGGCTTAGTTGCGAGTAGTTTTTTTTTTCCAGGGAATGAATGTATGTCATTGTAATCTCCTCGGACGGAAGGCATGGTAACACAGCTGTGCTGTTTGTGCGTGTGGGCGCTGGAGGAGAGTGGACTCACTACAGAGACCATCACCAACTGTTTGCAGCCAGCAGAGTCTCTTAGTTCAATTATTAAATCCCTATGTGTCCGCCCAGCCCACACACTCAAGCCAGATTCTTGGCAGTGCCTTTGAACTGCAAGTTTTTAGATGCAAACTTAAGTCTGAACAGCTTTTAAAACACACAGGAATGCAGTTCAACATAGTTCAGTAATCAATAAAAGATGAAACTTACCTTGAATCTATTTAAGCCATCTGCAGCATTTGTCATTTATTTATCAAGCAGACGTCACTTTGCTGTGTTCGCAGTCTCAGGCTTTTGGGTAAGAACAAAGCAGACTTCATTCCCTCTGTTTAGTACCATGAGTGCACCCAATTGTTTCCCTAGAACAATTTCAATGCCTGCTCAATTCACTCTTGTCACAGGGAAGAACAATAGAAGATGTCACAGCAGACATCTTTGTGTTTAGTACAGCACACCGAGATACCTGCTGCCCAAGGCAAGACAGAGATGCAGGAGGAGACTTGGCATGGAAATCAAATGAGATGCTTTAACACTGTGTGCATTTGTCAAGGAGGTTTTGTTTTGTATAGACATACTTATTTATATGAGGGCTTATCAGGTGCATAGGAGTAGAGTCTAGCTTAAAGTATTAATCACTGGGCTGGATGAGATTTTTCTCAGTATAAGAAAAGCTCTTCGTGATGTGAGAAAATTAAATGTATAGCATCATCTTATTGAAATGCAGGTTTTTTTATGCACAAGAACCATTAAGACAAACTTGCTTGCTTGCCTCACATTCTCAACTCATGCACTGAGTTAGATGTAAGAAAACATTATCCCTTAAGATTTGCTGGTAGCTGAAGGTTGCCTTGAAGCAACACAGTACATTTTTATTTCTTTATTTTGGCTGCACTGCCAGAGTTAAGACTGCAATGGATGATGCTTTTATTTTTTAAGAACAGCCAAACCTGTAAAAGCTGAGCCAAACTCTTTGTTTCTTCTTCATTTACATCAACACTGAATTTGATCTTACAAAGATTAACCTTTATTCACCTCTCCTGGCCTATTCTTATTCTTTCTGGTTAATTAGCATAAGCTGCAACATTTTACTACTTTTGCTCTACTCCCACTCCAATGCACTGCACTGTGGTGTGTTCATTTCAGATTTAACAGCCTAAGGCTTAAGGCTTTTAATGTGAAATAGTTGCAGGAAGTGGTCATGGAAAACAACGCTATATATATTTGAATAAAAACAGGGGGGATGGAGATGTGCAAGGAGGCAGGTCATGTAAACTTGCACTGTGACTGATGCGAGCATCAACTCAGTGATGCATATCACTGTTAAATGTATTTATATAGTTCAATATTACCCCACTGTATGGGAGAGCATTTCTCCTACAGTGGACCAATCACACGTGTCATTCATTCTGCAGACCCGCCCAGGTTTTGGAGCTCGTTTAAAGTGACGCTGGAAATAAGCTTCAGTTCACTTTAGATCATATTTTTTTAACCTAAGAAAAATAATGTGGTCTTGTCACTAATACCCAACACTAATTACAGTGACTATCAAACTACTGAATTAATGTTAGATAGCTAACACTCTCCAGCTGGAATATCCCAATGACCATGAGGCCAGTGCCTTGTGGAACCAAAGGCTGCCTCTGGCCTTTAGCCATGTAAACGACAGGAAATGCTGTGTAATGGCACAAAATTGGTTCTCCTTAGCATAAGCAATGATATAGCAATTTTCTATTCATCTCACTTCCCAAAATAATTTGGTTATCAGCTACCCTGAGGACTGTAATTATGTTTTCAGAGGAAAAGAGTGGGTCAGCAAGTGTTCTGCTTCTTTACTTAGCTCAACAACTGCTCCCACAGTTGTTAGGGTCAACGAGCAAAATATCTCATAATGATGCTATTTTATAGAGGTTGAAAGGGGGGCAGAGAATTCAGTTTCACTGACCCTGCTAAGAAGGAGATTGATAAAAGTTAGTTTTATGCTCTAGCAACTGCATTTTACACACTGTGTTACTGAGCAACAATGTGCTCCAATATAAATGAAAATCTCTGAGCCAATCTGTGGTGCTCAGTCCCATATTTCTTCTATTAAATGCATTAATCTGCACGAGCTTCAAATACAAATATGTGAATTTAAATAGCATATTCATTTAAAAAAACACAATTATGGCTTTGTTATGCAAATATGTATGGCAGGTAGGAAAAAAAGAGGTCTCATGTTTTGTAGCATGCACTACATTTGTGGTTAGATACATTATCTACATCATCCTTAACATTATGGTTTATTAAATTTTCTCTGTAAGATAAATTTGGATGTCTTCTTTGATGGCACTGAAGCTTAGATTCAATCAAGCAATGTGATAAAAAAAAGGATTATGGAATATGAATCGCATTAATCATGCTTTGCAAAGCAAAAGATGAGAATCCATGTACTGTGTACCTTTTGCAGCCTTGCACACTAATAATAAGAACTGTGCTTTTTTTTCCTGAGTCTTGAAGCGAGGCTGATTGTTGTCTCACGCTGAAACACTGAATGCTTCATTCACCCCCCAACCACAGTGGCCAGGTCCAAATCAGGCCTTGAGTTGGCTTTGGAGAGACGGAAACAGACAAATCATGATTGTTTTGTTTTCTTAGTGGGTCGTTCCACTGGGGACATGAGCTGCTGGTTGATTGCCAAGACTCATTAAAGCCTTGCTCCACATTCTTGAATAGTCTTTTGGACATGAGCGGCTTTGTTGTTTTTTTCTGATTTGCACTTTTATGTCTTCCTCTCTGGGCACTTTCTCTGAGCTGACATGCTGTGTGACACCAAGTCTAAAGGATGCCGTCTCACCACATCGAAAAATGAAAGAAATGTTGATAGAGCAGAAAATTGCCCTTGTTGGTCCCTTAAGCGACGCTGGGAAATTAGATAGCCATGGTGATACACCTCTGCAGCTGCCACAGAGGCTCCACTTAGCAGCTTACGACACTGGGCAGGTATCAACCATTCCTCTTGGGGCTTCCTACTAACCTCAGCCTTTGCCTTCTGATTAAAAAAAAAAAAACCCTTAAATGCATCCAGACTTGGGGTATTTGAGGTGGTAAGCAAAGGGCCAAACAGGAAAGATTCACCGAGAATCTGAAATCATGAATGACAGTTGTGATCGGTAGCTTTTTATTCTTTTGGCTGGCATTTGGAACAAAAACAACCATAGGTCGAAAAAGCCTCAAAGTATAAATAAGCAACACGTCCTCACTCCCAAAGCGTAATATTTTACGCTAGGTGACAAATCGTCAACATATTACGTTTTCGGCTACCCACCACGTTCCTAAATGACGACCTCGGAAAAATGAGGAAATATGAGAACCGTATGGACTCTATCTACACATGTTCGCTCTTTTTCTTCAAATCGCTTAGAAACACGCTATTTAACATCATTACAGTCATGGATAAGGTCAGGAAAAAGGTTATGGTTAGGGCTAGGGATAAGGTTAAGTTTAGGTCTGGAATACAGGGCTGGAACGTCTATTACCGCGGGAGCGTCATTGCACTGGATTTCGGCCATAACCCGCCGCGTACCATAAGAACGCCGAAGGCCTCCTTTTGCGTTCCTCAGGAACGCCGCGGGACATGACAAAACGTCGGCATGTTACGCCTCGGGAGTGAGAACGGGCTCAAATAAGTCAAAAAATATCTGTTGACGCATTCTTCATCCACTGTATTGTCATTTCATTTCCCCAAAGATGAGTTTCTGCTGGCCAGCGCGATACAGCCGCAGGCCATTTGTGCACACAATGAACAGCTTGAGGTGGCTTTCCAAAGGCTTGATGAGCTGTCAGGACGTTGTCACTATAATGGAGCTGCAGCTGACCAGTGTGTTGTGTAGCCAACAAAGCAGTTACTCTTTGCTCATTTTTCAAAGCATTTATATTTCAACAACATTTGGCAAAGAAAACAACCTATTTTCCAGAGTGGACGCTCCTTCGCTTCATGAATCTCCCGGAGTAATTAATTACCACACACACAACCACACAGCAGCGTACATACGCCACGCTCGTTGACCTGAGTTAATATGCATCAAATTAACATTTTGGCTGCTTCATCACACTTCATAGACTGGGTGGCAGGTGGGAAATATGAAGTAATTTTATTACACATATTTCACTTTCTATTTGCACTTCTGCAGGGGAGAAGATTCGACTGTAAACAGGCTTCGATGGAAATCTGCTTTGTGTTTCTGTGCACTCTTCCACCCTTCGGGAATCTTAATGGTGTGAGTGCAAATATCTTTTTGATGAAGTCTTATATGGTGTGATTACTCTTAATGAGCCAATCTGCCAGCGCCCTGCTGTAAAATCATGCTCAAGATAGTGTTAATGCGTGCAAATGTGGACCGCATTGCCTCCCACCTAGTTAAATAATAGCTCCTACTGGAGTCCTGATACAGTTCCTCTAAATTCTGCAAAGTCTTGGTTTTGATTAAAGCGGAATGTTTTTTAGGAGTCTCACACTTTTGGTTGCTGGATATATTCCAAGTTGCATATGATTTGAGACCTCAATTATTTAAAGAAATGTCAAGGTATTTATTAAAACTGTTAGCAAGGAGAACCAGCACGTTCTCTCGGCTTAAAGTAGACTGAACGCACCAGCAGTGTTTGAAAACAGGAAAGCAACGACTTTATTTCTAGGCACAAAATATTATGATAAAATGTCCTTCAAGTTTCCTCCAAATCCTGGCAATCTATCTTGAAAGCTGTTCGTATTTTCTGTGGCGCATCTTTTTAAGCGGGAGGAAAATCAATGGCTAAGCAAAGTAATGACTTCCTACTGGCCTGCAGCAGTGAGCACTGTGGCACTGCCAGCTGTGCATCCTAGTGAGGGTCTCCAAATAATGTGCTGCAAAGCAATTTTACTTCTCAAGGATGAGCCATAATTCACCCTTTAGTGACCACTCTCACCACGGCGCCCTTATCAATACAGCGTGCTCTCCCCTCCCCACGGCTACCCCCTCCTGTTTTGGCTCAGCACAAATTAATTTTACTCACAGAACAATTCATCATTTCCTCTGCAGTTGAGAGGCAAAAAGAGTTATAACTGACAAGAGGAAGAGATCTTCAACTTCTTTGTTCTCTTGCCTTGTTTAATTTCCTCTGTTTTTCAGGAGAGAGATGCAAAATAAGAAATTGCTCGGCTGAATTTTGTCATCGTGCCGTTAAAGCATAAAGCCTGTTTGCCTCGCTGGTAACACTTTATAATAAGTGCACACTATTAAACATTAGTTAATGGTTACTTAATTATCTCTACAGGTCGGGGCGACCGTGGCTCAGGGGGTTGGGAAGCGTATCTGTAACCGGAAGGTCACAAATCACAAAAACATCAGGGCAATGCTTACAGATTTGACACACAAATGTTGATACAGAAATAAAAACAGTGTCATAAACAATCAGCCAATATTTGAAGTAATACAGAACTCGGCTGGATGCAAACTATGTGACCTGTAGCTCTTTACATAAAGTTTATCACATGTGTGATCATTAAAATAAAACTACAGAATTTATAACAGTAAAATAATAACAAAAAAACATACAAACCAAAAATCAAGTGTGTCATTTAAAAAAAAAACACCAAAAAAAACCAATTGACCAATCAACTTGTCTTTTTTGTTTTTTAAGCTGTTAACAATGGTGGACTCTCACCACATTTCACCATATAAAATAACAACAAAAATCTAATCTTTCTTTGTTTTAAGAGGAAGCAACTTCCCTGAAGACTTACACGCTTTGAATTTTTCCACTATTTCTGTCACGGTCTGTGTTGGCAGACCGTGGGGATGTGGGGAAAGGAGGACCCAGTCGCGGTACTCTGCGATGCAAACAGTGCTCTTTATTTACAGTGTATGGTACAAAACAACAATAAATCCCCGTGCTTTCCCTGACTCCCGTGTCGTGTCTCTCCGTGAACAGTCCGTGTCTCAGCACTCCCCGTGCTGGCTGCTGTCTGGCGCTCCACCCCTCTCCTGGGGACACAATAGACGCAGCCGTCAGAACACATATAACCGCGGGCATACACACACTAACTCAGCTCAACTGGGTGACTAACGTGGAGTCTCATGGAATGATCCCACGTTGGTGGGAGCTCCAAGACTCTCCTAAGTAGCTCCCCCGACGAGGCCTGATCAGCAGCAGGTGTGTGGCTTCGGGTGTGGCCAGTCCACCAGCAGGGCCACACCCACCAGGCCTGAAGGCGCCCGCAGAAACACATATACACACGCAAACAGGGAGAAGGACAGCAACACCAAATATGCATACAATAATAATATAATTCATAACTGCTCAGGGATCCTGGGTCACTCCGACCCAGGATCCCTGACAATTTCTGGATCTGCACTGATTGCTGCAGCACACTGTGTAGCAAACAATGAGAGTTTCTGTCCCTGCTTGTTTTTTTCTAATTCTTTATACCTCTCAGGTGCAACAATGAATAGCTCAGCAATTGGAGCAGTTGCCACAATCATGTTCGGGTCCACTCCCAGATGTTTAAAGGCAGCAGACATGGCGCCTCCTCTTTTGAACAGCCTCTTGTTATACTGGGTGACCACTTGCTTAGGACTCTGGACTGCAATTGAGAGAACATAATCATTAATGTAATGTAATAGTGTAGTAACGTAACACACCGCGTGCGAAATCAAACTGTTGAGTTAATCACTTCACCTCTTGTTCTTTCTTTTTGGTCATGTATCTTTGACTTCTTGTGCTTTTTTGCTTTGCCCTTCTTCCTCTTCTTCCTGTCTTTATCTAATGAAGTTGTGCTCATGGATGAGTCAGAACTCTCATCAAAAGACCCATCAGAGGACAGTGAAGATATGGATCCTGGACAGAACTTGTGGGTTCCTTTGAGAGAGCTAGTAAAACAGTTAAAAAGACAACACAGATAAAATTACTCAACAGAATGCTTATGTAAGTGCTCAAGCAGAGGAAGTATGTGACAAGCTATGTAATGTTTTTAAGAGTGGACTTACATGCTGCTAATTGCTCCTTTAGATAGTCTTTCTTTGGTGAGCTCATCAATCTATCCTTTTGCCACTCTAGCCTCATCTTACAGATCTCCAACTCTTCTGATTTTCTTCTGTCTGCCAGCTGTGCAGTTGGGGCAACAGTCACACCTAGAGAAAATTAAAAACAAAATGAGACTTAGCTATAAATAAAATTAATAAAACAATACAATTACGGAAGCGTAGAGCTGCCACCCAGGCAAAAGAAAAATAGAAATATATCACGTTATAACGTGAAATGTTTAATGTTCTAACAAAATACTTTTCAAGTTTGTACAACATAATATCACATTATTACAATATACATAATTATCACGTTCGTACAATATAAATATTATATTGTAATAACGAGATATTATGTTGTTCAAACGTGAAAAGTATATTGTACAAACATGATAGTATATCCATACTAGATGAATACCGTCCTGTTGCTCCCATTGAAATGTATACAGCCTATTTGCAGCATTTAAATAAACTTTATCAGATTTAAGATTAGATAAGATAAGATGACCTTTATTAGTCCCACAGGTGGGAAATTTGTTTTGTTACAGCAAAAGTGCAAAGTTATGTAGCAGAAATAAAAAAAAACCCACTGGAATGCAATAAAATAAAATAAAATAAAATACTATATACAATAGAATAGAATAGAATAATATATACAATAGAATAAAATAGAAATACAAATGCTATATACAACTGAGTAGGAAAATACAAAAATACAACTTCGTCAGAAGAAGAATTGTACAAGAATTGCACATATAGCAGTCTTATTGCACGTGTGAGGGTTTAATCAGCTGCGAAAGTCTTTGTTGTGGAGTCTGACAGCAGTGGGGAGGAAAGACCTGCGAAATCTCTCTGTCCCACACCGTGGGTGCCGCAGTCTCCCACTGAAGGAGCTGCTCAGTGCTGTCAGAGTCTCTTGCATGGGGTGGCAGATGTTGTCCAACAGAGATGACAGGGATTTGATGGTTTTGTTACAGACTTTTCAAAAAAGTGTTTTTCTTTCACAAATGTGGGGATTAAGTTGTGTTAAAATACAAAACAGTGATGTCATGTTTTGTGACGAGGACCCAGACACAGAGAGACTTGATGAATTTAAGAATCTTTTGTCTGTGAAGGTTCTCAGTCATCCAGGTCATCGTAGTCAAAGGAGCTTGCAAAGAAAAGCGTCTGGACTTCTTTAAGTTACTTGAAGACGTTTCACCTCTCATCCGAGAGGCTTCTTCAGTTCTAAGGTCAAATGGTGGAGAGTCCCAGATATAACCCTGGTGGGAGTTTCCCCCCACAGAGGGACAAAAGGACCCCCTGATGATCCTCTAATCGCCTGAGCCAAGGTGTGGAACTGGGTGTGGGTCCCAATCAGCCAGAGTTTCGGGTGAGTTCATTGTGAAACCTGGCCCCACCTTATCATGTGAATTCCTGAGGTCAGATGGCCCAGGATGTGAGTGGGCGTTAAGGCGTCTGGGAAGGGATGTCAAAACTGGATTATAGATGGCAGAGAGTTGGTGTCGTAAACCGACCGTAAACAGTTTTGAGATCCCTTCCCAGACGCCTTAACGCCCACTCACACCCTGGGCCATCTGACCTCAGGAATTCGCATGATAAGGTGGGGCCAGGTTTCACAATGAACTCACCTGAAACTCTGGCTGATTGGGACCCACACCCAGTTCCACACCTTGGCTCAGGCGATTAGAGGATCATCAGGGGGTCCTTTTGTCCCTCTGTGGGGGGACACTCCCACCAGGTTTATATCAGGGACTCTCCACCATTTGACCTTAGAACTGAAGAAGCCTCTCGGATGAGAGGTGAAACGTCTTCAAGTAACTTAAAGAAGTCCAGACGCTTTTCTTTGCAAGCTCCTTTGACTTAAGAATCTTATGATTTAATAAAGAAATTTGCAGACTTGCACAGAGATGGTAAAATTATGATGACTGATAACAGAGACGAAAACAACAGACGACAAGAACAGGGAGGAACAGGTGTTTAAATGCACCAAGGAGACAGTAAGAGGGAACTCGGGACAACTGGAGACATTTAAGGATGCAGGGACTGACAGAGACAGAGAAGAAGTCTCATCGTGACGTGTAAAGTTTATTTTGCCTGGCTGGCGTTTGCTCTCTGGGTGCTCAGCACCCCCAAAGCTCTGATCCTAGAATCGTCCCTGCTTTTATCAATGATTTTGGAAACCATTGAACATCCTGAAATGACTGGTTTGTAACTGATGCAGAGTAGTGTTTATAAATGATTAATCAATGAGTTTTAGAACATGAAAACATGATTAATCAAAAGTGTTATACATTAGCTTATTCATCACTAACAAAGTGTTTAAAGCAGTGCTTGTAAACTATTAACTGATTATGAGAAAAACTTTGCAGATGCTATAGAGATAATTAAGTAACCATTAACTAATGTTTAATAGTGTGCACTTATTATAAAGTGTTACCGCCTCGCGGTTTGCTGTTGGGAGGCAACAGCGTCGTTCGAGATTCATGATTCATTTTAATTCTCATTATGCAACACAGGGTTGTATAACAAAATTACAGATGTAGGCCTTTTATGCAACTCAAAACAAACACAAATTTAAATTGATAAACAAACTGAATAAATAATTAAAAAAATAAAGCTATTATTCATGAAGTCTAGCAGCCCAAGGACAGAAACTGCTCTGACGTCTGGAGGCACAGCAGTGGTTACTTTTGTATTATTTGCAATAATGGCAGCAGGGTGAACAGGCTGAGGTAGGTATATCCTTTAGTATCCTCTGGGCTCTCTTGAGACACATCAACTCATTGATATCAATGATTCAAGGTAGATGGGTCATTTTAATCCACATCGCATAGCAGCTGCTGTTGCTTTAGGTAAGGATGTCTCCTATTGCTGCTCCAGCATTTACAGCATTTCATTGTATTCACATAGAAATAGATGTGAGCATAGTTTTTGAATAGTGGACAAGTTATGAAAAATAAGAGAGTTTAAGTAGCTTTTCCTGTTCATTTAATGTATATTTCCTCTTGTTCTCCCCAGCGCCTGCTAGGATGTAATAGGTGACAACCTCCAGACAATGGTGACAATACCCCAGCAAGCTGTTGACCAGTGACCAAGAAGAATGCTACTAATGCTGCATTCCTTTTACCCTGGAAGTTGGATGTCGGAGCTGGGAGTGATGTCAGTTCCAGGAGAAGAAGTTGGAAAAACAAGTTTGTTTTGGTCCTTTGCAAGGTAGAGCCATTCATCCATCACAATTCCTGTGTTTTTTGCACTGCATAGTGCCCCATCAGTGTTCTGTGTATGAGTCTCTAATCCATAACAGCGATAGCACCAATGGCAAGTTTGACAGTTTTACTATTGTTTATATGCAATGCTGCCATCTTGGATTATGAAGTTAGAGCTCGTGGGACTCCTCTGACTTTCTGAGCTGGAAATTTGACTTGAGGGGGCATTCCAGTTTAAAAATCAGATTTGAAACTCAGGAGTACTGATTTCTCTGTTCAAATGGAATGCAGCATAAGTGCCAAAGGGAAACTTCCAGATCTGAAAAATGAAGCCAACACAGAAAAAACTGCTGTTCCTCTACGTGCAACTTGAGGTTGTCTCCAAATAGAAATCAATCCCCAAAGACCCTCTTGTTAAAATCTACAACTTCACTATTTTGGTATCTGTGTGATTTGTGTGTCTGAATGTAGCGTATGTGCAGTTTTTGAAAGTCGCTTGCTAACCAAGCTAGCTAGCATTAGCTTATAAAAAGAAATCCAAAAGTACTCCAACTTTTTAATTCATAAACCCAGATTTGCTGATGATTTGCAAGAGCACAAACTGAGTTTAGACGCATAAAAAAAGAATAGTGTTAAGCATTTTTAGAAAGATGTGAAAGAAGTGAAAGAATTGGTGCAAAGTATAGAGTAAAACATATTTAAAGCAAGTACACAAACTCATTTGCTAATGTTTGCAACACACTCTACTGCTAATTGGACCAAACTAAGTGAACTGACTGTGCCTCTGTTTAAAAAACAAACTGCAAAATGTTTGTGAGTCATCTGTTTATATGTATTTATAAATCTGAGTCATCTGTTTATATGTATTTATAAATCTGGCCTGTCAAGAGTGACTTTTGGCTCACCAACACTGAAAATCAAGATTGTGAAACCCACTGGGTGAAGTCACAGTGACGACGTTCATCTTCTATACTGTCTGTGCTAACTACCAGGTGCGGTATCAGTGCAGCATGTGCTGTGAGATGAGATTGTTCTCTACAAACAGAAGAAACATACATGCTAAAGAAAACAGCTGTTTTCTTTGAGAAACTGCATAAAAATGAAAATAAGGCACAGTAAGATGTAAATTGCTATAACCACAAAGAGTAAGTCTTGGGAAGTCATGACACTCAATAGACAGGATGTCAATACTCGGCTTCACTCTTCCACCACTTGAGAGCAACACCCTAAGAAACACTTTGTGCCTCAAGTAGAGAGAGTAAGTCCCACCGACGAGTGAGGAATCGACTCTTTTTGAAAGAAATCACCATCATTTAAAATATGGATCATTTAGCACACTGTCTGTCAGTACAGAGGCAAAAACAGGAGGCTGCATGACCTGCAGCACAGCAAGGAGCAGTTGGGACATTATGCTGGGAAAAATGATGATGTAGGAACAAACCATCTGCAATCCTTTCCCAATGCAGAGTTCACAGACCTGAAGCCAGGAGGCTGAATTTTTTTAATATTTTATACTGCCCAGATAGTTTTGCAGTCATCTGTGCACTTTGAGGACATGCATTTTGTTTTTCAAACCAAACAGGTTTTTATTATTTTGTGCATATGCACTTGTCTTCACTTTCTAGCTGCATCCCTAGCCCTTGCGCTAAATGGAGAAAAATGCTGAGGTGTGAAATTGGGAGTCACTTGGAGGGCTGTATACTCATCGCTCTTATCAGCTGACCCATTTTTAATGGGATTTCCAAATCCATGTTCTGTGGTTGTGGGCGCCTTCTTGTGTGGTAAACGCGTTCGGTCATCCCTCACTGAGAGTCTGATTTTAGCCTGGCAAAGAGCATCATATTCATATTGCCTTATGATTATATACGTATAACTATCTAAAACACAAACTGTCACGGTCTGGCTGGCAGACCGTGGGGATGTGGGGGAATGAGGACCCAAAACGCATGGTTCTGCGATGGAAACAGTGCATTTTATTTACAGTGAAGGTAACAGATGCACAATAAATCCCCTTTGCTCCCTGGACTCCCATGTGTGTGTTCCCCTCCGACGTCCGTGCTCGTGCTCCCGGCAGTTGTGTTTCTGCACACCCTGTGCGTGCTGCCCTTCTGGTCCCTCGTTCCACCTGCAGGACAATAACAGAAGCAGCCGTTCAACACTGAACCCGCGCGCACACACGATCCGCACTTCCTAATACTACATACTGACTTGGAGTCTTAGCTTAATGATCCCGCGCCGGTGGGAGCTCCAACACTCTCCTAAGTAGCTCCCCCGACGAGCCCTGATCACCAACAGGTGTGTGGCAGGAACTTCAGGTGTGGCCAGTCCTCCTGCAGGGCCACACCCATCAGGCCTGCATGTGGCTGTTCTCCATCCTCCAGCCACACATGTACACACCCTGCCTCTACATATGAGTGGAACACTGAACACAGCATAGTGCAGAAAAACACACATCCCCAAATAACAACAACAACACTAATAATAATAATAATAATAATATTAATAATAATAATAATAATAATAATCCATCCTGCTCACAGACCCCTGAGTCCTCCAGAGCCAGGTCCGTGACACAAACAAGGCTCAGTGAACACACACGCACACACAAACACATAGAATTACATAGCTTATCCACCCCTCTAATAAATTGCTTTAAGGTTTAAATGCATACTTGTCATTTATTATTAAGGAATAATCAGAATTTCTTTTATTAAAGACAGTGTAAACAAAGGCAATACCTGTTGCCAGGCTTCAAAAACAGCAGTGTTGATTTTCGTGAAAGATATGCTCTCATGACTCATCGAGTTACACCACTGACTAGCCAATTGGTGCAGTCTGCTGAAATCACATTTTCAGATCACCTTGGATAGCTTGGAACACAGGCCGAATAGTTACTAAATAACAGGGACTACCGTAATTTTAAGAAAATAAAAGCATTCGACCCTTCGATTGACACACCTGTTTGCCAAAGCTTCATCATAAAAGGTCTTGTGGAAGGGTGGCTGTCACGACAAATATAATAAGACAGATTTTGTGGAGTGAATTATCCAAATTTGACATTTTTATGTACAGAGGAAGTCAGGAGAGAGGTACTGTCATGGTTTTGAGCTACATTTAAAGTGGTGGTGTTGGGTATTTTGGAATTATGAAAACAGCATTTGCAGTAGGGCTGGGCGATATATTGAGTTTTTTAAAAAAAAATATCGATATATTTTTATACGAGATACAAGATGTGACAATATCCTTTATATCGATATAGTCTATGTTACGTTATAATTATACTCCTCCCCCATCGCTTCACCTACAGGCAGCGACAAGATGGACACGGCAAATCTCTGTTAACGAGTTACCGCGCATCGCCCCGTGTGTGGGGCTGGACGGCGTTAACGAGCTAACCACGCTAACGCCATGCACAGCCTAAAATCCTTTCATTCTCTCAAAAGTTGGCAGCGCGCCTTATGTATGAATTCTGGTTGTGCTTGATGACCGCGAACCGATTTGAAGTGGTACAAGGCGTGCAGCAATCTGTCAAAAATGTTTTAGTACAACTTTGGTAAGCTACGGAGCTGCACCGCTTGATGGATTGTCGGAGCATTACGGCTACCGAGCGTGATGTCACGGGGGTGGGCGTGGAAAGGATTTTGGCCTGATCCGCCATGTTCGGGGTCTAAGCGCAAGCGACGAAGGAGCGAAGACATACACAACAGCCACGGTTCGTATTTGCTGTGTGGTCGGCTGCAATGTTCGATCGCACGACCGGCAAGAGAATAAGCTTGAAAATGGTTTATCTTTTCATTCTTTCCTAACCTGGAAGCAACATGAGGCAGCTCGTGTATCGATGTTAGCAAACGAAGGCGTGTAGCCTGGATAGCAGCTGTGAGACGAGCTGATATCCAGTTCTCTTCCATCTCCAAATATCTGTTGGTGCTCCAGACATTTTCATTCCGGTAAGTTCTAAATATGTTCATATCTTTATAGCCTATTAGTTTTATTTTCGATGCGCTCTGAGCTCATAGCAAATTAGAACAAACATCCTACTGAGTGATTTTGCAGAACTACCTTCTATTTATAGAGTTGCTAATTATTTGGCATTATTGCAGCAAACCAGCCAATAAAATGGATGAAACATCATGACTGGGTTCCAGCGCTACACAAGGGACCTGCTTCAAACAAACCACCATGCCAATCAGATTACTTCTTCCATGTGAGGGTGAAGAGGTGACCCTTCTGGATAAGATGGTGAAGGTTTGCTGCATTTGGTGAACAGTGTGATAATAAAACCAGGGAAATATGAAACCTGCTCCTGTTAAACATTCCTAAGTCTTTTGCTGTATAAATTTTTTCAAAAGATACAGTAATTACAGTAATGTTAGTAGTGGGTGATATCATGTAAACACTGTCATGATTTTATGTAAACATTTTGTCACTTGTAAACTATAAATGATATGGATTTTACACTGTAACGGATGTGATGTTCTATAAAGTGGTTTTAATAAAAAAAAAAAAAAAAGGCAAACATTAGTTTGTTTCTTTATTCAATTTTTGAACAGTGGGACTCAGTCAGTACATATTCAGTAAATGCAAATTATTTACACGGCAGTGCACTACAGGCATAAATCTAGACCCCTAGATAAAACATTATGGCATTATAGCAGTGACAACTCCTCCACAGTAGCAGGTGGGATTTTTCTTTTTAGAGGACGGCTCCTTTTGCCTTTCAATATAGATGGTCTGTTTATGTTTTGATCAAGAGCCTTTTTTGGGCAGCTGAAGAGGAGAAGTCTATCTTATGGCCAACCTCTGACTGTATCTTGGTCATATTACCCAGCAAAACCCAGCATGCAGGTTCATCTGTAACAGTCCTTGTGCCATGATCCGCACTGTTGCTTCTACTTTAAACAGAAGAGCAGTGACGTGGGTGCAGGTCTCCGCGACTCTGGCCTTACAGGTGCAGTAGGCGGCTTCAACCTTCCCTGTGATGCTCACAGTGACCCATGGCTGCAATGCTGGTTGATTCAGTCTTTGAGAGTGCAGGACCTGAAACACACACAGACAAAGGTAATTTAAAGACAAGAACTATGAGCCAAGGCCGACATAAATGTGTTTTATCTACTTAATCATTAATGTAACAAAGTGTTTAGAAAGTTAGCACATACATGTAATTTTTCATTTCTTTATGTGTCCATCTATAGAACGCTGCATGTTAAAGTGTAAATCTGCCTGTTCTCTGTCAGAAACCTGCCTGTAGAAAATGAACCTAACGTATGTAATGCAAGGATGTCATCACTTTAGACATGGAGAAGGCATAAAGTGACAATTATGAATCACTTAATATGATAAGGAGATTCTGCAGGTCATTAATCAATGTATAAAACTAAAATAAAATGTATTTTTAGTGACACAGGATACAAATATGGAAGCAAGATGTATAATTAGAATTATTTATAATAAATATGAATAAATTAGTGCAATTTCTTTAACCATAAAGAATAACTAAATCCTTCAGGACAATGTCACATCAATGCACTGAACTCACCATGTTTTCCCTCTAACAGCCTCCACATGTTCTCACTGTAGTTTCCCCTCATGAATGAATTTATGCTGCACTAATCTGAATGTTTGCAGGAAAATCAAACGCATTTCACTCGCAGTACTCGAGCTGACTTACCTTTGTTTGAATGACGACTTGTACGCGCTGACTCCACAGGTAAGGTACGAAAATATGTCAGGCTACGTCAGTAGCGGTTGGTCTTCAGGGTTTCTACTCCACGGCCGTATTTCATACGGGTCCACATTTCCAATGCACGCTATTTTCTGCAAGTACCGCCGCTTCGCCTCTGGACGCAATCGGTCTCTATACCGTCCGTTTCTTTGGAGCTGCCTGTGTGACATCTGGGACACAGCTTTGACTAAGAACTCTCTTTTTGTTCTTATTTTATGGCTTTAAAAAAATATCGAGATATATATCTTATATCGCCATCCAGCTAAAAAATATCAAGATATGAATTTTGGGTCATATCGCCCAGCCCTAATTTGCAGTCCCATCTAGAAAGTGTTTGATTGGCAACAGCTTGATTTTTCAGCATAGCAATAATCCCTAACACTGTGCCAGTGCAGTAAAAGCATGCCTGGAAAGAAAAACACATAATGAAACACTATAAGTCATGGACTGACCTCCCTACAGCACAGACCTCAATATTATTGAAGCAGTGTGGTGTCATCTTGACTGAGAACAGAACAAAATATGCAGTTTAAAGCGAGGAATATATTACAGGTATTCTCATCAACACACACGGATTTTATGTTACCTTAAAAATCAACTTCAAACACAGACTACACACTAGATCAGAGGTGGATGATGTAACTTTGCCATGAAAGCCATAACAATTATTCACAATAGTACAGCAGAAAAAAGGCTGCGGTGGTACAAGGGTTCATAAACTGTGCTCACTTTGCTGTGGCAATGCCCATAATTCTTTTGCTATTCAAAGGAACCCTTCCAGTATAATTGTTTTTGCTTCCGTTTGATTAACTAAATGGATGGTAGAATAAGGTCATGATGAATCTGTGTTTTCACTACACACATCCCTGTATTGTAACAAAGATTATTAGTTTGTATATTTCGCATAAATGTATACCAATGTTTAATCATGCTAATAAAAAGCCCCACACAGTAACAGGCATGGACATACACATGTAACCTTTGATTTTGTGTTATAAATCAGACAAGTGACTTTCAAACTTTTAGCCAAGACGAACATTCAAATCGCACTGGTTATCACATATCTACAATATAAATCCTTTGTCATCTACTTCGTCTCCTCCCTCACTTTACCAGACTCTGACACTGTCCAACTAATGGTCGTGCTCCCTCTGGTTCAGGTCCAGCGCTCTTTTGAAGCCGGCCAAGTTTCTTTCACAAAGGATGTTTGGTGCCTTTTTAGCTTGCTTGGCAAAGTGATAGCATTATCCTACTTCTCCAGACAGATGATGCTGTCCACCTCAAGCCTTAAGAGAGATAGATTCACAATACTATCCACAGAACATTTGATTTCTTTTCTCTATTTACCGGATCACCTGGTTTGCTTCCCATATTTTTACTCTCAGTATCACCCTCGCTGTCAGTCAGAGCATTTGTGTTAATTCGCTGGTGTTACCTTTGAAAGAATTTTTGTTACGATTTCTAGAGATATATAACTTGTGTGCCTAAAAAGTAAGGCTATGGATACAGTGATGGTTAGTTTTACTTCTGCATCACTATAACAGCGTATGCTTGCCATAAAATTCCCAGGTATACATGCACTCACCTCAATGCACCTTTTAGAAACCCCTGTTTTACACTATGGTAAATGCTCCCTTTTAAATCATTGATACCAACGCTACCTACGTCTGTTTAGTTCCTGCACTTATATTTTATTTAAGTGTATCCAGGGCAAAAATATACCGTGTAGAAATCCGTGTAAACAAACACCCACATATACAAATGGACATGAAAAAGGTTCTGTGGCAGCTACTCCCCATTATCCAGATGAAACGTAATCTAACTGTGGCCTTTGATCTTCTCTTTCTCTACATGCTGTTGGTTCATGCTGGATAACGAAACAGCAACAACGATTCTGAATAATGCACCTACATGGATTCAGTAACTGTTTCAAAGCACACACGTATTCGACACATGGACAGCAACAAGCTGCCGCAGCTACTGAAATGATTGTTTTTGAGCAATGGGGACATGACTGCACCTCGCATGTGTATAAATCACCTTCAAAGTCAGTCCTTAGTCCCTCATGTGACCTTGTTAGTGGAATGGAGCCATGCAGAAACCACTTTTATACACTATGATCAAGATAATTCAGTTTACCCAAGTGGTCCGAGTCACTCTAGTAGTAAAGTAGCTGTGTACTTTGGAAGAGAGCATTAAGTGGATACTGAAATACTGAACTGTACCCGGGTAGCTCATAGGCTGTTATAAGCCAATGAACCATTATGCCCTTTATGGTGATCCAAGCGGAGATAATTATTCTATGGCTTTGGAAGTATAGTACTGGAAGTAGCATAATATAGCAAAGTGTAGGGTTATGCTGGAGTGGTAGCGCTAAATTATTATAATGTCTTTATCCTATACATCTTTTCTGTTAACTCAAGCATGGGTAAAACTGGAAATATATCCACAGTTCCTTCAAGGCATTTAAATATATAGCAAGTCCTTGGAGAGCTATGTTAATGAAAAGAGAAGCTGAATTCTGCAAGATTTGCACAATACATTTTCAGATTAATTAAGGATATCCCGACTGCAGCCTTGACCTTGTTTTGTTTAAGTTAACTCAAAGCCTCCAAAGGGTCTGAGCAAGATTTGACTTTAATGCCTCCGACTGCCACTGTTATTAAAAAAACACTGACTTCCACTGTCACACTGAGAATCAAAGGGAATCAAACAGTTCACTGCTGAATATCACAAGGGACAGGTTGACAATCAGCCACGGCTGACAAGAAAATCAAGAACGGTGCAGATGAATATATTCTTGTCTACACAAACCCCGACATGCATATATTTTTTACGATTTTACACTTCTGTATTTCAGATGAAGTTTCTGCTCCCATTTTTAACTTTTTAACTAAAACATTACATACAAGACATTCCTTAAGAAATCTTAAACATTAAGAATTTCTTTCCTTTATTATTCATTTTCTTTCAGTGAATATCACTCTCGTGTTAGTAGGTTAACATTGCATCTTTTGGAATTTTCAATAGTTTTAGCTTTAGTTTTATTATTATTAATAATAATAATAATAAATATTTTATTATAAAGATTTAAAATATGTCAGATTTGACCTCTGACCTCTCCTTCAAGATCAATAGATTGACCTGAAGGTCAGTGATCTTAGCGCTATACAGAGCTATTGTTTGTGTTAACAACATTTAGGGAATGATATATGGGGATTCTAAATATCATATCCTAGTTTGCTTCTAAATATCATGCGACATTTGACCTCTGACCTTACTTTTACATTTCACATCTGCCATTCTTTCAAGTTGACCCAAAAATGTGTTTCTTATTTTTAATTGTCAAGAGAAAGAGAATGAGCTGCCTGGGTAGGTAAAAATATATTGTAGTACAATACTACATAATAAGTTTAAGTTATTCATGCTCAGTTAATAACTAATCATTATGTTTGTGTAATCAAAGTAAACATCTGCACTACAAATTTCTTGTTTAGAAAGAACAAAGAAGACAAAGTGAATAAAAACAAAATACAATCCCCTTAAAAGTAAATGCTGACACACGAGCTGCCTTAGCGGAGGTTTGCGCTCTCGGAAGGCTTCTTGTTTTACATTTGTTTATTGTGTTGCTAAATTTGACCAAATTAAGCCTAAAAAAAAGTTTTACTTGAATAAGACACTCTTTGTTAGTCAGCGTATCTGGTTACATTTAGTAACAAACTGCTTCAAATAACAAAAGTATCTAAATTAGGTCTATTCATCTGATGTGACTGCAGGAGTGGTACTAGAGAAAATCACCTTGTACACTCAACATGTTCTAAGGCAGGTGTCTCGAACTCCAGGCCTCGAGGGCCGGTGTCCTGCAGGTTTTAGATGTGTCCTTGATCCAACACAGCTTATTCAAATGGCTAAATTACCTCCTCAACATCTCGTGAAGTTCTCCAGAGGCCTGGTAATGAACTAATTATTTGATTCAGGTGTGTTGACCCAGGGTGAGATCTAAAACCTGCAGGACACTGGCCCTCGAGGCCTGGAGTTCGACACCCCTGTTCTAAGGTTTTGTTTTTTCCTGTTCTTTCCATTCTGATTACTCTGCAGCGTATTGTTAATGACTGGAGGTGGTTAGCTTTGTTGCACTGTTGAGCTAGTTTTCAGGATGTCATGTTGTCCCTGTGCCAGCTTAGGTTCTCTCTGGGTTTTCTGCCTTCCTGGTTTGCAACAGACTGGAGACCTGTCCAAGGTGTGCCCCGGGTCCCAACCTTACCGTGACCCTGAAGAAAATAGCTAATCTTAATCTTTCATTTATTGGCCAGTCTCAGGTATTATATCTTCATAGCACCTTACTAGCACCACCAACTGAGGATCTGAGTATAAGATCTTCTGATGTGCCTGTTATTGCTTCAGGTTCATGGCCTGTCAGTAATCTTTCTTTAAAAGTGAGTTTGCGCTGTTAAATGAAACAGACAGATTAGTGGAAGACATCTTTTAATATGGTAGTTTCAAATGCAGCAGATGGCATAAAAGTGTTAAAAACTGAGCATTCATTGTGTTAGTAGGATAGAGACTATTTAACTAGTGGTGGGGAACTCCAGGCCTCGAGGGCCGGTGTCCTGCAGGTTTTAGATATAACCCTGGGTCAAGATGCCTGAATCAAATGATTAGTTCATTACCAGGTCTCTGGAGTACTTCAAGACATGTTGAGGAGGTCATTTAGCCATTTAAATCAGCTGTGTTGGATCAAGGACACATCTAAAACCTGCAGCCCTCGAGGCCTGGAGTTCACCCACCCCTGATTTAAGCAAATGAACATAGCCTTGAGATGTGAAAACTGAATCCAAGTGTCTTAACTCTGCCTTCTTGCTTATGGTCAGCAGGGAGTGTTTCCTCTTTTTACAAATCCATCACAGACTATAAAAGAAGAAGATAGTCACTCGATTTAATGCCGCAATCTTGGCAGTAATGCAAGTTTTGTTTACTACATCACAACGTTCATTTTTAAAATGATGAGCAGGATTGAGTCACTTCAGGATGAATGCAGCATCCTCAGTTTCTCAGGCAGGTCCTTGCTTGTCACAATCAGCTTAGAAGAAAACCCAAGATGGCCAAAAAAGCTCAAGCTGATGAGTGAGTCCACAAACCAAAGGGATAGCGTTTAACATGCACATACAATTTGTGGCTGGTAGATCTTAATTTGTAGTATCTACATCAATATTATCACAGGCACTGAGGAGCATATTTAATAAGCACTTCAATTAGCGTGCCACAAGTTTGTCAATTAACAACAGATTTCCTCACCTCAGTTTTTTTTTTTTTATTACAGACTGCAGCAATTAGCTGATATTGTGTCCCCTGGAAAATGGCTCATAAAAAGAAACGTTTTCTCCTCGCCAAAAAGGCTTCGGTCACAGCTCTATGCTTTAGTTCTGGTTTGGCTGAATGGCGTCGCCTGAGAACACAGAACTGCAGGGGCTTCAAGCCGTTCCTTTTGGGATCAAGAACTGAACCTGGTGCATGCACTGAAGCAAACTGACAGTGAGCTCCTCTAATCCGCTGCTCTAATCCACCTCTGCTCAAGGCAACTTGCCTGCTTTTAGCAGAGGTGCACCGCTCGCCAGAACACCTGATTCAGCAGGCACAGTAGCCAAACGGCTGAAATCGACAGCATACATCCTATTATCATAATGCAATACAAAAGGGGAGAAACCGGCTCCAGGAATGTTTAGATATGCAACGTTTTCAGTGAAAGCTTTGTGAACATTAAATGGTAAACTATCCATTTTATATGTATGCTCAGTGTTTATGTAAAGCTTTATGTAATAATACAGAGGTCACAAAATGTTTTATATCTAATACAATACGCTGTGTAAGGTCCTAAAAGCTAGACGTTAAGATGATCATCATAATTAATCGGCGTCTGCTTTTGTTTCCATTTGGCGTTGTAGCACACATGGGAGGTGGGTTATGTTTTCCATACAGCGATGTAATCTCTGCTCTAAATGTCAAGCATGTCTGGGATGATCGTAGATTTACGTATACTTATTTACTAATGCATGCTTTTATTCCCAGGATTATCAGCTTGACTGATGGGGGATGTTTTTTCATTGCAGAGGGAATTCTCAGGCCTGCAGGCCTCTGATAACAAGCAAACAAATTGGCAATTTCTTTAAAGGCAGTCAATTAAAATTAAAGCGACGGTTATTCTAAATCACCCTCTAGAGATGGCTTATAATTCAACTGATAGCTTTTGTGGAATGTGCAAGGATGAGGACTCATTTGTGTACATATAATCTGTCATCTAAGGAGTAACTAAGCCTGTGTTTAGTGAAGAACACTATAAAGTATGACCAGGGACATGTCCATCGTTTAGACTGGCAGAAAAATGGCACGCATACAAAGAGGAAAAGAATGAGAAGGTAGCACCTGTATGCCTCTTTGATATCCATTAAAACATGCACTAAAAAGGTGAGGTATAATTAGAACAGTGGAGGTGGGACATCTGCTTATGATTTGAAATGGAAGGTTTCTGAGTCATTCGCTTTTGTCTATTTTGGTTGCAGAACAGCCGTTTTTTTCCTGCTCCATTCAAGCAGGTTTACCCCAGCTCATCTATATTGTTCCAGGTCTATACGTCAGACTAAAAATAAGGCCCACAAGGCTCCAGCATTTTCTCTTTTGTGTTCCACCAAGGAATACAATAATGAGGGTAATAACATCTGCAGCACATGGACTCTTCAACCCAGTAATAGGAATTTGATTTACTTGTATCTGCCTTTTGGGTCTGAGTAGCTTGAGGCTACAAGGCTTTCATCGTCAAAGCTTTTTAGTTTGGCTCCCAATGTCATTTCTCTAGTTTTCTTTTTTCACTTTTTTTTTTTGGTTTTTGAGATGACTGTAAATTTCTATGGTTTCATAAAACACAAAGAGGGGAACGTAATTACAATTTATGTGAGACACGTCAGTAGGGAGAACTGGCTGTTTTCAGCTTCTTGTATACTGAATAATGCGGGGGACCTTTGCCCAGATCTGAACTAAGAAATATATGATTGTGTACCACTCTGACAGCTCAGGTGAATTGGATAATGGCATCTATGGTCATGTGTCAAAGTACAAACCCAAGAAAAAAAACATTTACCTAAATAATTGAAAACAGTTTATCACCAGCACCTTCCAAGAGGATCCTGGGAGAGCATAAAATTGCCTCAGCTTGGATTTGCTGTGGAAAATTTGATATTCAAAAACTTTATAAACTTAATAAACTTAACTTAATTTATTGTAGGAACACTTTAGAGCATTTACTGTATGTGTCATGCACACTATAATGCATATTCCGCAATTTGCCGTACTCACAACAGTTCCTCCTGAAACTGAAATG
Source organism: Neolamprologus brichardi (assembly GCF_056152115.1). Taxonomy (NCBI): domain Eukaryota; kingdom Metazoa; phylum Chordata; class Actinopteri; order Cichliformes; family Cichlidae; genus Neolamprologus; species Neolamprologus brichardi. The sequence goes on along the minus strand of NC_142119.1, from coordinate 4,002,219 downwards.
ACACTGAGTCACAAAGACAGCCCTCAAAGCTTCATTGTAACGCAGTTTATTTATTGTAAATGTAACGCAATGGAAAACAGCCTTTTTTACTTCAGAGCTTCCTTTTATCACACCTCAGTGAAGATGATCTGAGATGGAAAATAACTGGTGGAAACCAAATAGTTAATTCATCCATTATTACGATTCATGGCCACTTGAAAACTCATCTTAACGCCCGCATGCAGTGTATACACAACTCTTTATATTTTGCGCAATTAGAGAAACTACCTGGAAGAAGGAAAGACAAATAGTCTGACAATTTTCTTGACAATAACAAAATAAGCTGGAGCTTTTTATTCCTTGTTGTTAATGGCTGTTACAGCACAAGATGCTTCATAAATGGTTTCAGTGAATGCCCCGAAATGACATGTAGTGTATTTCAACAGGTCCAACATGATGCATGCTCAGTCATCCAGGTAAAGAAATCCTAAAATCATTTTATAAAACAGGACACACACAGCTTAACTTCATCTTTTAAGTGGAGCGGACCAATAAAGTTATTGGCTGAAAAAAGACTCCCAAAAAACAAGATCTCCAAATTGTTGGTTTCAGTGTAAAAAAAGTAAACTTCACAGTTAATGTTTGAGATAGCTTAAGGAAAAAACAAGTGCACTTTCAACAGTACTTCTCAATTTTTCAGCAGAAAAATGCTGCTGCTGTAGTAAATGAAAGAAAGCTGTCAGCAAGGCTCACTTTGCTCACGCTGTAAAGGACATAAAGAAATGAAAGACTTTGTCCTGTGATGGAAATTATCTGTGAATTCACAGAAAATGTTCCATTATTTACTTTTGAAAAAAAATTCTTTTGTAAATAGCAAATAGAAATGAACTTTTCTGTTATTAAACTCAATAGCACAAGTTATGTTTTTGTCAGTAAGACGACTAAAACGAATTGAAGGTTCAAAATTCATGCCATCCTCCTTTGAAATGTTCACATTTTCCAAAGCAATTCATCGACTGTCAATGAAATTTGGTGACTTGGAGCAACTGTTAAAAAAAACAACTTTGCACTTGAACTTTAGAACTTGAGAGAATAAAAAATATACCTAAGGCTTAGGATGGCTGAGGATGGTGTTCAGCCTGTTTTGAGAAATCTACAAATCAATGAACGCCGGCCGTCAATAATGAAAGAAAAGTAGCAAGCAGATGATCTTTTGTTAGAACCATGGGGATAAAAGGAGTATGCTCCAATTAAAAAAGATTTCATAATCTGCTTTACAAAGCCGACTAAAGTAAGGAAAAGTAAGTTAGTTTCAAAGAATGGAGGATAGTGAGAGCTACAAAGGTCATCTTTAGTGGTTCATCAGCATGAACATAACACTCAACTTGTTTTATTCCAAAGCATCAACTTATAATCAAGTCATTCTTCAGCCTAAACATAAACTATAAAACTTTGATTAAAGCAATGTCACATTTTGTAGGAGATTTAGAAAACACAGTAGCATTAAATTTGTGGTCACTTCCTCATCTTATTCTTGCTCTTAATGCTCTACTTAAAAAATTCAGTTAAACGGTGAAAGAAAAACAGAACTGAAAGCAGCTGATAATGACGATGACTCCACCATGTGACAGAGTTGCATCACTAAGATGCAAGCTTATGGAGTAAGACTGATTGTGACACAAGTTTAAGATGTCTGCGGGCTGGATAGAGGTTTATGGTGTTGTTTATCCTTCCATCACATCTGCCTGGCATTGTATTTCTGCTGCTGTCGCTGTGCCCTAACCCTCCATTTTTCAGTGATTCACGAGTGGCCATTTCTCCACCTTGTGAAGCTATTAGGAGTTTGCCACGAGGCTTGGTATGTAGCTGTACCTTTGTCTCATTTTCTACAAAGAAAATAATACTACAAGGATTATTGATCCTTCCTTGTTTAGCCCAACCTGCAGCCTGCTCCGAACAGCAAAATGAGATGAAAAATAACTGGTGAAAAACAGCTAATAATCTATTTCCATTTACACTTAAAGTATATTTATTTGAAAATGGCTCATCAGAACACAGCTCGTTTTTTCTATCGCTCCTCTGTCTGGATCTTAAATACCTAACGAGGGGAAAGAGGGGAGGGAGCAGCTGATGTGAGCAAGGCATAACAAAGCATGCAATCATGGTGAAATTTTTAGACAATAACATCACACAAAGCGGGTAAAGACTGCCAAAGCACAGCTCCCTAATGGGTGCTTTATGTGACATCAATATTCTCATCGTCTTCTGAGATCGGATGTACAGGGCAAACGCTCTGCCTCTGGGGGAAAGAAAAAAAACTTGCCTTGCTGCTGAATGGATATCGAATCCCATTATTGCTGCAGCAGATCACAGAGCAACTGATTTTGAAGTTGGTTCATCTGTATTTTAACATCTTTAAATGGCACCGATTCACCTGTGCACCATTACTATTACTTGCAGAACTAAGAGAAAAACTGCGGAGGACTCAAAAAATACTTTGAAATTGTCTCTGAAGTAGTGCAACACTGCAAGTCAGAAATAAAACCAACATCCCAGATAGAAGCCATAAAAGGAAAACTCGCAGTAGCTGATGTTGAGGATATTGCCAATTACGGGTCTCATTTTCACAGTTTAATTCCCAAAGCAGACTATCCTTTTCTTATTATCTCTGCTTAAAGAGCATTGAAAGAAACACGTGGCACTTCTCTGCTTATGGGCCTTTTTTCATTAATCACTTCAATGGTGATCTTCTCTGACGGCTGTGCTGATGAGCTGTAACGATGATGGATATGAAGATCTGTCTTTAGCTCTGCTGTTAATGCAAAGCCTCATCTTACCAGGTGGTAATGGATAGCTCTGGCTTGTTGACGAGGAATATTTTTTTTGTTTGGTAAGACTCCCTTTTTGATGGAGTGAGGAGGTTACTGGAAATAGCAATATCAAATGAAGGCAACCGAAAACAAGCTGCTGTTGCATAAATCACTGCAAAAGACAAAAAAAAAAAAAGGAAAGGTTTCTATATATGAATCCACAGGGTAGAGGTGGTTTACATTTCTAATAGTTGCCTGAAAATAGCTCCGGTTCTGACAATACGCTAAAACAATTCAGAAACAATCAATGGTAAGGGTTGAGCTTGGAGTTCAAATGAGCAGGCTTAGGCATTATACAAAGGAGACAGCATTTCTAATGCAGGGAGCTCTTTTGAAAAGGCATATTTTTCTGTTCTGTGCGCTTTGAAACAGGGAGGCGAGCTGACAAAAAGAGCAGTAAATTGGGAGAAAGTGGATGATGCTGTTTATACCTCTGCCCTCCAAATCAGCAACACAGGTTTTTCTATATCAGTACATTTTCAGCAGTAAATTACATTGGCCATGAGTGCTGGAGCCTTTAACACAGACAAATAACCTGGGTACAAAGTTTACATAGTTAACGTGGCCTAAATTTCGGGGGTATTTGCCCAGCTCAAGGTTTTTTTTATTTTTCTTCTCGATTACGCTCAAGCGTGATGTTTTAGCCAAATGTGACCAAAAACACGGATGAGTTAAAAAACAACAAGTTTGTTATATCTCAGAAGAAAAATCCAATCTTTTTCTCCATTGCTCTCCGTATGGAAATGAGGAGAGAACTTTGAATCTGTATAAAATTCAGTCACTTGATCAAAGGCAACAGGAAGCACTACGGCTTGTTATCCAACGCAGCCCTACAGAAATTATTAGTATATAAATGAACATGCTTTATTTATATGGTAACTAAAACTAAATATTAAATACAACTTTGATAGCAGATCATCACACAGGACTCTGCAGGGGTCTTGTGCAAAAGTCTTGATCCGTCCCACGTTTCTTAATCATTTGCAGAGAAAATGGGGTGTAGGTGGAGGGATTTATTAAAACACAAGCAAACCAAAATGGAAAAGCATTACATGGCAAAACCAGGCTCTTTTTTGGATGCTGGCTGCTTTTCTAAGATGATCCCACACTGCTTCAATAATGCTAATCAGGTGTTTTTCAGATGGTATTGCATGGTATATAAAATCTGGTGTTACTTTAATGCATTCATAATTCAGTCAATTTTGAACATTATCTCCAAAACCCTTGGCTTAACTACACAGTGATGGCAGTCTGAACCAAAAGTCTATTTTGGATCATTCTGTAAGTCCTGTTAGCTCTGATTTTCAGTACAGTTCTTGTATATTTACATACCTCAGCCTCTTCTCCCTTTTTCCCTTACTTGAGAATGGCTTCTTGTCTGCCATGCTTCCACTGAGACCACTTCTGATGAGGCTTTGTTGAACAGAGGATAGATCATTTCAAGGGCCAGATGCATCTCTTTAGTCCTTTGTCAGGCTTTGGCTAGAGTTTTTTTTTTCTATTTCTTAAGGACATGACGTTCAAATTGTTGTTTTTTCTTTCATAGTTTTTAGGCCTGCCACTTCTTTTGTCCTTCACTGGTCCCCAATTGTTTAAGGACACACTGCACGCCGTGCCGAGATACGCCAAGTTTCCAGCTAAAAGCTCTGAATCACCTTGTTGGTGCAAAAATACTTTTTCATGCCTGTCAAACTGTGTTATCGTTGGTATTTTATTGTAGCTTCAACTAAAGAAATGGGAACAAATGGTGTATTTTTGAGATGGGATGCTGTAACAAAGTGCCAAAGACACATTTTAAAATTGGTCACGCGCAAAAGTGTTTGTTATGTGTAGACACAAAAGTTTACGCCTTGATTTGGTTGATTTTAAGCTTGAATGATTTATAAGTTGCTGTAAGTAACTTAACAAGCAAACAAGCTCCTTAAATGCCATTTTTATTCATAACATTACACAATAAAATTTGCAGAATCCTCATGCTGAATGTGAATTGCTAGGATAGAAGATATTTTGTTTGTTCATTCCAACAATATTCATTAGCAATGCAGGCCCTGCTTATTGTAGTGAGTGTAGCATTATAAGTGCTTTTTTAATGGCTATGTTTGTAGATTCTCAAAGCACTTGTTTAGAAATAAGGGAAATATGGTGTTCCTAATTAAATATTGAAAAGGTTCAATGAACTTGTGATAAAACTTTCTGTGGAAATATTTTAACAGGTTTTTTAAATATATATTTTAATGATCAGAGAGACAAAATTATGATTTGCAGTATTAAAAAAGCTTCTACCTCCACTAATCAAAGAAAGAAGAAAAAAAAAGATTACAAATAGTTGTTTTTTTTAATTTCCCAGAGCAGCTAAGCACAGTAGTTTTCCAGCAAACATTACTCAAACAGAAGTAAATAGTGAATCAGCTGGGGCTTATTTCCAGTGATGGATTAGCACACATTAGATAGTCTGTGCATTTAAAGCATCGGGACATATGTAGGACTGACTCAAAACAAACCACAGTGCCCATGTTCATCATAATGAAGGAACATGACAAATAGTGCCACAGTGGAACCCACTGATGTGTTTTTAATTGTTTTTCAGTGAGAATGGAGCTCTATGAGGGCTCTAAATCAGGCTTTAGCTCCATAAAATACTCTTCACCAGATCTGTTTTTAAATTGGTTTAGGCAGACACATTATGGGAGAATTATGGTGATCATGGACACTCAAAGAAGCCTGAATGAAAATGTATGGGGGAATGCCACAACTTTAAAGATGGTGATAAAAGTAAAACTTCCAGGGGAGAAAACTTTTTTAAACCCTTGCTTACGGTCGAAGTAAAAAAAAAAAATTTTTAAATTTTGATAATGCTCCAAAATGTATGTCTGGGAGTTTCCAGCCTCATCCAGAAACATTTTATTGTTTTTATTGTTTTAATGTTTTTATTGACCCATGTTTTCATTCATTATCACTGACGACAAGAAAAAAGTGGAATTTCACCAGGATGGTCTCTTACTTTAAATCTTTCTGTTCATCTCACTGGAAAAATGTTGCCACTGCTTGAAGTTTAGGCAAGGACATTTAAACATTATTTGCACTGAGGGTTATTGCTAAGGGACATATTTGTGTTATTACTGTGGATTAAAGCCAGACTGAAGAGAGGCAATATTTAACATGGGAAATTATATGAGATGAGAAAACAAAAGAAGGTTCTCCAGCGTAAAAATCAGATACTCATATTATTTATCATCTTGGACACCTTAATCCATCACTGAGGGAAGCAGTGTCTGTCCAGATAAATCTGGAGGCACACACTACATCTGCAATGTCATCAAAACAGTGTGTAAAGTTGCTCAGAGAAGGACAGACTATAAATACTCTGATAGTAGCTGCGGTGATTCTCCAGTGATATTGATACATTTTTAGCAAACTGTAGATGAGGCAAAGTCATTTGAAGCTGACTGTCTGCCAGTTCTCTTGAGAGCAGACTCTTTAATCCTCTGTGAAATATCTAAGCCAGACTTGGGCTGCCGTGAAATAAACTTAATGTCATTGTAAATGCATTAAACAAGAGCACACATCTGACTGTGCAAAGCTCATCTCCCTGTCAGCATGGATATTCAGTGACCTGTTTGGATTTTGTTCTGAAAAGATTTTTTTTAGTCCTTCACAAATGGATTTATAAGTACTGTGAAGTCTCACTGATATTTAAAGGAAGCTTTTTTTTTATGAAAGTCAGCAGCTGTCAGCTATTACTGACTTCTTATTTAGAAAATATATCAAGCAATTAAACGATCTGTTTGTTTGAGCTTAATTAATGAAACTATTATTTATTTACAATATGTATGTATGCAGGTAAAACTACATCTGGCAACATTTCTGCAAACTTTGCTCGGCTTTTTCTCATCTCAGCTCTATTTATCTTATAAAGATTCTGCAACAGTATCTTCTGACACATGAATCAAAGTAAAACTTTCTTCACACCTCTAGAATTTTTATTTATTTTTCTACAACCGCTGACATTAACACCTACACCTTTGTCTAATGTAGTTACTCTTATGCACATGCCTTTGGGCAGTAAATGGGAGCTGGAGTACCCACAAAGAACCTAAACAGGTGCATGAAGAACACAGTAACATCTCACAGCAAGACTCAAGCCTAGAAGCAGTTTCAAACCCAAAATGTTCTTTCTGTGTAGCCACTGTATAGATTAATGAACTGCTGACCTGTCTAAAGATCCCTCCTGTTACTCACTGTCAGCTAATCCTGGTTGAAAATAGCCAGAATGACTGATAGATGGATGGATGAATAGATTACATAAATCAAGGGCAGCCCAAGACTTCATACCTCTGCCAATGTGAAAGATCCCAGTACATCTGCATGAACTCAGTCTATGGATCAGCAGTATTTCATTGAGACAGCTTTCTCTTATTTCAGTTTGATGTGTATTTGTGAAAACACGATGCAAAACATCAAAGTTTGCACTTGTAAAGTGCAACATTTCTAGATACAGATCTGGATCAAGATGCACTAAGATCTTCTTGGTCTGCACCTCTGGTAAAAAGGCGGGGCTTTAATTTGGATCAGGAAGACCACAAAATAATGACTTAATCAGCACAACATCCAGGAAATGACTCATTTCTTCTTCCTTGCAGTATTTATTTCTTGACACTTGATGACAAATGAGTTTGTTGAACAGAAACAGCCTATAACTTCTCACTTACAGGTCACAGTCAGAGACGGCGCTAGTTCTCATCCCACTTGTTGTCAGTAGAGTTAAATTGTTTTCATACTTCGCTGTTGGTTTGACTTTGTCCAGTTTGACTTTGTCTTTTGTCTTATTAGTTTTAGCTGTTATTACTCTGATGTGTCGACTTCCCTTGGTTACCTGTGTGTGCCGGTTTATGTAGCTCCAGTTTTTCTTTGTCCTTTGTCTGAGCGTGTCTCAGTCCCCCTTGTGTGTTGGAGTGTCTTTCTTGATTTGTGTAATGGGCTTTGTATTGTTGCAATTACTTTTCTACCATCATGAAAAGATCTGTTTCGAATCTAGCGAGCCCATTTATGGATCCCTCACATTTTGGGCTTGCTTACCCTTGACATAAAAAAGGAAAACTCTGTTCATTGTAACCTTTCTCCAACTTTATCGTCTCCTCGATACGTAGTTTACCTGGAAAGCACATTTGAAGTATAATTGAAAATAGGACTGTGTAGTAGCAACTAGAAATAATGACACTGAGACACAGCAAAGACTTTGCCCTTTAAAATTTATCATCAAGGCCGGACCTTGGATTTGTAAACTGTGTATAGCTGTCTTTTTAAATCGCTCTGCTGAAGGAAAAAAATCAATTATATAATAGAGACATTTTAAATTCCTGTTAATGTTTCTCGTAGCACTACAATATGACACACTCATAGCTGGGTATCATAAAGCAGTGCCAGCCCCACAGATCTCCTGATACAGATGTTTCAGTCTATCACTGTACTATGATAATGTTTAAAAAATAACATTTTCAGATTTTTTTAAATTTTGGTTGCTTATTAACTACACTGAAATTAGCTTTATAAACAAAAAACTTTTTTGGGGCATTTACATTTTTTGAATAGAAGTAATTTAATTTAGTGCAAAACATAAAATACTTCATGTCAAATGAGTCAAAATGCAAAAATGCACCCTGCTCATAATGATGATCATATTTTCACATCATACTTAAAAGATGAGAAGAAGAGCAGCAGGCTTCTCCACTGTATCTGTTGAACATTATCATTTTAATGATAATGATTATCTAATTATTTTCGAGGTTGTACAACTTTTGGGATAAATTAAGTATATATTATCACATGGTGATTACTGATCATGAACCTTAAGAATATTAGTATATATTTTACTAAACATATTTTCAGTCTGTAGTTTGCTAATGAATAAGTAATTTACTTTTAATTGAGAGGTAAATTATTATGTAATATATTTACTATAATCTTATGCTGATATTTTACATCATCGCCTTTATTCTCGGCACAAAGATTCCAGATTTGCCACAGAAAAAAAATGCGGTCTAAATTTTTCATTAGTTAGCTAGCGATGGTTTAGCTTTAAAATAGCGATACAGCAAAGATTAGCATAAAAACAATAAAAAGAAGTTAGCTAAACGTGTTCTTGTAATAGCAAGCTCCTTAAAAAAACTGACTTGCTCATTTGATTTTTGGTCAAACTAGCTAGCCAATTTCTTGACAGCATAAAGTTATGAGCAGCCAGCCATGAGTGCAAACAGCAAAGCTAAATATGATAATTTGCTGTATACAAGGAGGCAGAAATTTTGGTCTAATAGCAGACATATCAGACACATTTGATTTCAGCTAGTGACATCACAGTGAATCTTCTCACCCTTTTTCTAGCATCATCCTCTGTCACACCAACCTGTCCTCCTTCACTAGATCCTGGAACCCCCTCTGAGGTCTTCCTCTTTTTTTCCTGCGTAACAGCTCAATATTAACCTCTCTCCAAGATAAACATGCCAAACCATCTCAACCTTAGTCTCCAAACTTCTAAACCCGAGCTGTCACCTGAGCCAATGACCCATGAGTCTATCCTTTTATGAAACTAAGGGATAAAAACAACATTTTCAGAAATGACAAACAGATCCCATAAACTCACCAGGAAGGTGTTTCTGAGGTCTAGTATGAGTGCCATCTTCCCACACTATTAGTAACCATAGCTATCGCCCCCTGGTGTCTATCAAAAAGAATGCAGGGTTAAGACGCTTTCCTATTGGCTGCACATACACATCCAACTTTTATTCTATGTGGTCAAGACTAGCAACTAGAGATAAGTAAATGCTGATAGGTTAAATTATTTATTTTGACTTTACTTTGGTGAGTAAAGTCAAATTGCTCACCAAAAGTAAATCCACTTAACTGGAGCACACTAGTAGTGGTAAAGTGATGCATTTATTTAGCAGTACTAACGCTTTGAGCATTTATTAAACTCTACTTCATTACATTATATATATATGTATATTTTTTTAATAATAACAGGTGGTGAAATTTTCTGGCTTGTTTGTTTGTTTATTTTTTCGGCCCTTGTCTTGCATGAGCAACCTCTAACGTACATGGCTGCCTCCCCGGGTCTTTCCGGTCGCGTCTTTCCCCTCCTTTTCCATGTATTATTCCACCAAAGAGCTTTGGCGGCTGAGACTGAGTGCTTGTTGACGTCAGCAAACTTATCCAGCAGCTGTAGAGGCGAGCTGAGGAGGAGGAGGAGAGGAGGGAATGAGCCTGCTGGATGTGGAGCTCGGACCGCGCAGCGCCGAGGATCGTGGACTTGTTTTCTGCGGGACTGCTCGCACTACTTTGTGGTTCCAGTGTAAGTACGGCCGCTCTGCGTTCCGTTTCCCGAGCACCGAGCCTGCTGTTTGGAGTTCACCATCGAGTTTCTCGCCTGTGCTGGGAATGTTTTGTGTATCGTTTGCACTCTTGCGCCTGTGCGATATGCTGTTTGCCACCAAGACGAAGTTGACACAGTTGCGTTGAGCTGTTTATAATATGTTTGTTTGTTTGCTTTAAATCCGAGTTTTGGGAGGAGACAGGCATCGTTGTTCCCGAATTCATTTCTCCCTTAACTCCTAACGGGAAACTTTGTTGCGCAAGTCCGTGCAAGGTGGACTGAGCTCCGTCGAGTTTGCCTCAAACATTTTCACTCAAAAATCTTTATTCATGATTTTTTTCCGCGTTTTCCGCCACTTTAAAGTTAGTGGTAGTGGATATTTGCTCCTCGGCCGCTCGTTTCCCCGCATCTCATTGACGCTTTTCAAATAAAAGGAAGAGGGGGAGAAAAAAAGTCGCTCTCATTTGCATTTGCAGTGACGTTATTTTGGATCATTGTATTTAACATTGGAGGCACACACAGGGGGATACACTTGCAGCTGGGATACACCAATAAATGTCTACTTCAAACATAACATTTTCTGCCATTTCAGACTTCCTCGCATTCGCTGTGTACTGAGTACTGAGTATGAGGTCGTGCGTGATTGTGTGTAATGCATCGCCTTATTATTTTCTCAGTGAGAAGAGGCACATTGATCTACCTCCATAGTCTGCGAAGGCATATGAAATGGCTTTTAGCTTTCATCATACCCTGCCTAGATAACCATTTCAGCAGAAGATGACAGCAGGGGATTGGCGATGTTAATAACTTTGTAAATAGCTTGCCATTGTGCGCTGCCAGACATCACTGACTTAAGTAGTGGACCCTAATTTGTGGAGAGATCATGTGCCCATTACTATGAGGACTTATAGTGCTGTCTCTGCATATTCTAGTACTTCTGGTTTCTGCCACACAGTGTTCATTTTATGGCTGAAGAGTCACTGGTTCCCATTGTGGCGAAATAGAGATTTTGGGAAGACTTGTTGAGATCAGCATGATTTCACAAATTTTCAATGTTCAATCTCGAGTCTCGCCTCTTGACAGACTCATGGTATAACAGCAGCTGAATGAGCTCTGGGTTATTATTGTTTTTTCCTTCTGTGACTGGTAGTAGTTACTAAATAGCTTCTGTCAAGCATGTCATATTGTATGCAGTAAAAATCTCTATGAAGTAGCCTTGTGGGTTGTACAAACAGCCATTCAGGGCTGCAGTGTCTCGGCCTGGAGTAAGTCAAGAACAATGTGGGCATCGAGGTCTTAGTAAAATAAAGGTCATGTTAATTAATAAATGACAGCGTCTTACTGGCCTTCAGTAGTCTTGGCATTGGTTGTTTTTGGCAGCCTGTGACTTACTCTGTTAGGGGAACTTTTGCTCTCAGCACAATCATAAAGACTGTTGTTGATATTTTTCAGCAGTGTGATATTGTCTTTTGTGTGTGTGTGTGTGTGTGTGTGTGTGTGTGTGGGTAGTTTCATAAAATACAGGGGCTTTAAACTGTATGCTTGTTTGATTTTAGAGCCCAATAGTGTCTTTGAAACTGCTGCTGATATTGGGGGAGGTACAGATTTAAGATGCAATAAAAGTCTTCAACAACATGCCTTAAAAACACATTTGAATGAATGTATAACAAACACAAACAAAACAACATGAGATCTTTGTAAATAGCATATGAGGAGACTACACAGACATCAGAAGGGGTATATTTCTGAGTCCATTTCTGGTCCCTGCAGTGATGCAGTGATTGCTAAACCTTTGAACCCAGAGCTGTTTTTCCCCTCAGTCCTCACTCTCGTTTACAGGCTTTTGGCATAGTCAGTACATGTCCTAGTTAGGCATGTCGTGTGTCGTTATAGTCAAAGACAGACAAGTGCCATTTGTTTTGCATCCCATTGGTACTCTGTATATTGTCAGCAACTAAGGGATAATAACGCGCTTTGATTAAATAGTCTAGGAAGTGATCATTTCTCTCAATTTTTTCGTGTGTTGTGAGCATGTGTGCTGGATGATGCACTTGGGAGTGAAACTGACTTACTGAGATTGCGGTAAAGATAGATAAGATACTACTGATAGTACCTCTATTATCTTCATATATTGTAAGTCGTATTCTTTATTGATTCCTGATCAATTATACCTGACTGCATATTTCCCTTCAACTGTATTATTATCTGAGACTGAAGAATCAGATAGAAAAAAGGCTCGCATGTGACTCACGTGTCCAGAAGCTCTACCGTCATGAGCTTGACATTGTGGAGAGTTTGGTCCAAGTTATGCATTGGAACAGGAAATCTTTTCCTTAGTTTCCATTGAAATTGGCTTATTTGAGCTCATTTTATTTTATGTTTTGCTATGAGTTTGATTGCAATAAGTCTCACGAGTTGGAACGGGGTCATGTTTATTCTTCTTTTAACACCAGTCTGATGCAGGAAGTCTGCTTTATTGCTGCTGTATTTTTTATTTCCTGATTCATCAAATGTTTCAGTTGGTTCAGCAGCCAGACTCTGGCTAGGAAGTCATGTTACTGTAATAGATGTAATATGCAGTTTATCATTGTCTTACCAAAGTTTGCAAGGCCTCTGAAAAAGATGTCCTCTGGATGGGAATATATGATGCTCTAAAACCTGTACATTCCTCTCGCCGTTGAAGGTCTTGATCGTGCTGTGCAGGCTGCCAAATCCAGAGGCTCTAATGTTCTCTAATTGAGCTGGATGGTCTCTGTCTTCTTTAGTCTAGAGAATGCAGTGTCCACATTTTCCAAGAAGATTTAAAATTTCCATTGGTTTGACCGCAGAACAGTTTTCCACTTTGCCTCAGTCCATTTTAATTGAACTTTGGGTCCAAAGAAGCTGGCTGCATTTCTGGATCATCTTTACATATGGCTTCTTCGTTGCACACAGAGCGCCTGCATTTGTGAGCTGTTTTCACAGAGTGATGACTAGAAATGTTCCTGAGCATATGGCAAGGATTTCCATGACAGAATCATGTCTGTTTTTCATGCAGTGCCACCTGCAGGCCTGAAGACCAAAGGCATCCAATATGTTCTGCTTCATCTCTAGCGCACAGAGATTTCTGAACTTTTAATGATATTATGTACTGTAGATGATGAGATATCTTCACAGTTTTATATGCAGGAATATTATTCTTAAATTGTTTTACAATTTGTAGACGCAGGTTTTTGCAGATAGATGGACTCTGGCTATCTTTACTTCAGAAAGGCTCTCTCTAAGATGAAACCCATTTGGCCATCTTACACTCCCGCTGCCAATTAACCAAATTAGTTGAAAATGTTCCTTCAGCTGTTTCCTTTTTAGTACCACTTACCTTTCCAGCTTTTTGTTGTCCCAACGTTTTTGAGACTTACTGCTGCCATCAAATTCAGAATGAGCTAATACTTTTTATGAACGAGTAAAATGTCTCAGTTTAAACATTTGATATATTTTCTGTGTACTGCTGTGAATACGATATGGGTTTATGAGAAGCACAAATCATTGCTTTCTGTTTGTATTTGCATTTCACGCAGGGTTTTTTTTTTATGGAAATAGAGAATCAACCTGATTAGCTTTTAGTTCTGAATAAAATCTAAATGTATCTTAAGCTGATATGTTATGAATATATAATATTGAAGTTCTGCTCTTCTAAATTAATTAAAACTGTTTATCCTCAGTATTCATTTCACTCTCTCAGTTCCAGTGGTCTTGTGTGACATCAGTGAGTTCAGACTTGACCAAATTAAATGCAGTTGGGAAGTTGGTGGGGGTGTTTTGAATGGAAATTACATGCAAAACATTCAGAGGTTTAAATGCATCTTTGCATTTAATGCTGGCAAGCATTTAACCAAATAGGGTTCAGGTTATCTCCGCTTGGAAATTGTTTTGTGTATTTGCTGAGCCCAATTGGTCACCTGCTGAGCTGAATCAGAGATATCCTGAGAAGACTTATTATCAGTGTAGGTAGTGGATGACAGCTTAAAGAGCAGCCTTGGATACGCAGGCTGCGCAGTGTGAGCTGGTGTCTCTGCTTGTGTGTGTTCCTGAAGCCTAAAAAGAGCAGAAATGGATAGTTCTCTGATCAGCTCGTCCATTCACAGAAAATGAACACTTATGTTGTTATTGTTGATTTATTTTCAGGTAACATATAGCAAAAAACACAAATGTTTCTTCCTCTCCTTGAATACACAAGGTTTGCTTTGAATTTTTGACAATTCATGATAAAAAAAAAATAATGCTAGATGATGGTCCCATGATTTAATGCTATATGTAATATATTAATATTTTTTTTATTTTTAAATTTTTGTGAAAATTAGAAGTGGTGCACAGGTTTTTGCTTGAAGTAGCCAAGCATCAACCATTTGTCACACTGACCTCAGCCTCCTTGCTGTATGTGTGTTGTCGTCTGGTTTCTCTGTTTAAGACACTTTAAGATGACACATCACTGCAAAATGCAACACGATATTAACACACTGATTGGCGACCTTGGAGGCTGCATGTCGGAACATTAGGTAGTTGAGTAAAATCTGCATATGCCCCTGTAATGTTGACAGCGCTCGTGCTCGCCGCTGTCTGCCTGCCTTCAGAACGTTCAGCAGACACGTCTATCTATCAGTTCACGCTTGCACAGTGACTGATATCATCATTACTATCAGCCCGTGCTCTCAATGCCTCACTGTCGCCAGAAACTCTATTACAACAAGTTCATCATTCCACCTCAAGCAGTTTGCTGTCAGATTGCTGGAAAGCCGAAGTGACTGCAGCCTCGTGTGCAGTTGGAAACATCAAACAACTTTTCATCCACTATGACTATTGCAGCTGTTACCTCTGGAATAAAAATTGGGCAGGAAGATTAAGGTTCTTCCTATTACTGACTCAGTTTTCTCAGCCTCGTCGTGCCTTGGTCCAAAACCTTCACCGATGACTCGCCAAAGTCAAGAAAACTGATATTTCGGTCTTGCTTGGCAAAGGTGTCGATGCTCAGAAGTGTCAAAGCCTGTTGTCTCAGCACCTCTGTGATTGAACGAATCTTCTAAGCAGTTCATATACATCTCAATTAATCACAAGCTCTTGCAAAGGAAGCGAGCTGAGCTGAATGAACCTTGAATGGTGCTGCCTGTTTTTCATACATGTGTCAGGTTTCTTTTGTCTCACTTTTCTTGGGTGATACTGGTGTTGTTCCACTTAATAGAGGCTGCCCCGGAGCTAATGGAATCTTTTGTGTTGTTCAAATGATTTGTCATTTTGGGAGCATATTAAGACCTAAAATGAGAAGAAACAAAGAATGCAGCTAAAGTCCCAAACACTTTAAAAATGGATACTTCACTGCTTTGATGTGGAAAACAACATGTTTGTTCCACTTTCTGCAGCATAAATTATTTCAGAGGATCTATACAGCCAATCAGAAAGGTACAGCAGTGTAAGATCTACAGCGTGCTCTGTGCTGCAACTCTGTGGGTGTGTTAGCACTGCCCATAATAACATCATAATTCATGTGCAAATTCCTGTGCAGATCTTGTCTGGTTTATGCAGGTGCCGTCAGTGCTTTTAAGCACTCTGAGTGCTGTTGTCTCATCTGTAGAAGGAAAAAGCAGAAAAGCATAATGTGTAGGCAAAGCCCAACATAGTAAGCATTCTCAATACTATAAAGTAGTCTAAAAAGTTATGAAACATCATCTTTAGTCCTTTAAATAAATGTTGAAATTGCATTTCTGATGATAAAATTAAAAATGAGCATATGTTTTTTTAATTTTTTTTTAAATAAGCCAAAGCAATAATTCAACAGTTTGCATGTTGACCTTTGTAACATTTCAGGATCAGTATGGGATTAAATATCTCGCCTGCCATTACTAATGGACAGATTAAAGTCAGATCAGATAACCGATTAGCCTGGTACTTTTCGTGTTTACTTCTTTGAGGCATTTCTTTCAAACTTTCAGAGATCATTATGTTAATAGGATACATTAGTATAACAGTTATAGCTAAAAAGAAGAAGAAAAACAAGTTAGAAAAGGAGCAGTGAAGGTCAGAAGAGTAGAGCCTCTTATGTGCACTCATACACTGGGCTTTTAAAACTAATTAGGTTTGCTTGGATTCATACCAGCACGTGGTGATATAGAGGTCACTGTCTCAGAAATATGTCCAATAAAACAAATCTGCAAAAATAAAATGGGAGATAATAACAAAAGTAGAAAACTCGTCGTCTCGACACACTGCGGTTGTATATTCTCCCTTAAAAAACCCCAAATGAGCCAAGGGTAAATAATTCTGCCAAATCAGTGAATGGAACAAGGTGACGGTCCTAATGAAAACTTTCAGCATGATAAATGAACCATCTTATTAGTTGTTCTCCTTGGATACCACGTTAAAAACGGTCTTAGGGTAAAATCTTTCCCAATGATGTCCTTTCAGCATTTCATACCTTCAATTGTGCAGTTTTCCAGTTTTCCAGTGCAGTACTTTTCCCAAGGTTGTGAAGGTGTTATAATCTGATGGAGTTTATAAAACACAGCATGAGTAGAACGGTTTCTCTCTCTCTCTCTCTCTATAGAGCTTCGCTCTCACAGGTAGTGCTTTGAAAGGTCAGCTGCACATATGGTCAAAATTGAAATATGCTGGGTGGCAATCTGGAGAGTGTGCTGACACTAAGGCAGGCAGCAGAGCAATATTATAGGGAGAAACAAGAGCTCACACCGTGCTTGCCTCTTTTATATAGAAATGACGTACTTGTTCATGGTTGGCATTTAATTTTGAGAGGTAACCCATTAATGGTTAGCACTGTAAGCATTTAGCACTAATCTTTTTAAGTATGATATTGGGTCTACAAAAATATGTGCCATAAGTAATTAAATTCAGAAGCTGTTCAGACACGTCCTTGGTTTGGAGCCAGATCCTTGGGATTTTACTGTAATTCCCAATTATGTTGTTGAGCTTTAATGATCTATGCTCCCCGACACAAGAAATCACTTTCCATATATTTTTGTTTGGGTTTTTCTGCCAGTGCAGCGAAATGAATGGGCAAACTCACAGGAGTAATCAGATAGAAGATCTAATGCCATAGCAAGCCCAGACCTTGTACATACAAATTCAATCATTCATGTCAGGTACTCTGCAGCAGTACTGCTTTATTAGCTCGAGTTTTCATAGTCATTTGTATACCACTCTTACATATGATTGGATTTCTACTAATATTATAAATTTCAGCATAATGTTGTTCACCATTTAGTAAGTCAACTGATATTAACCAGTGGTGTGCATAGGTGGTGGATGTGATATCGTTTTGTCGCCTGAACTTGTCCTTCTTACTGGACGCTGTGGTCTCAGTTCTTTAGAACCACCTCAGAAGAGTATAAATATAGAGAAAATATGTTCCAGACCACGTACTCTACATTTCCTGGAGAGTTTATGTAGATTGAGACCGGAGATTGTTGTGATTTTCTCAACTTTAAAAAAAAAAAAAAAAAAAAGAATCTCCATGACAACAGAGGAAAGTCAATCTACTTGCGAAAGTGAAGGCCACAAGACGATTTGATAAATTAATTTTTCATTTTCTTTCCTTTTTTTTAAACAATATCTTTAAAGCTGATGTAGAATTTAATTCTCATCAGACCTTGACGTTTTCCAAACTGAATAAATGACAAATAATTAAACGGTTGGTAAGAAAAAATAAAATAATTCCTACAGATAAAATCATTCATCATTTAGCATTTCCATGAATAAGCGTCTGCTCATTATTTTATCAGTTAATTGTTTGTGTAACGCAAGTTTCTAGAGCCGAGTGAGGTTTTTTTTTTCTATTGCTTCATCTAGTGATGTGGCAGGGCAAGCAAAAGTGGATATTTATGAACAATATTTTAAAAAGGGAAAAATCAGCAAATGCTTGCACTCGAGAGACAAAAATCTGTAAACTTTCTAAATGAAAATAGCAACAACCAAATATACTCAAACAATCAGTCATTTCAGTAATTGATTGTTCCAACTCTTAATATGCATTTAAATTAAATATTTAAAAAGGGCACTTTTATATCCTGAACATGTCACTTGAAAATACTGTGAAAAATAGAGTCTGTGTCTATAATCTCTTGCTGTAGCCTTTTAAACACTGCAATATTAAAAGATTCCTAAGGGAGATGAGAAAAGGTGAATGAAAAAGTAGAAGAGCTTTTGTATTCATACCCATCTGTTGCCCATTGACATTTAGAGGAAATGTCTTTGCCTGTCTCTGGGATAGGTCAGATTGATCTCGCAAGTAAATCACAACTGAGACATGGGAAGCTAATGATGAAAGAAAAATGAGCGGGTGAGCTGATGAGAAGAAAACTCCCGTCAGCCTTATTACATTAGTGCTTTCAAACTGTGACTTTAGCCTTCCTCTGATTTGAGGCGAATTACAACCACTGATTTGATTTAATGTGGTCTTCATCTTTGGCGCTGCGTGTGGTTTTGCATGCTGTGTGCACTTTCTGAATCTAGTGCATGACATTGGCAAAGCCAAACCGGCTTGCGAACCTGAAATTAGTCATAACAATTCACACATTAAGTTTTTCAAATACTTATCTGTGTCATTACTTTCTTTATTTTTTTGTTTGGCTTTTTGCTGTTAACCCATGGCTTGTAAATGTTTTCATATCATTGCAAGGTCGTACGCAGCTGAATGTCAGTGAGGACTGCTTATCAAGACTTGGATGAGGTTATACATTTTGATTAATAAAAGTCTCTTTGCCATGTAATTTCCTGATAAATGAGCTTCTTCCTTTGTAAGAGATAAGCTAATGGGATGAGAAACATGGCTTCTCACAATTAGCGCTTATTGCTATCAAAATTGGATAGTGACGGTAACTATAAATAGACACAGCAGACATACAGACTGAATGCTAAAATCTTTTCCATCATTTCTCAGAATTTTGACTTTTTGGACACTTTCTTGCACTTTTGCCCTCACCGTGGCAGCTAGCTTATTCACAGGAAATGAGCTTTGGTTCTGTATGGAAGTTAACTTCAGTGGATTTGCATGTCTGTGGTCAAGTTCACAACCATAGGGTGGTGTAAAATCTTCCCCATATACTATATTTGTATTCTTATGGCACTATGCGTGATCAAGTCACTATGGCAGCTTAGTTGAGTCATTATTTAACCATACTGCCGTCAGAATAAGTTATCCACTCAGACACGAAAGCCTCATTTCCATCTTTCAGTTTGTTTAAACATTAAATAACACTTAAAAAGGATCTGGCAAGTAAATCATTGAAACCTATCATAATGGACCAGAGTGTCTGAAAGACAACCATGAGTCAGTAATCAGCATATAGTAGAGGAGTGACAGTTGCTCTATCATAAGACGAAGGCTTGGACATTAATATATATATTAATATTAATATTATATATATATATATATATATATATATATACCATCTTCCTGATATAAATGGCAAAGAGGATGTTGAAAGGGCACTGGAAAATACTTAATAATAGCACTGGCACAAATAATAAAATAATAACTTCCCTGTTAAATTACAGTAGAGCAGTCTACTGCTAGGCAGCACAAAACTAGCATTTTTTGCTCAAACGGCCAAAAAGACTGATGCGCTCCTGCCATGATGAGGATCCTGTCCATTCATCCGTCGATCCACAATTCACAAGAATTACTTTTCCTTCATTATTATTAGTCAGAATTTTATCAAACTTAGAGACAACAATCACCTTATGGGTTCTAAGGACATTTAATGGCCTGATTTACTTTTTCTTTTTTTCTTGTGTGTATCTGGCATCTGACATGTCTACATTCATGCACTACTTTCACAAGATTCTTGCTCCTGATGTAATTAACAATACTGTATTCAAACAGTTTACTTACTTTTCAGTGGATTTTTATTCTAATTAATTTGTGCAGTACAGACAGTCAAACCCATCTTAGTCTTCCTGTACTAAAATCATTTCCCCCAGGGATCAATAAAGTATTCTGATTCTGATTAAACACATTACAGTAACTTGCATATTGTGATTGATCATGAACCATACAATCTACTGCTTCACTGACATGTCATTGTTTGTTGTGTACATTTATATTTCTCATGTTTCCACGTTTATTAAAAAAAAACAACCTTCTTCACAGTGAATAGATTTTCAGTCACTTTTAACATTAATTCACATGAATTGAGCATTTCTTGTTATTACCCAACTCCTTAAAGGGCGGACAAACAGGAAGGGAGTAGCTGTGATGTGGCAACAACTGAGCTCAGAATGCCTGAGAACCTCAGCGACTTGCACTTGCAGTGATAAGCAAAACCGTGTTAGCAGTGCAAAGTGGGTGGGTGCTGAGTTACCTTCATCCCGGGGAAGAGAAATTGAGGGGGCTACAAGGGGTGAGAGGAAAATAGGCCCTTATGCTATATACATTAGGGCCTTGCTTCATCATACCCTACCCCTAGCATCCTCCTCTGTTACACCAACAATCTACACGTCCTCCCTCGGTTCATTGATTAACCTCCTCTGTGGTCTGTATCCCTCTTCTGCACACGTTCTACTTTGTCTCCAAACCGCTCACAGCTTCAGCCGTCCCTCTGATGTACTCATTTCTGATCCTGTCGATTCTCAGTGCCTTTGTTTCCAAACCCTACATCACATCAGGTCTCACTACCATCGTGTAAACGTCACTCTTGCTGTCCTTCTGTCAAAAACCAATTAAAATAAAACGGCAGAACACTTCTAAAGCAATGATTTACAATTTCTAGTTGATTTACAATGGTCAAGTATATTCATAAATAATGGGACTTTACTTTTTTAAGCCATTTGATTCATTGTTCTATTGTCATGAGTTTTTCTGCTCGTTCCACAAATTGTGGCCCTCCACGGGAGCTTGGCCAAGCACGCACAGTTTTGCCCTTTATTAAGCATTGCATTCTCTTTAACATGTGGTAATCGGGCATAGAGCTGGGCGATATATCGAGTTTTTTAAAACTATCGATATATTTTTATACGAGATATAAGATGTGACAATATCCTTTATATCGATATAGTCTATGTTACGTTATAACTATACTTGTGGAGCCGCAAGTTTGCCTCTCTTTCGTCCACTTTTGTCTTTACGCAACATTACTCGGCCTCCCCCCTCCTCCCCCATCGCTTCACCTGCAGGAAGTGACAAGATGGACACGGCAAATCTCCGTTAACGAGTTACTGCGCATCGCCCCGTGCGTGGGGCTGGACGCCGTCAACGTGTTAGCTAGCTAACCAAGCTAACGAGCTAACCACGCTAACGCCATGCAGCCCAGAGGCGCTGCACAGCCTAAAATCCTCCCTAAAAATTTTTTTAAAAGTGACCGCGAACCGATTTTATGTGGTACACAGCGCTCAGCAATCTGTCAAAAAATGTTTTAGTACGACTTTGGTAAGCTACAGTGCTTCACCGGTTGATGGATTGTCAGAGCATTACGGCTACCAAGGAGCCTCGCGGAGTGATACGTACTGTGCTTCAACGTAATATTACCGTATTGTGTATAAGGACCATAAATGGCACCTGTTAAGAGACGTGGTTACGAAGAGGATTTCAAACTCCAGGCTGTCAGTCACACAGTAGAAGTTGGGAACAGAGCAGCTGTGAAATCTGTCTTTGTTACTATGCTCAGCGTCTTTTAGTTTACATTTTGACTGCACAATTGTGAGCTTTTTGTTATGCACAAAAACAACATTGTTTTCTTTTATTTATGGAGCATTATTATTTAATAAATGCTTATAATTTATTTTTGAGTAAATTTTATGTACATCTATGCTCTATGTTAATAAAAGTGCCTGTGTGACATCTGGGACACAGCTTTAACTAAGAACTCTCTTTTTGTTCTTACTTTATGGCTTAAAAAAAAATATCGAGATATATATCTTATATCGCCGTCCAGGTAAAAAATATCGAGATATGAATTTTGGGTCATATCGCCCAGCCCTAATCGGGCATCTGGGCTGCTGACTACATTCATCTTTCAGAAGTCTAACAAAAGTGTCGCTGTGCTTTGAAGCTGTCTTTCACCAAACGGTAATTTCAGTTTTCGGGTTTCTTGCTTTGCTGAGCTGTTTGAAAGCCACTGAAATCTGTTGCTGTTTGTGAAACGATTAGAAAACCAGTTTTGTTTCTTCTCAAACTAGACATTGAACCAGTAACAGCGGTCAGTTACTAGTTATTCAGTTCAGCAAGATCAACAAGTTTATTGTCAACTGTAAAAACTCCCGTCTTTTGACCAAAGACAGTAAGTTAGATGAAGATTTACAGCTGACTTTAAATTAATTTCATACAAAAATTATACGGTTACATTGCTGTTTTATCCTTGAGGCCTTGAGCACACAGCTTCGATAGCTTTTATTTAATTTTTGACAAATCAGAACCCTCCATGTTTTGCCCTGGTTCTCATCTTTATTCACATTTAGTGAAAAGCACAGTGTCTGGAATAAAAAGCCTACATTACATCATACCCTCATAGATACTATTCAGCGTTTGTGGAGCTGACAAGCAGCATTTAGAGGTAATGGTTTTGAGCAAATCAGACAGGGAGACGAACTTAACGCCGTCGCCATTGGTGGCTGATGCTTTATAATGGATGTCCTCCTGATCCAACACCTCCAAAGAAATCACTTGCTGGTGTCCAAGGCGTCCACAGTTAATTCAGAAAGTCATCCCGTTGTGGGCGAAAACAGACGCCTTTTTATGGCTCTTTTATTTCCTGATGAGTAGCGTTAATTTCACAGGGCAAAGCGCTCTTTCCAGCTGGCATTTTTTATGCACTGGAGACAACACGACTGCATTATCCTCCTTTTGATAATGAATTGGCAAGATTTATGTGTGTTTTATTGGTATTGTTTCACGTTTTAGTTAGGAGGCTGATTTCTCTGCTCATTGCCTGAGTAGAGCGCATATCTCATCCTCACAGACCCGAATGCCTATTTATGCGTTGTAGATGTTTTGCCAAGGCTGCAGTCTGGAGTAAATTGCTTCTCAAGTCCATTATTTATTTTCTTCTACACTATCAGCCTGGAAGCTTCTTCCATAAAGATCATTCACATTAAAACTAATTAGATTTATTTGGGCTCATTAAATTGCAGGCTCCCTGTGCAAACACATCGAGGATTTCAGTGTTTTTCTACGGCTGTTGTCTGTGCTCGAACTTGACTACAACATAACACCTCTTTATGACTTTGATGCATTAGCCGCCGTCTCAGTTAAGTTACTTCGCAGTGTCGTGGTTTGTTTGCAAAAACTATAATTAAACCACATAATTATTACTTTTCATTATCGGATTGATGTAATGGTGTCGTTTGAACAAAGATGAACATTTGCCTTTCATGTTGGAATGAACTTGTTTAGTACTTTTTCTTTCTTTTTTCTTCACTGATGAATAGAAACCGAGGAAGAAGAACGATCCTTGGAGTATGCCTTCCTCTGTATTTTGATGAAATCTAGTATGTTAGTATTTGTTCTACTACATTCATCTGTCCATTTTCCATTTCAGCCTAGACGAGGTTAACACTAGGCGAGAGACCCTTGACAAGGTTTTCTTTTTTTCATCCAAATCTTTTTTCCAGATTTGGACACAGAAACATTGAATTGTTAACTAATCATATTTTATGACTTGTTGTGTGTTGAACTTTAACCCTTTAAAGCCGGTCGGAGCTGGCACGCTCAGTTTTGCGTAACTATTTTAAAATCCCGGTAGATCTGCAACCACGTAGGCTAGCGCAATAATTTTTTTTGCATATGAAACCGGAGGAGTTGTACTTACATCTTATGCCATCAGCTTGTCCTCGGTCACAGTTTCCTTCCACATATAGCTTTGCAAAAACTGCATAAAAAGCGCTTGCAGCAACAAAAACATAATATTCCAGAAACACGTTTTGCCGATCCGATCAGCTGTTCATAACAATTCCTACGTCCATCAGCGTGAACTATCACATGTCCGCCATGACCTGCCCGAAACCGGAAGTGACGTCATTTTGCGGAAATGTGGTTTTTACCATCAAGGCCTCATGAGCCTATACTGGTGTTTTTAAAAGTTATCTTTGACTTTATGACTTTCTGAGTCGTTTCTGGGAT
The DNA here is from genome assembly GCF_056152115.1 of Neolamprologus brichardi. Taxonomy (NCBI): domain Eukaryota; kingdom Metazoa; phylum Chordata; class Actinopteri; order Cichliformes; family Cichlidae; genus Neolamprologus; species Neolamprologus brichardi. The sequence goes on along the minus strand of NC_142119.1, from coordinate 3,977,906 downwards.
GCTTAGGACTCATATTGCACTGCTGGAAATAGTTTATTTTGATGCATATGCTGCTTTTTTGCAAATTTGCACTATAATATTTATTTTCGTTTTTCCTGCAGTGTATAAAAATTGGTGTATTTCAAAAATAAAACTATGAAGTCACTCAAAATAAATTTCCTGTGGTGGGAAACTATTTTGTGCAACTTTTTTGTATTTACAGTTTTGAGGGATAAGCCTCTTAAATTTCTCTAACTAGAAATATATGTTAAAAAAAACAAAAACGATTTTCAATTATTTTGTAGTTTATTGCACTTTTTTGCAATTTATGTAATTACTATGCACTTAATGCATTCATATTATTAAAATTTAGGTTGTAATGGTTGTATTGATGTATAGCAACTTGAAATGCTCCCAAAAATGGCACTACAGCATGTAAAAATATGATATAAGCTCTGGCGGACTTGGTTCTATGGTAGGTCTTAAAGGGTTAAGTCAGACAACATGACCTCTCAATAAGGGGAAGGTAACCCTGCCAAAAAATTACATAATGCCCTTTTGCAGCAGAATCCAAAAAGTATCCAGAAATAAGTGAGACCTGCTGATGTGTAGTGAATGCCGTGAACATTTTTGATAGTATTGCAACTAATGGTTTCTCAGTTCATGAGTAGTATAAAGGGTCGGCTGTTAAGGAACAATGCAAACGATAGGAGAGGTTTTCCAGCTTGATCCCCAAGGGTGCGATGGCCTTTCTAAGATTATCCTGCCTCTTGGTGTCATCCATCCTCAGGTCGTTGCCGAGCAAACTACTGCATGAAAAATGGCACTGACCACCAGAGGCTCATACATTCACCATGGTGCCACATTCTTTGAAGCCCCCAAGCTTTCACAGAAAAAGAAACAAACTTCTGTACTTTTTTTTTTCTTTGTAGGGTGCAGTGGAGCCGCCAGTAAAACATGCTTTGCTTTTCAAGCAGACGGTAGTTATTTGCTCTCCAGTGCAATTTAGACTTTCTCTCCACTAATGGAAAGAAGAGTAGCAGGAATTCTGGATCCTTGAAGTACATTAGCAACTTTTTATGTTGTGCTGCAGTGCAGCTAGTTTAGAGTAAACCAGACTACACTGTCCACTTTGAAAGATAGATGGAGAGCTAGACTGATAGACAGAAATGTATTAATATATTTCTTTTGAAATATTTTGCACTCCTAAAAGAGAGGATAAAAAAATTACTGCATTTCTGAATATATAAAACATAGTTTTGGTAATTGGTATAATTTATACAATCATATTACACATGAGTAAAGTTACAAATATAAGAATCTCTTAGAAATAAGATCACCTAGTTTGATAAAATGGACAATGAAAGAAATGTCAGGCCTTTAAAAAACCACAAGTTGTTTTCAGTGTTGCTCATGATGGTATTTTCAGAGAAATAAAATCCCAAATACTACAACTGCAGGTCAATGAATCATTTGTACCATGCTTTGTTGATGTATTGCTATACAGTACTGCTATAAAAATTCCATCCATCTTGTTGTTTCTTTTCCCATCATTGTCTTTTTTTCTTTATCTAGCCCACCAGCTTGGATGGTGGTTGCTTAAAAATCCTTTTGGCAGTACTGTAAGGAAATCTAGTAGGCAGTGAGGAAATCTAGTATGTAATTGCAGCTCTAACAGCAGTTCGGGTTAGCTCTTTGTGCAGGAGCCCAGATACAGACCTGGAGGGTGACTCTGAGTCTGTTGAGGCAAGCTTAGCTGGGTAGAGTCTCAGTTGTCCTCTTCCACAGCAGCTAAGATCATTCTCGAGGAAGGAAGAACATTTTTAGCTGAATTGCAGTTAAAGCTGTTTTTGCATTAGGACTCAATAATTACTTTTATCCTTTGTTTGATTCTGATCTGACAGTTTCTCTTTGTAAAAGGAGACTATGTTGCTCACTGTGAGTCTTTTTCTTAAACACTATCCTGTCAGATCATTCTTGCTGGTTGGCCTCTTTTGTGTGTAAAATGGGCTCACTGAATAGCAGCTGAAATTGCCATTTAGAGACCAAATTCTCCAAACTTTGTGAATGCTCAGAAGCATAGACCCTCAGTGAAAGCAAAATTTATATCAATGCTCTTTCATTGGATTGCTTAAGGTTGCACAGGTGTCTGTAGTGATGTGACGGGTGAGTGCACTTGTTGTCACATAATGCTTAATCTGCATCTAAAGTGTGTTTAACCTTTTGTACAGATAAACCAGCATGCACTGGCAGTTGGCAGTTGGAGTTAGGTTACATTTTGTTTTGCCAAAGCACTTATTTTAGCTTAATGTTTATAGAGTAACTCACAGGAGCAGCGTGGCAGGTTATAAAGTTTTAAAACTGGGTCAGAAATGCCTGACTTCACATTTATTTTCTGTTTGCTGCCCTTACACACTCACCAGCATAACTGTATGTTGGCTAAAGTACCTTTTAAAATGGACACTGGTGCAGTAAAGTGTGGGGCTGACTGAGTCACATATGAGAGAGGCTTTGTCATGTGATCATAAGGTTATTTCATATTTCTTTCACTGTCTTGGGATTGAACCAGACTTTAAAAAAAGACTGCTTAGAAAGTGGTTGTCAATGAGGGAAACATGGTCGGATCTTTAATGTAAGAATAACACCGGTGGCAAGTCGTAAGGAACCTGGAAATCTTATGTTTTAAAATCATAGATAATGACCAAAGGTCAGTTCATTTCTTGTTACTATAACACGTTACACCTTTCAAGGTGCTTTAAAATCTGTGCAGCATAAGAATGCTATTTGAATGAGGGAAAAACTCCCATGAGAAGGATTAAGTAAAAAGAATCGGTATCTTGTTGGTACGGAACGCAATCGTAGATTTAATATAGACAAAAAAATCCACCTCCACCTCATGAAGAAATATGATGGGGAGGTTATGCACCAACTTCCAGGTGTAACCAGCATTGCACCATCATGAAGACCTGGAAACAAACCACAGGAGACGACACTCACACCATGCACACATACAGGAGATGAAAACAAGGTCAACATGACAACATGATACATGGAAGGAAGAATATAAGATATGAGCTGAATCTCTTGGAGGATGAATATCTTATATCATCTGGAATAAGACAGAGAGCGAAGGAATGTTTAAGCCAGTGGTCCAGCACATTAAGATGTAATGTTAAATATAAAATATGTGAATCATGTACCTTTTAAAAAAAGTTTGGTGGAAACCCACCATTCTGCAGCTGTGATGCATCTTTTCCCATCTTTCTAAAAATATTAGATGTGACATGATTTTGAGCTTTATTTGCTTAGTTAGCAGTTAGAAATATTAGTAGCTAACAGTGTTGGGAAGGTTACTTTTAAAATGTATTCCATTACAGATTACAGAATACATGCCCCAAAATGTATTCTGTAACGTATTCCGTTACGTTACTCAATGAGAGTAACGTATTCTGAATACTTTGGATTACTTAATATATTTTCATGCTGTTTACAACTACGTGAATGTACTATTGCTGTGATTTATTACTGTTACTGAAGGTCCGTGTCTCTGAACCGTAGTAAAGGGACCTCTGGCTAATAGCGGGTTCCGTGTAGCCGAAAACTAGCTTTACTTTGTTGTCTGGGTCAACTTTGCTTGCGAGAGACAGAGAGAGGCGTTGAAAGGCTGCTCCAACAGAACTTATTGTTTTTGGAGGAAAACAGGAACACGGTGTACAGTCGAGTCTTAATAGCTTACTTACAACTGGGCTCGTCAGGCTCTCTTCTTGGCTGCAGTGGTTATTATTATATTTACATGATTCCAGCTCCCGTTTCTGCTCAATGACAGCTCATACTTTTCCACTCGCCTTTTTCTCCCTCCCTCGCTCACAGACACATGCAGCACGGACTACACTGCCTATGATGCTACATTCTTTAGACCTGTAGCATTCTGCCTATTAGCTTAGCACAACAACAACAACAAAAAGACGCTCTCTCACCCAGGAAACACGCAGAGAGAGAGCTCACCCTGTAACCATGGCAACCGTAACGCTGCCGCCTGGAACAACAGAACGTAGCTGTCAAACAAAACCCAAACAGTCCTGACCCGCCACAATATGAAACAGGGAAGTACCGCCGTGTAATCCATTTATTTCAACAAAGTAACTGTATTCTAAATACCACCTTTTTAAACGGTAACTGTAACGGAATACAGTTACTCATATTTTGTATTTTAAATACGTAACGGCGGTACGTGTATTCCGTTACTCCCCAACACTGGTAGCTAATGTCAGCTACGATCGTGGCTCAAGAGTTGGCAGTTCGTCTTGTAATCGGAAGGTTCGAGCCCCGGCTCGGACAGTCTCGGTCGTTGTGTCCTTGGGCAAGACACTTCACCCGTTGCCTACTGGTGGTGGTCAGAGGGCCCGGTGGCACCAGCTTTCGGCAGCCTCGCCTCTGTCAGTGCGCCCCAGGGTGGCTGTGGCTACAATGTAGCTTGCCTTCACCTGTGTGTGAATGTGTGGATGACTGAATGTAGTGTAAAGTGCTTTGGGGTCAGTAAAGTAAAGCGCTATACAAATACAGGCCATTTACCATTTACTATACCCATGCTATACACCCAGACATGGAAAGCCATGACATGAAGCTTCCGGTACAGTTTGTGTTAATGACAGAGGAACTTTGTAATGTGACTTTTATGCATTACACACATCAGGACTTGGTGAACCCACTCTGTAACTTTCCATATTGCAAAAACGATCAACTAGATATTAGATAAGATCATTAGATCAATATTTTTTAGATATTCTATGATCAGTGTAAAGCTCAGATGGACCCATTCTTTCACAGAGGTGTGTAAAAGGTCCTTGGTTTTATACACCTCTGAAACCAGCTGATATCAAAGATTAAGAGGTGTGGTGCAACACTTTTATACATATAGTGTTTGTGTTAGCAAGCTACTGTAGTTAGCTTGGTATGTGTACACAGAAAAAAAACCCATTACACTAAACATTACAGCTTTCTGAATGCTCTGTATTTCACTATAACTCAACTTGTACTGATGATGATGAAGCCTCACATTTTATTGCCTTTATGCACTTTTGTTTTCATCAGTTTCATTTGTTTTTACAGCTTATATGACTGACTTTCTGTGTTGCTTATACTGTTCACATGGGGTTTTCCATTCAGCCAGCTTTTTTTAAACACTTCTCCACTTTAGGGTCACGAGGTGGCTAGAGCCTCTTCCACCTGCCATAGGGCAAGAAGAGGGGTACACACCGGACAGGCTGCCAGTACATCACAGGGCCACAGGACAGAGAAAGGGAGAGAGTCACACCACAGCCAGTATAGAAACACCAAATACCCTAAAAAGCTTGTTGGGATCAGCAGGAACCAATATGGCAGCAGGGAGACAGAAAAGCCTGTTAGATTTGAAGTGATAGTTGACGAGAGGTTATTGTGAGTGCTAATGAGTGTTTTAAACATTGATTTAATTGTTTGAATAAATAAATAATATCTGGAAGCATTTCAAAATTGCTGAAGAGTGGCAACACATCTAGAAGGGTTTTAATGTGAACTACTTTTGATTCAACCGTGCTTTCAGGCTCCTTTGGGTTGTGCTTTCTAGAAATGAGGAAAAAAAATGCATAGTAGCAAATGGAGCTCTTACAGCTCTGTTTTATAATGGACTGCCATTTACCAGAAATAGTCTGTCCTCTTAATCAATTTAAAAAGCCAAGCTGCTGCTTTGAAGTTTCCCTCCTCACAGGGAAACATTAGAAAGTCAGATGTTTTAAACACTTAGCTGTGGTCTTTAGTCACACTGGTGTGACCAAAGAGTGCCTCTACATGGGGAATATAAAATATAAGGGAATATCCTTGCTCTGCAGCCCTGCTCTAAGTGCAGATACTTGACATTTGCATTGGCATATTTTTAGAGAACACTGACAGTTTGAGATCCATTGTAACCTATAATAAGATGTGGGAATGCCCTGTAGCCTGATGTTTGTCTTCAGTGGCAGTTTCTTAAAATGACTCTGCAGCATACCCCGTACAGATTTGTACTAATGCATCTTCTCCTGCCTTCCCACCAACAGACAATGGCTGCTCAGACCCAAACTGACACACAGCAAATGTCCTTTGTCCTTATCTTGACCTTTTAATATGTTTTCCTAAGTTTGTCATTCCTGTCAGCTGACCAGGGTCACCCTCTTGCCTCCCAGGTTTCTATCTGCTGCCACGCTTTGCTGTCTCACCCCTCATTGTGTCCCCTCATCTGTCACAGTGCTCTTGCTGTCAAGAGAAACAGGCAATGATGGATGCTAATCACTTTGCCCGTGTACCCATCCAAGTCACTGCCTAGTCAACAGGCGCAGCCCGGCCTTCCTCCTTACAGCCTGTATAAATGAGCTATTCTGTCTCCCCGCATTTCTACCATTGTCTCTGCTAGTAATGTATCTGCACTCGTTATGGCCGACTCCACACAGATACAGTTGTCATTGCACTTGACAGAAAAGAAACAAACACATAAAAATATGCAGGAGCAAGAAGTATTATATGTTCATTTCTAATGTATGTAAATTATAACATAAAAGAATTGCTTTGTGATGTAAAACACAGAGTGAACGTCTGCTTGGCACTGATGTGCTCAGCTATTCACAAAGTGCAGAATATCAGATGTTTCACAGAGTCACAGACAGTCAAAAATATCCAATATTGATCTCGTTGTGGCTTCAAACCATTAATATACTTAGAAAACATAACATGCTGGCTGCAGTAGGAGAGGTCTCCTGATAAAACCACCTCAGAATAACCACTTTGATCTTGGCAGGGCTCGGGTTGTGTTTGTTTGCACAGATGGCTTTGTTGCTTGGAATAATGGCTTGAAATATATCTGGTTGGACTGATTAAAATTCATGTTGTACAAATGTAAGAATTGATTCCTTCCCAATCTGAATTCATAAAACCTTTCTGCAATGTATGAACACAAACTGAAATATTTAAATTCAGTGATGATGCTGTACTTAAGGAAAAACACAAAATTCTGACACAAAACACACAAGTTTTTCTTTTCTTTTTCCTCAGAGTGCTTCTCTGGAGTGCTTTTTAAATTTTTCTATTTTCAGTAATGAGCTGTTAAATTAATTTGTAAGGAAACATTTCAGTCACTTAAATATTGATGAAAATCACTCACATTGCAGAATTTTAAGGAAAACGGTGACCTTCTAACAATGAGCGATTGCTTTGTTGCTCCAGAAAGTATAATGTGATGAATTTCTTGAATTATAAAACTAAAAAATGTTTACGGAGAATGGTCCTGGGTAGGACTGGGCGATAGAATATGGGTAAAACACGCATGCGTGCAGTGCCTTTGTTTACATACGCACATGGTGGCGACGCAGTATGAGAAGAGCGAAAGTGGATCGTTGAATGACACGGATGAACCAGAACTGGTTTGTAAAAATGCTGCAACTTCAGTGGTGTGGAACTGGTTTGGCTTTCATCCGTCAGATATATAACAAAGCACTATTTTTGGTAGCGCATGCTAGCGGGCCGTCATTATTATCGTGTTTTTTGGAAAATACGGCACACTTAAAATCAATCCTTTTATATTTCTGAAAATCGACAGTACCCCTTATTAGGGCTGTTCGATATAATGATATGTATCGGATGACGATATAAAAACGTTTATCGTTTCATTTTACGCTATCGTTTGTTTCGGAATCACGTGAAACGGAAACGGAATCACGTGAAAAAGTATGCAGAGTATTTACGGATGAGAAGCAAAAAGGAGCCGTCAGGTGCTAAAAAATAAACCTTAGACTCAAACATTAGAACAGGCTTTTCCCCGCAGCACGCCGTGTAGTTTCATGCATCCGTTAAAACACTCGACTCCAGGTACACGACGCCCAGCTGGAAACACTTCAGCAACCCGAGATTCACAGAATTTACAGAAAATGTTACATTTTTGTGATTTATATCGTGATCGGATGATAGATGTTTTATATCGGGATATGAGATTTTAGTTATATCACACAGCCCTACCCCTTATAATCCCGTGTATGAATTCTGGTTGTGTTTACTGACCTCAAACCAATTTTATGTACACGGCGCTCGAAAATCTGTCAAATGTTTCAGTACGACTTTGCTAAACTACGAAGCCGCACCGCTTGATGGATTGTCAGAGCATTACGGCTATCGTAGGCAGGAGCCTCGCGGAGTGATACGTACTCTGCTTCAACATAATGTTACCGTATTGTGTGTGTATAACCTCTTTTTAAGTTTTGTGGATATTATACATGGTTATGCTGAGGATATGTCGGCCAATTCCCACTGGAAATGCCTTTTGGTTAAACTGTCAGCGAGGAATTTGTATTTGCACTGTTAAATTTTTATATAACTTTAATGGAGATTAAAAAACAGCTGCTTGTTTAAGTGAAAATACATTGATGTTTTATTTGTTTTCCCCACTAATAAAGTTGAGGAGTTGTAAAGTATTTTGTCTAGTGTCAATTATATCGTTATATAACTATATATAAATATTTTTGGTCATATCGCCCTGCTCTAGTCCTGGGTTCAATTGCACCATCAGGCTGGGGTCTTTCTGGTGGGTTTTTTTTGTATATCGCCATTACAGCCCATATGTCTTGACAAGCGGAGGTCATTCTGTTGAGTTTCTCTCTTGGAAGATGCTGTCCCTGGACTGTGACACTGCTACCTTGTATTCTGTCTTCATTAGCCAGTGGGCTGGGCTGTCTGGACCTCTGATCATAACTGCATTGACCAGCCAAGTTTATATCAGCCTGATACTGTTTTTAAAGCTTTGCAAATAATTAGTGGGCACCATCTTAACAAATCCTCAAGGCAGATTTTATTTTAAGCCTCAAATGACGAGTAAAGAATCTGGATTGTTGCAGGAATGCTTTTGAGATAAAGCAGTGCACCATAGAAGCTAGTATGTAGACTGCTCTACGCTTTCGGGAAAAGTTCAGTGACATGCTGACTCGTAAGTGTCTCTCGTCTGGAAATGCAGACCTTCTTTATGGGAGAAGTAAGGGAAATGCATTTCAAATGACTTCTGACATTGTGCGGTGCAACTTTATACCAAAACAGAAACAAGTTGTTGCTTTTGTTGTGGAGTGTGCTGCGATGACAGTGATTGATAAGCACATTTAAATGGCAGTTCACCTGAAAATCCCAGTGGGGAGGTTTCATTTTGCACAAGTGCACACAGTATGTGTGTGTGTGTGTGTGTGTGTGTATGTATGTGTGTATATATAGATAGATAGATAGATAGATAGATAGATAGATAGAGAGAGAGAGAGAGAGAGAGAGAGAGAGAGAGAGAGAGAGAGAGAGAGAGAGATATATATATATAGATATATATATAGATATATATATATATATATATATATAGATATATATATAGATATATATATATATATATATATATATATATATATATATATATATATATATATATATATATATATATATATATATATATATATATATGATAGATAGATAGATAGATAGATAGATATAGATATATATATATATAGAGATATATATATATATATAGAGATATATATATATATAGAGATATATATATATATATATATATATATATATATATATATAGAGATATATATATATAGAGATATAGAGAGATAGAGATAGAGATAGATATAGAGATAGAGATATAGATATAGAGATAGATATAGAGATATAGATATAGAGATAGAGATAGAGATATAGATATAGAGATATATATAGATATATATCTATATCTATATATCTAGATATATAGATATATAGATATATCTATATCTATATATAGATATATCTATATATCTATATCTATATATCTATATATATATCTATATCTATATATAGATATATCTATATATCTATATATCTATATCTATATATCTATATATATATCTATCTATATAGATAAATAAAATATGCATTTTTTTCCTCATCACACTACTCTGTCAGACATCTGTTCTTGACAGTCTGTAGAAAGGTTATCTGGAGTGTGACAAATGTACTTCATAAAGAATTAATGTAATGGGTCCAGTGTTAGTTGGCCCAGCCACAGATATGCTTCATGCATGAGCTGCCGTATACATAGGCGAGATAACAGTTTGGTGAAGCATAACATAACTTGTTAAAATGTGAACAAACCATTTTCACTTCACTTTGGATGAGGTGCTTTTGAGGATGTGTTATTCAGTGCTATAGGGAGTTTAAGGTCAGTGTAAGAACGGAGGAATCCTGAACCCTGATTTGAAGCACTAAATCAAGATGAACTAGAAGAAGTCAGAAGATGTGTTTCGCTTGCTTAGTTACCCTCAAGGCCATTTCCTGTCAAAGCTGCTCTGTACACTGACAAAGAAGGATAGCCCCTTGGCAGATTGTTTTGGCCAGTGGCCCATACATGCATTGAACTTTGAAGCCAGTAGTAGATCTGTCTTACTTTGTCTGAGTGAAATCTACTCTAGTGAAGTTTGGTTCATGACTGTAGGATACAGGGATGGGCAGAAATATACAAATTATATCCATCCATCCATCCATTTCTCATTGGATGAGAAGGCTTGTACAAAGACTAGACCTATGAACACTATAGCCACTATACCAATCAAATTTTAGAACTATGGTGTGGCAACTTGGAATAGAGAGACCATTCAAACTCCAATGAAAATAGTTATGTTTGCAGTTTTGGTGCCTTTTAGAGCAGCAGTCCCCGACCTTATTTGCACCACAGACCGGTTTAATTTAATACTTTCACAGACCAGGCCTTTAAGGTGTCATGGATAAATACAACTCTATAAAATACGACCAAGATAAAAAACTGTGTTTTTTTTTGTAAATATAATAATAAACATGAATTCAGTGTAATTGTTTAACTTTATTAGTAGTGTCCTCCTGAAATGCACCAACAACACTGAGAGTAGCATCCTCCTCTCTGCCCCTTAATGCTCTCTGGTCGCTATGGTAATGCCTAAACATTTCTTTCAAAATAACCAGTACCTGCGGCGGTCCCCAACCCCATGGCCACGGACCAGTACCTAATCCCTATAATTAAAGCCATTACTCAAACACTATTATTCAGTAATTATGAAGACACATTTTTTTCATTTAACAACATTTATTTATTTATTTTTTTAAATTCAAACTGGTGCACACGTATGCTATGTTAGCTAATTTACCTCAGAGCGCTAACATATCAGTAGAGTGACCGCATTTAGCTATAGAGCTGACGCAATCTCCTGTTTCCCTGTTGTGGCTGTCAAATAAGCCCCCAGGTTTGATTCATGCACTGAGTTTCTGCATTTAACTTTTACAATCTCTCTATGTTCTATCAGCGCCTCTATTAGAGTAATGAGAGCTCAGCAGCGGTGGCACTGGGGTCAAGCAAGGCGGGGAGTGAGGGTGGGGGAGTTTCAAGAAGAAGAAAACTGGATGTGTGAAGCAAAACCGCGGACGTTTGTTTGGCTGCTTCGCTCTGTTGTTTCATGATCATTATAACCGTCGCTGGAGAAGCTGTGGATGAGGAAGATGTGATAAAGTGCAGAATGAAACGGAAAGTCTAAAAATAAACGCAGTTTCACAAGGAGAAGTGTGTCATTTTTTTCCATCATGCCTCCCAGTCACGTAATGTGACAAGTGCAAAGCCAAGGAAAAATTAAGTCGAGAAAATTGCACATTTCAGGCAAAGCATCCTATTAGAAACATGTCTGCTAATGACTTCTCATTAGCCTTAAGTGTCCACCAGATGGAGAGATGATGGTAATGTGCCAGTGCAAGATATAATATTTGTAAATAATTCACCACGCGATGTATTTTCCTTTTACACATATTTAGAAAAGACCTATTTCATATTGATTATTTTTTAAATTGAAATTATCACATTAAAAGGTGATATTAGAGCTATAACTCCCCATTTTCTGTTTATCATTCAGCATGTGAGCAACTGCAAGGACATTCTTGTGCAAAGGTGACTTTAAGAATAAAGTCTCTAAAGTGTCCTGCTTGTCTACTCTAACTCTTCTTTCATGCTGTGTCACTATTAAAATCGTTGTCCTCGCAGTACGTGCTTAAATACAAGAGTGTTATTATCTAAGCTTAAAGTCTTCATCTGTCCCTCAAGTACTCAACTTGTCTTCATGTTTTACTATATTAGAGGGGCTCAGTTTAAAGAATACTTCTGCTGCCCTGTCTTTAGAGTGTCACACTTGACAATGTTTTGTGCAGTGGACAATAAAGATAATGAAAACGGATGATTTGCTGTCACAGTGGATCCAACCTATCGTCTAACGCGTTCTCGTCAAAGTCAAAATCAAAACCGAAGCCAGCTGTCAACACATCACAGCAGCTGTGATGTTTACAAAGGTCAGCAGACTGAAAAAGGTCGCTTTTCCCAGAATAGATTCAGAGTAAAAGCCACTGCTGAGTTTAACCTCACGCTGAAACAGTAATGTGAGCGTGCTAAAAATGCAGCTTAGCCTCTCTGTGACTCTGTGCAGATTCGACTCACTGAAGAATATCTTCACTTCTCTGACAAGTTTATAGCTCTGAATTGAGCCATTAGAAGACCTGTCTGACTCTTTAAATGAGTATGACATTTTCACAGCACAATACTGTAACTGTGAAGACTATGCTTTAATGGAGCGCAGCTCTGTTTCCCTGTAACGTTATTTTAAGTTGCTTTTTTATTTATTAAAAGCAATAATTCGGAAATCCTTTAGAGAAACAAATATATAACTTCTCACTGAGAGTTTGTACAGGAGAGCTGCAAAGGGTTGTCGAGATGAGAGGATTTTTGGGGGTGTTAGTGACACAGTCAGGAAGCAAGGATGGAGATAGAGGAACCCCTGTGGTGCTCGATTGACAACTGGGCCCCGGGAGACATGTGGGAGAAAAAGACTTTGACTTAAAAAGGCAGTCTAACAGCAGCCTTGAATGAACCATTTTTCAGTCCATTTAGTACAAAATGATGTGTTAACTTACAGGCAGCAGTTTGTATGTGACCAAAAGCAGGAAAGCAAAACTTTTACTTTGCTAATACGTTCTGTTGGCTTCTTAGGGAATGCAGATTCACAGAAAAGCAAAGAAAACAGCCTGGATTTGGCTTTTCTTGCGCTTATTTTAAAAAACCTCAATTAAAAAACAAACAAACAGCTACTACTAACAAATTCAGATGTCTTGGATTAAAAAAAGAGAAATTCAGATATTCAGTCTTGCTTTTAGCATGATGACTGGCACATAATGACCTTAATATACAAGTATACCTAATCAGTGGAGCGTACCAGCAAACAGAAATATGTAAAACTAAACGCAGCTTCACCAGCTTCTCTCAAACCCCCAAAACAGTCCTGCAGCACAAGATTAAAGAGGTTTGACTCATTTCTGAAAAGCCTGACAGTACCAGTGTGGAGCCAAGCCTTTTTAGACAATAAGTCAATTTTTTTAATCAATTCTATAATTCCTGGGAAGTCAGTGCAGTGATTTGAGTCCAATTTTTGTGTCCTCAGATGGAAGATTTTTCCCTTTCATTCTGGCCATGGCAAACTGAATTAATTAGACTGGTCTGACAGGCCAGGCATGAATGCATGTCCTCGAAGCCATAACAAGCAGAATTGTCTCAGCGTGATTTCAACAATACTCCTGTTACTGTAGAAGTAGCTTTACGGCGAGTGGGAGAGCAACTCGGTGTCTGTTTTTATGAATGAAGCAACATGCCAGTGTCAGGGTTATGATTTCTGTGGATTAACTGGACTGTTCCGTGCTTGCCTTAATGCAAGGCCTCCTTTTCTGGGAAGATATGATACGGAGAGAGAGATCATTTTTCTAACAGCTATCAATAAGGACACTGTACCGCTCTTGGACTTTCTGAAAAACAGGGGATGAAGACTCTGACTCACTTGGAACTCTGACGACAGTCTTTCAATCACAGATGAACTGTTGTTCAGCGTTTGCTGTATACAGCCTTGTTTGGTTGAGCCTCAAGCTTAGTCTCTGTGTGTTCCCAGCCCTTGGATGAATTAAGGGAAGCAAAGATCTTACTCTTCGCTGGTTTGCACTTATTAGAGTATGAGCTGTCACTGGATGAGCACTGTGACATCGAGGCTCTAAAGCAATTGGCTGAGTGTTTAGATGTTGTACACCTGTCATTTAAGGAGGCAATAAATCGAGACATTCTGTTCATTCAAGCTCAGCCTTTATAATCGACATATAAAATGTATATTGTTTAGTGGAACAATTATAACTACAAAGCAGCCATAAGGAAACGGTGAGATTAATAATCAAGAGAAGGTGCGTTTAAAGTGATTTAGTGCTTGATGTCACTACTGTACATAGTCCAAGCAAACCGTTAGACCACTGAAAGGCACTGAAAAGTAAACATTGAGCAAAGATTTAAAAAAAAGAAACCAGTAAAAGTACTATATAAAATAGTGATATACAGTTGGGGAAACAGTTGTTCAATCCCCTGCTGAATTTGTAAGTTTGCTGAGTTCCAAAGAAATGAAATAACTTTTATATAGTGTGTTTTAAGGGATTTTAATGGTTAATATTCTGTCTCTCTACATTAAAATGAAACTACCATGAAAGCTAGATTCTGTGAGTAAATGTATTAATTCAGCAGGAGATCAAATAATTATTTCCCCCAACCGTAAATATAAAGACAAGAAATCTAGTTTTCTGAGGGTACAGTGCATCGGTGGGTTTAAGTTTCCTTAAGTGCACCAAAGCCAACACAAAGTTTAATTTGGATTTGAAAATGGCTGCAGTTATGGAAGGCGTTTCCACTGGTGTGTAGTTAGAAGGTGCTGTCCATCTCATATCTATTTCCTACTTCCAACATGCAGAAAAAGAACTTACCAGTCCAACAAGACAGCCTTGTTCACATAGGAGGGATTAAGCCTTTTATAATTAGTAAAAATAAGTGGACAGATGTCCCACCTCCCACCTTATGACAGCTGTGATTGAGTCTGGTGTCGATTAAGTCATTCTGGGTTTTTTGTATAACTGTCTCACCTGTGTCTCTTCTGTTCTGCAGTATACGGAGTATTTCACTGACAAACACAAACACCCAGCAGTTTAGCAAAAAATGTTGAGGACAGGACATAAACAGGCAATTCTGCAGACACACAATTTCACTAAGCTCTCATTTGAAATCAGTCCAGCAGGCAGAAACACAGTCTTTATGTTTTCTCACAGCCGCTCCTTTCTTACAAGTTTATTTTAAAGAGTGTCAGTCTAAACAAATGTCTGTGCTCCAAGTGTCAGTTAAACTGTACACAACATGGTATGAAATTACAGTGAAGTAGATTCAATTTATTATGAATCTAATCATAAGGATAACATCAATTTAATGCAAAGCTGGGAAACAAGTGGCATCCACCTGTCATTGATCCCTGAGGTCATCATCTTTTGGTATACTACAATTTACCAGTTACTATTTTATTTTATTTCTGCTTTTTTTAAATTTGATTTTAACTCATGGATCTTATAAATTTTACTATGCTACTGGTGCATTTCTTTATGTTGACAAAGTGAATATTTTTAATAGTCACTTGCTATATCTTGTGTACATCTTATGGTCATAGAGCCATCAGCCCGATTAGATATTAACACAGTCACATAGCAACAACTCAGTGCATTTAGTCATGTAGACATGGTCAAGACAATCTGCTGAATTTCAAACAAAGCATCAGAATGAGGAAGAAAGGTTATTCGAGTCATAGTTGTTGGTGCCAGACAGGCTTGTCTGAGTATCTCAGAAACTGCTGATCTGCTGGGATTTTTCCCACAAAATCATCTCTAGGCTGGTCAAAAAAAAAAAAAAAAATATCCAGTGAGTGGCAGTTCTCTGGGTGAAAATGCCTTGTTGATGTCAGAGGTCAGAAGAGAATACCAGACTGCTTCATCCTGATAGGAAGGCAACAGTAAATCAAACAACCACTCATAACATGTAAGGTACGCAGAGGAGCATCTCTAATTGCACAACACATTGAACCTACAACAGAAGAAAATCAAACCGAGTGTCATTCCTGTCAGCTAAGAACAGCAAAGCAGAGCTCACACGGGAGTACAATAATTGGACAACAGACTGGAAAAACTTTGCCTAAGGAGTCTTGATTTCTGCTATGACACCTGGGTGTTATGGTCAGAATTTGGCATAAACAACATGGAAACAATGATTTATCCTGCCTTGTATCAACAGTTCAGACTGGTGGTGAACCAAAATCTCTGAGAAATGTTTTCAGCACATTGTTGAATGTGTTCAGTTTTAAGAAAAAACAAAACAGGACTGAACTGGGTACGAGCAAAGTTAGTTAATAAAGTTTCGTGGTTCTGAATCTCTGTGGTAGTTTATACTTTTTGTATTGCATTGTACTTCCAACTTAAATGAAATGAACCATTTAAATATTATTTTGCTTGCTTGCTCAGTGGAAAAGATAAGGTTACAGACATTATTATGTTGTGGTTTGGTGCTGTATAAATAAATAAACACAACTTTTTAATGAAGAAGATGTTATGAAGGGAAAATTATAAAGGTTTTGTGTGACTGTTATTAAAAAAGTTGTTGAAATGTCCATTTAAGTTATAATTACAGGTATTTTCTTCACATTGAAGATAAAGATACTCGATTACCCAGGTGTCAGCCTACCCCCACTGACACGTGCTTTACCATTCTTGTTATTCACTTACAAAAAGCACATTTAAGTGCAGACTGTTTCTCACACCAGGATGATTTTCGCAGAAAGCATTGTCTTTTGGTTTGACTTGCACAGGTGCTTCTGTGAGTATCAACACAGTGACAATGGTAGAACAGATCTGTTCAGCTTTGAGTTTAATGCTCAGCCAGGGGTATTTGTTGTCTGTCAAAAGGCTGAAACCACATGAGGAAAACAGTAGAATTCACTTCCACACTTAGAGGTAAAACAGTTTATTGTACTTGGGTGGGCTGGCTCAGCAGAAGCAGAGATGTGCTTCTATATTTATTCCAAATCAGGGAGGTGTTCTGGTAATGTTTTATCAATAATACAAATCCCCTTGTTGCTTTCCATGTCAGCCAACAGTCTCGCTCTGTGCACACTAAGGGGAAGGCTGATTAAGGTTTCTTTGCACGTGTGGAAATACAGTTCAGCCTAGCTTGTCTGAGGTTGACAAGGAATATCAGTTAGTGCCTTAACTAGGTCAGGTTGTGCATTAAAGCTGCTGTAGGTTCTCACCGAAAGGGATGCAGCTTTTTTCTGCAGCAAAGTGTGTGTGTGTGTGTCTGTGTGTCTGTGTGTGTGTTGCTGGTAGATCTTGTGGGATTCAGTATAATATAATGATAAAAAACAGTTCCCATCTCTTAAGTACGTCTCCACTTTCAAATGACTTATTCAGACCTTGTTTTATTCATTATATGCTAAACTCAATTTTCCCCTCCCAGTGGTATTTACACACTGAACATTTCTGCCGTCTTTCTGCCAATAATTTACTGGACGATTCAAGTCAAACAAATGCAAAATCAACACAAACTGCTGTAAACACCATGACGTGAAATAGATGCTAATCAGCATAAAGCTTGAGCTGTGTTTCTAAGGAGTGATTGCAAAGCAGGATTTACATCTGCCGTTATGTGCGTATACTCCCATGAATATCTGGGTGCATCCATGTTTAATCTTCATGTGCACATGAATCCATCTAACACTTGCTTCTTCTGGGTCACAGTTGGAGTTGTGATCTCTGTTGTGGTGAAAAATGGTTCTAATTCTTTCCCATGCACTTTCCTTGCTCATCGTCTTCTTACAGGTGTTCTTACAGCAGATCATCCGCTTCCACTGCACTGCACTTGCTCATATGTATCCCAAATCTTGGGAACGGGATTTAATTGTGCATTTTCTAGCTGTTTTTAAACACTGTGGCTGTATTTTATTTTTAATTGTTTTGTTTTTTATTTATTTAACACTTATTTCTTTCAAGCTCCACCCCCATTTCTTCAAAAGAATTTCCTTCCCCATACCACCCACGATGTGTTGTTAGTTGACTTGCTACAGTATCTTGTGGTAGAAAGTGGTACTACATGAAAGTGTGGCTCGGCCCTGTTGTAACTTTAATGTGTATATCTTCAACCAAATACACTGATGTTTGGACATGAGTGGTTATTTCAGAGTAGTTAAAATAATTATCTTTAAGGTCCTTTTTTCTACTTATTAATAATAATGGCTGTTCAAAAGAAGAATAACATGCAACTTTTTTCTATTTCACAATATAGAAAATTTGCAGTACTGAAATTTCATGGTGTAGAAAAACGGAAAAAGCTGAATGTTTTATTGATGCTCGGAGTTTGCAGGCAGCAGCGTTTATGAGTAAACAAAGGGCATTTTCTGTCCTTCTTTTCCAATACGCTTCTGTCACTGGTGACAGTAACTAATTTAAAGTGGGATTTATATTGATACAAGGAGCCAGCAGCAGCAGCAATATCGTGCAACATTAGTGACATCGCATTATATCCAGTGACACAACAGAAGTCAGTGTACGCACAAAAAGTGCCTAGGTAGTGTTTACTCTGGGGAATTTTAAGCAACAGTACATTGATCCTACTACTACTAAACAGTTTAACACTAACTTAACCCTTTAACTCTTCAGGAGCCGACACAACATTGTCACATAATAAAACAGAAACATATTTTCCACCTGGGATGTTTCCCTTGAGTTAAGCATTTAACCAGCTTCTTAAAGCCCTGCTTTTCCACCGTGTTACTTCATCAGTAATTTCCACCCACTGTTTGCTCTTCCAGTCATATGGAATCGAGCTTGTGAGTGCTCCAGTAATGCTCAGTGATGTGCATCTTTTGGGTTGGGTTGCCAGCTGCTAGTATGTCCTCCCTCGTAGCCTGGGTGTACTGAATGGTGTGTTTTTGGCTTGTTTGTTGTTTTCACCTTTAGCAGGAACAGCTTTCTTGTGTATTGTTGGAGGTTGTTAAAGTAGCTCCCTTTTTAAACAATAGCAGTTTAGATACTATATCGTCATTGCATGCTGGCACACGGCTCTCGCTCTCAGACATGCTTGTGCTTGCTTTATTGTTGCATAAACTACGGAAGTAAATGCAACGTGGCTCAGTCAAACAGGGCTCTTTTGAGGTTGAAATGTCCAGCCTCAATCTACCACGCTTAAAGCCATCTGCGCCAGAGAAACAGCATCATGACTGGCCATGCCCTTTGCCCCTAACTTCCAAATAAGCTGGGATTTGCTAAACAAAAAATGCTGCTGAGCAAGGCTGATTCTTCTTACAGATTTTCACCAGCTCATTAAATGGCCAGTATCACCAGCTGTTTTCAGTCCTGATAAATATGGCCAGTGGGAGTGTTTCTGCTTTGAAATGGCATTAGTCTCCATTAGGAAGTATATTCAGTTCAACCTTCAACTGAGCATGTGAGTCTAAGACCCATCTTTCTAATTTCCCTTGCCTGGTTTTTTAACTTGTGGTTTTCCCTACTCTTTACTTTTATTGTTTTGTTTTATGGTGTTTAGTTTGGCATTGGTTGGGTTTAGTTAAAATAAACTACTTGTTAATGGTTTGAAAGAGCTTAAACTAAACCTTTCATACGTAAATCATTTTACAATAACAATTACAACTGGACTTGCTCACATAATTTTCTTTACGTCTGCATAATCTGCTTTGATGTGTTTATCATTGATTGGAATTTATGACAACAGTCTACTGCATCTGTTCATTGGTAACAGACTGAGGGTGCTAGCAATGTGTCTGATTAAAACATTGATAATGGCTGATGGCCAAATTTTTTAAAGCCAATTTTATTGTCTGTTATGCTTTACCTAGAGCATTTGTTTTCATCTTGCCTTTGTAATACCAACAAATAAGGGATATTTCATTTCTAATTACGTGTTTTTCTTCTTCTCCTTGGCTCCAGTGTACAAGTGTATCCAGTACGATCTTTGCAAAAACTGGTGACAAAAATTCTGACAAAATAAATTGTGACCCACTTTCATATAAATAGTATAAACATGAATGACAGTTCCATTACTGGGATTATCAGTGATCTAATCATCAAAGATATACAATTAAAACCGTTATTAAGCCATAATCTCCATTACCAATAAAGCTTCATATGCTATTCTGTATCAATTCATAGTGGTGTTATTTAAAGCACGCATACATAATCTTTCCCCGTTGTCATTTAATGCTGTGGAAACCCTAATGTAGCATGAAGAATGAGCCATTTACAAAGCCTACAAGTCACAGAGTCCCTGCACTGGCTTTTTTCTCAAACGCTTCCAAGAAAGCTGTCTGAAGTTTCTGTGTTTGGGTCAGAACACTGCAGGTTTCAAGATGTTAATGCCAGCTTGCACATTCTGTACTAAAACCTTGACATCTGCCCAGTGCACGCAGAGTCCTGCCCCTCAGGAAGTGAGATGGGCTAGAGCCAGTCTGGTGCTATCTGGATGTCCTCTGTCTCTTATCTACCACTTCCAGCATGTTTGGTACTGGATCTGTGCTGCTGCTCGCATGATGGTGTTTTGCTATCAAGAAACTTTCGTTATGGAGCCCAGAGGGAGAAAAAGGGTTCGATACGTTTAGAAGAGTTTATTTTTGAAAGAGGATTATTATATGGGTCAGGATGGTAGATGCTACCCCACCATGACCTCAACCATTTAGAAACACACATCCTCCGCAATTACTTTATCCACTTGTTTTTCTGTCTGGTGGTCAACAGCTTTTGGCATATTTTGAAGAAGTTATTGAAAGATTTAATTTGACTTGTTTCATTCCTCCATGGGGCATATCACTCGGACTTGATTAGATGAAATATACTGTGTCCGATTTACTATTACACTAATTGTAATCCTCTTGTGTGATTATACTCGTATGAATACTTTCTCTTTGTATTCTTTTGGAAGTTTTTTCTTCTCTTAAAAAAGTTGAGCTGGGTTCGTGTCCTGAGCCTCTAAGTCCCTTTGAGTCATGTTTAATATTGGACCATATGAATAAACTTGACTTTACTTGGAATTCCAGATCAAGGCGTGTTTCATAGTTTGTTTTTGAGTCCACTTTCTGCCTAGCTGTCAAAACTCGCCTAAGAGGATTAATCCAGCAGACTTCGCTCTTTCATAACAAGTCACCCACCCCTGTCCTTGTGACTTCAAGCCTCTCGCTGTCATCATATTTTAATTATGATTTTTGGGTGATTGGCTTTCTCCTAATGAGGAGGAGCAGAATAAATTAATTTCATCAGAATGGTGCCGTGATCCTCTGTCATATTCCTGCACGTGCTTTACCAACATGCTCAGACTGAAGCCTGTCATTGTAGGTTTTTTTTTTTTAAAACATTTTTTTGTGCAGCGTACTGAATTGCCTCCTCGGTAGTTATATAAGCTCTTATATAAGTTACAATAACTGGACTGTTTACAACCTACATTTAAAGTAAATTTGATGGTAACTGTTGCAACCTAAACACCTGTTTCCTTAATAAGATTCCACTCTCTGCTTTGTAAAGCCACATTTCTGAAACATAAACTTAGTGCTTGAGGGGATATGGAAATGACAGGCTGTTTGTTATTCCATTCACCACTGTTATTCAGTATAATACACACTGTGGGAAGCCAGAAAGGTGAGAAAGTACTGCTGAAGAAAATCCATTTTGCATTATTTCTCAGCTGGAGAGGGGATAAATTTGATCATGTCACCTTTGTTTTTGCTGAGATGGAAATGGCAACATGGAGATGGGACGGATTCGATTTTAAGAGAGGAGAGAGGGGTTGGGTTTTGAGTTTTGAATCTAAGAGAGGACATACATCTCTTTTTCGTCTCTGAAACTTTTCCTTATCTAAACTAGTGCAGGTTTTCATGATGAAGTTTTTGTTTTTGTTTCTCTGTATGCCAAAAATGGACTTTTGCTGATACATTGTGATAGAACGGTGGACTTGCAGCACTAAGAAATACATAGAGGTTTCTGGCAGAACTTCACATGCCACCAGTGTGCATAGATGAGAGGAATTAGTCAAACACTCAAACTGTGCACTTTTAGTGTGAGATTTTTTATGTGACATCAATCCCAGTCATTATGAAATATTATTATTAAACTTATCAGATAAAATGACTGTAAAGTATGCTTATCAACTACAAGTATAGTTGTTGGTGTCCTTCTAGGTGGTCATATAGTTTCAGATAATGAAATGCATAAAATCTATTACTTAAAATATAAATAAATATACCTTTGGCCTCTATATATTATAGTTGGGTGATACCAATTTATGCCCCAAATATGGTATTAACTGTAACTGTGAAACCACCCACAACAGACATAAAACCACTAATCAAGAAATTGAATCAATGTTGAGATTTAGTTTCAAAGTCAAAAGCTAAAAAAAAGACATTAAGTTTCACTTTAAATCCTATATAATGTCTTTCTTTTTAATATATTTAATGTATTTTAATGTATTTCTTTTGCTTTATTCTTTTGCTTTACACTAGAGATGCACCAATTGGAATTTTCTCAACCCATTCCATTGTTTTGTAAGTTTAACCTGCCAGTACCACTTTTTGCACATTTTGATTTTCTTTGTATAGAAAACTGATAGCATATACAAACAAAAAATGTACTTTTCTTCAATGCAAAATATTATTTTCATAATAAATGTAATGATTAAACTTTATAAACCAGAGTAAGCTACAGGATCTCTCGCTTAAATAATCAAAAATGAAGTGCTCTGCTGCTGATAAGAGGTACAGTTAATTAACTGACAGTGAGCTGCTGTGCACCCACCTTTGCCTGGCATATTTTACCTTGGCAAAACAAAAAGCAGTTACATCACTTTCCGTTATGTTTATAACTTCAACAGATAAAAGACAATAACCCTTTTTCACTCATCTCTGTAGTTTCCATCGTAACTTCTTTGGTCCATTGCTCATACCGAGGCTTCTGGTCTTTATCTTTAGCCACTTTGCTTTTGTTAGCTTACTTCAAAAGTCCAAGTTCTGTCAACATGGGTAACAGTTCATCACCTGTAGCTCACATTACCTGTGGTGTACCACAAGGTTGGACTTGAAGCCCTTTTTTACTTTCTATTTATATATACTTAGCATACATACGATCGTGGCTCAAAGAGTTGGCAGCTCGTCTTGTAACCGGAAGGTTGCAGGTTCGAGCCCCTTCTCGGACAGTCTCGGTCGTTGTGTCCTTGGGCAAGACACTTCACCTACCGCCTACTGGTGACGGCCGGAGGGGCCGATGGCGCAATATGGCAGCCTCGCTTCTGTCAGTCTGCCCCAGGGCAGCTGTGGCTACAACTGTAGCTGCCTCCACCAGTGTGTGAATGTGAGAGTGAATGAATAGTGGTATTGTAAAGCGCTTTGAGGGCTCCGAAAAGCACTATATAAATGCAATCCTTTATTATTATTATACGATGCAAAGATATATGTACTGCTGAAACATAATACTAAAAGCTTAGCTGCTCTTTTTGACTATATGGTCTCAATAGATGGATAGTGTAAAATTCCCTCTCACTAAATGTGCCGAAATGAGAAATCTTATCGTTCAATGTTCCAAACTACATTAACTATTTGATTTTTTTTATCTTGTCTGTGATATGGCTTCTTTATCTTCTCACACATTTACAAATTAAGGTCAGAAGTCTAGCAAGAAGGTTGCTCTAACATATTATTAGTGTTGCTCGAGGTCTGACCTCATACAGTACGCTGACTATTGTATCATCTGTGTTGCCAGAAACGCCTCACATGCTGACTTTAAAATTGCAAAACCTGTATTTCCATATCCAGCAGTGTATATATCAACAAAATCTCACAGGGGGAAGTCACCTAGCTCAAATTAATGCAACACCTTCCACAGTCTGTGCCCTTTAAATCTATCTCTGAATGTCATTTCCCCACAAATTCCTCAGGCACTTTTATGATAACTATGCATTACTACAGGCTAACACATAATAGAAAACTTTGGCCCTCATTTATCAAATGTGCAGACAGCACACTTTAATCTCGAGTGTGTCCTTTCTGAAGTGCTAATTTGAACTCTGATATCGTGCTGAAAAATGTCACAGTACAGTGAAGGTTTGATAGAATCTCCACTTCTGTGATAAAATGTAAAAACAAGATTCACTTTAGAAGAAACTCGGGATTGCAGATCTTATAAAGACCAAAGCAGACGTGGCGTTCTAGTAAATGGGCTCAGCTGTCATATTGCTTTTGGTTTCTGAGTGCCACACAAGCATATCATTGATTTTCCTTGTTTTTTTCAACATTGCATTTTTCAGAGTGATTGATCAGTGTGTTTGTTTGCTTTCTTTAAGCCATTAATAAACACTGAAGGCCCACAAATCTCTATAGCTGGGACGGTGCTGTAAATCCAATAGTCTGAATGAATAAAAATAGTTTACGGTATTGGACATGAGACCAGGCTCATGGTGCTTGATTACACCATGAGCTAAGTCTGCACCTCATTCGTCAGGCACGAACTAATGTAATAAAAATATATTTCACCCACTTTTTCAGTTATATCCTTATTGACTGATTGCAGTGTTTGTTTTCATTATTATTAGCATTTTTTACACCCCAGGGGTTGCTTATTGCCTTCCACCTACCAATAAATTACTGCGAAGAGCCTCTGTATGATTTGCATGATTTCAACACAGTGAGAAAAGCAGTCTTAAATGCTTTAGTCTATAAATTGCTTTTCTTAGATTGTTTTAATACACAACATGTAGATGGACAAGGAAGAAATATATAGATGTCTGCTTAATGTAATCACTGTAGAGTGCAGACGGGTATCATTCATCTTTAAAGGGGTTCGTTTGTTATGAGTGTATTCTTTTTTTTTTTTCTTACTGGCTGTAAAGTTGGCTAAAAACTCGATACTTTGTTTTCTTTAACTCAGACTGGGATTGTTGTAGAAGGTATGAAGTTGGAGATTGTGCTACTTGTAAAGACAAAACTTGCATCAGAGTGTATTAAATGGGTTCAGCCATCAGACAGCTTTCGTTTTCTGATTGCCCGATCAGCGCAGCATTGATTTTTTTCCCCTACTTTTTATTTTTGAGAGTGAGTGATCAATGTGTTTGCCTTCTTTAAACCATTGATAAACACCGAAGACCAACCAATCTCTACAGCTGGGTCGGTGCTATAAATCCAGTAGTCTGAATGAATAAAAATACTTTATAGCATTGGAAATGAGACAAAATTCAGGGTGCTTGATTGCACTGGAAGCGAAGTCAGCACCTATAATAACTGTGCCTTGCACAGTCTATGTATGCACTGATTGTATTATTTGTATATATTTTTTTATTTATTACTTTTCCCCTGACTGCTCACAATGGTCTTTTGGGCAATCACAGTACATGCATTTTTCTTACTTATCAAGGGTATTGGAAGGATTTGCATTGGATGTGTGCAGCCTAAGTTTAAACTTGTCCTTCTTCCTCCATGGCTTTGTATTGATGTAGACAGCCACTCATGTCAGCCGCTGGTGTATGTGTGTTTTGCTTTTCTTTTTCGTGTTTAATTCAAAGGGTTGCGTGCTAAGTTGTCAGCTAGGTAACTTGAAGAATTGAGGATCACCTGGATACGGGCAAAGAGTCTTAGATGCAAAGATTTGGATTTCTGCTTGATGTAATCAGAGAGTAGACCTGCAGGAATAATCTTTCATCTCTGAAAGCTTGAGTCATAAGTGGTTTTTTTCTTATTTCTTTCTATTTACAGATGATGCAGCACTAATGAGCAGCCATCAGCCTTTAGATGAGTGACTCACAACAAAAACACCTGAACATCAACAGTCTACAGTAACAGTAAGAAACATTATCAGCGATCTTCCGAGCTGTCTGTGAAGTTATAATTATGTGTCGTCATGGTTATACAGCATGCTTCAATCCTCTTCCTTTGAGATCCTGCTAATGCACGTGCTTATTGTTCTGAACAGTGAATATCACTGTGACTGTGAGAGACGGTAGATGGCATATGGTAGCAATCACACCTACAGCTCTGACACATAATTCAGCTGTGTATATTCTCGTCATGGTTCCGCTGCTTTGTGATAAACGCAGACAGGAGTGAGGCGACAGTCCGATGCCGTGTTTTTTTTAATCTTTCTTAAAAAATGTATTTATGCTCACCGGTGACATTTTGATTCTTTTTTCCTTTAGAAGCACATTTTTCAAATTCATGCAGTGCTGGAAAATATTATGAAATGATATACACTGTTATGCTGCTGTCCATATATTCTAGGTCGGTGGTTCCCAGAAGTTTTTGAAACTCTCTCGTATGCACACCTGTAAGTCACAAAATATATGAACTGACGTCAAAGTAAAATAAGCTGCATTTTTATTGCTGTGCAGATTTGGAAACGACTTAATTGCCTATTGATAATACTTGCTCATGAACTGTTCTGCTTCAGTTTTTGTTTAACTCCAGGTTTAGTCAGCTTAGACGTTGTTTGCATTCCCATCAGCTGCATTTACAGTGACAAATCTCTTCATCTCTCATGCTCAGGCAATGTTTGTGACTGCTGCTCAGTCGGAGAACCTGCCTGCCACAAACTATGTTGGTTTACCGTGATGAGCAGCCGCCGTGAGCTGTCATTACTAATATAAGCTGTAGCTTGTTAGATGTTGTCCAAACCACAAGTGCCAATTTATTAATTAGTCAACTTTTATTACCCCTGGATGATGAACTGTTTATATTAAATCCTCTTGTGTGTTTAAATCATAGACTGCCTATAAAAGTTGGATATATCCACTGGGAAGTCACCAGTTTTTTTTTTGAAGACTCAACTATGGCATTATACCTGCTTTCATTTTGTCTTTTGGGAACCATACTTGGCCGTATTTGAACAAGAGGGTAGAGTGCTAAATTATCAGCTTATGCTAGCATGGGTCCACTTTACACTGATAGATGACAATTAGTACTAGTGACACCTAAATATACCACTTACAGTTCACTTAGCAAAACTGGATTCCTTGGAGAGGTTGTTAGTTCTGATCAGCACCCTGCAAGCAGGTCTGAACTGTTACTGAACTGTAAAAATGATGCTGCCACTACAAACACAACCAAGAGGTCAAGTTCAGTGACTCAGATTAGCTGAAGTGAAGCTTGGCTGCAATTTATTTATTGAGAGGCACTAGATGTTTTTTTGTTTTTTGTGAGAATACTCTAAGGCAATTCCACAAAAATAAGCCCTCCTCCCTCTGACTGGGTTGTCTTTAGGGGATTAGGGTGAGTCGTAACTCTTTGGGGGATAATAAATGTTCGGTATAGGCATGAGTAAATAAAAGTAACAGTAGGGCCAGAACCACTGAGACAGTAACTTCTCCCATTTTGCACAGGGTCTGACTGTAACTGGCGTGCTCACTGGCTAATGGTTTGGGATTGACAAGTCATTAGCCATCCTGCTCCGTCCTGCATGCCTAAGTATCCTTGGGATTTTGTCCTCTGATGCCTTTATTGAAGTATGAATGAATAGACAGAAAGCACTTGGGTCGAAAAAGCACAGAAAAAAGTGATTGTATGTACAGGTGAAAGAGATGTTGTATCAAGTGCTTTGAGCGATCAAGTAGAGTTGAGAAGCACTACATGAGAACCAGTCTATTTACCATTTACAAAGTAGAACCTTTTCTATTCGCTGTGGCACAAAATGAGTGACTGAGACCATAAACTCATCAAAAAAGTGTTTACAGAGGTGAGGTGAGAAAGCTGCTCTCCCGTATGCTTCTGTAGGACTGGAGATCTTTTTACAACCACAGCTATCGCTATCTGGTGGCCTCCAGATAAGATGCATGTTAGTGTTAGAGCTCTTTCTTTTCTTTCTCTTTTTTTTTCTTTTAATATTCATTTCTATTATCAGTATTCTTCAGTAAAAATCAAAGATAAAATCATGATCCCAAGAAAAAAGCTTTTACAACCAAGCTTTCTTACTCTTTGAGCTAAAAAGTCTAAACAAATACTGCATGCCTAAAGCAGCCTAAAGCTCCTTAGAATACGATGACCTGGATGACTGAGAACCTTCACAGACATTTAGGCTGCTTCCTTATTCTGATGGGATCACTTCCTGACCCAGCCCCCAAGGGATTTGGGTATCCTCTGGAGACTGACCCAGGAATCTTTTGCTTGTTAGGTGAATGTGTAAACCTCTGCAAGGTATTATTTTGGAGACAGTCTGGGCAGATGGGGTCTGATATGCAGACAGTCAGGACATGACGATAAAGGGGAAGAAGACTTTCTGTAAAGCTGTAGTTTTGATGGGATTTGGCATAGACTTTAGAGTAGCATCCCTCTATGGCAGCACCTTACTTATGAATTAAAGTTGGAGACTTTTTATTTTAAAAGTGAATCATTCATCTTATAAGAGCAATTTAAGCTTCTGTTGACCTTTTGGTTCATATTGAGTGCTTTGCCTTGTAGGACGTTTTGAGTGTTTGTGAGACTAAACATAATCTTAAAGCTTTCCCTGCATTCTAGTCAGTACATTTAGAGCAGTTACTAACAGTAAAATATGGCCTTGTATAAATGACTTTGGCTTGATTTTATGTTGAAGCAGGAGAATGTCTTATCATGCAGAAACAGGGGTGTAGATTAGAGGTAAATTATTGAGATAGAGTTGGATCATAAATGAATCCTTCTTTAAGATTTACGAGTGTGTCACCGCTAATAAAGGAGCGTTTGAATTCCTGTGAAAAATGCCTGCAATCCAGAGGCAATTGAAAATATAATGACTACCTGCTATTGTGTGCTGCATTGCTCACTATGGGTTTCTGTATTTTTTTCCAGAATGATCGTGCTTTTAAACTTGAATTTTCGCTTTATGTGAAGAGCGTTGCAGGGTCTGAATATTGTGAAACCTGGAGCGATTAAAGGGGAGAAAATGCCAGTGCTGGACAAAAACAGTGGACATACTTGTCGCTGGCTGGAATGCAGTATAAGCATTAAATCATCATTGCTTTAGATGACGGCTCTAGACAGATTTGTACAGTCTTTATCCAAACACTCTGGAGAAGCTGCCATGCCCCTTCAGATATACAGTGCTTGCTCAGCTGTTTCCTTTCCCCAGGAATTCACATTTACTTTCCAGTCAGAACCAAGGCTCCTCCATCGGAGCTTAAACTAGAGAATCTGCTCCCCTCACACCTAAATCACATATGCGCTATTTTACGAAATGAAACTCTCTTGCATGCATTCAAAGAAGTGAACCAATTGTAGATTGTTCCGGGCGGTCTAAAAAAGTTAGAAAATGCACCCACTAATGGGTCTAAAGTTAAAATTCAGTCTGTGGTTATTGGAGGAGTGGTGTGTTACTGTAGAACTATTCTAGCCTGGGTTGCCAGATACTGTGTAGAGATTAAGCACAGGTTTTGGTTTCCCCGCAGTCCACATTGTGAACATGAATGTGGTGACAGGCATTTGGGAAGCTGTTCATAAACTCTTTGACCAGTTGAAGTTTGCCATAAAAATGTCCTTTGCATTTTATTTTCTTTCACAAACACAATGATGCAAAATTCTTATGCATGCCAGACCATTTGAAACTCTTTTCCATAACATTATGACATAAACAGTACTAGCTTTGTGGGCACATTATTGAAAATGTCAGGAAATCGTTTCGACCTTCTGAGTTGCCAATTTAGATTAAGGTTTTCCATTGCAGTTAGGATTTTAGGCTGGGAATTCGTGGGAAGTGAAAACTACAGCACTAAAAAAGCTTTATTGCATTAATGCTGTAATAGGATTCTAGTTTGTGAAGTTTTCTTGAGCGTTTACTCCCCGTTGTTTCCCATCAAGTAATTCTTTGTAGACTTCTCTTAACTACATTTTGGTGGCGGGTTGTCTGTATTCTTTCAGATTACATGACTCTGTTTTTATTACAGTGGAGGATTTTGACTTCATTTTAGGCTGTATGACTATTCACGATTTAACTCAGAGCTACATTTTAGTAGCCTTATTCTCTGAAAGGTGAAGGTCTGTGATTTAATTTCTATGTTCTACTTTTAGCAAGTATACAGAGTCTGCATAAATAGTTTTTGGGTTTCTTTTTTTAACTAACGCAGATGTAGAGTTCATTGTCTGTGGATTGGTTGATTGAATCACAGTGCTTGCTGTGGACCAAAGCTTCCCCTGTGTACCGATTTTGATGGTCACTGTAACCTCATATCTATCTCATTCTTGTGAATATAATACCCCAGGAACATCTGGGGGGAATATGATTACTTTTCACACAAAGGTTCACTTCCATTCATTTGAAATTGGTACATCGAGGATTCATTATCTGATGCTCAGTTAGTACTCTGTAAGCAGCTTACCATTAACCATGAAGCCAGAGTCACACTGTGTTTCCGCCTCAATTTTTACATACATTTTTCATGGATGTTCACTGTAAAAGATCTGCCATTTGGAAGGCTTAATAACAAATCCTTCTATGTTTTGTTTATTTGTGTGTGGTTTTTTTACAAAGACATCTATTAGAGAAAAACATGTCCGACATAAAAGGCAAAAATACACTTCATAGTCTTATTAAATTAATGTGTCACTGTAACGTCCCCAGTCCTCAAACCCGGCATCATGGACACACAGTACGACATCTGCTAGTTGTGTTTGGTTTGTTTGTGTGTGGAGCAGGGCTTCCACACAGAGGGCCCTATACACTTGCACAAACACTGCCTGGCACTGCTTTGTCCAGCAGATCTGGGGCACCTTTTAAGGTGAAATCGGTTAAGGGGCTGGTGAGCTCTGCAAAGCCAGGCACAAACCGGCAGTAGTAACCCGCCAGCCCCAAGAACCTTACCTCTCTTTGGTCTTGGGATGTAAGCAGGATGCGATGGCCTTTTTTGGTTTTTGTTTTTTCACCTGCGGGTGCATCTTCCTCCATCCTACCACACACTTCTTCGGTTTGGCTGTGAGCCCGCCTCAGGAACTCCATGACCGCAGCCACCCACTGCACACTCCACCCAGGTGTCACTATAGATGATGATGTCAGCAGCAGCATATGCAGCGCATTGAAGCAGGACCCGGTCCGTGGGGACTCTGAACAAGCTGACCTAACTGTTCCAGGAGCTCATGTAGCTGGGGCTTGGGCTAAGCATCAAACTGTGACACCTCATTCACTTTGCAGTAGTCAACACAGAACCGTGTAGATCCGTCTTTCTTCTCTTCTGTTATTCCCATCTTTAACATTTCAGCCAATTCCTTCTGAATAATTTGTGTTTTATGTTCAGGTAATCTATAGGGCTGGAATGGAGCGTCATGCCTGGGTGCTCAATGAGCTTGGTACTGGCTGGGTCTGTGTGAGGTGATTATTACAATGGAGAGAGGTGGGAATGGTGGAATTTGGCACCTCCAGCACCACCTCATCTCTTACCTTTACCAGGCTCACCAGAGAAGCAGTTTCAAACTCTCTCCACACTTTGAGGTGGTTGAGGTGAAATATCTGTGTGGCTCCTCCACTGTCTGACTGTACCACTTCATATGACGTCCCCCATTTGCTGGGTGACCATGAAGGACACTTGCCAATTGGCTAGTAATTTTGAGCTAGAGGAAGGGAGTAATACAGGCACTTCATCTCGCTGTGAAATAGCCCCTCTGTTTTACAGGCGTTGCTGACATTCCTGGGCCTGGGGCAGATTTTCTCATGAAAATCTCCCCAGTGTGTGTAGTTTGGCTCTCAGGTTCAGAAAGTATTGAGTTTAATTCTTAGCTGGGGTTGGACCTTCCTCAAAATTTTCTTTTATTAAGTCTAACACCCCACGCGAGACATGAATGACATGCCCTGGCCAGTCAGTATCTTTTTTGGGATGCTGACTCGGGAAATGACCTAAAACAGTGCATGGGCCACACTCTTTGCATTAATGGTGTGTAGCGGTACTGCTTTCGGATGTCGCATTGAATAATCCAACAGGACTAATACAAAGTGATATCTACATGAACTATGGTGAAATGGCCCAATGAGGTCCATGAGGTCCTCAAAAGGGACCTCCATTAACGGTAGTGGGTGCAAAGACTCTTTTGGAATGGCTGGCTGGTTGACCAGCTGACACGCCGGGCAAGGTGCGCACCATTGACACACTCCAGGGTTTTATCGTATCCCCTGTGACCAGCCATCGGTTGTAATTAGCTGCCTGAAAAATCATAACCTGGTGGCTTTGGGCATCAACAACTAGGTGTGTTCTTCCTGTGTGTGAGTTTTGCGGCTCACTCGATATATAATCTGACCCTAATCAATACAAAATGATTAGTGCAACCTGAACCCTGTAGTTTCCAATATTGAAAGCAGAAAAGTGATATTTCAGTCTAACTAGTCACCTGTTGAATGCAAAGCCTCAAATTTTCCGATTTGTAAAAAAAAAAAAAAATCAGAGGTGGTTTTTGAGAATTATGTTTCAATTATTGCTTTTAATTCCCCTAAACTGAAGAACAACAGGTTTTACTTAAATGTGGTAAAACACTTGTTTTTCAACTATATTAAATTCATCCTCTCTAAAGAAAGCCTGATGTATGAACTGATTCATATTTTTGCAGACACTCTTATTCTTATTCCACACTTATTCCCTATGCTTTCAGTGTGCACAAACATCCAGTCAGTCCAAACTCTTCCATTTTCTCCACTAATGTTTGTAGACTTTAGACACGTCTCTATAGAATTTAGTAATTATGTACCTGCATATGAAAAATAATGGAATAATTCTTCTGCACGGTTGAATTTATGGCATATGTGCACTGCTCCCACCCACCCGACTTTCTTCTTTTCCATCATCATCTCCGAGCCAAGCTTAACGCTCCTCTTCTTCATCTTATCTTGATTTAAAGGAGGACGTTGTCGTGAGGTTTATGACCATGCTTATATGCAATCATGGCGAAGTTGGTTTAGGCTTTAGTTCAGAAGACCATGAATTCAAACTCTGCCCCACAATCCCAGTACATCATCCATTAGCGGATGATTTTTACCAGCACACATCAGAGGAAGAAGGTCTAGCCGTTCATGACAGCTATTGGCAAATTTCATGCAAAGTCTCCTGTTTAAGTTACTTCAGCCTGTCTCCACCCATTCTGCTCTTTTTAATGCCATGCTTAACTTAACAATGACATGTCTGTTAGCCAGTGAAAGCAATTCTGTTCTGTATCCAATATACAGGGTGTTATTCCTCTTAAAATTGTCACGAAAATTTCTCTCAGAGAGCTTTTGGCCTGTAAAGAATTAACACTTATTTGCCTTTAACCCTTTAAAACCGGTCGGAGCGGGCACGCTCTGTTTTGCGTAACTATTTTTAAATCCCGGTAGCTCTGCAACCACGTAAGCTAGCGCAATAATTTTTTTTGCATATGAAACCTGAGGAGTTGTACTTACATCTTATGCCATCAGCTTGTCCTCGGTCACAGTTTTCTTCCACATAAAGCTTTGCAGAAACTGCATAAAAAGCACTTGCAGCAACAAAAACATAATATTCCAGAAACACGCTTTGCCGATCCGATCAGCTGTTCATAACACTTCCTACATTGGATTAGACGTCAGCGCAAACTATTGCATGTCCGCCATGACCTGCCCGAAACCGGAAGTGACGTCATTTTTGCAGAAATGTAGTTTTTTACCGTCCGGGCCTCAATGAGCCTATACTGGTGTTTTTAAAAGTTATGTTTGACTTTATGACTTTCTGTGTCATTTCTGGGATGCTTAGGACTCATATTGCACTGCTGGAAATAGTTTATTTTGATGCATATGCTGCTTTTTTTGCAAATTTGCATTATAATATTTATTTTCGTTTTTCCTGCAGTATATAAAAATTGGTGTATTTCAAAAATAAAACTATGAAGACACTCAAAATAAATTTCCTGTGGTGGGAAACTAGTTTGTGCAACTTTTTTGTATTTACAGTTTTGAGGGATAAGCCTCTTAAATTTCTCTAACTAGAAATATATGTTAAAAAAACATAAACGATTTTCAATTTTTTTGTAGTTTATTGCACTTTTTTGCAATTTATGTAATTACTATGCACTTAATTCATACATATTATTAAAATCTAGGCTGTAATGTTTGTATTGATGTATAGCAACTTGAAATGCTCCCAAAAATGGCACTACAGCATGTAAAAATATAATATAAGCTCTGGCGGACTTGGTTCTATGGTAGGTCTTAAAGGGTTAAGAGCTTGATTCTTTGTATCTTATGCAGAATGGTGGACTGAAGAATTTTGACCTGAGCCAGGGCTTGAATTTCAGTGCAGGTCTGCACATACTTCCATAAGTTCCTTTAAATCAAGGACTTATAATGCAGTAAAAGTGGACAACTACAGCAATCAGCCCAGCATTTACAGCTGAGCAGAAGTGCTAACGAGAAGCAGCCGTGATAACCTGTGATACACGTTCTTGCCTTATCTCTGCAAGGCTACAAACTCCTTTAATGTTTCAGAAGGCTTCACTTGCACGTGGACAATCTTTGAATCTAGAGCCATTCAATTCTAGATCATTAGCTAAAGATGACGAAGCCTCTTAGGACAGACCAACAGATGCTGTGAGGACTTGTGCAAACAACAGTTTCAGTGAAGTTAATGTTAACAATATTAATGCTCAGGAATCTCAGGTAGCTGATTCCAATTTTATTAAAGTTAAACAACAATCCAACGATGAATTTCAGTGTAACACCTTATATATATATCCATGCTTTAAACTTATGAAAGAAGCTGTTTGCCAGTGCAGATGTGACAGAGGACTGGGAAAGAACAAAGCATGACACGGAGACAAAAGAAAAGCCATCAAAACAAAAACAGAGCAATGTTGCACTTAGAGGAGAATGACAAAACGCATCGAAGATAAGAAAAGAAAACCTAAAACCTTCAAGTAGAATCACCTCCAAAGTGTCTAACCCTTCATCTCAGAGCTGTAATTGTTTTTATAAAAAAATTATAGATAATTGAGATGAATTCTGTATATTAACACTGAATGTACTACAGCTTTCTGAGCCTGTATGATACACATTTGGAAGACGTGGGTAGAGAATATATTCTAATACAGGGTTTTATTTTTCTCGGGCTGTCAGTTGTTTGTGTTGACACAGATGACATGTGCGAAGATTTTACAGAAAAGCCTCTTTGAATTGAGATGACCTAGACATATGTGGGGGATTAAAATTACAAGAATAATGTCACACAAATACAGATATTTGTATTCAGCATTGTTGGAAAAGTATCTAACACAAGTCAAAGAGAAACCCAAACACAGATGAAAGGTTTCTGAAGGC
Source organism: Neolamprologus brichardi (assembly GCF_056152115.1). NCBI lineage: Eukaryota > Metazoa > Chordata > Actinopteri > Cichliformes > Cichlidae > Neolamprologus > Neolamprologus brichardi. The sequence continues at coordinate 3,942,707 of NC_142119.1, read as the reverse complement.
TCTGGTAAATTTTACTGTAAGAAAAACACAGTCTGTTCTGTTTCTGTCGTTTTACATAAGGCCAGACGCACTAAAACGGTGGAGCTGTTATATCTATACCTGGAGCACAACATGATTTATATCAATCTATAATTTGACATCTAAATGTTATCTAACATAAAGAGCTTTACACTTTATATATCTATATATCTGTGCATTCAAATGCAATCTAATGCACTAGCTCTGCCAAGTTTTTTTTAAATGCATGGGTGTTCCTAATAAACTGCTTGTTGTGACCTTTAGAATTCCCACAATTGCTGTTTTTGGGTCTCGCCCTGGCTTATATGACCGCAGAATAGACCTTTTCTTCCAGATGAATGCAGCGGGGAGGGTAAAGATTAATTAACAAAACACTTGAATGAAACAGTTAATTTATTCAAATCAATAGTACAGCAGAGCAGCAGACACACCGTGACCTTTTGAACACTCTCGAGTAAGTTTGTAGCCTGCAGCAACAAGAGGAACATGCACAGTGGACACCCTTCCACTTTCACCTTGTACCTCATGATATTGGACGCCATGTCTTTTAATTAGCTGCTTTGTGTAGAATCAGCAAAGGACCAGTTCATGACCTATTGAGTTTCCATGTGGTACAGTTCGGAGGAAGATTGATTACATGATGTAATCCGTTTTTGAATAAATATTAATGCACATTTAGGGTTATTCTTTGCTACTACTACTACTGGAGATGGTTTACAGTGGGTCGAGGAGAGATGTCTTTATTGCAAAAAATAATTAAGTGATATAAACACTTTTTACCAATGTGCAGGGACACTTTGAGCCTCTATTGTGTAAGATTGCTGAATCCAGCCATCCGTTTTCTTCTGCTTATCCAATTCAGGGTCAAAGTCAAATTGGAGCCTGTCCGAGCTGTCATAAGGTGACATGCAGAGTACATGCTGGACAGAAAACTACTCGCAGCAGAAATCGATATTTTGTTACAAAAAAGGTTTTTGTGCTCTGACTTCAGAGCATGTTGATCCTTTTTCTGAGCAAGAATCCTGACATTCCTTCACTGTCCAAATGTGTTTAACTTTTTTATTTAATGTAAAATTATATTTTGTTTTAATTTACTTTCAAATTCTTCAGTTGGTGAATGGGCTGCATAGTTTTCATAAACTGCATAGTTCAGAATAGCTATAATTGTACCAGATGGTTGATTCAGTTAAGTTGGACTAGACTGTAATACAAACCGTTCAGTTTGTCAACAATAAAACTGAAATGAGAGAAAGACTGAGTGTGAGACTTTGATATTAGAGAAAATGAATATTGATAAAGTTTACCTTTATGTACAGAATCTGAATATCGCAAAATATGTAAAATTGCAATAATATCGTATCGTGCGTTAAGTATTGTGATAATATCGTATCGTGGGATGTATGGTGATTCCCACCTCTACCTAACATGTATGTGTTTGGGATGTGATGGATAAGATGCGCACTTAAAAAACCCAGCCAGCCAGTGGCAAACACTCTGAACACTTCTGTCTTTTCAAAAAAAATTTGAAAATAAAAAACAGCCCTCTGGTCTCAGCTCATTCATACAGTGAGGATTGGTTGCTGTTCCACACAGTTTAGGCTTTGGTGTTTCAGGTAGGAGGTGGCTGACACTGGTGATTGATTGTTGCCCATTAATAGTTGAATACTTTCACAGAGCCGGAGGGCAATCGTTCTAACGATTGCGCATACAATATGTTTCCATTATGATTTCCCATTGGAATATGGAAGAAAATTTGTGCATAATGAAGGGCATAGAATACTGTTCTTGAATTTTTCTGCTACTCACAAACATCGCCCTTCTACACAGCAGATATAAACCGTATTATATTTATACATATCTTTGCTTTTTTCCCTGTAATACTAGCAAGATTGAAATAGACTGATTAAAGATCCATCTAAGGATGAGCACTGCACACTGTTCACAGCATTTCTGTAGCCCCAGTTTAGTCATGCTGGCAGCATCAGTGACTGTTATTTCATCAGTCCACCGCAACTACTGACCAGGCATTTAAGCTCCCCCATGGAGTCGTACTAATGGCGTTAATGATGGCCTGACATTTCTCCTGGCATCACCTGCAGGGTGACATTTGAGTTCTTTTGGTTAAACACGCCTGTCGTAGCAACACTGGTTACGGACAGATAATGGACCTCTTTTAAATCCATAATCCACATTAGGCAGATGGAGGGGTGTTGGAGTAAGTCAAAGGTTTGTCAGCTGGGAGATTACAGTTTGTGTCTCCTTTTGCACTTTGCTTCATTTGGTTTTCCCTCCCTTACTTGCATGTGACTTTGAGATGGCAGCAGCTGTGACAAAATGGCAATATTTGACACCCTTGGAATGAAAACAAACTGATATTACACCTGCTGTTGATTAGCATTTTAACAACTAGAGCTGGACCTTAATAGTCATCCTTTGGTATTTGGTTTTTAGTTTTGGGAATCGTGTATTTGCTTGAACTGGTTTTACGTGGTGGTAAATTGAAATGATTGCTTTCTCTTTGGGCCATTGTCATCACATTGCTGTGAGCGGTGCGAGTCATGCCAACTGAAAATCCATCTCTGGTGTCACCAGTGTTGGGTAAGTTACTTTAAAATAGTAACTTAGTTACATTACTAGTTACTTCTATCAAAAGTAACTCAGTTACTTCAAGTTACTCGTTACTTTCAAAGTAACTAGTTACTAGGGAAAGTAACTTTGGTTTTACTCAGAATTCTCTTGTTAATGTGTTGCTTCCATAACTTTGCCAGTCTTCTAGCTTGCTTACTTGCCACAAGTGCACTGTGCCACCTACCAATAGAAAGGAAAAGATAATGTGCATATTTCCACGAGAGAAATCCCACGCCTGGACCGTCATTGACTGCTGCCATGATTCTAGCCTACGTCACAGCGTCATGTGCGCCTTTTACATCCAACACAAAAACTGCAGTCGTGGTGCTTTGACTGTACTCAGAACTCGGAAATTCTGCCTTCTGAATAGGAAGATGTAGGTAACACCAGACTGCAGATGAGCTGCATACAGGGCTGGACTGGGACAAAAAATCGGCCCGGGCATTTTGACTAGAGACTGGCCCACCATTATAGGAAAAATCATAAAGCCTTTGAATGAAGACAAACGCTGTTGTGACAGTGATGTTCACTGTTTTGATGGTATATATGCATTAATCTATCAGTCGTTTGTTGTAAGATTCAGATAATTATTTTTTAAAAGCGAGACATTTTAAATGAGAATAAGAAAGAAAAGTATTTCTTTGTGCCCCCCTCTCCCTGTTAATGCCCTACCTGGCCCCCCTGGCAACACTTTGCTAGACACGCACCTGCACAGTTACCAGCTGTCAGCTACATAAAAAGGATCCTGGGGTTATCTGTCTCTCAGAAACAGTTCATAACTTCCCTTCAACTCATTTATGTCACCTAAAAGGTAAACCTGTTTCTCCATCACCTGTTCAGCTCTGATGATTCAGTAAGGACATCTCCTGGTTTCATCTTCATGTTTCCCTCTCACCAGATAACCAAACCGATATCATGACCAGCAGCTTTTACAGCTGTGGCTCCAGCAAACATCAGCTGATACTAGAAATTAATATTAAATAAATTCTAAAAACAGCTGATCAAGCTTACACGTGCTGCTGTTGTTTAACACGACATTGGCTGGTTTCCTCTTTCTGGCGCAAAGTGGGCGATAAACAAACAAGAGAGCCGATCAGCTGATCATTGATCAGTTTTCATGATTGAAGTAGAAACAGGAGAGGGAGGGGGGAGAATGAAAGAAGAAGAGGCAGCTGTGCAGCAAAGACACAGAATAACTGCAGCTTTGTGTCTTTTCCCATTGTAGCTGCAGTCCGGGACAAACTGTTCCTTTTCACCTCAATAATAAGAAACACGTAATATTTTCTCTGAATACCAGACGGGACGGTTGGCAACTCTAATAACTTATGAACAAAATAAAGTTCAACATCAGTAACATAGCACCCACCCAGCTGTATAGAAACTCCGTCATGCTAGCTAGTACGCAGTACGGAAAAAGTCAGAATAACGAAAATAAACTCCACCTAAACTTGGTTTATATCTGACCCAGATAGACTGCAGGTCATAACTTCTTACCTGAAGTTCACACTTGGACCCGCCTTGGGTCTCTTTTCCTTCTGCGTCCCCTTTCACTCCTCCACCTGCTGCCTCCACCACTTGCTAATGTTACAGAATCTGTGGAAGCTCCGCGATAGCCACCACACGAAGTAACGAGTAACGAGCCTATCTAAATCCCAGTAACGACTAACGCGTTCCTGATTTTGGCATAATAACTAGTTACCGTGCTCGTTACCACAATAATAACGTAGTTACTGTAACGCGTTACTTAATAACGTGTTAGTCCCAACACTGGGTGTCACACATTGGCACTTTGCATCACTGCCTGAATGAAGCACAAATCATATGGAGGCTGCAAATCTCAATGAAAATCCACCGAGATGCTTCTCATTGAGATGCACATTCCTGCTTCTCCACCCACTCCCCACTCCCACAAACACACTTACACATGCATCCCAGGCGAGGATCAAAATAATTGGAGTCTAAACTTGTAGAAAATCTGTAAACCATAAGAACTGTAAATACTAGAATCCAGAAGAAGATACTTTGAAGCCTTGTATTTAGCTGTTTTTATTGCGTTCTGGGGATTTCATATGGAAATTAGCTGCTTGCTAAATCAGGTACAGCGTATGTCTTCTCCTGTGAGAGTAGTGCTTTAAGTTATTGGATATCTACAAATAAATAAACTCGACACGATCACTATGCCATCCAAATTATTTAGTTTCCTGCTCAATTAGAAATGATTCCCAGAAGTGCGACGTTACAACCACGTTATGAAACAGTCAGAAGAGATGACTCATTATTTTTAACTGTTGACCTAGATGCATTCGAGTTGCTGTGTCTGTTGTGCCACTGTTGTCTCGAATATCTGTTACTCATAAAATGGTAAAAAATTGATGTTTAATCCCATGAAATGTGTGTTGTTGTTTTTAATCATTGACAGGCTCATAATGTTGTACACAGATATGTTCTTTCTGTGTACACTGACAGATATGTTTTTAAAGTGTTATAGATATCATTAATTATTAGTTAATTTTTTCCCAATTCCCCTCCATGGGCATTTAGTAATATCTTTGGCTCTTCAACATAAATGTCCCCATTTCAAGTGTCTCGGCTAGCCACTTCCCTTACCTAACCACAGCTGTTCATACAAGACACAAATGTGAAGCGATACTGGGCAGTGCAAAGAAAAACCCCTAGAAAAATAAAGTGCGAACAGAACAGCCCAAATCCGGAGACCCTCCCTGCTTTAAATGCTCTCTCATGCAGAAACCAAAGTTGTGCCGGCCAGCATAAACACACCGCCACCCAAGGCCCTGACCAAGCTGAATCTCTAACCGGATACTGGATTTGAAAAAAAGAAAAGGGAGAGAATGAACAAGAAAGGTGCTCTTTTCTTCTCCGAGTGACCTTTGTAAATTGGCTGGAAACTAAAAAAGTCTTCTCTTTAAAAGAAAGCATTATTTGCCAGATGCAATGCTTGATCTCCACAGCTATATTTCCTGTTGCACTTGCTGCAGTTCACATACATAGAAGCTTCCAAAATGTTATGTATTCTCATTGCATTTCAATGCACATTTGAATGTATCTGAGTTTTAATGCATCTATTAATTGCTGGGAACTAAAACTCAGCACTTATACGTTCTTGTTAGTGCTTGACCATAACTCCAAGTAGTTCACCATATCAACAGTTTGGTTCACACCGAGCAACCACGAGGATTAGAAAAAGGAGGGAAAAACCTTTGAGCAACAGTTACTTACTATTACTTACTGACAGACAGATTACTTTCTCCAGCTGTTTGTTTCGGGTTTCACACCAAAATCATGAGACTGACACCAAAGGACACTTAGATCAGAGATCCCGGCATCAAACCCTCCGTAATAAATGGTCAACTCTAACCTGTGTATATCAGAAATGCAGAAATGGCATCACTGGGATATATTTCCAGGTCACTCTAAACAATAGCTCTGTTGGCCCACCAGCATAGTAACATGAGGAAGTGACATAGCATATGATATGCACAAAATTAGCATATCAATATATATAGTTAGCTTTTGAAGCTATTTCGTAATTGCCACTTCTCGACCTCTGGTGTAAAGCATGCTAATTTAAATTGTGTTTAGCGGCACACTGGTTTGCTGCCTTCTCATCTTCTCTGCCATTGCTGTCAGATAATCATAGTCATTCTGGTGTTTCTGACACATTTCCTCCTCCTAACTTGGCTGTTAAGTCCTGTTATGAAGTCTAGAGGTGAAGGTTTTGATAGTGGATGTTAGGGCTGTTCGATATAACGATATATATCAGATGACGATAGAAAAACGTCTATCGTTGCATTTTACGCTATCGTTTGTTTCGTGGTGTCGCAAAATAAACTGTTTACGGCAATATTTTTTCATTATTTTGATGGTCACTGTAGTGGCTACATTAATTTCTTAAAGTTCTCTCTTTCTTTTATATTTAATATAACCACACTATAGACAGACAAGCATTTGTTTTTATGCGTTGTCGTTATTTCCACATAAACCTTTCACAATAAAGCTCAAGATCCTGTTGAGACTTTTCAAAATAAACTGAATCACGTGAAAGATCTAGAGCAGGGGTGTCAAACTCAAATACACAGTGGGCCAAAATTCAAAACTGGAACAAAGTCGCGGGCTAACATTAATATTTATTGAAAAAAAAAAATCTTCCTCCAGATATAAGAATGAATCTTTTCTTATGGACTCAAATAAGTTTTGCTGGAAAACTGAATATGGAACAAGCAAAGCTTAATACTAAACAATATATATATTAGCTGTATAATACCAGTAGGCCAGCTCTAATAGTAATTTGGTATGGCTTCGCGGGCCAAATGTAATTTGGCTGCGGGCCAAATGTGGCCCACGGGCCAGAGTTTGACACCTATGATCTAGAGTATTTACAGATGAGAAGCAAAAAAGAGCCGTCAGGTGCTAAAAAATAAACCTTAGACTCAAACAGAACCGGCTTTTCCCCGCAGCACGCCGTGTAATAAATACTCACAAAGAAAACGGCGGCCGTTACAACTTATGTCTAAAAATGTATCGTTTCATGCATCAGTTAAAACACTCGACTCCAGGTACGCGACGCCCAGCTGGAAACACTTCACGCAAGACGAGCTGCCCGAGATTCACAGAATTTACAGAAAATGTTACATTTTTATATCGTTATTGGACAATAGATGTCTTAATATCGGGATATGAGATTTTGGTCATATCGCACAGCCCTAGTGGATGTGATGATCAGGTGGATCTGACTGTCGGTCACAAATTATTGGCCAATGAGCATATTCTGGATTATCATATTTTGGCTTGGTTATCTAGTACCGAGTACTTAGAATCACCATGATTTACAGAATGTTGACCTGGTGTTTCATTTAATATGAGTGAAAATGCTGACTGAGCCCAAAAACTGAGAAAAGTGTTAAAGTCAGGGCCAAGTTTAATTTTCCTACAGACTTTAATAGGACTGAAAGTCTTTTTGCAACCACAGGTATCACCCCCTGGTGGCCATTACGAACACTGTAGATTTAAGACTAAAAGCTACATGCATCTATCTGTGCCTTAAATCGTACACAGAGTTCCTGTACTTAACCTCTACGTGTTCTGACGCCTCTGTTAGTAACAGTGAGAGCTCATCTGTGTGGACTCTGTGAATGGTGCAGGAGTGTTGTGACATGAGATAGCAGAAATGTTGTTGTGATAGCTCTTGGCTTCAGAACTGTACCCCCACCTCGTGAAAAACACGAAGCGCATTAAACTGAAATGAGGAGGACAGCGTGAGTGGCAGCGCCGCACCGACTTCTGCGAGATTTGATTATGATTTATATTTTGATCTCCTCCTTGCGTCTAAAAAAGCAGAGCAGGAGCAACCTCATCTGCCTGTTTGGATCAGCCTCCTCTGATACACTTTTAATAAAAGTGGTCAGTTGCTTGTCCTCAAGTATTTGGACTTCAATGAGATGCTCAAAAGTTTTTGAAGGAGAGATTCAGATCGACAGTTTCCTGAATAGCCCGCTGGGAGAGGACATTTGCATAACGCTTTAGATGTTGACATAGAAAAATCTCAATAAGCAGACAAAGTAGGCTGCCGATTCAGCTGTTTGTCAGCTCCAATTTTGTTTTTGCATTGCCCCTGCCCACTTTGAGGGCACTCTAGGGCAGTTCATCTCTATGTGATAAAAATTGAATGTCAGATTTTAAAGCAGTGTAACACTTGGAGCTGCCGGTACTCACACTTTGAGCCGTAAATGTTTTCAGAGTGCAGAGAAAAAGGAAAAGGTATTATTAAGTTGACATCATCTCACAGGGAGGCTTTTTGTGCTCCAAGTTAGAGAAGTGTTGTTACTTCTACTTCATAATGTTTTGGCCGTACTGCTGAGTTGATTGATGCCAAGATGTTGACCTAAGGCTGTTGCCAGGGTGCATAGTGTGATGATGAATCACACACTGCAGCAAAAGGGTCAGCCTGCAACCTCTGGCGAGATGGCTTTTATGGCTCATCTGTGGTATGCCCCTGTGCATCACAGCAAAATAGTCCCTGTCTAAAGGGGTCTCTTGTTTTGCACATGTGAAACTCCTTTTGGACAAACTGTGGGCGGAGGAAGTTGGGTTTGAATGTCAAGTATCTTGTGTCTAGGCAAACGCTTCTTGTTGAGCTTGCAAGCCCCATCATCTCTGCTTACTGTAGTCCTTAGCGCACCACCATCTGGCCCACAGCTGAAAACTATTAAGATCCGCTGAAACTTCCTCTTCACTATTCCACCCCAGTTTGGAGGCAAGTAAGTAGCTTTTTATCTCGGCTCTGTTGTTGTTTGCATGTTTCTCTCCATACAGCAGGTCTTTTCCACTTCTCTCCTCTCCTTTTAAAGAGTAGAAGGGGAGAGGTGCCTTTCTTTTATAAAATATGTCAGGATTTTGCATTTGATACACCTCAGATGAAAGTGCTGGGCTGTGAGAGAGCAAGACTGCCTTCCAGATTAGACACTAAAAACACCACGGTTGATTCAGTGGAGGAATCCTGGCACCAAATTCATAAACAGATTGTATTTGCGATGGCTTGCACTTAGACAGCGAGACTTCAGAGCCGAGGCGAGAGCAAAGTGAGGAAAACAAAGGATCTTTGTTGATTTTTCTTTGCTGGGGCATCGTGTTGGGACCACACTGCACGCTCTGCTCTTATCCCACGTTAAAAGCACGCTGCCTTTTGAGTGCATATGGTTTGGATTAGTGAGCGGCTGAGGGGGATTTTTAAATGGGACATTAACTTTGCTTTCTTGCTTTCATTCGAAGCATTTTGAAACATTTTGGGGTTTGTTAAACTTTTGCGTTTTTCAGTGCGTCGATTGGGCTTGAAAGAGGAAGACCGCACAGGGTCAGAGTAGGTTGCACTCAGCTCCAGTAAGTTTCTTTCCCAAGCTAAATTCCAAATGTATGAGTCACTGAAGGTGAGTTGTCAGAATCTGGACATGGTTTTTGGAAGGACGAGAATCTAAGTAAGTAAATGCTGCTTCACTTTTTCCACTAGCCTTGCTCGTAATTCACAAACAAAATTCAGCCTACATTGAATGTACTGTGTAATTAAGTCTCTTAGCCTGTGTGTGTGTGTTACAGTACAATGTAAAGGCACTCTGGGCTTTTATTGCCATTTAATTATTGACATATGTGCTCATTTGCTTTTCTTGTTAGTCTTAATACTATTAATTCTTTCTTAATTGACCATTGAAGTGAGTATAGAGTGGACTGTTGTTGAGGAATTCAGAAGAACACGGTGCTTCCTCTGCAGCTGGTAAACATTTTTAAGACTGACGACATTTGCAGCTCAGTGTTGTGTGTGTGCGCGTGTGTGTGTGTGTGTGTGTGTGTGTGTGTGTGTGTGTGCGTGTGCGTGTGTGTGTGTGATCCGGGTTCTGACGTTCTCCCGAGAGGGTGCTGTTGAATCACCAGACAGGAAGCTATTAAAACAGGCGCGACACTTCAGCTGTCAATCAAAATGAGTGATATCACAGTCAAGTGTCAGGCGAACCATTGCACTACGTCCAAGTATGTCACAAACAAACAAAAAGGTTGCCAGGCCTTTTTCCACTGTGGATGCCAGAATGAGGCAATCTTTGTTTTAAGACGTTAAAGCTCTTAGCTGTGACTTTTAGGGAGGTCGTGTAAGCCACTCTGCACGATTATGGATTCAGGCCAGTTCTGTCCTTTTTTTTTTTTTTTTTTTTTTTTTTTGTCTTTCTAATGGTTCACTTTTGGATCCATGTATCCAGTCTATCCAATCATTTGTTCTTACAAATTTTCTTGGGCTTCAGTATCCCTTATTGTGCTTTTAAGAAAAAGAAAAGGGTAGAACACAGCTCCCAGTGGGAGCATATTTTTTGTAATTTTCAAGTCTATTTTATCTTTAATTTTCAGAGTCTCTCTGCTCTCTCCCCAATTTCGAATGGAAAAAAACAAAAATAAAACAACCCATACTGACACTATCAAAATACCAGAAACCATTAAAAGGAAGATGAGTCTTTTAAGACAGTTTTATTCTGCAGCAAACACAAATCTGTTGCTTCGCAGAGAAAGGTAAGAATGCACTTAAATCTAAATATACAGTCCCAGGTAGCAAAGCAGCGACTGCCAAGGTCCTAATTTGGCAAACCAAATACTGCAAAGTAGTTTGATGCAGAGATCTGCAGAGTTTGCTTTCCCTGTCGCCTTTGGCTAAATGCACATAATAATAGTGTCCTTGCGGTTCACCTGCCTATGTGATGCTTGCAACGGCATCATGTGTGGCTTAAGCAAGAAGACGTCGGTCTCTTTCAGCAGTCGATTTTCTCTTCTAGCTGACTGAGGAATGTCAGAGTCTCCACCCTGAAGCTTGTTCCATTTAAAATTTCTACAACCTTTTCCAGGGCCTCTGTCAGAGGAAAAAAAAAAGCTCCCCTTACAGCGAGAGCCCACTACATTGTGTGCGTTTTCCCCTCAGTGATGTGCCTCACATCATTATGTTCCTCATTATGAGCAGTTTAGAGTGTTTCATTTTTCAGTCTGTTAAATGCGAGTTCAGAAATACGTTGCGTTCTGTCATTGATGAATCTTCTTTTCCAAACGATGTTGTGTTTGTTTGTCAGAATCGCTCCCCTCGGTAATAAAGATATGAGACTCAGACACAGCCTCAGTCAGAGCTGATGATCCGTTACCCTCCCATGTCGCGGTGATCGATTCATTTTGTAACGCTTAACTTTTAATCTTATTTCTCAGCCCTATGGAGTATTGGCTGATAATTGTATTCATATTATAACCCATTTTTATAAATGTCGTCATTTGTTCACAATTGCCGATGAACATAAACATCAACGTCAGAGTTTGTTGCAGTGGGAGCTGATGAAGGGAGGTAATGGCAGAGAGGCCAAAGTACCAACCACCTAAACTGAGGTCTTATTTGGTTACATTTACCAAGCTAAGCAAACTGCTGAATGAAGTCACTGAAGTAGGATTTTCTACAAATGATCACATAAACATTGTGACAAAGTCCCAACTGTTCTGAGGCCAAAGTATATGTTTTATAGCTGCGGGTGTCAGTCCCGTGAATCGATATGTATCTCCATATTAGAGCCTGGCTGCTTTGTGCCAAATCACGGTGCTGCTATTGTCTGTCCCTGGGTTTAGCTCCGCTCACATCCTCTGTGTTTTGAATTGGGTCTAATAAGCAGCGTTTGTGTTTCAGTCTCCTCTGACTGTCTGGGTTCTTTTGGATGATGCTTTTTGAGCTACTAAGTTGCCAAGTTTTGCAATAAATTAATCATACAAAAACAATTCATAAGTCATTTTTCAGAAGAAAATGGTAAACAGTGCCTCACAGCTCTAACACACAACTTGCAGCTCACATTCACAGCTGTGGAAATGAAAGCACGCTCTTTCATTTGTAGCAGTTCATGCTACAGTAGCGTTCTAAAAATATTTCTGTTTAAGAAGTTAATCATTTATTCGTTGAGCTCTGAGGAAATTCCCTCGAATCTTTCAAGTCACATGACGTTTTACAAGAATGGGCTGTTTGGACAGCGGGGTGTTTTCTGTATATCCATCAGTTGATGAATGACATAACTGAGATTTAATACGCTTAATAGACATTTTTATGTGTCACAGCTAACAAGAAAAATGATTCATTTCATTGGCTATTCTAGGATGTTCCTTGTAGAGAGCAAACACCAAACCCTTTTTTAAAAAATGTGTCAGTTTGGATCATGTTGAAATTTAGCAGCTTGTACAAGATTTGTTGTTTCATCAACCCCAAACTTTTAATAGCTCAGTATTTGCATTGTAAATGTAAAAAAGAGGGGAAAGTTGTGTTCATTTCCTTTATAGCCCATATAATGTGTTTGTAGAGGCAAAGATTGAAAGAGCTGTTGTGTGGCAGTCCTTGCACATTTGCCAGCAGCAAATGTGTAAAGAATTATGATTGCGCGGGTCGCTGACAGCTACCTGTTTCTGGACAGTTTGTCCTTGCAGTCCTCTCCAAAGCTGGGCTCTCATGGGGAACTGATGCAAAAGCTCGGAAAGCAGTCAAAGCAGTGTCACATTTGGAGACATTGTGGAGGTGGATGCTTTGCATTCCCAAAAGAAATCACTACTTTTGTTTCTGTGAGGTAGCAATGTCAATGTGCTGTACAGTTTGTCTGTTCGGACGCATCCCGCATGCATTACCGCAGCTACTGTAGGTTTAAAGAAAGAAGGACGAAATCTGACTTTTATCCATGTTTCACATCATCTCTTACTTGATCCATTATCAGCATTCCTCAAATCCTTTTGGTTCTTTATCTTTCTGTAATGTAATAAAAACCTGGAGATGATTAGTAACAGCTAAACAAACACACATGTGTGTATGTGTGCATTTGCTTAGCTGAAAAAATTTGCCCTAGTTCTGCTGGAAAGATTTGAACATTAATGCCAGCGCCTGTAAGAGGATCATGGTAAACAATGCAGCGTTTTACCGTGCAGCTTTGTTGCTTCCCTTTGGTACAAATCACCTTTCTTAGACACACCTTGTACCGTTAAACAGCAAGAACAGTGAGTTCTGTTTTATCAGCAGCACAAGGTTAAAGGCACCACAGATGAGATGAGAATGACGTGGCTCCATGGTAAACAAACATAACGAGAGTTTAATTTTTACGCTTTCTGACAGCAAATGCTTGCCTCACTCTAAGAGGGGGGGGGGATTATTCTCTCCTCTTTTGTTTTTCAAAGAAAACTTTAGACTGTTTGTTTTTTCGACTTTCTGTCTTTTGCTGAATGCTTGCGGTGGAAACCATTTTTAACTCGCATCTTTCTGCTGCTTTTCCAGGTGGAATATTGGCAGATATTCAGGAGGGACCACAGAGACGCACAGTTTCCACTATGAACCGCGCCTTCAACAGGAAAAAAGGTGAGCACACATATCCGCCGCTTGTGTAGCTCATAAACCTGAGCTATTCCCGACATTGTTTATTGTTAAACATCCTCAATGTGTACCATCACCTGTGTCAGTGGGCAGGGTATACCTCAAAGAACCGTATCAGTGGTGTTACACAGTCTTTCCTACCTTCCAGGGCATCTTTGGATTCAGTTCATTTCAGTACACAACCATAATCAACTCACAGAGACTTTAAACGCCCTCAGCATAAATAATGCATCATAATGAAACACACGCCCACACTGGTTTTTGTTTCAGAGAGATCTGGGAATCTTTCCTGGTGGTGCATTCAAATGCTGAAGTGAGGCGTCTCCATTCTGTTGTTACATGGCGGTGACACGAGAGAACCCAACAGGAAATACAAATCCTTTGTGAATGTTATAGAAACTTTGAGAGTTAGTTGCATTGATTGGGACAGGAAAAGTATTATGTTAAGCTCAGATTGGAGGATATTGAAAGCATCTGCTGCTGCCACAAACAGTGACCAAAATGTGGAACGGGAGAGTGGATAAACGATATCCCGATCAGGACTTCCTATTATCGCAGCTACATCCAGTAGCCACCTAAATTTGGCTGATGCTTCTTAGTTAGCAGATCAGTCAGTAGGTTCTCATACCGGTTTGAAGCAGAGTGTGGGTGGGGTAGTGAAGCAAGCTGTGAGGCTGGAAAAATGGCAACACGAGGGATCTCTGAAGCTCCATCATTGGACCATTGAGAAAGCTGGAAAAGACAGACAGACAGCAGCTGTTTTTGAAGCTTTAGAAAATTGCAAAAATGTTTATGCTACCCTGAGGAGGATGCGATGTTGCAGAATATATAGTGCATCCCACCTACTTACAGTGGCTTGCAAAAGTATTCAGCCCCTTTGAACATTTCCACCTTTTGCTGCTATTACAGCTGCCAGTCTTTTAGGGTATGTCTCCTTGCACATTCTTCTTTGCAAAACAGCTCCAGCTCAGTCAGATTAGATGGACAGCGTTTGTGAACAGCAGTTTTCAGATCTTGCCACAGATTCTCGATTGGATTTAGATCTGGACTTTGACTGGGCCAGTCTAACACATGGATATGTTTTGTTCTAAACCACTCCATTGTTGCCCTGGCTTTATGTTTAGGGTCGTTGTCCTGCTGGAAGGTGAACCTCCGCCCCAGTCTCAAGTCTTTTGCAGACTCCAAGAGGTTTTCTTCCAAGATTGCCCTGTATTTGGCTCCATCCATCTTCCCATCAACTCTGACCAGCTTCCCTGTCCCTGCTGAAGAGAAGCACCCCCAGAGTGGGGATGGTGTGTTCAGAGTGATGTGCAGTGTTAGTTATCCACACATAGCGTTTTGCATTTTGGCCAAAAAGTTCCATTTTGGTCTCATCGGACCAGAGCACCTTCTTCCACATGTTTGCTGTGTCCCCACATGGCTCGTGGCAAACTGCAAACGGGACTTCTAATGGTTTTCTGTTAACAATGGCTTTCTTCTTGCCACTCTTCCATAAAGGCCAACTTTGTGCAGTGCATGACTAATAGTTGTCCTATGGACAGATTCCCCCACCTGAGCTGTAGATCTCTGCTCGTCCAGAGTCACCATGGGCCTCTTGGCTGCATTTCTGATCAGCGCTCTCCTTGTTCGGCCTGTGAGTTTAGGTGGACGGCCTTGTCTTGGTAGGTTTACAGTTGTGCCATACTCCATTCATTTCTGGATGATCACTTGAACAGTGCTCCGTGGGATGTTCAAGGCTTGGGAAATCTTTTTGTAGCCTAAGCCTGCTTTAAATTTCTCAATAACTTTATCCCTGACCTGTCTGGTGTCTAAATCCAATCGAGAATCTGTGGCAAGATCTGAAAACTGCTGTTCACAAACGCTGTCCATCTAATCTGACTGAGCTGGAGCTGTTTTGCAAAGAAGAATGGGCAACGACAAGACATCAGTCTCTAGATGTGCAAAGCTGGTCGAGACAGACCCTAAAAGACTGGCAGCTGGAATTGCAGCAAAAGGTGGTTCTACAAAGTATTGACTCAGGGGGCTGAATAATTACGCACACCCCACTTTTCAGTTATTTATTTGTAAAAAATGTTTGGAATCATGTCTGATTTTCGTTCCACTTCTCACGTGTGCACCACTTTGTGTTGGTCTTTCTCGTGGAATTCCAATAAAATTGATTCATGTTTGTGGCTGTAATGTGACAAAATGTGGAAAAGTTCAAGGGGCCGAATACTTTTGCAAGCCACTGTATATCTTGGATATCAGCCCTGCAAACTTAAACAACAAGAGATCCAAGTCCCAGTTACTAAGAGTTAGGAATGCAGATCTATGACGCGGTGATGTCACGTGGGTATTTCTTTATTTCAAGACAGCTACAGTATCACTGAAGGGAAAGCTTGGTTTAAACATGCTCAACCATCGGTATGTTCTTTCTTTAAAAGATATTTTTAAAACAAATTCTGGCTCTTTGTCGCGGAAACAATGAAAAAAAATTCTTCAGATGCCATGGCAGGAGATAAGAAAGACCAAGCAGCTTTATCTGGACGAAGCCCTCACTGTTATGGTTTTGTTTATCAAGCTTTGGAAGCTTTTGGAATCGCTCAGTGAATCATGTGCAGAAATCTTTTTCGGTGAGGCTCAACTGCAGGGCTGCCATGGTAAATTTTTCCCTGCGTGCAGTTCATCAGTTTGGCAGCACTATAAAGTCTTCACGCTTGAAAAGCTCCCCGCGAAAAACAAATAAAAAAAACCAAACTGACTGATGTTAATGTTTATTATTTTCTCTGATGAAATGATTTCATGTTTAAGATGAAAATGATGAACCGTGCAACTTCAAAACGCTGTTCGACAAATGTTGTCTGCGATAGATCAACAAAAACATCAAATGATTCATTAGCACAAAGCCACGGAGGACAACAAAACAGCAGAATTAGGCAGTCACGACAGCGCGTATAGATCCTGTCTCTGCAGCGTTAGACAGTTATGAGGGTTGTGCAACACTCCCGAGTCTCAAAGTGACCCTTCCCAAATGCAGAGGAGGAGATATTTGGGACTGCCGTTTGCCAAACAGCTTGATGTGTTTACCACCATCTGTCCCGCTCCCTCTGGTGTGAATCATCAGACCTGGAGAAGCCTTGGACAGCGTTGAGGAAAAGTGTCCGGGGCCCAGGTGGTGTGCCGGGCTTTAATGATATTTGGTTTTAATTCACTTTTCCCCCTCACTACGCTGACTGTTTGCGAAGGTTTTTGCAAGGGCCTCAGCTCACATAAAATTTCCATTTATAATTGCATGGAGCGGAAATGCTGCTACATTTTTATTTAATTCCTGTGGTTTTCAGCATAAACATGCACGTGTGCAGGAATGATGAAAAAAATGAATTAAAGTCATCCGAAGGCACGGTGTGAAGGACTCAAAGCAGACAGGTGAGGGCTGCTGCTGAAAGGAAAATCAGTCACAGAGAAGGCAAACATGCTCACGGGCAGACGGTCAAACTGACCACTTGTTTTTAACTGCTTGCAGCTCTAAATGGTTCATCCTTTTACGTGTCTGCCATAACGGCGTGCTAAAGCTTTTTCACTAAACAGAAGGACAGCAGCTTTCTGACCTCCACCATGCACTATTACATCAGAGTAGCAACAGATGCCTGACCCTTAGGCTTCTCTGCAGATTGAATTTCTGCAACACTTGTTACTGTCAAACTTTAGCAGATGGTGCCAAGAGATTCAAGAATTCACAGTATATGATAAAAGCTTTCCCCTCCCGAAAAGATAAGATGCATTCATGCTCCATGGACCTTGATGCTGCAGCCTTCCTTTTGCAAGCCAGACCGAATGTTGATAAACAGCTTTAATGTCACCTCCGGCTTTATCCTTAAAATATCCTTAGACAAAAATGTGAACGAAGGCGTGGAATGAATGTTTGAATTAACCGGTACCTTTTAAGTGATCGAAATAAAAATCCTGTAATAAGAATAAGAGGAAGATGTGAGGTTTGTAACTCCTTTGGGAACATGACTTCCTCAGTCTCTTAATAATCTGAGCACAGCTGTGCTTAACACATTTCCATCAGTCCTAAATATCAGCGGATGTGCAATATTTCATCTGCAGCCCGGCAGCCTCCTGCATGAGCTGAACAAAAGTTCGCCAGTGATTTCACGTTGGAGTGAATTATTCAGTCTTTGCTGAGGTCTTAATGTGACTGAAAGAGGATAATTGCCTCTTGTTGTTGATGACATCACTCAGTTCAATTATCATCTTTGGATTTTTGTGTCGCCATTTGAATTCACACACAAGAAAGGTTTACATCGTGTTAGCTGTTTTTTCTGTCACTTTTTAATTTGTAGTAGTTGACATCAATAGTCAACACATTATCCAACAGCTTTCTAATGTTTCTGCACCTGTCCTGTCTGCCTCTGGCTCTTTGGGCTGGCAGCTGGCACCAAAAACTGGTCCACCACACTGATTTATCTTTGTCTCTGTGTAGGCCTGCGTTTTGTGGGCACGAACACGTCTAGCAGGTATTACCTGCAGGGATCTTGATCATTTTTATCTCCTGTGCTGATTGCTCCATGGTCCTGGACGTGACTTGCACTGAAGAGTTGAACTCTATGAGAAGCACTTAAAAATATTGCTCTTTTAGCTTGTTAGGTACCATCATTGTATCCTACTGAGTTTTTTAAGTGATGGCATGACGTTGAAAATGATGACTGTTTAACTCTTCAATGCTGATTACTTCTAATGCAATCCTGTCTGTAGGCAGCGTTTGCTGTCGGGCATGGGGTTATTTTGGGCAGACCAGGAAGTCAAACTCGGCCGCCGTCCCAGCAGATCAGCTGATCTCAGTGTTACAGATCTCTGGGCTGGGCTTTCTAAGCTGCATTAGCTTGTTCAGTGTTGCCGTTTCTTAGCACACTGCTTTGCAGCCCACCTCCACCTCATCTCCACCTTTCATGCTGTGTTCATGGGGAAAACCTTCATGGGTAATCCATGTCATTGCTGTCTGTCACTGCTCTGTTTTGGCTGAGACTTGCTGATGGCTTTCCAATATTCCAGTTAGAGGAAGAAGAGTTATTTAATTCCTCAACGAAGCCATACTGCTCTGGTATTTCCATTCCCAGTAATTTATATAAATATATGATCGCCTTGTGATTGTGATGGTCCTGACTGAAATTCAGATTTTGTTGCACAGACACGTTGATTTCACCTTATGGTCATTTTGATGGATGTGTTTTATGGTGCCATTCAGTTGTTTTGGATCCTGTTGAGCAAAAAAGAAGCAAATAATAAAACAAGTATTAAGAAGTATTTAACTGTAACACTGGGTGGTTAAAGTACCAAACAAAGTTCTCCACTCTTACTTACCAAGCTGCACTTACGTTACCTCATGTAGTGCAGCAACAATTCTGATTTGCCAGTATTAAATTCTCATAAATTGTTATTAGGGCAGCGCAATATGGCCAAAAATATTTATCACGATATATATTTGAAAATTTGCGATAATGATATAACTGACGATATAATTGACGTGAGACAAAATACTTTACAACTCCACAACTTTATTAGTGCAAAAAAAACCCCATCAATGTATTTTCACTTAAACAAGCAGCTGTTTTTTTTCTGTGCATTAAAGTTATATAAAAATTTAACAGTGCAAATGCAAATTCCTCACTGACAGTTTAACCAAAAGGCATTTCCAGTGGAAATTGGCCGACATATCCTCAGCATAACCATGTATAATATCCACAAAACTTAAAAAGAGGTTATACACACACAATACGGTAATATTATGTTGAAGCACAGTACGTATCACTCCGCGAGGCGCCTGCCCAATATAGCCGTAATGCTCCGACAATCCATCAAGCAGAGCGGCTTCATAGCGTATCAAAGTCGTACTAAAACATTTTGTGACAGATTTTTGAGCGCCGTGTACGACATAAAATTGGTTTGAGGTCAGTAAACACAACCAGAATTCATACATAAGGCACACGGGATTATAAGGAGCACTGTCGATTTTTCAGAAATCCAAGGATTTTTAAGAGCGACTTATTTTCCGAAAAACATGGTAATAACGACGGCCCGCTTGCATCCTCTACCAAAAATTGTGCATTGGTGTGTATCTGTCGGATGAAAGCCAAACCAGTTCCACATCACTGAAGTTGCACCAATTGATGAACCAATTCTGGTTCATCTGTCATTCAGCAATCCGCTTTCGCCCTTCTAATTTTCCGTCGCCGCCATGCCTTTTCTGCCATGTGCGTATGAAAACAAAGGCACTGCGCATGAGTGTTTTACCCATGTTCTATTGCGATATTTCATTTCTTATCATTGCCTATACTTATACCGGTATTACCGGAACAGTATGATATGGTCCAGCCCTAATTTTTATTATTTTTAATCAAATAAAAGCAATAGGTTTCTTTAAGAAAATGTAAGGCAGTGTGTTTATTCTGGGGTTCTAATGCTGAGCATGTTCTCACCCTGTCATCAAATATTGTTGCTTTGTCCAATCCTGCAGGCAAAAGGTGTCCTGATGGACTGGCCAAGAGATAAGTGGCGCTTTTAAAAAAAGAGACACACTGCTTTTGGGAGCTAGAACGATTGGTGGGTTAAAATGTCCCCTAGACATGAACCCTGCACAATACAAAATGACACTCAGCCACTGTGTTTAAATGTGACAGAGTACTTAAAGCAGTAATACGTGCTAGGTTTTTCTGTAATCCGATGCTTCATGACACCAAAATCAAGGGACACTTTGTGCCTGAGAAGCATTTTTTACCAGAAAGAGTGTTTTGCTAAAATGTTGTAGTGTAGCTAAGCTCATTAGATCCAACCTAATGAGCATTACAATCTGTATGTTTGAAATAATTTTACAATGCTACTTTGAAAGATGACTCCTAACTAATGTAATATTTCTGTATTAAATTTAAAAAAAAAAAAAAAAAAAAAAGAAATTCTGTGTAAATGGTGAGATAACACAAGCTTGAAAACCATTGTTGGACTCAGAGCGTTGGACAGTGCACTGATTTGCTGCACTGTCCTGTGACAGCACGGACCACTTTCAACTTCACTTGATATCTCTGCAACACAACACACAGGCATCACAACACGGGGGGGAAGCTATGGTCTCTGTTGAAAGGTTTAGTTCATTTTAGAAGGTTTTGAACATTTTAAAATGAGGGCTTTGAAATGCTTTACACAAAAGTACCTTTAACAAAATTTCTCAGCTCAGCTGGTTAATGAGGGTTCTCAATCATTCCAACTGCAATACGACTTTTATTGCAATATCTACATGGCTACAGATAGCTGCTGAATCTTCTAACATATAATAAACTAAAGTTAATGAAAAGAGGATTGTGCATGCGTTCTATTTTTTCTTCTTGTTGCTATAAAAATGGTCAGATGTTCTCTATCCACCATTATGATTATATTTAACTGAAAGCACCCACATAGAAAATTAGATATGGATGGATGGGCTTTTTAATTTTGCCGTGGCCATCACAGCTGAATGGCTGGACTAAATAAATACCAGTCCAAGTGATGTTCATTCCTGAAATGATCCCTCTAACTATTACACAAGCCATCATTATTGGTTTGCGATATGATCGGAGCACAAATAAGTAGTAACCGTTTAATTCATGCATGTCTGATTGCCTTGTCCTGAGAGAACACTGCAGTGTGAGAGGAGAGGCTGTATTGTCCTTGCCTTAACATCTGCTCCGACAGTGTTATTTTGTAAAGCCGCACGGCCATTTGCATGATCCTTAAGCGTTTCCTTTTTTGGCCTTAAAATCTGCATTAGCTCTGAATGAGCCTGGACTTTCTTCCTACAGTCAATATTTGCAGTTTTCTCTTTATTTTAAATTCAGTTCCCATAGTTTTTTGGCAGAATGGAGGAGTCGGATTACAATAATTTACAGGAGCTTGACACAAAATCATAAGCATTTGTAGAACATAATTAACTTCAGTACAGTAGCTCTGCAATAATGAAACCACAGTGAACCTTGTAATGTTCAGTTTGTACTTGCAGAGAGATTTCATTTCTGAGGCGCTGTATTGCAGTGTTGTTGGTACTGACTTGAATTAAATTGCAGGGCAGTTGTGACATTTTTGTCCATTTCCCCAAATGTACTGTATATGATGAAGGCGAAACCTCAAGAGATTTCTTCTCAGAACAATTACTGTCCCCATGTCTGTGTGATTGTAGTTCTTTTTTAGAAGTACAGTTTAAACTCTCCAAGTCTTTATCTCAGCGTAACACTCTCCCACAAGTCTGCAGTAGAATTGTGGTTTAGGTCTGCTCTGCTTGGAGCCCATTTGAAGTTGTCTTCTGCTTGATGGAGAACTGTGCATAGCCAGCACATTCATTGTGTGTCATTGATTGAGCACTGCAGTGAATTAGTCTATTGCCTGCACTCGTCTTGTGGCCGTATAAAAAAAATAAAAAGTGCACTTACAGCGTGGCACTCAAGCTCGACAAGGCAAGGACAAGGGATATTAGGCAGTTTCTCTGTGACCACAATACTTCATGCAATTTTTGACTTAAGCATTTCATTATTTTTCTAATTAGCTTTAGTAGTAACAGACATCCATCCATCCACCCATCAACCTGTTTTTTAAACCCCTTATCCAATTCAAGGTCTAGCTGAGGTCGTCTTCTGTCCCGGCTTAGTACAGTCATTGTATTATATTATTAATAGCAGGAATTTATTTTTATGTTCCGTGCTGTAATGCCAATATTTGCAAAGTTCTACACAGAAAAACAAGAGACAAAGCCTGGGTTTAATTTAAGGACACACTATTTAAATCACTTGATACATAAATACAACATTAAAGATCTTAAAAATAGATCTAGGAACTGAACAGCAAATTGCAAAATACAATTTCTGTGCTTTTCAAATTTGCCTCCTTTTTTTTACTAAGTACATTTTAAAATTCATGTTTAATCCATGTATATTAATGCATTTATTTATGTTTTACTTAATAAAGAAAAATAAAAATAAAATACAGAAGCAAACAAGATTGCATGAAATGAATAATGCCCAGATGCAAAGAGAACAAGTAAATGCAAAACCGAAAATTTAAGAACAATTGAAGGAATAATGAACGCATTATCTGGTCATTTTAATCCACAGGTACTTGTATTGTATCTGGTGCATTTTTATTTGCAACATATCCGTGGATTTCACTCAGTGTAGTTTAAAGTTGATAAAGTAAATGCAGTATTTTTTTTTCTTCACACTGTTGACATGAAGAACTTTTAAAAAGTAGAGCTTGAGATGAAGAAACTGTGAGAAATCGTAAAATACAACTGTTAGCTTGTGGATAAGAGATTTTTTGATAATGATGTATTAGATGAAACTGCTGGACAACAAGGGTTTTGGTCTCGTTTCCTTCCAGTGCACCACATTAAAATGTTTATCAGCCAATCTCGTGTTCAGTTGTTTTTCTTTTGTTAATTAATGAAAGCCTTGAAGGCAGCAATACCCGAGTTAGTTCAAACCTCGGTGAACTTTGTTCTTTTCTTCATCATTATTGGTGAAACCTGCAGTGGAGGACCATCACTTCTCCAAAGCTGCTTCTTTGTATTGTTTCAGTGTGAAATTTGACTTTTAGCCAGAAGCAAACGTTATTTCTTTTGTTTTTACTCTAGTCCAACGATTAAACCATTTATATCTGTCTACTCTGTGTAATTAGAGCAGGCATTCATGGGCGGTATTTCTGCTGCAAGCTCACCAGCTTGCCGATCGATTTTCAACAAGAGGCAGTTTTCGAAAATAAAGCAGTATTCTGGAACAATAATGGATCACTTTTGGGTGAAGTTGTTTACAGTAATTAGAACTTAAAGCTTCTTTCTTTTTTCTCCTTTTCAACCAGCATGCTTACTTGTGCGATACAATGCCACATTGGTTTTTAAATCAAACCATCAAGATGTGATGCAGTCTACACTTTTATTATTTCAAGCTTTACTTCAAAGGGTTTCACTTCAGTTTTGTCGTAACTGAATAGTACGATCTGGACTTGGTCATTGAAGAATATGCCATTTCTTGTCTTGGATTGTACTTTGCTTTTGATCATTATCCATTCTTACTGTGAAGTACCATCTAATCAGTTATGCAGCATTTGTGTGAATGTGAGCAGAGAGTGTAGCTGAATTCATCCTGCCGCCGCTGAACACCAGATTCTCACCAGGTTTCACTGGCAGTCATACATGCCCATCCTGTAATATTGCCTCTGTAAAGTGTTTGACAAATAATGTGGTATGTTTCAAATCAGTGTTTGACGTCGAGACTCCTGTAGAAGTTTTCTGCTAAAGTCGAGTCTAATCTGGCCTTCCTGTTCTTGAGTGTAACCAGTGGTGTTTGCACCTTGTTGTAAACCTTTATATTTCCTTCCATAAAGACTTCTCTTGAATACAAACTATCATATGGGTACCTCTTCTAGACTGTTCTTGAAGTTTTCTTTTAGCTTTGGAAATAATTCTGTCACCATGCACTTTATATATTTTCTGTGGTCTTTCAAGCCGGTTCATTCCTTGTTTTTAAGAATGAAGGGAACTGTTTGGTCAATCCTGAGTTTTTTTGCTGTCTCTCTGATATTTAGTTTTTTTCAGCCTATGCATGAATAGACTGACACCTATTTGTACCTCCTATTGAGATTTCCAATCAACAGCCACCAATTTCAACATTTTGAAGTCAACTTTAGACTTTTTTCCCCTCAACTTGTCATGGAATAACCAGGAAACATGCATCACCTGGCCACAAAGTTGCTTCGCAATCAATTGGCCAGTTAACTTTGAGCCTCTGAAAATGGGACAGTACGTATAATAATGTCTATTATCCCTGAACAGTTAATACAGTACATTTTATTAAACCTGTTGAATTAAAGTTGAAGGTCTGCACTTCATTCAGATTTTAATAGTTTCATGTAAAAGCCACTGGGGTGGTGTACAGCAGCAGAATTTCAAGGACCTATTACGGACATGGCCCTAACTGTCCGTATGTATTTATAAAATAAATCCCCAGGCTCATATTCTCAGGAATAAGTATAAAATAAGCATTGTTTTTGAAGGAGCTCATTCTATGATGCGAAAGATACATGAAGACAGCTCTTGTTAATAATGGTTGGAGCTGCAGTGTAACATGCATGAAGGACTTGTGACCTTTATGCAACAGAACCTGTCGCTCCAAAGTACATTACACTATGAGCCACAGGAGCAGCGACACTTTTCCGGCTGTCAGCCCTTAAATTTTCCCTCAATCCACCCAACACTTGACAGTTCATCCACACAAAGTTGACCTTCAGATTCTGACTGTTCCTCACACCCTAACAGTTATTTCAACTGTACACATCACTGTGGCCAGTTTTTGTCATGCTCACATAGCTGCCATTTTAAACAGCAAAGACAGACAAAAAGCATCCCCCTCCCCCCTCTCCTTTCATCAGAGCAGTGTGTGCTGACACCTTAAAATAATGCCAGCCTACCCCATGTGGCTGAATCAGCCCGCACAGCATCTCTTCCATCCTTTCTCTTGACTCCTTCTTGGAATTTAGAGTTTGTTGTAAAAGTAGGGAGGAGGCGCCTCATTCCTATGTCAGTTTTCATTCAAGCTTCCCACTAGGAAATTGATTGTGCTTTACAGGAGGCCATTGCAATGTGTAAGCAGGTTTAATCTCATTGCACAGCTGTTAAGTAAACCTGGAAGGAATACAGTTTAAGTAGAGAAAAGTTCACAGTGCAGTGCCGGAGACTGCAAACAAACCACCACACTGATGTGTTAGTGTTGTTTAGTTGTAAGGCTGTGGGCATGTTTGTCATCAAAATGAATTGCAGAGGCATAAAATCAACTTTTTCAAAATTTTTATTCTAAATTCTTAAGATCCTGTATTTCAGTTACATGTACAGGACTGTGAAAAGTTTCAGGCTACCTATCACTTCTTTAGCTTTTGCATGGAAATGGGATATAT
The DNA here is from genome assembly GCF_056152115.1 of Neolamprologus brichardi. Taxonomy (NCBI): domain Eukaryota; kingdom Metazoa; phylum Chordata; class Actinopteri; order Cichliformes; family Cichlidae; genus Neolamprologus; species Neolamprologus brichardi. The sequence continues at coordinate 3,917,197 of NC_142119.1, read as the reverse complement.
GTGCGGCAGTACAGCATATAAGGTAGGAACAGAATGACACAGTGTGAAACCCCAAAAAATTGGCAGGAACGTTTGGCTCCTCTGAAGCAAAACAGGAGGACACAAGAAGCAGTCAGAGTGTGCAAATCTTATTCTTTGTCCAGTATTTACTTCTTCTCTGTATATTGTATTTTTTCAAACATACTAGTAGTGCAGCAAAAATAACTGCAAAATGCAGCCTTTTCTTATTTGTCCAAAGTAATTTACTTGGCATAAACTGGAGCTATTAGTTTAAATTATTTTAGTATTTCTTTTTTTTATTTATGTGGATTATATTACATTTGTAGCATTTATTGTTTTTCATTTTTCTTTTCATTTTTTTATAAAATTAGTTTTTTGTAAATACCAGGACATTAATAACTTGAGCTTGATATATAATAATATACTACAGTATATTTCTAACTAACAAGCTCATTCTCTTTCTCTTGACAACTGAAGAAAGAAAACATTTTGGGGTCAACTTGAAAGAAAAGCAGATGTGAAATGTGAAAGTGAGGTCAGAGGTCAAATGTAACATGATATTTGGATGCCCATACACCAGTATCATTTCCTTAATACAAACAAAGACAAATTTTAATCACTGTTTTGAAGATAAAAGCCATTTATGACAATTTGACCTCATTTGACCTTGATGAAGAGGTCAAAGGTCCAAGGTAATGTGATATTTCCAATCCCCATATATCACGTACTACATGCAGATGTGATTTAAATACAGGCACTGGCAGTAAGAAACATAGTTTTAAATCCTGCTATATGGCATTAATATCACTTTGACCTGTAGATGAGTTTGTTGACACTGAAGGAGAGGTCAGAGGTCAGATATGATGGGATATTATAAATCCTTATACAACACGTTCTATATGTTGACAATAAGCACCACAGTTATAGTTACGTTCTAGTGCTAAGGTTTTTTTGTCAACTTTTGACCAATATATCATTAAGGTGACCTTGAAGAACTCAGTGGATGGAAGCCTAATTTTAATGGATGTTAATATAACCCCACTCTGCACACCTAGCAGATATTTTAGAATTATTAAAAACTTTTTGAACTATCGTATTTACAGACAGAATGACTGAATGACATGCAAACCCTACAAAAAGATAACCTCCTTGGCGCCGATAATGATGTGTAGCTCGAGTCTTCTGCACAGAACTGTGTTTTCTATTCATTTGGATAGAAAACACAGTATGGGCGCTTATTTTAAAATAAACAACTTAATGTGATTCATATTTCCCCATCAAAAATTACTCAAACAAGTCACCACAGTTTGCCTTACAGCCGTAAAAATAGTCAGTCGTGTTAACCCAGATTATTTTAAATGTATTGCATCCATTTAGTTTGAGTTTTAACAGCATATGAGTCAAATATTACGCATTTACAGTAGTTTGTATTTGTTTTTGGCAAGTAAATATGCATCACATTAAATCTGTGAATTTAAACAATTGCTAAATAAATTATTGTAATTAAAATGTATAATCTCAAAAAATCTTCCATAACATTTCGTCATTACATATTACATGCTCTTTTGCCAAAGTTTCTTTGAGAATAATATTGTAGGTTAGCAACCCTAAGCAGTCACAATTAAACAAATGCGGTGTACCACATTAACACTAATTAGAACAGACTTTAAATTCATCAAGCCACTTAGCCAGCACATGAATGTAAACAAAGTAATTAGCGTACCTGTGCAGAGGACGCGGTAAAGTTGACATCACATCGTTTGCACCTTGCAAAGTCTTGATTAACGCAATCAACCCACAGGAGCCAAGTGGCCCCAAGGTCACAGTCATGCATCTTTTGTCCCAAGATTCATTAACGAGGCGATAAGCCGTTTATAAATGTGGAAATGAAAAGCAAAAAGAATCCTTAATCAGTGGGTGATTAAGAAATGCTGAAAATGGCATAATGGGCGCTTTGGATTGTGTCATCAGTGACCTGTAATGATCTCTGAACCACCGCTCACTTTGTGTTGGTGTAAATCTTCAAAGTCTGTCTCCTGGGCAAATTGTAAATCACTAACTATAGGCACTGTGGGATGATTTGCCCAACAGAAAAATACACCGGTGCTAAAACTCAAGTGATTAAACACAGATTATCTTTTGATTGGCAGTGGCATTGGAGTAATGTTTCGGCTGAGAGAGATGGTGTTTTAAGGTTCTAATTTAGTTTAACCAATGCTAGCAAAAGATATTACTTTAATCAATCCTTTATCTGATCGACCCATTTGAAAATAAATGGTTCCATTTGTGTGTAGTTTCACATTTGATTAGCTCTGCAAATAGAGAACGAAAACAATACTGAACAAATTAGCAGACCACCCTATTGGCCACTTTTCATCAAAGCACCACAGACAAAATACTCGATGTTCTATGTAAACAAATATTATTTATTTAAGGATTTACTGATGTTTCAAAAGCTGCCACATGTCTAAAAAACTGTTAAAATCATGTTATGGTAAATGCAGGATTATTAAATTAGATGCTTTAAGAAGTATGGAAGGCAAATTTATTTATTTTGTGTTTATTTCACAGTTTATTTCCAGGCTATGTAAACCATAGATGTTTGATAGAATATGCAATCAGCCAGCGCATACAGCTTGTCAGGCCTCGGCTTGAATATTTTGACTGTCACCAGGTTGCTGTGTTTAAACTGGGTATCACAGTGAGGAGTGGATCTTACTGAGAAACCAAACACTGCATGCAGTGGCATGTGGACCCCAAATTATACCAAATTTGATTGTCTTTCTAACTCTAATTTGATCTCTGATGTACAAAATGAGCTATCAGGAATTGAAGCAATCAAACAAACAGGTAACCACCTACAACTGAAGAGAGACGCCCTTGTAATGCCCTTGTGATGATGAAATGTGGCTAAACACCACACAAGTTACGAGTTCACCTAGCTAACAACATTCGCAAATGATGAGACCAGAGATTTAATCCACTACCACACTCTGACATGTACGCAAACCCGGGAAAACCACCAAACTTAATGCACTAAAAACACAAATAAGTGTTTGAACAGAGGCCAGCCAAGATACCCAGTTTGCTCAGTTTGCTTAACATGAGTAGCAAGTAAACTCAGACATGTATCGTAAGTAAAATGTTTGCAAAGAAGGTGCTAAACCAAAAACCTCCTTGTGATCGCTGTGGATACAAGCAGATTTCTGTGGTTGCCTGTTGTTTGTATGAAAGACGCCAACTTGTCTGCAAACTGTTGCTATTTTACCTAATGAGCTGTATTTAAATAAATGTGTAACAGACACTGCTTGCCTTCAAAGTAAAAGCTCTGCCTTACCAACACTTAAAAAAAATCAGCTTTTACTTTGAAGTTCTTCATTTCTAGTTTTCGTCGCATTTTTCAAAGTTTAATTGCTACTTTACTTTTAGTTTGCTTGCTTCTGGAGACAAGTAACCTCCAAAAACATCTTACTGGCTGTCCACATTTGGAATACATACTTTTTCCTAGCGACGACTCAGGTGACAGCAACACAAAGAATCTGACTGGTTTTCTATATAGTCTGCTTGGATACGTTAACTGTAGCTAACTGGTAAAATGCACTCTCACTGTCTCTGCTCCGTTAAGTCCTCCACTCCTTACCTTCTCTATCTTGCGTTTTGATATTTTGAAGTGGAGTAACAGGGCACGCATACTTATGTGATATGGAAACATTGTCCACTTGCAAAGATGCATCTCCCCTCTAATTTGCTCCACCTAGAGCACATCGGGCTCCGTTTCCTTCCATGCGTTTGCATTTTTATTGAAAACAGTGCTCGGCCTCTGAAATTTTCTGCGTTCAGTCAAAGCACACACAGTTTGAGAAGCGGGATTTAGACCAGTAAGTCACAGGTCCAATTACCTTTCATGTTGGATAACTTGAGGTGTGAAATTAAAATCAGCATTTTCCCTTGCCTAGCTTTCATTGGTATGCCCCTAAAAGGGTGCTCCAGTGATGCTGCTAGACCCTCACATGTGTGGCGGTGAACTGTACTTGTGATGTGAAGCTTCCAGGTCTGAATATATGGGAAAGAAGCACTGCGTCTCGCAGAATGAGCCAATTTTCTCCATCTTTAAAAGGTTCAGCTAATTTCTTCTACTCACTGCCTCACATTTAACCACTGAATGCATGTGGCTAATTGTACCTGCACTGTATTAACTTGGGTGATTAAGTCTGTCATACTGAGTCAGCTGTCTGTATCATTTCAGATAAATCATGGATGCACACCCCAGAAGCTTTGGCCAAGCATTACATAGCCTACAATGCCAAGGTAGGTATCTCTCTTTGCCTGCTACATTTTAATGAGCTCTGTCAGAGCAGGGCGACTGCAAAATAATGAAACAACGAAGAACTGTGACACTTTTATTGCAGGTTGAAAAAAAAAAAGTCTGTTCTTTTGTGGCTCCCACCTTTGTCTGTGTTTATTCCCTCCAGTCATGCCTGTTAAACCTCTCTGTCTGTGTGTCCCACAATGCAGTTCCCCTGATAAACACCAGGCCTTTCATTGCACACTCTGGTATTATCCAGCAAATGAGCTTCACTGCCCATAGATGCATTGTTTTAGGTTGAGGCTGCATAAAAATTCCTGACAGAGACGGCTGATAAACCTCAGCCCCTCTCCTCAATGTAACAATAATTTGGATTTTTAATGGTGTTTAAATTAATTCCCTGCCCAGCACACCTCAAGTACTGTCAAAAAATTGATACCGTTGTATTCGTCTCTCATAGCAGCTGTTGTCTCTCGGTGCTGTGATGCAGGGAAGGAAATCTTCCTCATCAAAGTTTAATTTGAAGGAGACTGTGTGTCTTTTAGCCTTCTTGATTTGTTTATTTTTAATGAGTGTGTGAACAGAGAGGGATTTAATTAAAGTGGCACATGCACACACAAAATAGGTAAGAACTCTGGATCTGATGCAGGACTAACTTGTAATGAAATGGCTCTCAGGAATCGGGATCTGTTAGAAAACACTCGGAAAAAAGGTGTTTTTCAAATATCCAGCAAACACCCCTGGAAGGAGGGACTGTGTCCCTTGGGGAGGACTCCCCTGTCAAGCTGGTTTTCTGCTTCATTTCGACAGAGTTTTCCTCCTATGAGGCACAAAATCTGTCAGCCTACATTCTTGTGCTTCACAAATGCGATGCTGGAACGGAGGTGGAACTCCAAGACTGCCTCCAAAATATCCCTGCAAACTGCTGAAGCTCCCTTCCTGCATGCAGCAAAGAAGCAAAGGAAGCCGGCAGAAGGCACATCTCTAAAATCAAAGCACATTGTCAGTTCCTATACTCGCTGTATTGCTTTGAGTGATGAGATCCCCGTCTGGTTAAATTTGCTGAGATCTGAGTAAAGGGCTCATCAGTGAAGGAATTGGGGGGGGAAATGCTGAGAATGTGCTTGGCATGATCTCCCAGGTTTCGAGCACTCAGCACTGTAAAAATAAGCTCAGTTAGCAGTTCACTGAACAATGTGCCAGATAGTTAGAGCAGAGAAAGAGAGAGCTCTCTTTTAGCCTCAAGAAAATGAACCTTTTTTCTTTATTTTCAAACGTTTACAAAGACGTAAAATTTTTGATAACTTCACTCATTTCGATTTGACGGCACTTCAAAACTTTCATAAACTGAACCTGAGATCAAATCCTAACTGTGATATAACAAGAAAATACTAGAATTTGACCCGATAAAATCTGAATTTCTTGGAGGAACTACACCACACAGTAGACAAAAATAACTATAAATAATGTTTTGAAACCTAGCGGCATCACAAACATGATCTAATATCTTATATTGTTAAATGCGACCTAGCAGACAGCTACAAGCTACAGCTCCTTTTCAGAACACCTGCCAATCAAAGTAGCAACTCCCCTAAACTTTATCTCTGGCAACGATACATCACCCACCACGATGCCCCTGGTGTAAATGTAGGCTGAAAAATAACTTTAGTATTGCGTGCAGGTGATAATAAGCTAATTGGAACAAAAACTGGTGACTGATGGCTGATTCAAGCGTGTTTTAGTTCATTTGTTTTATGGTTTAAGATCCTTCGGGTAAAGACTGAATTGGGAATACACAGAAGATGGACTTCATGTTTTTTGTTCACTGAAATCACAATTAAGTGATCATTCCTTTGGTAAAACAAGCAAAGAAAAACAAGCGAATTAAGAGAAGCTGGAAAGAGATTTTAAAGTTATTTCCATCTGCACTAGAAAAATGACTGAAATTATCCATTTATTATCAAAGTAGATAGTCGCTTTTGTCGGGTGAGGTCAGATACGGTAGCTGGGACCAGAACCAGAAAGGCAGTGAGTGCAGGGGGCTGTCTTTTAACCGCCTATCCCAAGGGTAAAGTGTACTCAGGTGGCCAGTCAGGGTTTGACTAGCTGCTGGCTGCCAGCAGAGGTCACCATTAGACATGCCCTTCAGTATCATGGTGTTGTGTGTTGTTGGTTTTTGAGGTGCATGATGGGCGATATATGCAAATTATGGAACGGAGCCTACTTCCTTGTATCCATGATGCTTTGCTGTTCTCTTGTTGCTATAATTGCGCTAGCTTAGCATTGGGCTAGCTTAGCATTAGCATTTTTGTTAACTTTTCTGAGGTGGTTCCTGAAGTAAAGGGAAGTGAGTCTTTTTCTTTTGTAATTTACTAAACGTATTCCTAAGAGGAATAAAATATCTATATCAAATTACTTTAATTGATCATGTTTGAGTTCAATTTTAAGAACAATTGTAGAACAGGTAACACAGGAAGTCTCCCTCGCCGATATTTGCAGCAGTATCTTTACATCCACACCAATCACAACAGATCTGCAGTTTTATATTCATGCTAAATCGTTATGCTGTCATCAGCAAATCACAGCAGCAACTTCCCAGTTAAGAACTAAGTCCACTGTTTTTAAAATGTACTACCTTTAACTTCGTACGCAGTGACGACTGCTGAGACTGAAGTGAGCTTTGATTTCGGTGGTTTCGTTGGTCTGCCAGTTCTTTGATCCGATCGGACAGTTATACAAATTCTAACGGTGCTTTTTATGAGCAGCTTCAGTGTGATTGACCTGTGGGCTCAAAGAGGAAAGAGGATGTTGAGAGGTGAGCTGCTGGATTTGCCATGTCTTTCATCAGTAATCATGTCACATTCACAAGTCACTTAAATTATGCACAACACAGATCCTGCCCTTTCTGAAGGTGTATAAGAAAAAAAAAAAAATCTGAGAACTTTCAGCTGGGAGGAGTGAACACCGGATGGATGGTGAGTTGGAACCGAGCTCTATGTTGTGTCATCTGAGTGAACATTTGAGAACTGCCACAAGGCCGACACGTGTGTGTCTGCAGTTGAAAATGTGAGTTCTTTCTGCGGGCAACGAGAGGTAGGGCCGGTTCGTTTTCAGCTGCGTGCACCAGTTGATGGATGAGCCTCCGAGCTCTGTTTGCCTTGTGAGACCTCCCCAGTCGCAGCCCAGAATGCACTGGTCAGGAACAAGTGTTACTCCACTCTATTCTGGGCATCTGTCAGCAGCACTCCCAGAGATGAGTGTAAGTGTGGAGAGTACATTTGTCACACCGATGCAGAATGCTGACGCTTTGCTCTGAAGCCTCAATCTGTCTTCTGACTTTATTGATAACTTGCAGTCTGGTGTTAGTTCACCTGTCTTACTGCATTTAGAAAGACGTCAGAGGCTCTCAGCCACCAAAGAGTTACACAGACACGTTTTGGATGGAGAAGCTATATTAATTGATTCGATTTTTGACAGAAGGGTTCTTTTATAGCGCTGTCAGACATGTGCAAGATTAAAAAAAATACAAATAAAATCTGTATTTCACCTCTTGTTATTACAGCTACGGCGGCTGGCAGTGTGCACTCCAAATTTTTATGGGTATTAGCACAGCCAAGTCATTGTCTGCATCACAAAGATTTTAATGTGTCACAGAGACAGTCAAACTGCCAGAGCTGCTTTCAGCTTCCAATGGGAGACATTGTTATTTTGTTTGTGCCAGCTTTGAAGGCTCTGACACCAGTGTTTTTGAAGTCTGGTATTGGAACAGGCTCCACACATTAAGCTCAGGAAGCAGCGAAGCAACCTGTGTGACTGCAACAATTACAACTGTTGCTGCCAGATGGGGCGCACGATGTTCAGGCTCAAAGGTTAACGGCTCCATCTGTTGGTGAACAGCAGAAGTGCTGCTCGTGTGTCTGTGTGTGTGTGTGTGTGTGTGTTCATCCAATCCTCATGTGTAAAAGACACTTTTATAACTTTTTGCAATACAGGAAATGCAAGATGATGAAGAAGAATATGTACTAATGCCTTCAGGATGTGAAAGATCATCTACATTTATTTGAAGTCAGAGTGACAAATTTGAGATTTTAGTGACTTAAAGGTGAAGCTCCACAGATTTTAAACTCTGAGAAAGCCTCTTTCCTACAGTTTGACAAAAGATCCAACTAATCCTTTATGGATTCGTTTGTTTACTTAGATATAAATATGATGCACTGGTGCCAGATATTCAAAGGAGCTTGCAAAGAAATGCGTCTGGACTTCTTTAAGTTACTTGAAGAGGTTTCACCTCTTCAAGTAACCTTCTCGGATGAGAGGTGAAACGTCTTCAAGTAACTTAAAGAAGTCCAGACGCTTTTCTTTGCAAGCTCCTTTGACTACGATGACCTGGATGACTGAGAACCTTCACAGACATGGTGCCAGATATTGGTATTTTTATTAAAACATGCCAGTGCTTTAAACCCTGACTACGTCGACCTACCACAGACTCACTGTGACAGACCTACCATGAAGAAGAAAATAACAGGATGAATTGAGCACAGTGGATGAAGCAAATCACAGAGGTCATAAATTAATTTGACACATTATTAAATATTATTAATACACACACTGACACCTCACCTGCTTTTTGAATTTTAGAAGTATTCCTCATCATCTTCTTTGTATTGGGCTATGTAATTAAATACTTGTTTACACCTTTTGTTTTACTGTGTGCGTCTTTTTGTTCTCTTTTCAGTTCCTTGGAAACACAGAGGTTGAAGCTCCGAAAGGCACAGAAGTTGTAAAGGATGCAGTCAGAAAGCTCAAGGTAAAGCTAGTCTCCAGATAGCTGTAGCCTAAAGGACAGCAGAGCATTCTTGAGTGACCAGATTGGACAAGGGGCTCAGAGCAGGGGAGGTGGGAGTGAGTGGGGAGTGCTCCCCTCCCTCATCTGCCAGCACCAAGGTGCCCTTGGAGTTTTTCAGCTCCTAAGCTGTGTAGAACTGCTGGATAAGCACGTTAGTTCATTTAGCTCCCCTTTCTCAGCGTAGATGTAAAGTTTAGTTACAGGAAATACTCATCAGGAATAAAATCTGCTGTTTCAGGTTCTAGGCTGAAATAAATCATTAAATCACCATAGCTGTAATAGTAAAAGACTCCCTGCCCTGCATTAAAGGGCAAGGCATGCACAATTATACCAGATCCAGGCTGTATGATACTGGCCCAATAGCGGCCCAGTACAGGCAATGCAGGGCGTGGCGTTAGGAATGAAAATGGCCATCATGGACAGCAGTTGATTGCTTTATCTTGGGTGTTTTTTTTATAATGGACTTGGTCTGAAAGCATTATGGTTTTGTGACGTCTGTGATGTTGACCAGTATGAGCACAGCACGCTCTACCAGCTGTGTGCAGCTGTAAACATGACAAAGCGTAACAGGAATGATATCGGTGCTTTGCAAGGCTGAAAGCCAGTTCAATGCTCACCACTTCAGTCGTCGCTGTCGATTTACTTTTTTTTTTTCCCTTACATGGCCGATGAGGAAGGAACCTGTAGTGTGTCATAGGTATTAGTCAGAAAGAGTAAGATTTCATGACTGTGTGAAAACCTAATCCGACAGAGTGACTGTCATCACAGAGAAACAGATCGTGCAGTCTGAGGCTGCCATTAGAATTCTTCTGAACACAGAGAAGCTTTTAAGAGGCAGACTTTCCCCTCAGGAGTTTTGGAGGCCAGACAGAGTAATTAACATGAATTTGTAAGGTGGTCAGAAGTGCAGTGTTAACTGTCTACTGCTCGAAAGCCTACCAGGAGTAATCCCTGAAGATATTTTCTGAACTGAGCAGATGCTGTCATATTTTAGGCCGGCGTATCAAACAAAACGATCGGGTGTGGACGAGAAATTAGTGAGGGTGGTCTCTGTCGATGAAGCTACCCTTGGAAAAAACAGGAAACTATGCTAATGGTCATCAAACCACATCTTTACTGATAAATCCTGACATCAGTAGAGGTACAAATGTCTTTATTGGAACAAATTAAACGAGTTGAAGATCTGGTACCACTGTATCTTATTGGCACTGGTGCTATGCAGGTGATTCCAAATTCCAGCGCCTTGAGGCGACTTTTGTTGTGATTTGGCGCTATATAAATAAAATTGAACTGAATTGAAATCAAAACCAAAACAATGAGCTGAAAGACACTAAAATAGATGGAGAAGCGTGGAGGAACTGAGGGAATAGACTCGTTTTTGTTGGTTTTCTTTTAAGAGTTTTCTCATTAAGCATTCATGTTACATCTGTTCCTAAGACACATAAATTAGCCTTGCTTTGGAAAACAAAACAAACGTATTTATCGAGGACTCACTTTAAGCTGAAGTGTTTAACTTTTGTAAACAAATTAAGTTCTATTATATTTGACCCTGTCACAGCCCATATTTGTTTTCTTTAATTAATGTAGAAGTGGTCAAAGTTGTAGAGGTAGTATAAGTTGCTAAACAACCGTTTAAGAAAGTGCTCGAGGAGTCACTTTGACAAACAGCCTCATTTGTAATTTAGGGCTTCCTTTGTGTTTAGTACACAGTTTCATTAAACCTGCCCACTAAATTGCACTGAACCTGGGTTACTCTCCAGACACATACTCCTCAACCTTACAGACATCTAATCAAACCTTTAAGCATGGGAACAGCCTGAAACCTGGGCAGCTCTCTTTGTCACGGCTTCTTGGTAACGCGGCTGCGCTTGCTGCATGCTGGCCTCCCCCCCCGTCTTCTCCTGCCAAGAGCTGAATCTCTGAGGCCACTCGGAGGGGGAGACTTGTTTTTCCAAACCCGCACCTCTATTGTTACATTGCATTTGATCTGCTTTTGACCAAGGCTCCATGGTTACTCTCCCAGATACGCCGGCAGTCGGGACGACTTTAGCTGTGCTTCCTGAGATCGTGTGCAGAGAAAAAAAAATGTTGCAACTTCAGAGACAGCCTCAAAGGCACATCTCCATGGTTTAGGTCAAATAATGTACTCTTCTATCACTTAGTATATATAAATGACCTGGTTTTGCTCAAGCAAGAAGCATCTCCATGAAACACACATTTATTGTCCTCTCACTCTCTTCGTGTCTGGTCATGTTTGTGTCTGCAGGCTTTGAAATGTAAATGTATTAAATTATATAAACATCAATTTACTGCTTTAGTGTTAGAGGCTATATAAAAAAGCTCTTAATGAAGGCCAATGGTAAAGCTTCTGATTACTTTTTTTTATCCATTTTTATGGCAGGAGCAGATACTTAGCGAACATGAATCTCTAATTTCACGACTGTGTAACCGCTGAAGGCAGTGAAAGTAAAGTGAGGATGCTTTTGAAAAGAATGCTGACTTTTCTAAAGTGCTTTAGGTCTCAGTTGCTTCCATCTCTTGGTGTAATCTCAGACTGATTTTGTGATGATGATGTGATCCAATTTGTGGGGTCGCATCTTCTTTTAGCTCCTGTCTTTATGATTTCGTCTGCTAACTGATCAATGCCAACACCTAAACCGGCTGCCCGAGATTGTTTAGGTCTGCCTTGTGCCCCCAAAAGAGCTCTGACCCAGCGAAGGACAGATGCTGAATTGGATAGAGATCTGGGGAATTGAGGCCAAGTAAACACCTTGAACTCTTTGTTCAGTTCCCTCAATCCATGCCTGAAAAATTTTAGCACTGTGGCAGGTGCATTATTCTGCTAAAAGAGGCCACTTCTGTCAGGGAATACCACATCCATCAGGGATCAGTGTGACTAGTGTTTAGGTGGGTGGTGCATGGCAAAATACCATGCATATGAATGCCTGGACCCAAGAGTTCTCAGCATTACACCAAGTTGCCCTCTTTCCCTCTTGTAAATAAATCACAAATGCACAAAATGTAAAAGATGAAACATCCTTCCCTGACTAGTTCATTATGTTATTGGTCCATGCTCTCACTCTAAAGCTCATGTATGTTCTGTGAGTGCTACACAGAAGTCAGCTTTGACACACTCAGCTGGTCTGAAGCTGCACAGCTTCATATGCAGCCGTATAAAAAGGCTGGGTGTAATTTTGGGTCTAAAAAGTGAAAGCCATGCAGAAGTGCCTCAACTGTGCATTTCAATGAAGAGAGATCACTTGAAAAAATCGAACATGATTTATTGAGATGGAGAAATTAATATATTTGGCGATTAGTCTCCGATAACCCATCGTGGCAGGACTGAATCCCAGCAGTAAAAGGATTTAGGACAGCGTCTAGATCAGAGTCTAGAATAGCTGGCTCGAATAGAGCTTTGGCTCAGGTGTCTGAGGTGGAGATGGGGAGGAAGTAGGATGCACAAAGGAGTCTGAAAGGAAGAATGACAGATTTAAACCATGCAAAGTGGAGGCTCAGAGAAGGCAGGCAAGAAGATGATTGGAAAGCAGTAGACACATAAGCCTTATTTGTTCACTTGTGAGCATTCCAACGTTTTTACTTCCATAGGAATTCAGAGGACAGGTAGCAGCCAGGTGATGCTAATCAAATACAATCTATTCAAGGCGTTTTGGCAGAAGTGTAGACCAATATTCCTCCACAATGATCTGAGAGACTGATAAATGCATACAGAGAGTGATTACGTCAAGCTATCGTTGCTAAAGGTAGATCTGTAAGCTACTGAATCATGGGGTTGTATTTAGTTTTTCACAGGTCCACATAAGGGAAACCAGCTTTCAGCTTCTGTGACCTCAGCAAAAACCTTCCTGATAAGATGGCTTTAAGTCCTAATTGCAGAGTGTTGTTCATTTTATAAAATATGTTCCCCGTTAGAATCAAAGACGTGAGATAAAGTACGCTGTTGCTTTGTTATCATTGAAAAGCTTGAGCGTGCTTTGTCTTCTTGTTTCTTAGTCAGATCCTCACCTTCCTCCTCACATTTGGTTTCAATGTTTCCATTCAGCTCATAGCTTCACATTTGGACTAACCAGCAGCTGATGTCAATATCCATCTTTTATATACAGTCGATGTACTCTGTAAGCTGGGATGCACATTGTGCCTCAGTGCCTCTCTATCACATCCATATCAAGGTTTTAGAAATTTGGAGTTGATGTTAGACCACACGGGTCAGCCTTTATTCTCCGCATGCATCGGTGAGCCTAAGGCGCCATAACCCACACATAGCCCTCACAACTGGCTTCTGGGAAAGTCGCTGTGTTTCTGTTACAGCCATTTTCTGTGTCCAACATGTCAGCTTCAAGACATGACAGTTAACTTGACAGGTGCCATTGTAACAAGGCCATCAGTGTCATTCACCTGTCAATGGTTTTAATGCTGTGGCAGTTTGTAGATTTTCGATTGGTCCGATTCTCCCGACAAACAAGTGTCAGAATCTTATGCTCTGTACTCTATCTGGAGATTAAAAAAGGAGTTGTCATATTATCAGCTTCTATGCATGTCTTCTCAACTGACAGCATTCACTCCCGTTTAATTTCATTGGTTGTTGGCCTCAACTCGCTGCCAAGTTCACTTTGTATTTATAACACTTGGCAACAAAATGAAGAAAGACTTAAGCAGTTTTTTGGCAGAGAACACAGATGGACCCACTACATGGTTCACACTTTTAATTTCTTCTGTAAAACAGGAAACTTTAATGATTGCATTTCCCTCGATCAAGTCTAATTAGCATTTAAAGGTAATATGCTGCGCAGAGGTTTGTGTCTACACTGATGAGAACAGCATTCAGTTTTACTGCTGTTTTTGTTTTCTTTTTAAAGCAGCAATAATCATAATCTTTGCATGAACAGTGCCTCAAATGACAATATGTACTGTAAAGGGAATTGTACTCAAAGTATAATCATCTCAGCTCTACTAAATGTTACATCTCTGAACTCTTTGGTTTGGTTTTACTCTTTGATTCAGACTCTTAGCAAACATGGCATGTCCTTTCCTCACAACTGCATCTGTCATGCCACCAGCATAAGACACCTCGCTAATGTCAATAGCTCTTGCTTGCTTGCAGATATACTTAGAGAACAAAACAGAACAAGTGTTCACGTTTGTACTTTGAGCAGAAATATGACAAACAGTGCCAACAGATTCATCGTATCTAAATTTTTGAGCTGGTTCCTAATGAATTAGCAGCTTTAAATGCAGAAATCCAGGATATGGTAAAAATGTCTTACCATGCTTTTACTGTAGCTGTATTTGTGTGTCATGTGGCATACTTTCTTATATGCTAATTGCACTTTTATCATACTAATTTTTCCTCTTGCAGTTTCAGAGGCACATCAAAAAGTCGGAGGGACAGAAGATCCCGAAAGTGGAACTTCAGATCTCCATTTATGGCGTGAAGATACTAGATCCCAAGACAAAAGTGAGTCCAGAAAGGATATAGGCAACTGTATATGACAGCTGTGATTATACAGAAAATAAACACCGTGAAGTCATCTCTCATATGCAGAGTAAATAATAAATGCTTTATTTTCCCCCCAGGAAGTGCAGCATAACTGTCAGTTACACAGAATATCCTTCTGCGCAGATGACAAAACCGATAAAAGGATATTTACTTTTATCTGCAAAGACTCAGAGTCCAACAAACACCTCTGCTACGTCTTTGACAGTGAAAAATGTGTAAGTCTCTGCCGCTTCAACAAGCTTGCTTGTTTCCTTGGATACAAATGTGAAATACATGAGTCAGATTGCTGAAAAATACAACCTTTCACGATCAGCTCAAGTGAAAACTACAGCTGTACTCACATTTGTTTAGTGTTTGAGCCAGTCTTTGTTTCCTTTGCGTTTCAGGCAGAAGAGATAACTTTAACTATCGGCCAAGCCTTTGATTTGGCCTACAAGAAGTTCTTGGAGTCTGGAGGCAAAGACGTGGAGACCAGGAAACAGATTGGAAGCCTGCAGAAACGAGTGCGTCTCCCATCCAGCTCGCGGAGCTCGTTCGCTCACACACACACACACACTCTTGACAGCGTGTACCACCGTGCAGATGCATTGATGTTTTTATTAATTAATGCGGAGCTTGTTTCTATTGATTGTCTTAAATCATCCAGTGTGGACAATTAAGCTGTGCTGATAAAAGGAAAAAAAACTGTTAATGAATATTAATGACGCAGACTTCTGTTGTAACCGAGCCAGCCTGTAATCAAATTATTGTACGCCCAGCTGAAAACACGGAGCCGTCCCATGGGAAGTGTTTAAAATTAGATTTGTTCAGATATTCATATAAATTTGATCAAATTGGGGACGTGATGTTTTAGCTAAACACCAGCCTCACGTGTACTTGAACCTCAGTTGGAGGACGGTGGTTAAGCAGACGTGTATTCAAGTGTGTTAAACAGTACAGCCAACTCAGCAGTTTATGAACATGTACACAGACATGCAGACACAGAGACACGTTAAAGGTTAATGATTATTGAGTTCAAATTGTTCAGCATGAATAAACATCTGCTGATAAAGACCTTGTGATAGAAGCAAAGGTCCAGAAATAGCTACTGAGCAGAGCTTGGCAAGGATCTACCGTTTATTTTGATTTAATCCCAAAAATCACTTCTGCTGCCCCCTGCTGGTAATACTCAGCAAAGCAGCATGTGTGTTCTAATATATGACTAAACAATAGTTGTACTATTTTCTCCCGTTTCAGTAACATTTGTGAAACACTATCTAACCCTACAGGAAACAACAAAACTAGTCTTTTTGTCGGCTGTTTTAAAGGTGTTTTCAAATTAACTTTCATTTTTGCATATTTTGTCGATAATTTTAGTTATGACGTCATGGCAGATTTCTGTGTATTTTGTTGATATGCACTGACGTTAGCTTGCTAACTAGCCATTGCTATCCTATACCTTTGTAGCTTAAAGCTGTGTGGAGTTGGTTACTTATCAACTTGTCTGATGAGTTCACAGACGTCATAGGTTTTTCTTGATTATTATAATCTCAATGTTTCAGCAAAGTCTCAGGAAAGATTTGTTGAATATCAATGCGTTTTAGTATCTCATTGTTGACCGCGACAGCCTAATTACTTAATAACAGTTAGTTTTTAGCAGTGTGCTAAAGTACAGTGTTTTGTCATTTGTGTCGAATTCTGTTAAAAAAAAAAAAGACATGTGAGCAGTTCGAACGTGATTCTGTATCATAAGCAAATTACACAAATTGCACTATGACATCAAATATTTTTCTGCACTCTGCTGCTTCCCTGTGTCCTGATTCGGTTTGTATCTTTTGCAGATTCAAGAACTGGAAACGGAAAACTCTGAGCTAAAGAAACAACTGCAAGAGCTTGAAGAACAGCTGATGATAGCACACGTACCTCCAGTAAGAACAAACTGCGTAGCATGCCAACCTTCAGTTTAGAAAAGTCGATTTTACAGAAGAAAATGAGACCTTAGACTTTAATTTTGCTCCTTTTCAACAGCAGTTACTGCAGCCACGGGGAACAATAGAGTGACTGCATTACAATATCCAATATCTGCAATATCCATCTAAAACTACCTGAATTGTCTGTTATACCAGCTGAATTGTTGAGTTGTACAAAATTCCTTTTGTTCCTTTTGAGATGTTTAATTCAAAGACTTTCATTATGTACGAAACAGCTGACTAATGTAATAGCACTCTTTAATAACATAATCTGTGATTCGAGCATTCTGAATGAGCCAGAAGTGCACGACCTAAACCGTCGTTTAATTCTAAAAGATTCCTGAATTTAAACCGTTGAGTTTTAAAAGTACTTTTAAGGACAGCTGGCTTTGCTGATTGTGTTTGTGCGATTAAATGCACGACTCCGGTTTGGAATGACCAGGCCTATCTGGAGGCAGGCAGCAGGGGTCTGTATCTGAAGCAAAGCAATTACACACCTGATTGGTCTGATGAGGAATGCGATACATTCGGCATCTAATTGGGGCAAATGCCAGCACTTGTGACAGCCTCCTGAGAATGCAATTACCCACAGCTCCCCTATTCTACAACACTGAATAATATTGTCTCTGTCTCTCTCTTTCTGGTCATTTCCTGTCTGCGATCTTTTTCTCAGCCGCTGCACATAAACGCGGCTAATGAAGCGTACATGCTGCAGAGGCCGTCCTCTCTCTTCTGGTGCCACAGCATCAAGTCGCTCTCCTGTCTGGAAATCTCCTCTGTCACTCTCACTCCTATGAGCTCACCGGAGTCCAACTTGTCCACCGGGCTACTAACTCCTCCGCCTGCCAAACCCGCTCTCCTTCCTCCTAAACTCGACGAGGGCTGCAGCATCCCGCGGCCTCGCGTAAACACCCTCCGCTTCTCTTTTTCTGTGCTGTCTCTCTGTCCCCGGAGCCTTGTTATCTCCTGCCTTTGTCTGTGTGGTGCTTGTGCTTCTTCTTCTTCCCTTGCTTTGATGCAAAAAAAAAAGAAAGAGAAAAATAGCTGTGTAGTTTGTGCATGGGTGAACTTACAGGTCTCTGCCGGTGGCTCAACCATTACTTTGTATGCAGGCGGGGAGTATCTCAATGAAGCCGCAGTCGACAGACATTTTTGACATGGTTCCCTTCTCCCCTGTGACACCCCTGGTGCCCACACCAGCCAGCAACGGCTGCCCACCCCCTCCACCCACCACATTGCCACCAGATATAAGTAAGTGAAAAACTTATTTACATTTTGGTGTTTTAACCCCTCCCACCCTCGATGTGCCTCCTTGATCATTACAGTGTTGATCTGCTCTGTGCGTGTAGGTAAAGATTTGTTTGGTGCAGAGCCGTTTGATCCGTTCACCTGCGGGGCAGCTGACTTCCCTCCAGACATCCAGTCAAAGCTGGATGAGATGCAGGTGAGCTCATCGCTGTGTCTCTTTCAGAAGAATTGCAGGCAGGCTGCTTAAACTGTGAAACTGTTTTGTTCTTTTTATTATCACAACCATTACTTTGAAGATTAAAGATTTTCCCCTTGCCTTCGTAAATAAAGGCTTTGCGCATCACAAGCGACGCCTCAGCTGAACCGAGTAACAAACTCCAGTTGTCTAACAGCAGTGCACACCGCTGTAATTGCCTCCACATCAGTTCCACCATACAGTACACACTTTATTAAAATCAATAATGTTTGAGCAGAAAAATGCAGTCGCACAGCAATAGAAACAATTTGTGTGGAATTATCTAATGAGGAACGGTTTAGTGACTCATCGATGGGTAAGAGTAGCTCCTTTATTTATTTTAATCAGAGGACAGAACCACTAATGTGTTCATAAAGGAGTGTGTTAATTAAAAGTGTTTAGTGTATCACTCTGATGTGTTTTCCTGCCTGCATGAAAATGTCGTGATATTACAGCGGAGCAAGTTCAAGCAATTGTTGTTGTTGGGATGGAGCCATAAATTAATATTGTAGTCAGATCTGTAATAAAAAAAACAATGGTGCATATTAGAAATAAACTTTTGTTTTCAGACTGCGTCTCAAACCTTTGTGCAGATTGCCAAAAACTGAGAGAACTAAAGGAGCTTGTATTCAGTCATTTAATCCAAAGCGATAAATCGGGATTTGAATATATGATGTCATGTATAAGATAACAATAACTTTTTTTTGTTAAGTGTGTGAATTTATCTTACAGCCACTGTAACTGATTTGTGTTAACAGACAAATGCACGTTCTTGTTAAAGGTCAGTGAGTGCAGAAGTGGAATTAAGTGGATCCATCATTTCCTAACAAACTACAAAAGTGATCCTGAAATAGTTTCCTTTAGTCGGTGGTATTTATTCGCAGGGCTTCCTGTCCTGTAATTGGTAATTATTAGAAACGCACCTCGCAGCCTTGTTAACAGATGAGATTAATTAAGTAGATTTGTAGCGGTGCTTTTTTTCTGTTTGCAATAGTAGGACATGGAAAAAAAGCTGCTGTAGCTTCTGTTTTCATGCTGTCACACAGTTATCAGTGTGGTTACACCACGTTCACATAAATCTGTAAAAACCGCCTGAAAATGACAACATTTGCTTTAAAAAGTTGTGACTTCAAAACTGCGACATCCAAGGTTCAGTTTGGAAAACACCTGTTGAGCTTTGGCAGCGTGTCGCCAGTAGGAGGCAGCGTTGCTCTGATGTTTCTCTCCTCCCTGTTCTTTCTCTTCTTAATGACTAACAGCTGAACGTATCTGTTTCCCTCTCTCACTCGTAGCGGCAGAGATGGTTCGTAGTCCTTTGCCCTCTGCTTGTGCTGTTGTGTTTTCGTCTTGCACGCTCTGAATGCAGCTGCACGCGCTCACATTTGCAGACTGCGCCGACGCTGCCAGTGCATCTGTGGCAGCTTCATTAGCTCGGCTTTCTTCATGACTTACTCTGTGTCTTTTTGATTAACAAGAACAAATACGCACTGCTTAAGCTTGAAAATATTTGTTTTGCACATAAACAATGTTGGGGGTGCATGCCGGCCTCATTTGCAAAATAAGCTCGACTTACTTTGATCTGCTATAATTGAGTTTTCCTATTAGGATTCATGCCTTGCCGTTTCTGATCTTGTCTAAAATGCATGACCCAGCATGATGCGGTGTCAGTGGCATCTAGCTCGTCTTTGCCTCTGAGGTTTTTCCAGCGGGCCTGAGTGTCTATAAAAGCGGCCCTGTGTGGCTTCATGTCTTCCAGGAGGGGTTCAAAATGGGACTAACCTTAGAGGGCACCGTCTTCTCTCTGGACCCGCTAGACAGTCGCTGCTGATGCTGAGAAGATGAACCCTTCGAGGTGCACTTTCAACCCGTTTGTATGAAGAAGAAGTGCCAAAATCCACTCCACGGTTGAGTCAAGATGTCACAGTTGTCATCTTGAGGTTTATATGCATTTGCATTTAATTGGTTTTCGATATTTCAAGGTAAACTCAGATCCATTATAGTAAAGAGCTATTTTTGTAATAAAAAAAAGACAAAAAATGCGTATGGAGGTGTTAGTTTTGAGTACCTTTGCTTGCACAGGAGGAGACAGATGTAAATAGTCGATATGTTCAATGGTACACTCTGTGGCAGAATTTTCATATGTGTGTATGCACCGTTTGAATTCTGTATTGTCAACACATTCCTGTTTGTATGCCAAACACAAGCTGGCAAGAAAAATAAATGGAATCTATATTGTGACAAAACCTTTGAGCTTTTAACATCACATATTTTACTCCACATTAATTCATACGTTATGTAGTTGATTAATCCAGCCTGATATTTTCTTTTGTTTTTTTTACTTCAGTGACCTTTCCGCTCTTTGTCCTTTGTTCTGTTCAGATTTTGACCAGATTGAGTTGCCATTTCGGTGTTTACCTTTCATTTTCTGCTCTTTTATCTCTGTCCAGCCAGTTCTATTCCTGTTATTTCACTTTCTGTTGAATTGACTTTGCTGTTACAGATATTAAAGAAAATCCTACTATGAAACCTGCCCCTCACTCATTCTTCTGTGTTATATAATTTATATCTGACTTTATTTGTTCATTTGTTTATGAAACATTTTCTTCTAGTGGCAGAATGATTAGAATGCTGTAGGCTCGGCTAAAGCACAATGACGCCCTTGAATTTTTCCGAGTGCCATCACAACATTTTGTGTGCGATTGCCATCAGCTTACAAAAGGGAAACATGAAAAAAACTGGACGTCCTGTTAGCAATAGGAAGTACAGAGTCCATATGTTTACATGCCACTGCTCTCGATTCTTCAATATCAAAGCCTCTTTTAGCCAATATGCCTTTGTGACTTTTAAGTACATATAATGAACTTTTAAGATTTAAGAGTTAAGATTTATGTCTGTAACAGCGGTATTGTACCGCTGCAGTTAGCGTGGTTAGCTTTCTGCAGCGTGTGTAATACTGCTGTACTAATGCAACTAAATATATTGACGTTTTCTCAGGATAGTAAGTTAATATTGATAGCATCTCCTCCTCCACAGAACCAAGCTCATTAATGCTGCTCAGCGAAAGCTTTAACTGATGCAGAAGTTGGGGGTTGTTGTGGAACTGTGCTTAGCTTGCAGGTGTCTCTTCACATGTGCAGTAGAGGTCTTAAAAGCTGATGTAACGTAATCACATTGATTACATGTTGTTCTCGTCTTTTTCACTCACTAATACAGGATGTGTCATTTGGCTAGTTAAAGTGCAAATGCACACTAACAGCAAGGATTTGATCCCTTCTCTTGCTGAAGCCACAGCGGCCACAGACTGTGGCATTACAAAAATGATTTTGACCGTGTGCAATGAACTTACACTCTCAATGCCTTTGATATGGTTGCTTCAAAGACTGGTATCAGGTCTGTGACCACCTGCAGTTAGTTGTCAGAGATAAGACTGCTGATGCCTTCTGTCTGCTGTCAATATTGAATATGGCAATTTCATCCAATCTGCTTGGGATAGTACGGCAATTAATTATGATAAATTGTGAAAACTGCAAATCTGCAAATTGCCATCTGCATACACAGAGATTCACATTAATTACTTCTATTAAGAGTCCAGCCAGAAATCTGAATGGGTAGATTTTAAACAGAAGTTCCTCCACAAATAGTGGTGTAGTTGCTGCAGAACAGCATGTTAATTGCAAAAATGACAGAGGCATTTGGCAACCTTGCTTTTAATCACCTTGCTTTTGCCCAATAATCAGACCCAACAAATATAACCCCCCCCAGATGATTTTATTTATTTAGACAGAGATCCCCTCCCCCCATGTTCAGCACAAAGTTACGCCGATATTTGCCTCCCACCAGGACACCTGTGCAATCGCCTTGTGGTCACCCAAAAGCTTGACATTGCACAATGAATGAACCTCTGGGCAAGTAGCTGATCACTCCAACTACCTGAAATTCATCATAAATACAAAAACACTCAATGCAAACACCGAACAACCCAGTATCTCTCCTACTTTACTCTAGTGTGACTGAGTTTTAACCAAAGAAATATACCAAAAATAAAGAAACTTGAATTTAGCAATAAATGTGTTGTGTTACTTTTTGCCTGTTTTTTTAGCCGTCAGAATTGTTGTCTGAAGACCAACAAGGATACCCAATGGATTTATTTTGCCAAATGGATCATCATGGCATTGCCGTATTGGTCCATTTGATCGACCTTTGTTTTTATTATTTATTTTATTTTATTTTCAGTTGTTACAGACGGGACAGACATGAGTGAGGGATAGGAAAGGGAGAAAGAAAGAGGAAGGAAAAGAAAAACAGAAGGGGAGAGGGACAGTGAGAAAGGGGGGAAAAAAAATATCTCCGGGATCACCTGTTGAGAGAAAAAGAATAGAAAACAAGCAAAAAAAACAAAACAAAGCAACATACTAAACACAACACCATCGCATTAATCTAGCTAAGTGTAAACAGCAGTAAATACTAAATATTGAATGTTGTTGTGCAGCACGCAGGACAGACAGCGCACAATGTGCTTTGAAGTAGCAGCCAAGAAAGGTGTGATTTAAGTCTACGAACAGTGAACACCTGTGTGCACACCTGTGTGGGTCGGCGCGCTTGTATTCAAATGGTTTCCCCATGTAATGGTCTGCAAGAGGATGTAGAGAGCCATAGCCCTGTCCCTCAGGGCATGAAGCAGGCATGGAGGAGATCCAGGCCCCAGACATCCAGAGGTCCCAGAGTGCAAGAGCCCAAGGAGGACCACCGGAGGGGCATCCGTGCCACCTTCATGGGAAGGGCTGAGGATACCCAGACGAGGGGTCACCCAGTAGCCACCGGGCAGAAACTAGAGGGGACTGCACCGGCGTGCCCGCCGGCTCCGCCGGCAGCCAGCTGTGCCAGAGTGAACCGAGCCGCAGGGACAGAGGCCAGAGGCCCGAGGGCCCTCCGCGCCCCGGAAGAGGCCTGACTGAGCAGCAGGCGCCAGGCCCCGCCAAGTAGCCACCGGGAGTGAGCTGGCACATGACCTGAGCGCCCAGCCCCGGACACCAAGAACCAACAATGCACCGACCCCTGAGGGCATCAGTCACCGGCAGGGAGTGTGGTGAGGGGAGATAGGCCTCCACACTTGGAGGGCCTGGGAGTTCCCAGAGAGGTGGAGTCTAAGACCCGACCTGACATATAGACACAGACAAACAGGCACACACAGACACAGACATGCATTCCCACCCTCATGCACACATATACAAACACTCAGCACTCACCCAACGTAGGAATAAACGTAAATGGACATGTACACACAATCACACTCCCCAAACATACTCTATACCCCGGGTCCAGGTATCCTCGCCCCCAGAGGGGGAAACGGCACCCAGACCCAAGAGATGTTACCCTTCCCTCCGGGGTGGAGGCTAGCAGACTGCCCCAGGCTCCGCAGCAGCAGGGAGGCCAATCGGACAGCCAGCATCTCTTCCCAGCCCCCCCGCCCCGATGGCTAGCAGAGAACGGGGGTGTGTTAAGACCCCATACCCTCCTCCTCCCGCTCAAGTGTAGTGTTGCTGCGTGTTGCTCTAAAGTGTGTTTAAAACAAGGGAGAGCATGGTGCTGCTGCCAGAGAGCAGCAGGTGTTAGCACGGCCCCTCCCGAGAACCCTCAATGTCTACATGGATTTAAAATTGAGAGGTGGGCACCGGCGCCAGAGGTAGGTTTGAATACACAGACCGTCTACTGGACGCCGTTAACGTGCCCACCCTCAAGGCCCTATATATATATATATGTGTGTGTGTGTTATGAGAGTGTAAGTAATGTGGATGTCTAAGTTGTGAGATAAAATTGAGGCACAGGTGGCCAGAAGAGGACAGAGGGGGGGGGGGAATGTCTCCCCTGTTGTGTTACTTTCTAACACTTTACCCTAAACACCTTTTATGCTCATCATATGTTTTCACCATAAAATGCTTTCTGTATACAAAGTTATCCATTTGTGCCCAGGTAACCTTTTTACTTTATTTGCCAACCTGTCACGTTCCACTAATCGGAGTCCTTTGCTCCCATTGGTAATATCTCTACCTTGGGAATGCCTCCTTTTGTGTTCAGTCTTCAGCTGCCATATCACTGCTACCTTCTGTGAATGCCCCATGAGCTATAACTATGACATGAGGTGCAATAGCTCAGATTAGGTTCAGTGTCTAAACAGATTTTCCTCATATTTAAGATTCACCTTAACCACTGGGGTGCTTAAGTACATCGCCACAGGCAGGGAGAGAGTGATTCACTCAGTTGTTGTCCTAATTCTTCAGTTGCTACAGTTGTGCTGTTAAAAAAAAAAATCACATCTGATTTTCTTTTTCTTTTCTCTTAAAACAAAGGTTCAGGTCTCTTGGGGCTGCTATCGTAGACAATTTATAAAGATCCAAAATGAAGTCTACTCAAACAAGAACAGGCAGAGAGAAGTATTTTCAATATTTATTTTCAAAGGAAGAAACGCATCTGCTTCCAGTGTGGAACCCCCCCTCTTCATCCTCTTCCTCCTCCTTCTCCTCCTCTCTGCCTTGGGGGTGTTTGCAGGCAGCCATGCCTTGCATAATTCTAACAAATCTATAATAAATATACTCAAATTCGAACCAAATGGTCACAAGAGAATTACTTAAAAGCACAGTCAAAAAAAAAGGAAAAATGTAAAACAAACTGTTCACATTGAAAACTCTGTGTAAAAAGTAAATTAAACTAAATATGAATTTAGGTGCAAAACTGGCCAACGCAAAGAGCCTAACTATACCTGAATCAATATGACAAGAGCTTAGGGGGATTAACAAGCATTTAGTTTAATTTGTTGCATAGCAAAAAATTAAAATTAAAAATACAAAGCAAACAGGCACACTCAGCCGTCTTATTCTATAAAACTGAGTATTGAAAAAAGGATTTCAAGAGCATATATGTCCAGGATACTGCAAAGGGGGAGCTGACATGCATAAAAATCGCTACCTTTTAACTGTACCATAATTGTATAATTGAAGGGGCAAAAAAATAATTACAAATCACCACACATCACTCACATGACACCTCATTCATCTCCCCATTGTTGACAGAGAGATCTTTATTGGCATCCCCAAACCCTGCCCTGTACCGCGCAGCTGGGAGAAGATCAAAGGTCACACTACTTACAAAACAGCACCTGTGTGAAACAAAAGATTTACATGTAGTGTCATGGTGTTCTCAGTTCCGGTGACGAGGTAGCTAACACTGAGTGACTGACAGTCTTCATGCGTCTTTAATGTTCTACATGGTTGGTACAGAGTGTTGAGTAACTAGATACAGACATCGGTTCATCAGAACTCTCATGAGAAAATACCTGCGCCAGCGAACGCATAAGCGGCTGTATTTGTTTCCTCAATAGCACCACAAAGATGTTTTATATTCAGACAATGAAGTAAAAAAACAAAAAGAAAATAAAGAAGTCTCTAAAAAAATAGTAGTGGTGGGACATACGTCGTAGTTTCAGTGGAAACGTTCTGGGCTTACGAACAGCAGTCATAATAACAGTTTAAAGCTTCTATGTTCTTTGGCGAAATTAAAGGGTAAGATCTTTGGACCTCGAAAATGCACAAAGCTCGAAGTCAAACATACACAAGACGACAGAGGAATGATTCTGATTTTTTTTTTTTTTTTTTTCAAACCAATTTTTCATGTAAATTCCAAAACAAATCTTTGCCGTCTTGAACTGGGTCGAAAGGCACAATAAATATCTCGCCACGGGGCCACAACAGTCCTCGGTACTCGTATGTACAACGTGGCTGATCGCATCAGCTGTCAGTTCAACAGTCTCGGGATTCTCCCCGACACTTCCCTTCCCTGCTGACGCCTTTACAAGAAGCACACGGGCCCGATGTCGACGCCGAACTCTTGATCCCGGCCGCCAATGTCCACGGGGGCAATATCCACAATGGGAAGTCTTGCTGTTTTCTGTGTCCTGTACTCAAACACGGTCTTGCCCCAGTTGCCATTTGCTTGCTGTTAACGAGATAAAAACACAGGTTCATCAGTGAACTCTGAAGAAAAAGGCTTTCAAATCCTCAAATACATGTAATTCCTCAGTTTGTTCCCTAAGCACACTGTTCATTGAGTGTTCGTGTTCATGCACATACACTCACCTCCTGCTATAAATTAAGCTGAAAAACTCGATTTGTATTAACCCTGATAGAATCTGTTGGAAACTGCTGCCTACTTTCACACCCAGCAGACACCAAGCATCATTATGATTTGACTGATGAAGACCTGTCCAGTATTAACTCACTACTCAATCTTCATCGTCAGGCATGTGTTGAACTACAACAGTTGAAACACTGGACTTACTGTGCAGGAGTCCTCCACCACTGTGTATCTGAACCGGTTGTTTCCCTCTGCTTTGAGCTCTAGGTCGTTGGAGCCTTTGAGGATCACGGCTTTCTTTAAGTTGCCCGTCTTGTCATCCATGTAGCCCACAGTGTTCTTGCAGTGGTACGTGATGGTCTGGGAAACCTCTTTGGACAGCAGGCGGATGAAGGTCATCTGCACTGCGACGGTGTTTGATGGCTGATCTTTGTTGCCATAAGCAAACTAGAAGCACAAATTTGTACAACACGTTAAGTTCTGGATTGATTTAAAAATACTCTCACACACACAGACACACACGACAAGTGTGTAGCTGCTCACATGTGTTCCGCTGTTCATGTCGGCTCCAAACCACACAGGCTTGTTCCTGGAGGAGGTCCACCACACTTTACGAGGTATGCTGGATGGGTTGGCAGAGATGCAGGTCTCTCCAGTGTCCATGTTGCAGTGCACTTGAATGGCATCCTCTGCACTGCCTTGGTTTGGATCCACCCAGTACTCACCTACATCACAAAATGGAAGCATTCAATTAAATTGCACTTCCAGAAGTAGGGATATACTAAGTCAGTGTCTACATGTACGAACCCCTAGGGCTAACGATTGGTATTAAAGGCACGTATCTGTTTCCTTGAGCACTTAAAAGGTACATACAAGCTCCCAAGCTGTAAATGGTATATACCATAGGTTTTTAGGATGACTGTATGCAATTAGCCTCCTTGGAGACAGACCTGTGCTATAAATTCTAGGTGACTTCCTTCCCGAGTTATTGGGTTCTCAAGATTGTCTGAAAACTTGAGGATGCAACTAGAGTATCAATTTGAAAATCCTAAATCACCTGTTCTTGAGTTATCACATTCACACATAGGATGTCCTGCTTCCTTATTCACAAGGGGTCATCACAGCATGTTTGATCTGGCAGACTTTTTACACCAAATACCCTTCCTGATGCACCCCCAGATGGATTTGTGTCCCCTCCTGGGATCAAACTGTGGATCTTTCTCTTGTTAGGTGCATGTGTATAAAACTATACTCCGGAGCCTTGATATTACCATACCATACATTACCACCTTTATTTATAAAGCACTTTAACATAAAACCAGAGTTCACAAAGTGCTGTACATGCTAATAGCATAAGTAAATAAAAATTAAAATGAGATAAGATAAGATAAAATAAAAAACTAAAATAAATTGAAACATGTTAAAACAAATAGAGTCAACCCCTCTAATCAATGCCAAAGGCTTCAGCGAATAAATATGTTTTAAGAAGACTTTTAAATTCAGAAAGAGAAGAGGCCTGCCTAACATGCAAAGGTAGATCATTCCACAACTTTGGAGCAACTACAGCAAAAGCACGATCACCTTTAAATTTATACTTAGTTTTCGGTACCTTAAGGAGCTGCTGATTGGTTACATGCAAGCAACTTTAGTTTGTGTGTCAATATTTACATCAGCAAATAGAAAAACGCTGCAAATCCACACAAAACACTATAAAGTGAGAAAAAAACAAAAAACAAGTGTTTCTGGGGACACAATAACGTGATGGAAACCAAAACATGTGAAGGCTCACACTGAGACATAAACGAAGAGGGTTCATCAGTGTTGTGGAGGTAAAACATTTAATCACCATTCATAAAACGCCGTGGCTACATGTTTGCTAAAGCGCTATACAAATACAGGCCATTTACCGTTAGCCATTTATTTTTAGCTTGTCACATCCGCTTCTGCTCTATCACGTTAACATTTCCCGAAAAACGTTTTGTTTCATGATTTTTAAATTTTGCAGGTTTTTTAATTCCTGTTGTGTTTTTGCAGCATTTTCCTATTTGCTGGTGTTTTCTTAAGTTGCAGTGTATTTGACCTCTCAAGGCCACCATAGAAAAACATCTACATTCTAATAAAGTCAAATCTGTTTAAATGTCTCCCCTCACTCACCGCTCTTCTTCATGGGGTAGCACCTCTTGAGGTCGTCGCAGGTCCTGGCAGGATGTTTCTTGCTGCCGTCTGGGCTCTTCATGTTGTCGATCTGGCTCTTGAGGGCTTTCAGGGTGGCTTGAACACCGGGGTCGACGGGCACTATGGTGGAGGCATTGCTGTTGGGCAGAGCTTCGTCCTCGCTGAACTCAGGAGGAGGTGGCCCAGAGTCGTAATCCTGGGGGCCGCCGAATAGGTCATCCACAGCTGCCATGGGACGTCCGGGAGGGCCTGGAGGACCTGCGGGTCCGGGTTCTCCGGGAGGGCCCTGCGGGTTTTGGAATAGTAGTGTGAAGACTGTACTCTTTGGGGTTTTTATTTACACATTGAAATTTTGCCCATCCCCTATTCCCTATGTACCAAACATCTGTTGAAAAGATGTTCTGCATTTTAACAAACATTCTCATCTGGCTCCTTTTTATGAGCTTTGCACACACTTTTTGCTGCGTAATGAGACAATACCTCTGGTCCAACTTCTCCTGTGATCCCACGAGTTCCTGGAGGTCCCATTGGTCCAGGCAGTCCTATGTATCCTTCTTTTCCAGGAGGCCCGATAGGTCCAGGAGGTCCCTAAATCATAAGGAACCGTTAGCCTCAAATATGAGAAATTAATTCCAAAGTTATAGCTGATATGAAGATTATTCTCTTCCTCGACACGAATGAATCGGTGGCAATTACCCTCGGTCCACTGGGTCCAACAATTCCTGGAGCTCCCTGCTCACCAGTTGTGCCCTAAAAGCAATAAATCAAATTTATTCGTCTGTTTAATGCACTTGAACTCGATGAACACAATCTGTTGATGATACTCAAGTGGGAAAACTCAGCTAATGGTACCATTTGTTTTGTTCAGCTGAATTTTTGTGAAACAAAGTGTCCACTTTAGGGCACTGCCAAGAGTCAAGTAAATACACTACGTTTTCTAATTTAGCTTATAGCTGTCAGTAACTGGGTCATGAGGGGTGGGTTGATGCGATAATGACAGACAACATTGTTAGCAAAAAACGGAAATGAAGCTGCGCTCATTTACAAGCTCTGCATTAAAATGAAAGAGAATTATGTTCAAATAAAAAATTAAAGATCCTTTTGATCACTGTCTGATTTGCATTTCAGAGCGCGGTTGGCAAAGGTGGAATAAGAGAAGAATACTCCACTGTACTGTATGCAGTGGGTCGGAAAGCCTCTGAGATGAAGCAGAAGTCATCCGAGTCATTATCAGTTTTACTTACTGGAGGTCCGGGGAGACCCTGCAAACCAGTGAAGCCTCTGTGTCCCTTCTGGCCTCTCTCTCCATGATCACCCAGGTCACCCTTATCTCCTCTCGGCCCTTGGGGTCCCTGAGTTATAAAAGATTTAGGGCATTTCATAATTACGGTCATTAAATGATGAAGATTGCTTTTACTGCTGTTCTGCACTGAGATCCAAATGAATGTTCATTGAAAGCTAACTGAAAAGGTAATTTACTTTCATAAAACAGATCGTTTCACATAACCACAAGCTGAAGACTCACCACTAATCCTCTCTTTCCAGCTGAGCCAGGTGGTCCGGGAGGTCCTCTTGAGCCCTGAAAACGAGCAAAGTCATTAGAAAGCCCTCAGGGAACACAGACCTCTGCAAACACTGAGTCCATCCAGCCTTCTGGTACTGAAACACATTATTCAGTTACTATTAATTAAGGGTTTCAATTAAATCTGCCTCCAGAATGTCCTCATGTGCCCTCGGTACATCTGTTAATACACCCTGCACATGAACAGAAAAAAAACAACAAACACTTACAGGCTCTCCTCTCCTTCCAGCATCACCTGGGGCACCAACAGGACCGGGAGGTCCAGGAAGTCCCTGAGGACCAACAAAGCCTTCTGGACCAGGATCTCCTCGGTCTCCCTGGAAATTTAAAAACGTAAGTAAGTGTTAGCTACCTGCAACATCTTTATTTTTTCCCCTTTTCTAATCATTTTTTAAATTTCTTATCTATAAAAAAAAAAATCTAATTTTGGCATTGCTCACCAAAGTTTAGCAGTCATCATCAAAACATTCACAAACAACCCTGGTTAAAAATACGTTTCTTCATTTGCAGACACAATAAATAACACCAAATTAAGCAATAAGTCAAGAGGAACCAAGAGCAGTTTTTGTCCATTCCCAACGAACAGAAAAGAGGAATCAAGCACCTCACAGATCTTGTCGCCCAAGTCAGAATATTTTCCTCATTTTCTAATGTTAAACTAATATTGTAACTTATGTTTTTCTATTCAATCCTTCCTAAAATAACATCTTTTTCTATTCGTAACATCAGGTTTAGACCAATGTATCAAACTTCAGCTCAGTCTTTTCAAATGCTAATATTTTTGCCATTTCAACAGTCCATTTTTGGATTGCTGGTACCTCCTCAGGTTCTTTGTCTCCAGGAAACACACAGATCCTTCAAGACCTTTGCCTACGCTGGAGAGGATAGTTTGGAATACCTGTGCATCCCATACTAAGGTACAAGATCTTTTAAGATAAGAGTTATATCCCTCCAGAAACCTTAGATTAATATAAGATGAGCACTTTTTGCAATGTCATATTTTGATCCTTTCTGCGTCTTACCCTTTGTCCAATAACACCATCCTTTCCTGGTGGGCCATCTGATCCTGCAGGACCCTGAGGACCAGACAAAGAAAAAAACAAAAACAGAACATTTAGACAGCTTTGCTAGCGTTAGTTGGGAACCACAAACACTTTAAAACGTGCACTTACATCAGGACCAGGATCACCACGAGGTCCATTAGCACCAGGAACACCGACTGGACCTGGAGGGCCTTTATCTCCAGGCGCTCCTGTTGAGCCCTGCTTTCCTGGGGGACCCTAAAAAAAGAAAACAGAAAAGTCACAATACAATAAAAAGAACACGAATGTCAAGTTTAGACTTTTAAGCTAGTAAGTAACAAAGCTGGTACACAGCAGATATCGGATTTGATACCGACCGCTGGTCCTGGGAGACCTGGTGGCCCACGCTCTCCTCTCTGACCAGGAAGACCTACAATGCCTCTCTGCCCTGTAGTTCCAGCTGGGCCTGGAGGACCATTAGGACCCTAAAGCAGACAACATTAATTTAAATACTCTTAAAGGCAAACAGAAGAACAAGCAACAAGGAATTTCTAAAAAATGTATGAGCTGGGACGATTAAAAAAAATATTTAAATAAATCAAGTTTTTTATTAAAATTGTGACAAACAAATAAAAATAAAATTGACTTTACCGTAGGGCCATCCTCTCCAGAGTCCCCTTTGTCTCCTGGGCTACCTGGTGATCCTGGAGGTCCACGTTCTCCTTGTCGTCCAGGGGGTCCATGATCTCCACGAAGTCCAGGAGGACCCTCTTTTCCTGGAGGTCCCAGGGGTCCCGCTTCTCCTAAAGGACCCTGATAAGACCAGTTACAGTCACAAATATTTTCATGTGGTTTCATGGGACGTGTTGTGCTACAATACATAAAAGCTTATCCCTGATCCAAGTGGTCACTGAAAACCTTTAAAGTTAAAAAGGAAAAAAAAAATTCCAACACATAAAAAAGAAATTTCAGACGAATACTTTTTCTCTTTAGAAAACAAAACAAAATCCTAGAGGTGCATATCTTGTACATTTTTGTAATCTCTATAATTATCATAGATGATGACAGAAATTAGTAGTTATAATATTTAACTCTTTCCTCTGTTATTTGAGTGCTTTTCAGTCTTAACTACAATGGTGATGTGATACCTAGACAGTAGGAAAACAAAGCCGGTAAAATTATTTGTCTATCATTTCACACAGCCTTAGCTGATTCTGTTGTTTGACCCACGTTTGAACCGGGTGATGAAACCAGCAGGACAATCTCAGGCTGGACATCGCCAGCTCCTTTAAACATGCACAAAGGCTGCATTATGTATTCAGTAAAGTAAGTAAAAAGTTGATACCACGTTTAAATAAAACTTTTCTTTGTCAGGGTCACCATATTGGTGCCGATAGTTTAAAGAGACTTTTGAAACAAGGATCCAGACTTATTGTAAAGCTAATGCTTTACAATAAGTCTGGATCCCTGGATCCTTGAATTTTTGTCATATGACAAAATTCACAGCATTTAGCCATTCTGTGTGCCATGCCTTCATTTACTTCATCTTTGTCAGCAGGGCCACCTGAGGAAAACAAATGTTGCTCTGTATGTTGGTACAGATTAAAAAAGAGAAATGCGAAGGAGGGGAAGTGGTTTGACAGATGAAGGACACGGCAAGAGGGGGATGGAAATGTGTGTATGGATCATATCCTGCCACCAGTTTTGTGATCTTTTCTGGCCTGTTTTTTCTTTCTATACAAATAATATTAAAGAATTGATCACAGAAAAGAACAATGATGCCTTAACGTACAAATTTCATATAACACAGAGTAGAGGCATGGCTAATATGAGACTATAAAGGAGTTATCTATTATCTATTATCTATTGTAAGGTCTTTACCTTACAATATAAAGTGCCTTGAGGTAACTGTTGTTGAGATTTGGCTTTATATAAATCAAACTGAAATTAATTCAACTTGTTATACACACAAGAATGCTTAATGAGGGAATGATGGTGTCTTTTTTGAAATGACAGGGAAGCTGTCTGGAAACTGTAAAAATGAAGCAATGTCAGTCTATGGGACAATTTGTGATTGTTATTTGTGCTTCACAATAAAAATATTTGAAGAGAAATGACAGGGAAGGAGACAGACAGACGTTTTTGCCTTTTTGGAAACTTGACTTTGGTATAATGTACAAAGGTAGAATTTTAGATTTGTTTTATTGTGTCAGCATTTATTTTGATTTGCAAACTATTTCAGTAAAGTAATTTATTTACATAAACGGGTGATTGTGCATCATCTTTGGTGGTTTAACATTTGTAACCCATACATTTTTCTTTTTCTTTCACGACCTTGTATTCAAACCCTAACTTGGGGCAGTACTTACAGGTGGGCCAGGGGGTCCAACCCTTCCTGCAGATCCAGGGAAACCAGTGGGGCCCTGCAAAAAAAAAGAAAAAAGAAGTGGTTTGAACAGCAACAGAAAATAACAGTGTTTTGAAATGTACTTAATTGTAGGATCAATGGATCTAACCGGTGCTCCCTGTGTTCCTCTTCCTCCTTTCAGCCCAGCAACACCAACTGGCCCCTACAAAAAATGATATCAACATTTCATTAGAACATAATCTCTCAGTGCACGCATGCAGGAAATGTGTGCAACTGACAGATTCTGTTCTAATGAGGAGCAAGCAGGAAGTGAGAACTCGCAGCCAAACTGGATTAACTAAATGCATAGCAATAAATAAGTGGTTTTGGAAATAAAAATGTGTCAGAACAACTACATTATTTTGCAACTCACAGGAGGTCCATGGGCACCAGCCAAGCCCTGTGGCCCAGGAGACCCTGCATCTCCTTTCTGGCCTTGCTCTCCAGGCTCTCCTTTTACTCCAGGTTGGCCATCAGGACCCTGTGAGGTGTAAATGATATTAGCAGAGCTGCGTTTCCTCCTTTATCTCCTGTGGCATTGTCAAAGGCATACATATATTTAGCAAAGTGTTTCAGTGTACTTACAGGGGGGCCAGAAAATCCAACAGCACCAATAGGACCAGGGTCACCTCTCGACCCCTGCACCACAAGATAAATGTTTGTATTACTTCGTAATGACCTGCCTTGTTTCAGCACAATAAAGCAATACTTAATGTGTAAGATGCAAACACTGGTGAGGTGTACCCACAGGTGTTCCCCTGGATCCTGGTGGTCCAGACGGTCCTTTGGGTCCAGGTTCTCCCTGTGAAGAAGCCACAGGTTTATTGCAATAATTTGGATAACAATTTATTGAGAATCCAGTATTTTTATTGGTGTAAAAGCAGCATGAGGCAAAGAGTTTCCTTCCCAGAGCAGTGGGCCTACTGCTGTCAAACTGCTTTTGTGCTTTATGTGTGTTTTATAAGGACTCTACCTTCTCACCACTGGGTCCTGCAGGTCCTGATGGTCCAATGGGACCTGGTGCTCCCTGTTGACAGGAAAGAAATGTGGTTGGGGATCTTTGCTCATCACCATCACTCATCGTTAACAGAAACTTGTGCAGTCACGTCAGCAAACAGATTTCTTTCAACAAGCATTGACAAGTCTTAAGCTTGTATGGGTACAGCATTAGTTCTGGCTTACGCTCCTGTCACACTCCTTTGTTCACAGGTGAGCTGAGACTAAATGTGTTTGCAGCAAGTCAAAGATGCTTCACTTACTCTTGCGCCATCATTCCCAGCTGTACCTTCAGATCCTTTCTCACCAATTGCTCCCTGAACAAACACAATAAATGAAAAAGTTTTGCAATCACTTTAAAGAGGAATGTAGTCATGAAAAAAACTAAGGCTAAAAGCATTGCAAAAGATTACTACAATTTTTGCAAAGATGATCACATACTTACTCTTTCACCTTTGGGACCAGGAGGACCAGAGATGCCCCTCTCTCCTGGCATTCCCTGAAGACCTGGAGGACCCACGTCACCTAAAGCACCGGTGGGACCAGGGCTACCCTTCAGTGACAAGCATCAAGGTTAATACGAGTTGGCCCAAACTACTCCAGACTTGTGAGTTATACATTGATTATGGTGTATAACAATACCTTTGGCCCATCTGGACCAGGTGCACCAGGAATTCCTTTAGGTCCCTGCAGACCTGTTGGACCCAGTTCTCCTCTCTCCCCAGGAATTCCACGCTCTCCCTAGAAAACAAATATGACCAGTTGAGTCTCAGATAGTCAAACTCCAGCTTGGACTGATTGGAATCAATGCAGTTCACCTACCCTCGGTCCAATCAGACCCACAGGACCAAGTTCTCCAGGAATACCCTGAAAGAAAAAAGCTACATTTTTAATGCTCAGTCCAAAAGAGACATGAAGTTTAAATTCATCCAAGACCTTTTGCAATAATAATTTAGTATTGGATATAACTCAAGGCTACTTTCATAGTTTTTGTTGGACTCACTTGGTCACCTGGTTTCCCAGATTCTCCAGGAGGCCCTTGATTTCCAGGCAAACCCTAAGAACACACAAAAAAATATATTTTTCAGAAATTATTTAGAACCAGAAGTAATCCAACTCCATGAACTGTTTTAAAACTTTGTCCTTTTACAGTGACTCAAAAACATTACACACCGGGAAGCCATTTTCACCTGGAGGTCCCTGCTCTCCTCTGTCTCCTGCAACACCCTGTTAGAGGACAAACATTTCTGTGTAATCAACAGCAATAATAAAAAAAAAGGTCTCAGCAAAAAGTTTTTAAAAATAGTAATCAGACACTTACAGGTGGACCAGGGGGTCCTGCAGGCCCAACCTCTCCATCTTTTCCTGGAGGACCCTGTGGACAAAGTCACACTTAGAAATCCTGCCGACTACACACCTGATGCGGATCCACTCCTTCATCTCCTAGCAGCCTGCGTTCAGTTTAGGTTGATTGCATTAATAATGACTTCTGTGCTCATGTGCTAATAAATCCAAATATACATGTATTTTTTATCAATTCCTGAAAACAACAAAATTTTTAACTGTTTATCATTAATCCTGACATATCATCCTGCTACTCACTGAAAGTTATTTGGGGGTCCTTCCCTTTCTGCCATATAATCAAAAAGGTAAGTGTATAAGGCCCCAAGTACAACTTTTTGACTGTAATAAGTCTAAAACTAATCCTAGAGCACTTTTTGTCGCCGTACTTCAGCACTTGTGCGCTCAAAATAGTACTCACTCTTTGACCTGGCACTCCTGCAGATCCCTGTTCCCCCGTCTTTCCTGGGTCACCCTTTAAGAGTAAAATATATTGAATTAGAGACCGAACATGACGTTACTAGACTGACTTGACTATTAGGGCACAGCTTCAGAGACGCTGCAGCCTTACACTGAAGCCCTTGGGGCCTGGGACTCCCATGGTTCCTGCAGGCCCTCTGTTTCCAATGGGCCCTGTAGGACCGGGGCGACCATCTTCACCTGGGGCACCCTTGAAATGACACAAACCAACACTGGTTATTTATCATAATTTTAAAGAAAACTCCAGTACATGTGATTCAAACACATTAAAATATACAAATACTCAGAATTACCAGTGGTCCTGGTTTTCCCTCTGCACCTTGAACTCCGGGGGTCCCAGTAAGACCCTGTGGAAAAAGTTTTAAAACATAAGGATAGGAAGCTAGAGCAATAAAGAGAAACTTTCGGAAATACTGTAGCTCAAAAGGGAAAATGCCAAGTTCTTGTGTTACCCTTGCACCTGGTAGACCAGGTTCTCCTGTGCGCCCTAGGTCTCCTAGAGAACCTTTCGGTCCCGGTGGGCCTGATATTCCACGATCTCCTTGAGCACCCTTTTGACAAAACAAAATTGCTGATTAAAGCAAGTAAACAAGCGGTAAACAAAAGGTTAACCTGTAAATAAATTGTTCAGAGCACAAATGTAATCATTATGTATATATAGCATGATTTATGGTAACTAACTGTACCTTCGGTCCCGGCAGCCCATCTGCACCAGGGAATCCTCTGTTTCCAGGAGATCCCTGAAAGAGAAGTGATGATTGAATATGTGCATATTAAACCACATCAGTAAAGTGAAGAATCCCAGAAACTATAATTGAATGTGCCTTTAATTCTGACTTCCTGAACTGCAAAGTTGTGTGAACAAATTACTGAGCTGACTCCTGCCCTGGAACTACGTGAAAGGTGAGTGTTAGAGTAGGAAGCAGAATCCAGGCTTACTCTTTCACCGACAGGACCAGGAGGCCCAAGAGAGCCGGGATCTCCACGTAGTCCTCGCTTTCCTTCCTCACCTTGAGGTCCGATCACTCCCTGGGAACCAGGCGGACCCTAGGAAATCAACACATGGAACAAGAAGACTGAATAAGAGGCAAGTCTGGATTTATAATGCGATCTGCATCAGTTTGACTATTTGATCTGAATCTTACCGGTTCCCCTTTAGGTCCAGCTTCTCCTTTAAATCCCCCAACACCAACATCTCCCTTTGACACAGAAATGCAAAAATGTGAGTCTCCTTCACATAAAGCGATAGCTTACTGTTCATTAAGCATTTACAAAATCTCTGGCAGTTAAAAGCAAGAATTCAGTTCAAACTCTGAGGCCTTTTACCAGTTGTCCTTTGATACCAGGTTGACCAGTGCTTCCCTGAGGTCCTGGTGGGCCACGGGGCCCAAGATGGCCGCCTGAACCTTGTGGACCAACAGTACCCTGTAAGAAATTAAAACGTGTTTCTTTTTGTGACTTCACTTAGTCTTAATAATAACATGCCTGGAGTAAATAAGCGTTAACTTACAACTGGTCCTTTGGAACCTGGGCCTCCATCTGTTCCCATGGGCCCCTGTGAACATAGAAACTCTCTAATTAGAAAATTAAATCAATGCGCAAAAGTGAAAGTGTGGCGTGTAAGTATGGACAAAATAAGAAATTAACCCCGATGCCAATGGGGCCAGGTCTCCCCTGATGACCGGTCTCCCCTCTCTGTCCTTGTCCCCCCTCTGGACCTCGGACACCTGTGGGGCCAGGCTGTCCCTGTGGAAAACAAAAGCCAAGAACAATTAATATAAACAATAAAAGTGATATGTTTGGCTTTGAAAGCATAAAAAAGCAAATAGCTATGTTCTTTGTTACTTACCTTCATACCTGGGGCCCCTGGATATCCAGGCGATCCACTGAGACCCAAGGGGCCCTGTTAAGAAAGAGTATTGACAGTAGGATGTTACTGTAACTTCATCACATCTAAAAATATGCAAACATAAAGGTTGCTGACATACAACAGGGCACAGCAACCATGCAAGTATCACTACTTTTCTATCTGTGTGTCCGTTATTGCTCATGTTCACATATGTTTATTTGGAGTAACACATAAACATATGTTTAAAATAAGACTGATGATTGCAACCCAAATATATTTTCCTCAGTTTAACCTAAGTATCTAATTTGGATTTCCAAAAAGTCATGATAGTCTTTTTGGTGCACAGTAAACTCTCAAAAGTAAAACACAGCATATTGTGACTTACCATCGGACCAGATTTCCCGATATTACCAGGAGGACCACGCTTACCCTGCAAGGTAAACATCAGTTTGGTTCAAAAGTCATAGAGTAGGCCTATCTATCTATCTATACACACACATATATACACACAAAAAGATGGTGTCATCGTCCTTACCGCTATACCACCTGGTCCAGGGCGTCCTCTCTCGCCCGGCATCCCTGAAGGACCCTGTTATCCACAGAGAGTGATAAATTACACCTACTTTTTATTTATGCAAAGGTTTAAGGTGAAAAGCTTTAGTTACAGGAAAGTGAATACATGTTTAGTTGATTCAAAATGAGAGCAGAATCCAAAAGCAGCCGACACTGAAGTCCACGCCTGCTCAAAAGAATAATAAACTGCATCATCTGCACGGGGCTGCTCCAGGCAATTTGTTACTGTCACTTGGTTTCTGAGCATTTACTGGCTCTGTGGAGACTGTAAAAACAAGCAACAGAAACTTTAAGAATAGCTTACCATAGGTCCAGGTGCTCCCATTGGACCGCTGGGCCCTGTGGCGCCCTGCAAAAAGACACAAAACAAAGTGTTTAATGGGAACCATCTAATCCACCAGGGGCACAAACTGACAGACCGTCGATTTGACATCAGTTATACCTTGGATCCAACAGCTCCAGTTTCACCTTTTGGTCCAAGAGGTCCACTGTGGCCCTGTTAATAAGATAGAAAAAGACATGCTGTTTTATGTTGTGTATGCAGAGCTGGGCTAAGCACACTGACTTTACTCTTTAGGAAACATGGAGAGAGTGAATGACAGAAGAGTTTAAAGCAAAGTGAAGTCAATTCACTTCATCATCATACCACTGGTACTTGTTTTAAAGTGCTTCTAACAAGGATTACTCACTCTGTGACCCTTCAGGCCTGGAGGCCCAGGTGTTCCAGGAAATCCTCTAGGCCCCTAAAACCACAGTAGAACTTTGTTAGTTTTTTCTAATAATAATAATAATTTTAAAAAGCACAGGATTTATTTTTTATTAATTTAAAGCTTACTGCTGATCCAGGGAATCCAACTTCTCCACTATTTCCTGCTTTGCCTGATTCTCCCTGTGTGGGGAAATGACATTTTCACATTAGGCTGTAAAACGTCTTTCTATGTTACGTCTTTCTATGCTTCTAACGTGCTTGAGGTGTACCGTATAAGACCTATAAACATCTAAGGTGACAGATTTTATTTTGTAATTTATCAAAGCATGTATACCTTTACAGGGGAACCATATTATTCATTTCCAGCTCCACATTTTAATTTGTGCACTTTGCATGATTCAATTCCAAATGATCCTTATCAGTCTTCCTGCAGATTCTCAGTTCATTCTCTTTCATTGTCAGTTTATTTCCTTTCCTCTTTCTTTTAAGCCACCTTTTGTATAAATGGCGGCCACTCACCTTGCCCCCTTCTACTGAAATTATCAAAATTTGGATTTTCCGTAATAAAGTACAATAGTTTTTTGTTTTTTTTTAAATTCTCTAAAGTTTCACAAGTCGAAGCAGAAAAACATCTCAAAGCTAACTTACATCTTCGCCTGCCTTCCCCGGAGGGCCCTCAGGTCCTCTCTGGCCCGGTGAACCCTGACAAACACAGATTGCAAACACTCAGCGACAGCCCATCATTCTGACAGCAAAATTTTCTCTAATGAGCAGCTTACCAAAAACAAAAAATCAAATAACATTAAGTAAATGAAAATATAGGAACAGAGAAAATGCATGCTTGAAGTTAGAGTACCATATGTCCAGGATCACCAACATCTCCAGGAGATCCTTGTGGTCCAGCTTGACCCTTAAAATGAAGGATAAAACATTCAAAACAGGAAGAGCAACTAAATAATAAAATGCCACTCCAGTATTAATAAAAATGTTGCAAACTTACAGGTGATCCATTCGGCCCAGGAGGTCCTCTTGCTCCGTTCTCTCCCTGAAACAAAGACGACGTCAGATCAGTTAAATGTGTTTTATTCAAAAACGATTAAGTTAATATATCTATTTATGTTCGTCTTTTTTGTTGCAGCAGTTAAAAATCAAGTTAATTACTTCCATTCACAGAGATACTTATGACACCTATGTGATAGTAGACGCTCTGTAGGTGTGCACAGAAACAGTAGCTGTTTCTATAACGAGATCATGCTGCTGTAAAGATCTAAATATCCTTTACATATATATCCTGCTAACTCATCTAAATGACCAAATGCAAATTAGGAGACACAAGCACACACTCATTTTTATTTGTCATTATTTATTTAGGTATTTGCAACACTTAAGAAAATGAAAGTTAAACAAGACAAATATCTAACAGACATATTAAGTGTTAAGAAATACAATAAAAAATAACAAAGATATAAAATAATGAAATAGATTTGTGTTTCATTAACTGTTCAGGAAACACTAACATGTGTGAAATCTCATAAAGTTGTAATCTTTATGTTTAATTAGCATAATGTTTTGGGAAGTAGTACTTTATTTATTAACTTACATATGAATTAGGTAATAAAATGAGATAAAAGATTATAATTAGATAATAAATTATAACTTGTATCACAAAAAAGAACAGGGGCTCATCTCAAAACCATTTGAAATTACTGGGAGGCTTTCTAGTCAGGAGGTTTTACTCCTTCGGCCATCGATTCATACGTTTTCTAAAAATATCTGCAGTTATTAAAAAGCTTAGCTAAAAACAATATTTAGAAGAATGCCCAGTTCAATTTGCTCCACATATTTGGACTTTTTAAAAAAAATCTTTTTCACAGAGTGAAGGAGCAGACAGTCCACAGAGAGCATGCTCAAATGAGATTCCCGCCAACTGACTTCCTGTTTGGTCACACGCAGGCATGGGATGTTCCAGGAGGCTGGGATTTCTTCCCTGAGCCCTTCACTGAGGAAGCGAACAACAGACCTGGAGGTGTGGGGTTAGTAAGCAGAGCAGTGGAAGCGGGGAAAAGGGAGCGAGGTTGATAAGAGCAAGATTGTTTCTGAGTGTTTCTGAGACGGCAAAGCTTGTGGGCTGCTCCTGGGAGGGGGTGGTGAACACCTGCAGAGAGTGGGGCGAGAGAGTACTGGAAACAACCCGAGGCAGGGTGCATTACCGGATTTTAAACATTCAGGATCAGGAGACACAGAAGCAGCGGAGGCGCCTGCACAGGAGGAGGAAACAGGAGGTGCTGCTGGTGAGGAAGAGAGAACACCAGGATGCACT
Source organism: Neolamprologus brichardi (assembly GCF_056152115.1). NCBI lineage: Eukaryota > Metazoa > Chordata > Actinopteri > Cichliformes > Cichlidae > Neolamprologus > Neolamprologus brichardi. The sequence goes on along the minus strand of NC_142119.1, from coordinate 3,875,517 downwards.
GTGGGAAAACGGGGGGGGCGCAACATGCTGCTGACATGAAGACTCAGAGAGGACCAGCTCCAGTTCTCACCATGTTTCATCATCATCATCATCATCAATGTTTAACATGTTTAATCAGCTGCTGACTAGTCAACTGCACTCGAAATGTGAAGTAAATCAAAGCTCCACCAGAGCAGACAGGTCTACTTAGTGTTGCATTTGTTGAAGCCAGTCTGGAGGTAAGCGTACGTGAAGATCAAAGTGCGCTTCTGTTTGTGTTTGAGCTGTTAATAAATGGATTGCTTCTTATGGAATGTTTTTCTACTCAAAGCACTTTATACAACATGCCTCATTCAGGCATTGATACAAGCGCTTCTTTTCCATGTGCTTCACACACAGTCATACTGCAACGAACGCAGAGCAACTTGGGGTTCAGTATCTTGCTGTTATGGTTGGTCTCATGACTTTATTCTCTCTGCCAATAAGACAGAATCCATAGTGGACGTTATGGAAGTGAATGGCATCCCTACTGCTTCTCTTGATGTCGTTGCTGCAGAAGGAAACTGACCCCAATGCATCACCATAAATTAGCCCTAATCCACAAGTAAGTAACAGTAGCATTAGCTTGTTGTCTTCTCCTATTATTGGGATCAAAGTGGAACATTACAGCAAAACGACAAACTTACATGGGACGAACTTTAAATGATACAAAGACGATACGTGAACTCTGACCTTTCAGTATTGGCGTAAATGCAACGGTGAACAGTCAAAGTGCTTAATAAAATATGCACCATATGCATGTCTGGAAACGCTGAATAAAGTGACTAATGATCACATTTTTGCTATAAGAAGGTTTATTTAATTAAACCTGTTTATGACTTTGAAGAGGCACTATTTCATAATTCAATGACAAAGTTTTACTGCACACACATGCATCTGTACATATCTTAATTCCTGCAGGTCACATTGTTTGGACAGGCTGCAAACCCAAAGTGAAAAGAAATTTCAAAAGTGGCTCTCTTCATTTTTCTTTTAGAAACTGCCAAAGACTGGACAAGAGGGAGATACAGAGTGAGACAGAAAAGACGAAGGAACTCCCAGAAGATGTGGAACTGCAAAGTAATAGAGTTAATGAAGATATAACACCATTATTTAATTATATTTTATCCATAATTAGCAAAACATAGGAGCTTTATTGTAGCTTGGAGCTTTATTTAATGAAGTACTAGACGTATTAGGGAAACTCCAAGAAATGAGAACACCTGTTCTAGACTGGTGCCAAAGTTTTCTGCCAAAGCTTCAAGTGGGGAAAAAAAGTTATCCACTCAGGAACAAAGCTAATTTTTTGAGATAAATAGGTGCGTCAGTTTGGTGCTTTTCAGCTGAAGGATTTAATTAAACATCCAGTTAAGGTCGGTCCATATTAGTGCTGTCATGCTCTTACCCTGGAGCCACTCAACATGGCCATGGGTCCTGTTTTTGAGTCAGTCACTCCAGCCATCTGGGCTCCCAGGCCCTGCAGGTAAAACACTGCAGGTTAGCTTACCATGTAAGGCTTGACACAGATGCCTGCAGTTTAAACTCTAGTGTTTCTGTTTATTGGCTCACCCCTGGGTGTGATGGATGTCCTGGAGGTCCTGGTTCACCAGGCTGACCTGGTATGCCAGGCTCTCCGTCAAAGCCCTGAGGGCCCCGTATTCCCTGGAGAGTAAACGAGAGAGAGTTTAATTTACTGTTTAAAAAGTATTTTTAAAACTGCCCACACTGATTTACACACACATTGATTTATTCCTTTCAGCAGTGGGTTTCAGCTCTTATATGGATTTAATTGTAAAGATGGAAATGAAGATCAATCAATTAGTCAGTAAAGCCAGAAGGTGTTCTAGAACATGTCACTGACTTCAATAAGAACATAATAAAACAGATGTACCTAAACTTAATTTTCATTTGTTTATGAACTGCGAGCTGTAAAGCGTGTGCAACAGGAAAACCATTGGTTATGTATTAATAAATCACCAGCAAAATGCTGCCCTCAACTCTGCTGAATCTCCACCAAGCAGAGCACATTCATTCCTCATGCTGCCACGTCTTTGCTTGCTAAGCACATCATAGATCAAATTTCCACATTACATCACTTTTTGACCGTTAGTCACTTGTCCTTGAACCGAATGGGCTTTAAGCTGAGTGAGTTAGTGAGGATCCATTCTCATGACCCCAGTAATCAAAAAGCTCAAATGTCATGTGAATTATAGCGAAGGGGGTGTTTCAAACCAATAATACAGACATGACGTCCTTATTTATAGCTTGCATATGATGCAAGATGATAAATATTGTTAGTGTTGCCGTCGTCTAATGGAGAAAGACACAATAAAGTGATGGCGTTGTCTTGATTAAGGTAATAAATACTGCTGTGGTTTGTTATTTTGTGCAAACCCACGTGTTCTCTAAAAGTCCTGCCAGAAAATAACGAGAGGAAGGATGTGATGCTCTGACTGGTAACAGGAAAAGGTCAGATTTTCTATCTTCATGCTTTTTATATTCTGTTCTTAAGTTGTCTGTGAATGCTTGTTGATGTGACCTACAGGCCTTCCTTTGGGTCCGTGTGGTCCTCTTTCTCCTGGTGAGCCGGGAGGTCCCTGTCAGAATAGACAAGAAGAATCAATAAAAAAATCTGACCCTGACACTTGTGCAGTAACATCAAAACAACGAGCACGCTTGGCACGGCTTGAAATGCCACCGTGACCCAGCTGACTGGAGGGCTATCCTGCTGTGTAGACCTCCTTTTAAGGTGAAGTTATGAAGGATGCGGCTGTCCTCTCATGCCATCTAGTGTCAACTGTGGTGGATGAACATTAGAAATGTTCTTTTTGGTAAATCCTGCCGGTAAAGAAAGAAAAAAAGATGCTCACCATAGGTCCAGGGCGGCCTCTGATACCAGTCACCTGCAGGGAAACCATCAAACACATCAGTTTCATCCTGCTACGTTTTTTGGACTTAAAATTGTCAGTGAAGCAGGTTTAAATGTAGGAAACACTCACAACTGGAACATCTCCAGGTTCTCCCTTCTGACCCTGCGCAAACAATAAGAAGTGACAACAACTTTCAGACTCACACGACATGACAGTGGAAGTCAGAGCGAATATAAAGTCTAGGATCACAAAACTGGCCTACCTTGTAAATTCTACCCCCATCTATAGGAGGAAGCATAGAAAAATTGTAAGGAAGAAACATGTAAGGAATATGCAGACAAATCATCAGTGTAACAACTCAGTAGGCAGCATATACTGAAACAGCTCCAAAGAAATTCATTAATCATTATGGGATAAACACGCAGGTCAGTCAAAAGCAAAATAGTCGAGTAGCACAATTAATCGGTTGTCAGTCATTCTTAGTGTGAGGCTACTGATGTGCAGCAGGCTGCTGGCAGCAGTAATTCATCTCAGTAGATTATTTGGCAGCCTGTCAAAACTAAAAAACCCAAACAAGCTGCTGCTATAGCTTTTATTTCTGAAAGCTTTGAACTACATGGTAGGGAAGGTTTATTTAATCGATGCTGTTTAATTTCTTGCCCCCTCTTTGGGATTAAATTTGTGTTAAAGCGTGATAAAGACCTGAGAAGGCCTTTCTTTGAATCACGGTGTCTTCTACCAACCAGATTAAATAAAAAATTCTTCTTCAATTCCACAAACGCAGGCAAATGGTTCAGGCTCACCAAAACTCCCCGTCCCACCGCTGCTTGATGAGTCAGTCTGACACACGGGGCAGCACTCGCCATCTGGGATGTACATCTTCTCACAGTTACTCAGATCGTCACACTGGATTTCATCGCACAGGACCTGCCCGTTGTCGCAAACACAGATCCGGCATGGCTCTGGCTTCCAGATGTCCCTGTTTGTGTACACCTGGCCGTCTGCCGTGCAGTCCATGTCATCTCCTGGAAGGTGGAATTTGTGTCAGTTGAATACAAAACAAAACCACTGAAGAACAGCTCTTGTTTTATAGAGAGATTTCTGAATTGAAGATATCCTTTTTTAACAAAGCATTTTAATAATGAAGATTGCAGTGGGGAAAAAAAATCTTGGTTTTGAAACACCTAACCGTACGCTGTGGCCTATCCTGATATTCATTGCTCATGATGTCAGGATGGCTCAATGTGTACACAAAGTACTTCTAAATGTACAAACAAGGTTTCCACCATATTCTACACACACTGTAAGAGGGGGGAAAGGGTCTGGAAAACGTGATTCGCTGTCGGGGTAAAGTCTCCAGCAGTTAGACATGAGATCATTTCCTCCAGAAGCAGCGTCTCAGAAATTTGACTCTTTTTCAAAAGAGAAAAACCTGCAGCCACCTATGAGTTTCTCCCATGAAGCCAATTATTCACTTTAGTTCAGAGTTTGCTTTATGAGTTAACTGTTTATTCAATAATAATGCAGCATGCTGCCAGCTAAATACCAACTGCTATTCTTAAAAATCCCCCCAAATATTAATAAATAGTATAAAAGAGTTCTGGTCAGAAAAAAGAGAAAGAAATGTAGATGTGGTTTGTCTGGCTTCAACAGACATCTGGCACGTTCTGTAAACATGAGCCCAAGTCTTTCAGGTCTGCAGATGCTCTGAAACCTTTACCTGTTCCTGATATAAACAGCAGGTGGCAGCTCTGAGCTTTAGACAGCAGGTAAGTCAGGTTACCCGGCTGCAGGATGCAGGAAGTTGCAAAGAGGTGACTCAAATGCAAATCAGAGTTGCACTTCACGCATTCTTTCAGCTTTTCTGTAGTTCTCAATATACTTTGCACACATGTATTTGTCAGGACAGATGTACAGGAAGACTTAAATACGCCAATAAACTAAAGTAAAACTTGCTTATTAAGTGAAGTACACATTGAGATGCTCTTTAATGAACATCTCATGGTATTGACATGAAACAGTTTTATGATCTCTATATTTCTTATAGTCAGATCAGTATGAAAATCTGACACCTATGATGACATTTGAGGATCAAATAGAAAAAGATTGTTCCATTTATACCAACATTTGATTCTATGTGAAGTAACATTTTTCAGAGGTCATGTAGAGATGAATATCTGAAGGCAGTAAAAAATCACTATAGATTTTCAACTTGGTTAATAAAAAATGGTCAAAGAATTCAATAAAATGACAAATCAAGTAATTAAAAACAAAAACATATTTTCGGGAATTCCATTAATAATAGATCAGTCATGGCTATCAGTGCAGTCCAGCAGCCGAACCTTCTGTGACAAAATGAAGAGACCCTCAACATATCTGTGAGATATGTTGAGATTCTCCTTACAAGATCAACGCAAGTCAATGATAGCTTGAGAATATGAGTATTGCTTAACTCTTCAACAATCCACCATCAACATTGGGACCTTTGAAATTGGACTTGGAGTCTGTACAAATGCACCGTGTAATCAGACACTCTTAAGCTCATTACATCTAATCTCACAAGGATGGGAAGCAGTGATTTGGGTAATATCTCAGACAATGGTGTGGAATGACCCCCTTTATGCTGTACTACTGCTGCTGTTTTCTTTCCTACCAGCTGATATTACTTTAGTATATATTTTAATCACAAATGACTGCTGGAACTACATATATACAATATGAAAGCAGGTGCAGCTCTATGGCTGCGATCGTGGCTCAAGAGTTGGGAGTTTGCCTTGTAATTGGAAGGTTGCCGGTTTGAGCCCCGGCTTGGACAGTCTCGGTCGTTGTGTCCTTGGGCAAGACACTTCACCCGTTGCCTACTGGTGGTGGTCAGAGAGCCTGGTGGCGCCAGTGTCCGGCAGCCTCGCCTCTGTCAGTGCGCCCCAGGGTGGCTGTGGCTACAATGTACCTTGTCATCACCAGTGTATGAATGGGTGGATGACTGGATGCGTTTTGGGATTCTTAGGGACTAGAAAAGCGCTATACAAATACAGGCCATTTATGTTATGTGTTCTTGTGGTTCAAAAGAACAGCATTTTTAAAAATAAAAATATAAAATATCCCAGGGTTTTTTTGCAATAGCATCTTTACTTTATTTTACTGATCCTGTATTTTGGTATAATGTAATCCTCTCCTGTCTCTGTCAAGGCAACATTGGTTATGTATCGTAACTCTAGTCTTTGAGTTTATGAGCATAGTTAGGGCTATGATAAAACTGCAGTTTAACCATGCATGTTTCAACTAGCATCAAAGACTTCTTAAAAAATTATTAAATTACACAGTGTACAATATAATCAGTGAGTGGTGCTACTGTTTCTAAAATTAGTAGCATTGTAATCTACTTTCATCTGTATCCTTTAGAGAATTATTAAATTACTTTGTTTTCAAATCAGCCTTCAATTTTCCACAATTCTGATTATTAAAAAAACCTCCCTGTGGCCACACAATAAAATCTAATGGTAATGTTAGCAACATTAGCCAAGTAATGTGCTAACAGTTGGTTTGCTTTGCTGATGACTGAGATATTTTTAAAGCATTAGCAAAAGAATTAGCATTAGCATTGTTTCACTATCTGGGATTATTTAAATCCCAGATTTAGTAATGGAAGAAAGCTCTGAAGCCCCACTTTAAAGATGGCAACCCCCCCCCCCCCCCCAAAAAAAAACATAATTTGGGCACTTTGAACTTAATCTGGTATTTTTTCCATAGTTACATCAGTTACATTTAAAAAAGAGGCACACTCAGTCAGACATGATAGGCTAGTACAAATGACCTCGAGGTACAACAGCCATCACCCATAGATTGTTTCTCCTAACCAACTGTGCACACAGGGGATCAACACTCCAACTAGCAAACACATCCTGAAGGTATGTTTTCTCAGATGTCGCTGTTCAATCGACCACAAGGTATTTGACGTCACTAACAACACACATAGTGCAGAAATGAAATTTCCTGCCTCTCAGCAGCCAGTTATATCCCACACTGTGGTGGTGGTCTTCCAAAATGAGAAGCAGTACTTCACATGGAACAGTTTTCTTCATCTGCTTGGAACTATTTGAACAATGGATCTCAATATCTGGAATTAAAACTTTATGTTTATTTTTCAAATAAAACATTCTTGTATTCAGTTTCACAAGATCAAACTAGAAACTCTTTCTAACTGACTCAGTTTGACTTGAAGTCTCAAACAAGCTTCTGTTGAATTTCCATTCAGGTAAATGTTATCTCAAAGGTATTGCTGTAATTTGTGTGTACCGTCAGTGCATTTCAATACAGAGACATAAAACCAGGGATGTCTGGCAGAGCTGTTGGCCACAGAGCTGGGGAGCAATTTTTCCTGCGGAGGTTTGAGAGTTTTCAAACACTGCGTGTTGGGAGAATTTGAAATTTACTGGAAGAGAAGTGTGGTTTTTAGAGTGGTCTTTACTACCCCACCGCAAGCCCCGAGGAAGAGGGGGGAAGTCGGGGGGAGGGAGGGTCACTTTTTCCCCTCCTTTCAGCTAATTCGTTGCAGGTTCTGCACTTTTCCACAGACGCCACGGTTTGACTGTGACATCGGTGAAAAGGCATGCTCCCTTTCTACTTCTAGATCTGTACTTTCCACTAGTCAGCTAACAGGGCAGACGGTTTCCTCTCCTGGTTTAAAACATGGAGTCTGGATCTTTTCAACATGACTCACGTGTCTACTGCTGCTATCATTTAGTATCATTCACCAGACATCGCCCAGATAACCCGACATCCTTTCTCATAGGTCATGACGCGCACCAACCACCAGGAGAAAACCTGGGAAAGCTACTTTGTGATGTACTTGGCAGATGTGAGGAACGAAAAAAAGGGGATAGTTTATGGATTTTCCTTGGCTAATATGGAAGCACTCATAACACACTGCGTTTGGGGAGAAGCTATGGCAGCCAGAAATGGAGGGGTTAGAAAATGAACTTATGGAAATGATGAGTCATTTAAAAGTGGATCCTTGATCTCTTTTAGAAAAACAAAGATGAGTACAGAGCCTAAACTGACAGTCACAGCATCATCTAATTTCTAAAAGATATTTTCCAGTTGATGGTAAGCTTATAAAATCATACATTTTGTTCTGAACAAGCCCTTCTTTTCAGTCAGAGTAACTTGCCGTAGCTGACATGGTTTCTACCATGAGGACTGTAACTATGATTTCTCATCCAGATGCAGATGAGTTACAGCTGCTGAGGGGTGGCTCTGCTGCAGCTGTGCTTTCTTGCTCTAAAAACCCAGAGTGTCGAGGCCAAACATAAATCTTCCCGCTGTATATGGCCTTTAGCTCAACCTGCGACTTGTCCACTGATAAAGTTGTCCCGTAAAGTTGCTGTTCCACAAACACTGACTGAGGTATTTGCCATCCCAGCCCAGAGCTGGAGTCGTAATAGGTAAAAAAAAAAGAAAATGTTTTGGCTCTCGTGTCAACAGTGCTTTGCTGCAACGTGATTCGACACCCTGTGATTATACCTCAATCTACCTCCTTTTATTTCCTCTAGCATTTTAACACATCAGAAAAAGACATCCTGTCTGTTTAATATTCAGCAGTGTGCACGATTTACCGTATGATGCTGACGGGGCTTGAAAGCTGAAGAAACACTCTAGTTTGAACATGCTCTTCACCTCGGCTTTCACAAACAAAGCTCTGAATCTCGAGGGAGGGGTAGGAAGCTCGGGCCAGGAAAGTTAAAATGATTGCATGTCTAGGCTTTTCCATCAACAGGCCCCCGTCTCCACTGGCTCTTCCTTTTAAAGAGGCAACCGCAGCTATGAGCTGTTCCCTTCCTGTGTTCAGTCAGTGGACGATTGTGGTCCTGCTGAAGTACACATCACCCCCTCCTTGTCTTTATGTCTTGTGCTTCTGTTGCCTTGGACTGGATTCATCTCCATCTTATCTTACATATCCATGGCAGAGCTGGAAATTTGAATCTGCAATTTACTGAGTTTACATTGTGGCATTTTCTCAGTTTAATTAAGCTTGCTGCAGGGGTCGCTTCTATCAAACTGGTCGTGTGCCTTTGTGTCTTTGTGGCACATTATCATAATGAGATAATTATGCTGTACAATAGAAATCGTGCTCAAGAGTGAGAATTCTTTATAATTACAGGACTTCAAGCTGTTGAGGATGATAAAATGAAAGTTGCTAAACATCAGTGAGGTTTTTAGACTTTGATTCAGCAGCACAGTCTGAGGCTCTTGCTGAGGTCAGTGTCAAAGGTCAATTGAAGGGCAATCTTTTTCTGGCTCAGTATCAGAAGAATCCTTAACTTCTTTTGAAAAACAGTGCAATGCAGTGTCCTCACACTGACTCCAAACAGATTGCATTTCTTAATGAGCATTAGTGTTCTGGTCTGTCTTTGTTTTATACTGTGGCTCTAAGTATGATTATGTTCAGTTTACTCTGTGACCACATAGCTTCTTTTGTTTATTTTTGCTTTTCTGCATCAAAATATGTTGCAGATGTCTGATTGCACATGGCAACATTGTGCAGTACGTAACCTATCATTTAGACAAATTTATTCCAACACACTCGGGAATACAAGCATCAATGTTTAAACCATCAAACCGTGTGATCATCCTCAATGTCCCAAGTCTTAAATCTCACTGAGTGATGACTCTGAAACTGCCTGCATTGACTTCTGCTTTGAAATACAGACTATAATTTAAAGATAAAGCAAAAAATAAGAATGGGGACAGGTTTACTGGATGCATTCCGACAGGCCGTTCTTGCTATTAGGATGTGAAAATGCACAACAAAGTCTTGAAGTGACTCTTGACCTTGCCAGGTGTAGCTGTTTGATTTGAATAAAATCTTCCACTTAATCCTTGCACCCTGTCAAACATGTGGTTTTCATGTCCTCTTGGGATGCTTCCAGCTGCACACTGATCAAGCTAAACAAAATACACAAACACCTGCGGATGTACTTAAAATATTACAGAATAGTTATTATGGACAATAATGGACTTGTGATCAAATATATAAAACATTGAGGCATTTATTCTTGATGCTAATTATAATACGCTGCATAAAAACGAACTGTACCTAATGTTAGTTTAGGTCGGCCATGGTACATTAGCTGTTAAAAGCTGATCACACTGCCAGCCCACATGAACTGATGTCTTAGATGATAAAACTCATTTCTCAAATTTCACATAGGACTCAGCATTTCAGTTGCTTTAGTCTGCCCTCTGTTGCAGTTGCCTCTGCAAGCCATTTTGCAACCCACCACTAACCCAGCTACTCCTTTTCATCCTTGGACAGATTGTGGAATTATATTAACACACGCACGAATCCTCCAGATCAGCAAAATGCCAAAACTTCTGCTTTTATAGAGGTGCTCACACGCATCGTTGCTGATCACGATCATTTAAGTGCAAATATTTCACAGGACTGCATGGTAACCCTTTTCTTTGTCAGTGATAGTTTTTTTTTTCCTTTTCTGTCGTGGCGAGTCTTACTGTTGCTTCATGTTTGTACATGGAAGTCAGGAATGTGTGCCTTAGGCTTCCAGCATACGCAGAAGCCCAAGGCACACATTGTCATATGGAATAAGAATCGACTTTTGACTAAAGTGGTCCTCACAGAAATTACAATCAAGGGTATATGGAACTATTATCTGACTGCCACAAACACAGTTGTTTTTTTCACCAGATTTTTCAAATGTGTTAATATAAATAAATAGTTGTGGTTTGTCCTCCTAAGAGCAGGTATGCTGCAAAAGAAAAAGGATGATGTCAAACATTCCAGTTTACCAGAGCAGGCAGTTAACTTATACAAGGGGTCAGAGCACCCTGGTGTTTTACATCAACTGAACATACAGCCAGATGTGCTGGAATAAACTCTGGATTGTATACTCAAAAGGACTGAGAGGAAATTTCTTTCCAGCAGAGTTTGTTCACGATGTCTGATTAAAACACATGAATACAAAGAAAGCTAGTGTTTGAGGCTTTTGTGTTTGTGCAAACCAAATGTTAGCAAAGTGCAGTCTGGAATTTGGAAAACTACAAGATACTGTAGCTGTAACTCAAATGAAACGGTGCAGCATTTGTATCTGGCTTGTTTTCTTAATGCTCTTCTTCCATTCTTTAGTTCCTCTACAAGGTTTGGTTCAGATGCCGGAGCAACTTGTCTAATAAACCTCTGATTAAAAGGATTTAATGAAGCAGAGAGTGCTGGGTGAGCCTTTTTCTGGATGATTTAGCCTCGTCCTCCTCCTTGATGGATGACTGCTGTACTTGCCAACACTGATAAATTGGTAGCATAGCATGTGGATTATATTATGACACTATATTAAGGCACTTTTCTTTCTATATGCATTTAACTGAAAAGCAAATGACTGGACTGTTTAACCATTACGGTCTGATGTCTGGTAGAGTCACTTAGCCATTTGTTATCTGTGAGAATTCCTGAGGTTTTGTGATATTGTCATCAACTAAATAGACCAAAAGTACTGCCAGATGAAACCAGCAGGTCTGTGTAGGGCAAAGAGGAAACTATCTTTTCTCGCATGACACATTGTGAAGATCGGTTTTCATGGTCAAATATTCAACTACTGCTGCATTTGAAATGGGCTAGTGTCAACAACTTGAACTTCAGACATCTAGAGTGACTCCAAATGGCAACTTCTGCTGCTGTTCCCAAAATGACCACTCCAGGCTGGCTCCAAAAATGAGTTGATATCCAGACTCTCTTCTTTAAATGTACAACTTTAAAGAAGAAATTAACTTTAATTACCTCATGTAAATCATATTAAGGCTTAAAATTTTGCATGATAAAATGTGTGGCTGCTTTGATTGGGAGGTGTATGCAGACACAGGTGGTCAGTCACTGTCTGACCTGCATCAACTCAGCTTATTCAAGATTCTCATTCGTGTTTATGCTGTCATATTAGCCATAAATACTATGGATAATATGACCGTCCGAGAAGTCTGTCTGAATGTTTTTGTTTTTTAATTATTTGTTAGCACTAATTAGGACGTCTGTGTTTATACACCTACCCAGTCTGCTGATGCACCTTGCTAAGTAAATTAAGTAAAATCAGCTGACACCTCTAACCCCCCGAGGAAAAAAAAAACCCAACAACACAAAAAACAACCACAATGGTTTGTGACCTACTGCTTTAAAGCAGTAGGTCACAAACCATGTGACCTGGTCTGATGTCATCATCTTTTACCTACAGTCTATTATAGAGGTAAGAAGTCCAGAGAAAAACATGATGCTGCTGACTTTTTTTTATAGATTTCTTGATGTTTATTTCTCTGTTATTAAGATGATACCAATAAAAAACCTCATCTAGAAGGATCTCAGCTCACATCATTTTCACCCATCTGTTTGCATTTTCATGTGCAGACTGCGGTGCTCGCATAACATGCCTGTCTCCTCTCTCTCCCTCGTCTTTGCATCCTTTTCAAAATGCAAGAACACGGATAAATGTGGGCAGCACATAGTTAAGCTGGTCACATGCATAAAAGTCAGAAAACAGCAACAGTGATTTGCACAAAGTTGCATCTAGTGTACACAAAGCTGCTGGTATATGTGCAACATTTCAAGGGCATCTCATCTTGAAACACTTCCAATAATTCACATGTTGACTTGTAAATGCTAAAAGATGGACGGCACATGTCCAGCCACTATCATTCTTCAGGTGGGGAAGAGCTTTGAGGCTTTTCTTTTTTTCCCCTCTCTCTTTCTGCATTTGTGAGAAGCAGCAAGCCCGAAGGCAAGAGAGATTTATTGCGTCCACATTTTGTTTGACCTCTGCGCTACAGCAGTTTAAGGACGCTGCATCCTCTCCTCAAACCCCGCAGCTGCCGGAGGCTCCATTTTAAATCCCACTTCCCACCCTTCGCATTAGCCTGTGTTTTCTCATATCCCCCCTCAAGCTCTCCAATCTCCCTTTCTTTACCCTTATCCCTATCAAAGGACACACTACCTTTATGAACTTTCTGCCACGCTCCTGTTTTTTTGTCCTGCTTAGTTTTATTTTTAACACAAATTCCAAGCCATTTAGTGACTTTCCTCACAATCCCTTTTCACTTTAAAGTGAAAGTTTGAGGACTTTTAGATAAATACATGGAAGCGATTATGTTAGCAAATTTAAAAGCCGCAGCATTTTCTAAAGGCTTTCAGTGCAGTCATCATCTATTCAAAACATTGCTGGAGGAACCTTGTTTTAAAGTAATGTGACGTTATTGTATTAACAGAAATGCACTTTTACTAATGGTTTCCAGCCCTAAGAATCAGACAAACAGTCATTGTTATGGAAGATGTTTTTGTGGGGGGTTTTGGAAGCAGAGATCTGTATCTGCATCTGTAAGGAAAACACTGTCTGAGCCCACATTTAGGCCCAAAACCTCCTCAAAACATTTTGAGATAAAATTGATCCAACATTATTTCAGCATTATCTCCGAAATGGAAACCATGACTTTATTCATGTGAACTATTTCAGCTGTACGCCAAGTACTTCCTGGAGTCATCTGTTATTGAAATCACAGAGTTTGTTTCCAGTGATCGGCTCCTTGCAGGTATAAACTATATCCGTTGCTGCAGAGAGAAAGGGTAATTTTCTGGACCGCTGTTAGGATCGGACAGATAAGCGAGCACAGGGAGACGGGGGTCAGCACAAGGCCCCCCTTCCTGTTGTGACATCACTCAGGTTGAAAGCCCAGGGGCGACGCACAGAATTTATCACTTTCTCTTTATTGCCAAATGAAGCCCTTGAAGTTACTGCAGTTTACATTTTTGGAGGCACAGACAAAAAGGGGGTGATAAGGTCAAGGCAGGATTGGCCACATGGTTCTGTCTCCAGAAGGTTGTATCTATGAAATTGCTGGAGCCAGACTGTCTGGGTTTGGTTATGCAAATAAATGAATAACTGTAATTATTCAACAAGTAAATCAAAGCATTCTTGGAAGGATAACTGAAATCTGCACTGAGTTTCTATGAAGCCTTTTATACACTTTGATGGCAGAAGCTCCCTTTTAAATTGAGCCATTCATTTCTGTATATTGACTGTGATCTTGTTTTTTCCCTTTAAACATCTTAAAATATGTTTTTGAATCTCCGAAGTTCTGTCTTCTCCATTCATGTGAACCTTCTAGGTAGACTGCAATTGGTGTGGAGGGCATTGATGCTTTCACAGCCCTGGTAACTGTCAGTACTGGAAAAGCAGAAATCTGTGACAACAGATGATACTAAGACAAACACAGCATGAAAATCTGCAGAGCTTCTTGACAACATGGGTTGTCTCTGAAGCTGACAAGAAGGTTCTGTAAAGAATGGTGAAAATCTTCAGAGGGCATTTATATTGACAGACACATAATCAGGCTATTGGACATCATGAGAGGCCCCTCCCACTCAGACCATGAACCGTTTACCCCCTCTCCCTCAGGCAGAAGCCTGCGTAGCCTCAACGCCCGTACAACAAGGCTGAGTGGCCTCAGTGCCATGAGTTTTCATCTGCACTTTATCAGTTCATGTATGTGTTTTTGTTACTATATGATTTTTAAGTTATTATTAAGTGTTATTCTGTTTTATTCTACTTATTATTTTAATACTGGTCTGGAAAACACGTTTTGGTTTTCTTTCATATTTTTAACGTGTTGAATGTCCGTAAATCTGTTTATCCATCAGCTATCACTGAGAGGCAGGACTGTGGCTGAGCTTGACCCTTGGGGCATCCCTGAAAGTGTCTCTGCTGCAGATATATATTCCTGTAATATGCACATGCTCCTTCTTTGTACTCCTTCACTTTTACTTGGGATTTTGCCACATCTGTTCATTTCCTGTGATGTTTTGGTCACATTGTGGTGCTGGCTCCTTTTGCCCAGCGGCCATCCCATGAGTACAAAACACCAGTTTAACTGTGGCTAATGTTAAAGTCAAGGCCGATTTTTATTATTTGCTTTTTGACTGAATTAAATGTGCATAGTTGCACAATGCATAATTTGCATTATCAAATCTGCTCAATGAAGAGGGTATAGTTTTGTAGTTGAAGGTTAAACAAGTAACCCAAGCTAAAGCTGATTTTACATACATTTAAAACATGTTTGATTAAACTATATTCAACTGCGCAGTTACTGAGAGTGAATCCAAACCTCTCAACCAATCAGAACCTCTAATACTTGCTAATACGGCCTTGGGTTCAGTTCTGGCATACACGTGTCTTGCCAAAAGAGTCTTAGATAAGAAAAACTGTATATAAGCAGCATTACTCTACTAATTTTTAAAGGACGAAGCACATGAAATAATGTTCTCCTGTTTTTGAAGCTCTTGACTGACAAAAAGATTATTGTTCAATCTACTCGGAAGCACATGCTCTGAGATACACTTCACAGTGACCCATTTTCTCTAATGACAGAAGTATGAAGGGAATATTCCCACCCAGGTCCTTGTGACATTATGGCAAAACACCAAAAACTGCATCAACCAATGAAAAACGTTTTTCACTAGCAGCGAATCCCTTCTTGGCAGTTCTGCTGCAGTTTGTTTGCTTGAAGCTCCCCCTTCTATCAGTAACAGATGCATACTTTATCCGATATGTCATAGACAGCTGTGAGTCGCAGAAATCTCGAAGGCGGTCTCCCACCAGATAAAATTACAATGAAGTGTTTTGCTTTACAGATGTGGAACAAATCACCAGCTGACCAATTTTTCAGTTCCGTTATGAAAAAGAACATATTTGCAGTAATCTCATATGTCTCAATCTATCTTGTCTTCAGATCGTTAATCACAATTAACAACAACAACCACTTTTCTAGAGGAAATTCCTTCATCCTAACTCTTAAACTGGAGTCTGTTGCGACATACACATGGAGGTATCTGCTGTTGATCACATGTCCCAAACAATCCTCCGGGGTTCCCCTCATTCTCACTTCTTCTGCCTTTCACATTCTCACCTTTCTTTTCTCTCCCTCTCTTTTCAGACTCCCTTTCTTATCCCCTGTCCCTGCCTCCTCCTCCTCCTCCTCCTCTACTCTCTGTTCCTTCCTCTCTGATCCGCAGCTGTGCCAGGACTTTCTTCCCCCCTCAATGCCCCTCTCCTAATACTGTAGATATAAAATTACGATGAAAAGATTCTGTATTTAAAGCTTACCCCTCCCTTCTCTTGAAACACTGTGCCACACCAGGAAAAAAAGCTTAGAAACAAGAAAGAGCATGCAACTGAATAAAACTCAAAAAAAAAGGCTCAAAGCCTCCACTTAGTGCTCTTATGTAGCCAAAGTAAATAGAGAATGGCATGATGCACAGCAGACGTCAAGCTGTGTAAACCTTTGTTTGTTTGAATCTCATACGGCTGATCAAGTGAAACCTGAGCGGAAAATATCTAACACGTGAATTACCCGGTTATCCCACACCAGCCTTTGTGTTTGCGTTGCTTTTCTTTTTAATTTGAAGCGTTACAAAAATGCAAAATGGCAGTTTTAATGTTATTCATATGGACATAATTTCAAAGCTAGCACAGAGTAAATTACCACGCCAGCATGTGAGTTTGTTGTTCTTCTGGGTGAAATATACTAACTTTCCTCAATGTGCTGTAAACAGCTGAATGGTGAAGCGGTAAAGGCGGTTGATGCGTAAAGGCTCCTGGCTGACACTAAGAATACAGCAAAGATTGTTTTTTTCCGATATTTAACATTGGCTTCACCACTTTAATTCATTCTCATTAACTTTGTCTCTTTTGGCAACTTCTCTGCCAAAGCATTTCACCCATTTGCTAAAACCATTGAGGTTAAATGGTGGCGATGAGTCACCGACAACAAGCAGACATTTCCACATCTCACTGGTCTGGCTCGATGTGAGACGCGTCTGTTTGGGAACACTGGCTGGACATTATGGCCAGTGGCCGGCACAGAGTTCACATTGTGTTAAAAGAATGCTCCCTTCTTTTTTACCAAAAAAAAAATCACTACCCCACTGGACCTGCTGTGAGCTCTTCACATCATAGCCTAAAGAAGAAATGTCGCGAAACAAAGAAAGTCTTAAATAGGCAGAATTTTATTAGTCCAATCAGTCTTACTTTTTTCTGCAGCCAACACTTAGCAAGTCTTCTTGGTTTCTATTGCTGCTCCCAGATAGTCCATGCATCTGCTGAGCAAACTATGACTTTAATCATAGACGACACTTCAATAAAAACCATACCCTCTGATGGGATCTGGATGGGATGATTAGAAAATACAAACCCTGTGTGTGCTGGAACTCTTCTTAACATTCAAATCAAAATCCAATAGAAGAGGAGCTCAGTTTGGCCCTCACATTAAAGTGCTAAAATCCACTCGGCCTGACAAAACACCAGAAAGATTGTAATTGATTCGCAAAAGTCTGAGATGGTGGACGTTTTCCAGCTGCTAACAGTCTAATTCTGAAATCCTTACGTGCTTATTAGCACTCTTGCTGGTCAACACCAAGAAAACTTAATAATATAAATAAATAATAAGAGTTGGGAGTTCGCCTTGTAATCGGAAGGTTGCCGGTTCGAGCCCCGGCTTGGACAGTCTCGGTCGTTGTGTCCTTGGGCAAGACACTTCACCCGTTGCCTACTGGTGGTGGTCAGACGGCCCGGTGGCGCCAGTGTCCGGCAGCCTCGCCTCTGTCAGTGCGCCCCAGGGCGGCTGTGGCTACAATGTAGCTGCCATCACCAGTGTGTGAATGTGTGTGTGAATGGGTGGATGACTGGATATGTAGAGCGCTTTGGGGTCCTTAGGGACTAGTAAAGCGCTATATAAAATACAGGCCATTTACCATTTACCATATGATACTGCTGACGAGTTCTTATAGCAGTACTTTTTGAAACTAACTTAAGTACAAATGTTCTGTACAAAAAAAAACGTTTTCCACAGGAGTCCCTGCAATCCTGTGGAAAACTAAGTGTACCCAATGATTCAGCAGCTTGTAGGACCACCATGAGCAGCAGTCATTTGAAGAAATTGTTTTCTGTGTATCAGAATTTCACTGGGCCAGTGCAACGTGTCAACGCTTTTTGTGTCACATGACTGCCAGATCTGAAAAAGTGAATCCAGTGTGGAAATGCCTGCATTTTTTCTAATGGCCAACAGGAGGTCAACTCCTGAAGTGAGATTAGCTGCCAGTGAGAAAATGATCCTAATGACCTTGGTACCTTTTCTGGCTTCATTCTCTACTGCAACTGCTGAAATCAGTTCTGAATTTGTAGTTTTATGGCAAATAAGTTAAATTAACTCCAAATTATGTGATCAAACTGAATCAAGGCGTTCAGAAAAAAACCTTCCATAACAATTTTTTTAATTATTTGTGTAACGTACAATTTAATAGGATTGTTCTCAGTGAAACGCAGTAATCTGCAGTATTTGCAGCTGCTGCAGTTTTATGACCACCTGGACAGAAAAGTACCTCAAAGCACTGCTCATATATGAGCCATTTCACTGTGAAGTCAGCTGTCCAACGAGTTGTTAACAGCATGTCTTAGGCCACACTGCTAACCCCTGTAACCCATGTAGCACCATTCAGTCACCCTCTTCAGTCGTAATATACACACAGTCAGGCCTCAGCTTAGAATTTGGGTCGGGCCGCAACCTGCAATTATGGCCGACTGTCACCATTTTGTGGCATTCAAACAAGTCATGGTAGGACTTTAGAATGTGTTTCTGTAAGTTCATAGTCATCCAGGTCATGGTAGACTTAAGTGGTTGAGTTTACTGCAAACAGATGTCTTTTGTAAGTCCTTGAAGTCACTTCAGCTCTCATCCAAACAGCTTCTTCAGTTCTTTCCGTCAGCCTTAAAATCACATTTTTGAAGACTTGAGGTGATTTTGACTTTCAAATGTTTCATTTAAAACTGTAGGAGAAGTTGAAATTGCATGTGTTTGCATTTCCCGTTATAACAATCAACTGGTTCCCTCCACGGCAACTGTGGTGTGATTTTACAGAATCATTACCTGGACCGAAGCACTTCAGCACAGACAAAGAAAGGTTTCCAGATGGGCTGTAACATCTCCTGAAAGCTACTACAGCAGCTTTTAAACAGTCACCAGAGGAGAGACAGAGAACATGTACAGAGGGAGTGCTACATTACACTGAGCCCTGCCAACCTGCAGAGGATAAGCTCCAGAGGGTAAAAGTCCCCCTGATCTGCAGGAAAAACTACAACCAGCTGTATCAACACTCGCTGAACAGGCTACACACCAGCAATGGCTGACTGCTTAAAAGCATTATCATGAAGGCCATGTTTGTTTTCCTGGCATTTTGTGATGGACTATATTACTTTTTAATTGTGGAGAAAGATAATGTTTGCCTGAAAGCTTATAATCTTTACTTTCATGACCAATTAAAGGCCTGCTCCTGCAGTTTAGTACTGAAGTGACGTGGAGCTGACGAGACAGAGAGACTGAGAATGATTGGACGGAACATGAAACAGTTTTTGACACATACTGAAAGGATGGAGCCTTGATTTTCCAAAATGAAAATCAATCTTTAGACTACTAATATTGTGTCTTCTTACAAACTTCACATCTCCAGATTTGTAAAAGAAACTTCTTGTTTAAAAAAAAAAAATTGTTAAAATAGAAATCTAAAATTGAAAAGTTTCCGTTTGCGCCAATCTGCTGCGGTGAAGAGAGAGCTGAGTGTGAAAGCAAAGCTCTGCATTTACCAGTCGATCTCTTAACCTCACCTGTAGTTATGAGATTTGGGTAGTGTCCGGAAGAATGAGATCACAGGTACAAGCAGCAAGAAAGAGCTGCTCTCTTTCAGATCAAAAGGAGCCAAGCGAGGTGGCTTGGGTGTCTGATTAGGACAGGGGTGTCTAACTCCAGGCCTCAAGGGCCGGTGTCCTGCAGGTTTTAGATGTGTCCTTAATCCAACACAGCTGATTTAAATGGCTAAATTACCCCCTCAACATGTCTTGAAGTTCTCCAGAGGCCTGGTAATGAACTAATCATTGGATTCAGGTGTGTCAAAAACCTGCAGGACACCGGCCCTCGAGGCCTGGAGTTGGACACCCTTGGACTAGGATGTCTCTCAAATGACTCAAATGACTCCTAGGACAGGTATTTCTAGTATGTCCTACCAAGAGGAGGCCCTGGGGCAGACCCAATACATGCTGGAGAGATCACATCTCTTGGCTGGCTTGGGAACACATGAGTGCCAAACCCAGATAAGCAGCAAGAAATTGGATGGATGGTGAACTTATTATACTTGCAGCTCCATATTTTTATTCTTTGACTTCACAAAAATAACTTAGCATGATTCATAGTTTAAAATAACACTCAGCTAAATCATTTGGAACCAACTCAGTTCAGCCATTTAAACTCCTGTCTCTATAAGGTCACCCTCTCCATGACCCAGCTCTTCTGACTAGCTGACCCTTCCAGTCAGAAGGCTCAAACAGGACTATGTATGACAACATTCAGACAGTAGAAGTAACTGCTGATGTTGAAGCATCCAAGAGCTTAGGCTTTTGGATCAAACTTGTAAATAATGCCGACCTCATTATTTGAGACAGGCTATGTAAGTATATATAACAGAAAGTAATGAAAAGGAGTAGATAGTGGATCATGTGAAATGTGCTTGGATTTTCATGCTCTATATACATAATCCTTCAGCGTAACGCTGATATAGTCACAGTGCACCTTTAATTTTAAAGCTTTACACTTTGTAGTGCTTTGCAACTATATTTAACTATATCAGTATAAACATGAATTAAAATTAGCTTTATTTATTCAACTGTGACACAGAACTTGTGAATTAGTGGCCAAGCGCTTCCTCTGACTACCGTAGGGCTCAGTGTCAATTATAATTAAATTAGGACAATTGTAGCATTTGGGGAAACGAGCCTGTTCTGTGTTTACCGTCTGTCCTCTCATCCTCCTCCTACATAGACAAACTGAGAGGATCACAGGATAGATGGGCGAGCAAGTGACAATCAAGCGGCAGGAAACCTGTTAGGAGGAGCCATAATTGCACGGCCTTGGAACAAATAGCTACTTTAACTTGAACCTGTAAAGACAGGGGAGATGGGCTGTCCCCCTCAGACTGTTTAGGGTGTCTTTAGCGTTGACAGATGTAAAACTTACTGGCTCGCAGTTTACCTAAAGCAACACTGACACACTGTTTTATATTGGCCGTTTAACTTCCTCCCCTTCCAAATAAGACTTTTTTTATATATTCCAAGTAGTGCCAAAGAGACTTTTTTAACATCTGGAAGTCATCCTTTCCCCCAATCCTCCATTTTCTGACTGCAATACTCTGGTTTATAAGTAGTTCCCATGGTGCATCCCTGCATGAAAACTCCTAATCAGCTCCACTGTCTCTACTACCAACACACCCCAGGTTTACAGTCTGACATTTCACATCAGTCGACATAACACCTCCTCAAACGTGTAACTGAAACAATATAAGACAATGTACAACCTTTTAAGGCTGACCCTCCCCCCTTCCCTTGTCTTGCCTTTAACTCTGGTAGAAGAAGGCGTGTAATCAAGTCATAGCTCAAAAATGCAGCATGTGTTTCTAATCAAAGCCGTCTGTGGACCTGGTTGAATTCACATGTTTGGACGTTTCAGCTTTAGTAGAAAACAGCCCATTTGTTGCGATGTCACTGATGTGGCAACAACAACTGGAACCAATTTAGGAGGCAGGGTGACCTCATGCTGGTCTGCTGATCTGGAGTACCAGATTTTTGCTTTGTGCTAATGGTTTCTCTCAAACAGAGGAAAAAATATGCTTGGAGACGCTTTAAGATTTTGGCTGTGATGGAAATGAAAAAGCTGGTGATGATGAGACAAATGTAACTGCGAATACACTCAAAGTAAGCCAGCGGTGTCATGAGGACTGGGTGTTGAGTTTCTTTGATGTAAGGTGCAAAGTGCCATCTTTGAAGATGTTTTACAGCTCTGTCAGTGTCGGAAGAAGTGGTCTCACACACACATGAACACAGACACACACACAAAATGCATGATTTCTGTTCTTGGCTAAAACTCTGGGCACAGACTGCTGTTTCTTGTTATTGGAATCAGTATTTTATTGCTATTTTTTTCCGTGTTCACATCCTTAAACTTTCCTCCAAATATTACTGAAAAAATCTGCTTCTTCCAGCACAGGTTGTAGTTTTTCTTTGAGGCCTGCACTATATATTTTCTTTTATCCTGGTGTTCTGTGCTGGCGTCACCATTTCCAAGTGTGAGCTAAAAGTCTGCTCCTTGATCTTGTTTTCCAAACCATGTTCTTATGCAGAAAACTTTCCACACATGTGCAGGCACATGTCTCTAATCTAGAGCTGTATCAAC
Organism: Neolamprologus brichardi; assembly: GCF_056152115.1. Taxonomy (NCBI): domain Eukaryota; kingdom Metazoa; phylum Chordata; class Actinopteri; order Cichliformes; family Cichlidae; genus Neolamprologus; species Neolamprologus brichardi. Next base: position 3,853,315 of record NC_142119.1, on the reverse strand, counting down.
TAAAACATTCAACATTTGTTTCGAACATGTTTTTTTTGTCTTCAAAGCATTGTGTTTGATTTTCAGTAACCTCAGTGTCCTATCTTTTTTTTTTTTTATTCTCAAAAAAGCAAAATGCTGGCTAACAAAAGGTTTCTGAGAGTATGACAACAGTTTTATTGACCATCTGCCAAGCTATGTTTTTTAAGTTGCAGTTTCCCTATAAAAGTAGTTCCCTGTAACTAAATGGAATATGGAAATATTCTAATTTGACTTTGTAAACATTAGGATTGGATGATTTGCTTTTTGAAGATTCTTTAGAATTCTTTCTAATGGCCTGCAGGGGGCTCCTCTGATTGCAAAATGTCAGATTATGAAGAAATCTACAGGCAAATGACCCTGATTTATGACCTCAGTAACCACTTTCCTAATGAGTTTACAGTCTCTGTTGTTAGTTCCAAGTTTCTTTAAATACAACATGCTGTTTATTTACTAAATTGTTTTCTTATTTGGGCTCAAAATGACAATAAAGCTAATGCTTTAGCAAATGCTTTAGGGCTGACCATTTGTTTTCCAAGCTGCTACTGTATAAGTGTTTCTTAGTTCCCAATGCTCATTTGCTACATCCGGTTTCAAAACCCCAAGATGGCGATGGCCAAATTGCTCAGCTCAACACTTCAAGACAAGAACCAATTGTTTCACAGTGGCTACATTAAAATTTTATATACAGTCACCTGGTGGGAAAAAACACCTAATTAAAGACTGACCTTTTAATCATGCATTTAATCTGACACAAGGATATATTTTAGCCCAATGAGTGATCTCACTGCAACACTAAGTGTGCTTCAGGAGTTCTGACATGAGTCATTCCAGACAGTAGAGGAAAACTGAAATAGTTTTTGGTCTTGGTGCAGACAGTTGTTAAAAACATGAAATGTAATGACTCTCAAGCAAAACCCATACAAGCAGAGTTGGTCACTGTCTCTTTAAAGCCCCCCTCATTAAGACACGAGTATATTGTTCCACAGGGCCTTGAACCACATTTTCCCTTAGTCAACAAAAACCACGGACTTTCCAAAGTTTTTATTTGGTTGAAATGCAACCATCTCCCCCCACCTATGTTCCATGGGGGAAAAAAGCATGCAAGATCGAGTACTGCTGAATATGAACAAATCTGGAAAGTGAGATTTAACCAGCTAGAGTAGTGAGATGCTTAAAACTTAGCTTCTAGGAGCTATAGAGAACAAACAGCAGAAACGTGCAGATGTGCACAGCTGGATCTCTTTGTATATTTAATTCGGGTTAAATGCACTGATCATCAAATGTCAGCATTAAAGTTTGTGTTAAATTTCTTTGGCGCAGATGAAGTGTACACATGCTGCTTTCACCACAAGGTGGCACTCTATCCAGTGTCCAACTATCACACCACAGCTTTACATGAAACTGAACCCAAAGAGAGAAAACAACTCATTTTGGTTAATTATATAAAGGAAAATAGCTTTTCTTTTTAATTACACTCTCTAACAGCAGTCCAGTGCTCAGTGTGCCCCATGACATCACGAGGAGAACAAGTCAGTCCCTGTGACGACACAAGACATCAAACACTCCGGTGAGGGGGGGAAAAAAAGCTGGAAGCGTGGTTCAAGTAAAACAAGAACTCTCAGGTGTTCCAGGTCGCAGCTTTGCCAGCTGGAGACATCAGCAGCCCCACAGTCTCAGTGACTCCAGCAGCATCTCTGCTCCTCACATCTGCCCTGAATTAACATGTAGCATGTGTTCCCTCAAAGCTGAAATTCTTTTCACAGATGCACAATGTAAGGGAGTGGGGGGCAGGGGTGGGGGTTGTGGTGACACTTAATGAATCTTCCAAAGTGGTAGAGTCGTGCAGGAGTAATGTAATACCACAAAGGTCCTCGTTTCCCTGCTCTGCACATTTTCACTGCCTCAGGGTGACATCACTCGCAATCACTGACAGATTTCCACTGAACTGTTTTCTGACATGCAGAGCTTCTTTTTTTGCCATTAGCAAATAATCCACAAGATTCTCCTTTCGTATTAATCATCTTTAAGCCTGACACAGACTCTTCAGTGGGCTGGAAACATTTCTCATCCACACCAGAACAAGTCAGTGGGACAAATTAAGTTGTCATATGCAAGGAGAATTCAACAATCCAGCAAAACCCCCGTCTATCTAAAATAGTTTCTCCTAAATCAAAATGGCACTTAATTACATTTCTGCAATATTAATAATCAACATAAGTCTAAACAACCAAGCCTAATTTGTACTTCAAAGTTTTCTCATGCCTGCACAAAAAGTCCAAGCCAGTATCTGAAGGTTAGCCACCTTCACACATTATCACCAACAACAATAGGTGTTAACATAAGCAGCTGATGGGGTTCACTTACCGCTGGTCTGAGATGAAACTATCAAAACCTGAACAACGGAGACCAACAGAAAAAGGAAAGTCCTTAAATGCACAAAGCTCTCCATGTCTATAAGAAAGACATGAGCTGTCCTTGTGTGCAAAGCGAGGGGAAAAGGGATGAGAAGAAGAAAAATGTTCAGGTTATCACTGCACCACCATGAATACAAGAGTGCCTCTCCTTGTAAGCAGCAGACCCAACCCTGACTGCGAGAGTGCTTTTTTTGTGTAGTTACAGCTTTAAATGAGAAGAATGCTGGCGAGCCTAATTTTCCTCCCCCTTTTGTCAGCCCTCTCCCATAACCATCCTCTCACAGGCTTTGTGGCTGTGAGAGAACTACACCCATGTTCACAAGCTCTCATAGTTTCCAGTGGTTCTTTCTATCTATCTTAAAAAATGAGCCGTCTTTACTCTGACGCATAGAAAAAGATGCCAAGGAGGAGATAAGAAAAATGACTTTGCTTGTTTGAAGGTGATTTTTTGTTTCTTTTCTCTCCTACTTTTCTTCAGAACTGGTCACTAAGAAAGACCATAAAAGCGCCTTTTTATTGCTGTCTCTGGGGCACCAAACAGGACAGTTTTTACTGGGCAATTAAAAGTAAGAATAGAGTTTATTACAATTGTTTTTCAAAAGGGAAACTGAAGTCAAGAAAGTTTATTTGAAGATTACATTAGATGGATTTCTTAGGCAATTACTGACATATTTAATTATACTGAGCAACAAGCACACAAAGAGAGAAAAAAACCAAAGAGAAAGAGCTGCCGTGGGTGGTCGTGACTGTAGGTGGTCATCGCTGGGAATCTGGAGTGTAATTTTAGAGAGAAATCTGGAGTCGACACCTCTTGACTTACGATGGGAACTTGGAAATTGCCTATGCAAACAACAGCTTGACATCAGATTAGAGAGCAATATTTTAAACAAAAAAAATGCAACATTTTTTAAATTGCTTATTTTTTCACTCTATCTTGTAGCACCTTAGCAAGGTTCCAAATTTTAATACAATCTAACAATTTTCTTGCCACAAAAACAACATCAATCTGCTTCTGATAATCTACTAATCTATTTCATAGACTGTGTTAGAAAGATGACATAGCCACAATTATATCCTCGTAGCATTTATGAGCCTCAGCTCTGAGATTTTAACTGTCACCTTCTTGTTTTTTGTCATTTTAATTTTTAAACCACTTGGGACCATAGTCAAACAAAAAGCTCGATTAGGGCTGTTACTAGCTAATGCTAACTCTGGTTATCTAGCTTGATTAGCAAGATGTGGCTGTAATTGGATGCTGATTTTAGAATAGTTTTACAGTTACTTGTGCTAGTTATGGCCTTTTTTCCAGTCTTAAACCTGTTTATTTGTGCTGTAAAACTTGTCTATGAGGATTGATTTGACTTCTGAGACAGCCCCAAGTGGCCATTGGAGGAAATGCAGTTTTTGGCATTTGTTACTGGCTTCACTTTACAGCCCTGGGAGTTGCTATTTGCTCACATTTGCCATAAATCAGTGAAATAGGCTTTAAATGAGCCAATAAATAATGACCCAGACAAAGGAATAACAGAGCATTTCCAAGAGAATGATTTTCACTTTCAAATATGATCTGTATATCAGTGTAATGAATAAATAAATAGCAACAGAAAAGCTAATGTGATAGAGCTGTAGTTCACACCTTATTTTTTTGCTCTTAATTGTAGATTAACTCTAAACCGAGTTTTGACACACAGACATCTAAACCTCAACAATGTGGCAGGAAACAGCTGTGTGCCATGTTCACCAGGTGCTAGAAGTGCCAGGTTATTCCATGTGTGTATATATAGAGAGAGCGGGGGGTTCATGACACTGGAGTAGAGGTAATGAGAAAGACAGCTGTTTTCTTGTTGGCCCTGCCCAGAAACCATGTCTGCCAATTCCCCCAGAGTCCCACAGAGCAGCAAGACTCACAAGAAGCATCAGCCATATTTTCTCTGTAAACTGAAGGATAAAGGAAACACTAGAACACCGACTGCAAACACTGCAAGTTGCTGCCTGTTTCCAAAGACTTTGTCATCGCAAAGAATGTTGCCAAAGGGAGAGAAAGTGATCTGGGAATCAATTAGTGTGAATCCTGGTTTGTCCCCTGCTGGTTTGCATACAGGCTAGCTTGGCAACTGACTGGTTAGAAAGTAAACAGTATTAATCTGCATGCAGGAACTGCCTCCCTGCTTGCATGTGCTGATTGGACTGCCTTTATTTAAGGCAAGCTTCACATTTATTTAAATTAAATGATTTGCCGTTGTTATAATTAGTAAATGAACAAGGTTCATGTGGGTTTTGTTTGTTTGTTTGTTTTTAAAGAGACTAAATCATTCGTTGTAGAACAATATATGAAGCTAAAGTTACTGTCCCCCATTTGTTTCTGGATTAATCATGGGTTAAAGCCTCAGGTTTGGCATGTTAGCCATCACTATCTTGTGGGATGATTTTTTGGAAACAGAAAAGATGGTGGCGTGTTAGCGGTTATTAGTTAACCAGCTAGCAGCCTGCAAGTACAAATGATTGCACAACAGGCTTTATTAGGTGTTAGATATTTAATTAAAATGCCCCAAAGGGCACAAAAACCACAAAAAAGGTGAAGATGTCTACCTCAGGGATCTCAGCAAGCTGAGCCGCCTGCTTCACGCACGTGTACAGACACCTACCTGTCCAACAAAGCAGTCACGTCCCTTGTAAGTTAACTATAAGCTTCAAAACAAGTGGAATGTTTGAATTTATTAAATGGACTCCTCATCTGTTTAAATGGGGGAAATTAGCTAGAGAGAAAAGATGTATATTTTTTGGTAACAGACTCGCGTTTATGTGCTGTAAGACAGGCCATTTATGAATAAAGCTGGCTAGCTAGCCAACCCCAAGTGGCTATCAAGACTATTGCAATGTAAATATTAAATGCAGTTTATTCCAATAAGGAAATTTAAAGCATCATATTAACCATAAAAATGTAAATGAGATTTTAAAAAGAGCTAAAATCAACAATCGCTGGATAATCTGTGAAACAATCTGAAACTAGACAACTTAATGGCAAGGTTTTCTTCATGTATTAACATGAAGTAATCTAATTATTTGATTGCAAAGTTGCTTCCAGGAAGATTTCACGTTTTATAATACAACAGACATTCAGCCACACCAACGACAAAAAATGTCTTTAAAACTCAATAATATACATCTATAGCTACAAATAGCAGAGGGTAAAAGTGCTCTTAAGTAATAAATCCTGCTTCAGTCTTAATATTTTTATGGAAAAAAGATGATAAAGAGGGGACAATTAAGCTAATTTTCAACCCATTCCTTTATTCTTGGACTCCGCAAGAGAAGCTTGTTCAAAAAAATATTTATTTAATTATTTTTTATTTATTTATATTTTTCGATTTTACAGGCTTTGGTGCAGCCCTTCAGTTCAACCAGCATCTGAAACAAGCTGTTGTAACATTCCTCCCACTCCATTGAAGCTAACTGTTCTGATTGCCCGCCCCTCATTAAGACAGGGATATGTGCTTTTATTGAAAGCCAAAAGTACAATGAAAGTGTGAGAATCTAGCCCCTAAATCAGTTTTAACCGTGACCTTTTGTACGTTTGCTGACCTCATCCTCATTATCTAAAACTTTACCCATGTTTAAACTGAATAGCCACCAATTATATATAAGACAGAAAACAGGGGAAAGCAGCGTAGGTCCCCTTTCATAACATGGTTTTGCATGCACAATGTCTGCTGCATCTTGGGTGATTTCCTAATCTATTTTGCAGTCAGCAGATCAATCTGCAGCTCTTGGTTTCTTTTTACATAAAAGGCACAGAGTCATGAACAAATATCATTTGCTAAAATTACGCTGTCATCACTAAGCATACATTAAAGGGGGAAGGGATTATATTTTCAAATTTCAGGGGTTTGAAAGATGATTATCCAACTCTGCTTCCTGTCTAAAAAAAAAATCATAAATATATGTGACCTGTCTTCACTGCACAGTAACTGAAAACTCTTTGGACTTTGTCCAAACTCAAAGGAAGTGAACACATTAGACTGTGGCTGCACTTACTCTGTTATTAATGAATTAAGCAAGACTACAATACTTATTTTACCAAAACAAATGTTCATAATGTCTTTACATCATCATCATCATCATACACCGAAAGACTCACAATTTACTCACATGTAAATTAGCCCCGTGTTATCACAAGCAATTAACGGCTTTATTTCTCAGCCTTTGCTCATTTAGTCAACTGAAAACAATAAGGTGGGATAGTCCATGCGTACAGCTTTTTGCTTGTATTTTTTCTTAATAAACACGTATTGATTTTAAAGAAGGTGAATGGTCTTCGTTTTCCAATTGCATCACACTTTTCACAGTCTCACGATGGTGGTTGCCAGTTGCTTTCTGACCAGTCTCTAAGGCCTCTGTGACTTGGAAGATATTCAAGCATGCTCCTGGTGCATGCTTCAAGCTGGGGTTGGTGGCAAAGCGCAAACAAAAAGTGTTCTTGATCTCTGAAAAGAATTCTGTACTGCAAACCTGAATTTTCAGACTTTACTGAAAATTCTGTTTGACTTGAAATAAAATGATATCTCTGGTCAACCCGGTCTCACAGCATTTTTTGAAATACTCACAATCTTTAATCTATTAATGTTGCTGGACATGAACTTCTATTTCCTTCTATTCTTCAACATGAGATTCCCTGCATATTGTGTTCCTAAACCAAATATTTTATCTTCCCACTTCCATATATTCTAATCTGTATGCATGCACACAAACTCAAATACTTAGGAAGAAAACTAGATTGCTTTGTATGACTATTTCACAAACTGCTGTGAGACTGTACTGCTCTTAATTTCTTGCAGGCCCGGTCCCTGGAGTTCTTCTAAAGATTCCTGGACTATGGATAGAGGTCCTGTGGTGGAAATGCAGCTTGCAGAATGGGCACGTTTTAGACAGCTCAACTCTGCTATGTGTTTAATGGCCCAGGAAAGAAATTATATATAGATCACTGACTTCACATTTGCATGTCTGCTGTATACGGAAGTAGTTATGAAAATCTCTGATCTGACACATCTGGCATCATCCATCTATTTACTCCTCCATCTCCACCCACAATACTAAACTCCTCCTTTTTGGCTTCTTTTTAAAGCAATGAAGCCTGTGTCCAGAGTGAAATGGTATCAGATGACTGCCAAACCCAAAACTTTTCTCCTATAACTTTGCCTAAACTGCGTCACAGCAGTTCACACATTCTCATCCTCTATGATGTTTCAGTGTCTCTGGCTAAAGTTGATGACTGCAGCAGTTACTCAAAGTGCCTGCAACAGTGATTTGGAATACAGGCACTTTGCCACTTGCATTACCTAAAAACACGTTTAAAAGTTGAAGCAGAATGAGGCCTGGCTCTGAAACAGCATGCCTCGCACTTCTGAAGGTGTGTTTGAAATGTTCGTTTCGAGCCTTTAAGCAAAAAGCTATTTTTTAACTTTTATTTTTTTTCTGAAGGAAGACAAACTATAAAACATCTGTACATTCTGTGCTCCTTTTTGAGACATCTGATGGCACTGACAGACTTTGTGGTAGGGGGGCTTCTTTGATAGCTTAGCTCTGGACTGAACCGGAGAATGGAAATAATTAGCAGTGTCTAAGTCTCCAAGGCTACGACTGCCAAAATATTGCAATAAACAGACTGTGCAGCCAGAGCTCACACACCATCAGCAAGCTCACCATTCCTCAGGAGAAGCACCCATCCATAACCATGAACTAGAATTGTTTCTGCCCTGCATTGCAAACATTACATTTTAAACCACAGAACACAATAAGAATTCTGTCCTCAGACATCAGAAATGAAAAGATTTAGTTCTGATGTCAACTCATTTTTTGGAGAACAGGAAGCATTTTGGAGCATATGGAAAGCACATGGAGCCCACTGTAAGATGCAGACCTCAATGATGTATATGATGTTGTCAAAGGAGCTCACTGAGATAAAAAGAAACCTCCAGGTGACCCACACTTATGTAATACTTGTCCATCTTGAAAAAACTGAACCAAAGAAGAAGAAAGTATTTATTCTGTGCACATTGACAAGAATCAATAAATACAGTATTAGACCTGACAGCTGAAACGTTTTTTAGTGGCTCCAATCAACAGATTAATTTATTGCAGGCCTGGTCCCCATAGTCCTGGACTATGGAGAGAAGTCTTGTGGTAGAAATGCAGCTTCCAGAACGGGCAAGTTTTAGACAGCTCAACTCTGCGATGTATTTAATGTGCTGGAGTTTGCATTCCATTTTTTAAAATAAAAACAACGTTACACCTCTGTTCTTATACAGTACCACAACATGCCCAGGTGTGGACATCCAAGTAAATTCATCTCAAGGTAAGACTGTGTAATGATCAGAGAAACCAAAAAGCCCCAAACAAACTAAAAGCTACGTGTCATGTTCTATAGGCCTCAGGTAGCATGCTACGTTTTAAAATTCATAACAGTACTATTAGAAAAACAGGGTAAACATCGAAATTCATTTCTCCCTAAAGAGATCATGGCAGCATTGCTTGGGTTTGCAGAATCAAACTTCATCTGAACTCTTTCTGGAACAATGTTCTTTAGACAGACAAGACCAGAGTGGAGATGTTTGGCAGTAATCCACAGCACCATGTGTAGTGAAAACCAAACACAGCGTATCAGCACAAACACCTCATACCAACTGTTAAACACAGTGGTGGAGACGTGGTGATTTGGGCTTGTTTTGCGGCCATGGACCTGGGCACCTTGAAGACACCAACTTGACCATGAACTCTTCCATTTACCAAAGCATTCTAGGGTCAAATGTGGGGCCCTCTTTCCAATCAGATAATACAACAGGACAATGATCCAAAACAGAAGAGCAAATGAACCAAACAATGGACCAGTCAAAGTCCAGACCTCAACCTGATTAAAACGCTGGTGAGATCTTAAGAGAGTGGTGAATAAATGAATGTTATGGTGAAGAGAAGCTATGTTGTAAAGAAAACTGGGCCCAAGTTCCTCCACAATGATGTGTGATGGTGATAAAATTATACAGTTACAATTATTTTCAGTTATTGAATAAGGTGATTCTGCAAGATACTGAATCATCAGCATTTTTTCCTGTTCTTTACATGTCTCTTTTCACTTGAATCACCGAAGGCACCAGTGTGAATGTATAGTTGAAAAGGTCCTCAAAACTTTAAATCACTGGTTTTATTGAGCAACAGTCCTACAGACCGACTCGAGCTTGCATCGAGTTGTGAAACTGTTCCATGTCATCCCTGGTGAAACTGAATGTTCATGCAGACTGTAAAAAAGTTTGGTAGCTCTGGCCACAAATGCATAAATAGTCTTTAAATATTTGGAAAGTTCAAGGAGAACATTTTTGGCAGACCAAAGGGTTCATTCCTGAGAATGAGGATGAGGAGCTCAGTTTCAAGTTACACTTGAAACTCAGTTTGGCTCAGTTTCAAATTACACTTGAAACTGAGCCAATACCAACAACATATTGTACGTGATTAGTTAAATCGTTTGAAATCACTTCTTAATTCAAATGGAAACTGTTGTAAATGGAAAAGAGCCTAGATGCTGTTTTTTTTTAGGCCATTTGTAAACAGGGGTGATTTGCATCTGATGCCAGTGTAAACAGAGTTTGGGTAGTTTAGAGAGGATGACACAAAAGCATGAATTATCTTTTTGAAAGCTGTATTTCACTGTGGCCATATACACATACATACATACATACATACATACTTTATATTGTCAAATTTGAGCTAGATGGTGCGAGTTTTGCACAAAATCTGAAACAAGTAGTACTGAAAATGAAAGTGATCCTACAGGCAGAAAGTTTTGAGGCGGTGTAAGCTGTGAGCTGACTTCCTACAGCGGAAAAATCTCCCCCTGTGCTATCTCTTTCTTGTTCCCCAGCAATCCTCCCTCCCCACTCTGACTGCCAAGGCTGTGATGAATTTCCCCCATTTCCTAACGTGCAGTTTTCATGGTTTTGGCTCATCTGCTAAAGTCATCTCATCTCAAGTCCTCCTACCAAATGGAGAAGACATTGGAAGCCAGTAAAACAGAGACAATAACAAGCAAGAACCTGAAACAAGCAAATTTGATTTCCTTAACAGAAGAAATACACACTCAAGGTATAAAATGATCTACACAAACATTCACAACATTAAATCCTTCCTGGTGGAACTTTAGCCATGTGTTTGTCTGCAAAATTGTAACTTTTCTAAAACTATTGCCATTAATTATTCCTGGCATTTATTATCCATTTTCAGTTGTCCTCTCACCTAATTTGCCTCTTTTATTATGGAAGCCAAAACTCATCTGGACAGCAGGGGTTTGTTGTTCATAGCATGAATCTTTCCAGACCGAGATCAAGAAACCTACACCAAAGCTTCTCCTGTGTACCCACATATGAGAGCCATATGCAACGGTGAAATCAGGGTCAACTTGAAGTGAATATCTTCCTCAGTCCTCTTGCTGAGCTCTTGATGCAATCCTGAAGAAAACTGGGCCAAATGAGTGTTTTAGTACTTAGCAATGAGTGATTATCACAAACTCCTCAAAGCAAGTTTCATTACTGAATGGCCATCTCACTGTGGCTCAGGGACTTATGTGGGTAGGTAATTTGAAGCACTGTCTAAATTCACTATAATTTCACTGCTCACGAGGCTAAAAGTTTCACGTATAGAATCACCAGTTAATCCAAGAGATCAAGAAGTTTACCCAGTATGCAATTTTTCTGATGGAAGTTCAACTTTTGCATTTTTCTGTTGTTGTATAATTCTTCCAAAGCTTGTAGTTCAGTATTTTTTACTTGAGTGGCATATCTCTTCTTGTGACAGTCATCATAGTGTCTCTGCACTATTATGATGCAGTTACTTAACTTTTATGTAGGCTTCATAAAGAGTTATAAAGATGTTATGTTTATGTCATTGCTCTACATATTATTGTTAAAGTCATCACTTATCTGAAGTTCACAGTGTAACTTAAGGAAACATCAACAACAAGGTATTCCCAAGCCAGCTGAAGGATGCAATCTCTCCAGCATGTCCTGGGTCTCTCCTGGGACCTCCATCTGGTAGGACATTCCCTGAACACCTCATCTATAAGGCATCCAGGAGTCATCCCACTCCTGAAGTGTGAATCACTTCAGTCTCTTTTTAATGTGGAGGAATAACATCTCTACTCTGAGTCCCTCAAAAATAACCAAACTCTAAGCTTTATTTCCACCACTTACTAGCCAGAGTTAGTGAATACAGATGACTGTAGGAGATTGACCAGAAAATCAACACTAAACCAAAGTCAAAAGACAATATTGTTTTATACTGTGCAAAAAGATTTTCATTGGTGTTAACTGTACTTTTCATGTTGCATTAGTCAAAGAGATCCAAGCTGAACTTTTAATCTTTTCCCCCCAAAGTTTCTGCAGTATTTTTTCTCAGGCCAAGCATTTGTGCTTGTGAGATCAATGTGCATGCAGGAACGTGTGCAACTCAGCTTAAGTAGAACCCCATTTATTTTCTATAGCTACTAAAAGAAGTCAAAACAATAGCTCATTATCAATTGACAGACAAGTCACAAATGTATTTTTAGGCAACTGCTTCCTTTCTTAGTGATCAAATAAGCCAATTGTTAAATTAATCAGCATTTTCACTGCCTCTTTCTCATTTCTACTGACAATAGCAGTGATAGTAATGATGATAGATGTCAGAACAGCTAACAGGACAAGTCTGAACATACCTCTCAAATGAAACAACCAATGGGAATGTCAGGTTACAAATGATGAAACAAAGCCATAACACAAGAGTCATCTGTCAGAGATGAGCTCCTCCTGGCAGACGGCAGGCAATCTGGGGAAGGGATTTCCTCAGTAATGTGGGAGGACTATAATGGAGAGTATAAGCAGGAGATCTAATTTATAGAGAAAACTAAATTTACTTCATTGAAAAGCATTATGTAAAAAGAAATCCCAATCCCAAGTGTGTTTCAGCATCTAGCTGTATATTAGCACATATTTATGAGGCTACAGTGAGAAATAAAAAGTAAAAATGCCTTTCTGTGTATGTGATTGAGCTGAAATACTTTCTTTTCTTTTTCACTGAAGCTGTAGTTTCAAATGTTAAGGAAGTTTGCGCTAGTGGTTAGCAGCTTCAGCTCTTATTCCAGAGAACTGGAACAACCAGATCAATAAATGGTATGAAGCTTTTCAGTGTGGCCTAATGCCTGACCACATGTACATTTGGTTTTACATGGTTGTGGAGAAATGATTTGCACCTTGTGGAAAATGTGAGGAGGACTGAGGCCACTGAGCATGAGTCATTGGCCAGCTATCTTTGAGGGGGATGGAAGTCCTGCCTTTGAGTGCCGGACTCAGACTTTTGTTTACTTTTCAGACAGAGGAGTTGAGAGGCACACGAAGGGGAAGATGGTGGGAAGAAGCATAACTTAAAACACAGATAGAAGCAAAAAGTTCAATGCATAAAAATGAGTGAACATAAATGTGCTTTATTGGCTTATAACAGCTTTGCACTTGAGTCAAGTTTTCTAGATGGACAATATAACCTAAACCTGCCATAGTTAACATTTATTTCTCAAAAGTATTATTTAGAACAGCTCAAAAGGCCTTATTCATTGACTTTATGAGAAAACACAGCCCAAACACAAACACATCCCGATTAGTCAGGCAATCTTCCTAGAGACTGGGAAATTATGACTGCTTTAGTGAGGACTTTGAGGGCTGCTGTAAGCTGACTGACTGAATTGGTCACATTGACTAAAGGTTATCCATGTTTGCATGGGGCAAAGCTTCAAAAATAACTCTAGGGGATTCAAACCTGAGTCATCAAAAATTCTACTGAGACTCAGAAGAAATTGGAAAATTAAGGAAGTTCAATAAATGCTTAAAAAGACACTGATCATAATCAGAATTACTTTATTAACCCTTTAAGACCTACCATAGAACCAAGTCTGCCAGAGCTTATATTATATTTTTACATGTTGTAGTGCCGTTTTGGGAGCATTTCAAGTTGATATACATCAATACAACCATTATAGCCCAAATTTTAATAATATGTTTGCATTAAGTGCATAGTAATTACATAAATTGCAAAAAAAAAGTGCAATAAACTACAAAAATTAAAATAGTTTTTGTTTTTTTAACATATATTTCTAGTTAGAGAAATTTAAGAGGCTTATCCCTCAAAACTGTAAATACAAAAAAGTTGCACAAAATAGTTTCCCACCACAGGAAATTTATTTTGAGTGACTTCATAGTTTTATTTTTGAAATACACCAATTTTTATATACTGCAGGAAAAACAAAAATAAATATTATAATGCAAATTTGCAAAAAAAACAGCATATGCATCAAAATAAACTATTTCCAGCAGTGCAATATGAGTCCTAAGCATCCCAGAAACGACACAGAAAGTCATAAAGTCAAACATAACTTTTAAAAACACCAGTATAGGCTCATAAGGCCCTAATGGTAAAAAACTACATTTCCGCAAAGGACGTCACTTCCGGTTTTGGGAAGGACATGGCGGACATGCTATAATTCCCGCTCATGGACTAGGAAGTGTTACAAACAGCTGATCGGATCGGCGAAGTGTCTTTCTGGAATATTATGTTTTTGTTGCTGCAAGTGCTTTTTATGCAGTTTTTGCAAAGCTTTATGTGGAAGGAAACTGTGACTTAGGACAAGGTGATGGCATAAGATGTAAGTACAACTCCTCTGGTTTCATATGCAAAAAAAATTATTGCGCTAGCTTACGTGGTTGCAGTGCTACCGGGATTTAAAAATAGTTATGCAAAACAGAGCGTGCTGCTCTGGCCGGCTTTAAAGGGTTAAAATGTGAAAAAAACGTTCATCAAGACCAGGGTTTTAATAGTTTTGCAATTTTCATTAGTTTTTATTTTTATTTAGTTTTGAGTCTTTGCTTAGGCTGCTGCCCCCGCCACCCGGCCCCGGATAAAGCGGATGAAGATGGATGGATGGATGGATTTAGTTTTGACTTCAGATTTTCAATTTTATATCAGTTTTAATTAGTTTTTACCAATTGTTTGCTAGTTTAGTTTAGTTTTTATTTTTTTGAAAATCCTTAGTTTCAGTTTAGTTTTGATTAGTTTCAGTTATAGTTTTAGTTGTGTTTGCAATAATTAAGTGTAACAAAATCCCAGTTTCATCATATCAGTCATTCTGCTCATCCTTGGGTATATTGCTATTCCAGCTACCATACTGCACCCTGGACAGGTCGCCTGTCTGTCGCAGGGCTAACACGTAGAGACAGACAACTCACATTCCCACCTATGGGTTCTTTAAATAAATAAATAACGGCAGATGAACAACCATTGATACCAGGCAACTATAAAACGTATATCTTGGCCCCAATGAGACTATTAACTCTTGCAGCACCGGGTGTTCGTAATTTTGGTTCAAGTGAATTGATAAACTTTTTGAAGGTAATTGACTCACACAGTTGTCTAGATATCCCCGTCCTGTTGTCTCGGGATGCATCACGCTGCCTGAAATGTCCCTCATAATTTGTCTCTTTCCACTACAAGACACTTGCTTTATCCAAAACACAGTCATATTCAAAGTAATCCCAAATTGGACTCTGGCTCCCGACTTTTCCTGACATGATTCTGCGCGTGGACGGAGCAGCAACACAGACGACTCGACTAACGTGCTGCCACCTGCTGGCATAATGAGACACAGCAAGAAAAAAACCTGGAAACTAAACTTCATTTTCACCCTTGACTCTTGTATGACACGCACACATCAATGAAAACTAAACACATTTTTGCTATAAATTCAGTTAATTTTAGTTAGTTTTGTGAACACTCATTATAGTTTTAGTTAGTTTTCCTTTTTTTGTTTTTATTTTTATTTCCGTTAACGAAAATGTTTTTTCACTTCTAGTTTTCGTTATTTCGTTAGTTTTTGTTAACGATAATAACCTTGATCAAGACAGGTTTGCTAAGAATCTCTTTCTTCTCTCCCTTTTTTGTCATACTCTTTTGAGCTGAGATATAATGTAGCATCCTGAGACCTCTTGGAGAACTCTGCACTCTAGCATCTGACCAAATACTGAACGTGCATTGTCAGTCATTAAATCTCAGTCATATGGATCTAGAGACCAGTTTAGGACATTCTGGCAGGCACTAGAGAAAAATGTGTATTCCCTAGCCCATTGGCAAATAGTTGCTGCAATTGCCAAGTACAATTAGTTGCAAAAGGGGTGCTCCATTGAAAAACCTTGCAATTGCCATGGTCACCTGTTGTTTGCATAGAAGACACCGACTTGTCTGCTAAGGCTCACCAGCTACTTGCCAAGTATCAGCAAAATTGTGAAAAGTACAGTGCAAAATATGAAACAGAGACAATTGGCCTTTGAAGTAAATACGTTGGTTGCCATAGTATGGCATAAAGTTTACTTCAAACATTCTCAGTTTATGGTTTGTGTCACAATTTTTCAAGTTTCACTACCACTCAGGATCTAGTTAGCAAGTGTTTGCAAACTATGGGCAACTGTGGCAATCTGATAGCAATCAAATTGATTACAAGGAGCTCAGCACCCTTTTTACAAAAAATGTCACCTAGCACTTGCCAGTGGGTTTTTACCAACCAGTATCTAGACCTGCTTGACTGAGGCCTTAGTCATAATAATTATTCCACCTGTATATTTGTATTAATCTTAATGAGTTGGAAAGACATCATGTCATGTTACCACTATCTTGGCTGAGCCCAGGAATGACTTCCTTTTAACAACAGAATTTGTAACTGTGTACAGACTGCTGGAAACAGTATGCTGTTTGACTTTGACCTTATGTTTGTTTGAAATAAGAAATGAAAAAGATGTTTCTGTGATGTTACCCATGCATCCACCTCAACCTCTTTGCACCGACTCTGACAACATAATGGTGTAGATACTTGATTAAACAGTTCTGTTCTCCTTCACAGTGATATTGCTACTTCAGTTTAAACCTTTTTGTCTGAGATACATTAAATGAGAAGAAGGGGTGTTGGGATTTTTTGTGAAGTAAATCTAGAGCCTCTTTAACAGGAGAGTCCATTGTGTTTGTACTTTAATCATTTTCTATATTTCTTTTTCACTGAGGTTTGCTTAACAGTCTGGGCTGAGGAAGAATTTTGGTTTGCATAAAAGTACACCCGATGACAAATTTAACCCATGTTTGATGTATTTAAGACTTTTAAATTCTATGTATATCTATAATGTTTGCATTAAACGTCTAATTAAGTTACTCTGCCACTTGGCACTTTGGATGATTCAGATATTCTAATAACATTACTCACATATGGTGCCATAATTAGAGCTGTTATGGTCCGTCTAGGGGTGGCCAGACGATATCATCAGGGTGATCCATCCTCGTCTGATCCCAAGCAGCACATCACACAGCTAGTAAAGTTTTAAGGTGATTTATTTACAATGAGTGGATTCCTATGGTGATTTGACACAAAAGAAAGGAATAGTACTATAACTGTGGGTGGACCTAACTCCAAAACAACAAACAAAAAGAGCCTATCTCAAGGATGTGCCAAACTTGCCTACGAAAAGAATTAAACCAAATAACAACAACTTGCCTCCCTAACATAAACATGAGAACAAAAAGGCAGTCCAGCACATGCTCCTGTGTAAAGCAAACAGCGCTGGGCAGGCAACATGAAGTCTGCTGGATGAGACGACCCAAGGATGAATCCCCTAGGTGTCCATGGCGGTGTCATCATTTACATCATCTCTGGGTTGTTAGCCAATCCGCATCCATCAACCATCCCCTGGATCCACCAATGACAGAAGGGCACCTGCACACTTAGATTTGCATAGGACACACATTACGACAGAAGTCGTAACAGAGCAAAATATTTTGTTATGTTTTGGTTTATCACCAAATACCTTTATAATTAATACCACTTCTATCAGTCTTAGTTATATGTTATATTTACTGGTAAATAGAACATGTTCCCAATCTACCATACTAACCTGTGAGATTTTAAAATATAAGGCTATTTGATAGCTGCATTAATATTGTCACTCTAAGTATTTTAGCTTGTTAATATCCACATCTAGCTGAAAGCAGTCTCTACAAAGCCTCTAGCAAGACTCTGTGCAATAATAAGGTTGCACACTAGCTAAGAGTAATCAAACACACATCACTGTGATGGATGACACATAGCCTTTAATCAGGCGGTCCAGCACTTGCTCTGGGCATAAACCACTTGATCATCATTAGTTATTCATAACAAAGCTCATGGCTTTGAATGAACCTTTAGCCTCTCTACCATGACAAGTTATCTTTGAAACTACTGTCTGGTTTTTCATAATATTTGAAATGGACAATTGTGATGTTTTATGACATCATGCTCATATTCACATTCTAAATATTTCAAATCCATCTAAGAAAATTAAATCAGAAGAAAATCAGTAGCTTTTCTTAAATAAAAGTCTTTCTTGGGGAACAGGACTGGACGTGTATGTTTGTGAGTGTTATGGAGTGCTACGCAGGCTTGAAGCACTTTGCATGGCATGGATGTCAGTCTATTTAGAAACTGGCAGACTGTTTGAATCTTGTGATGTTAGATGGGGGTCCAGACTTGACTTGAAAAGATGAAGAAATACTTGATTTCATACTTTTTCAGCTTAATCCGACATTATATCCCAGAGGCATGGGGGGATTAGCCAGTTTGAACAACAAGATGTGAACATGCAAGTCCATCAGGGAAAGTCTGTGACTTCACTTTGCAACAAAGAACTTCTTCATATCCCCAATCTCAATTTAAGAGGCATTTGTAGAATCACACAAGGCAGATACCTGCTCATCAAGGTTTTTAATGTGTCTTCGTGTTAGAAAATTCAGTATGGTGTAGGTCACCTTTTAAATCCAGAGTGACTCCAACACACGCCTTACATGACTATTGATTTATTATGCTCACCCCTGGTTTCATTGCTTACCTCATCTCTACATAGCTGTGGCAGAACCCCGTTACTTTTCCGAGACTCTGATGAAGCCCATGCGCCAAAATGTGTCGGTCAAGGAATTAGGTGTTGCTGGAGCTTTAACGTCTTCCAACATTATTCTCTTCTCCGTGCAGCTTAAAAATGGGAAAGTTTTATCAGAAATCTCTGATCTGTTTGTTGCACTCATATTTACAAGTTATAGCAGCATATTGCCTCTCGTCATTAAGTAACTTAATGCATGAGTTTTCTCCAAAAGTTTGCTGGTCTCAACCTTAGAAAAGGGGTTAGGGACAACTTGGACAATAGGATTTTATTTGTTTTTTACTTTGCATGCCTCCTTGGCTTTCCCAACTCTAAAGAACACCTTGGTTACATAATTAATGTGGATATGTGGACAGAAATGTCTCAGGATCCCCAGAAATAACTGGAAAAAGGTGCTGATATACTGATAGATCAATGGATGGATGGACGGATGGATAGAGATCTTAATCTTCAACACACATAAATCATTACTCAGAATACGTAGACCAATAAATGAAATAATTTTTTAAAGTTTTGTGTTTTGGCTTTTTGTATTTTTGAAATTGGACAGATATGGAAAAATTAGAGATGGGAAATGATCAGATATCTATCTAGACTGTTTGGACAGAAAGGTGCAGCCTCTCTATCTCAAATCATAGTAATATATCAGATAATATTACAAGGTATATGTTGGCTAACCACTAAGGAAACAAATCCTTAGAATGTCTTTTAGTTCAACCAAATGCTAAACAGGACTGAACAGCACCTACCTTTCACTCAAAGAGGCCACACAATTAGTAATGCATAACTGTAAGCTCTAGCAGGCAAGCTATAGAAAAATGTGCCTCCTACAGTTCACTGTTCACTGCTCACTGTAGGATCATTGAGTTTAAGCCATTAAACTATGACATTAGACAAAGAGGATTGGATATACATAATCAAACATTTAATTTACTCTTAGCTGTCTGAATCTTCATTTGTTCTTCAATCTGAGACTTCTATTTTAAACCATACTATATAGAGAACACTGGGGCAATTAGGAGTATTTGGTATAATAGCAAAAGTAGAATTCATCCAAACCAATGTGACCACAGGCTGGGGAATGATTCTGCATACGGAGGCAGAAAATGTCCAGGCCTCGTGGAGCTCGAGTAATAAAGCCATCTCCCCTTACCATGCACCAGCGATGAGGTCAAATGAACTCCATGATCCCTGGGAATATGAATATGAGAGTTTCTCTGAAAATGTATTGTTAGGTTTTGACATACAGTCAATTAACCTATGTGATGATGATATTCCAAGCTGCAGTCAAAGGAAACAAACAATCTATTTTCTTACATGAAAATCACAGTCCACACCAGACAGATAATCACTGGGTATAAAGCAAATTAATGCACTGTGGTGATGTCACACTTTTATTAGGATGTGAGCCTTTTCTTTCCACAGCCGAGGGGGAGGGAAAAAAAATCATGGCCCTCATATTCCAGTTACTTCCACAGATGGGTAAACCACCCTTGTGTGTCTGGTGAGTGGGGGTCTCCTCCAGCCCAAACTGGAATGTACCAGAGCAATTTATCACTCTGAGATCCACGAGTCAAGAGGAAAAAGATGTGTATAATTCCCTCTGAAAAAAAGGGCCCATGCTTTAGGAAGTGTATGTGAAATGAGAAGTTACGACACTACTTTTGTGCAACAGAAATTTCCAGCAGCACAGAAACAGCACTGTGACTTGCTATGAACAGTAGCAAGTAAAACAGAGACTTGAACCTACTTCCAAGGTATGCTCTGCTAGTAAACCATGGATGCAAAGAACAGAGATAGCTATAAAAGATAGCACAGAGGTTATCACCTCAACCTCCCTTGACTCCAGTGACAACAGTATCTGTTTGCCTACAAGTATTCTTTGCAACACGCCTGCTGCATGCCTGTGCACACTCCCAATAATGTATACAGAAGCCTCAGAGCAGAATGAATTGCCTCCTCTGGAGAACTAAGTGAAGGAAACCTTACCTGAGGCAGGTAATGTTACAAATAGCTGATAGGTGAGTAATGACAGCTCTTCAAAAAACCTTATTTATTCAGCCATGTCAGACTGCAGTTCGTAGGGTTGTTTCACAGTGCTGCTCAGCCCTGCCTGGAGTCATCTGTGTGTGTCTGTTGTCATCTTTTCTTCTTTTTTAACTGCAAGGCACTGGTGATGTGTTAGTTTTCTTGCCAATAATTCATGGAGAACAGCTTCCTCATCTTGTACTGACTTGTGAAACGTCTAAAGAGAGAGGGAGAGAAGCCTGGTTTGTTTTATTTCATATGCCGATTAGTGAGCTTTAGAAGATTAAATGTATTTATATGACGTTACTGAGAAATGTTTGAATGCATGAACCTTTTTTACAAAAAACACTTTCAGTGTCATTTTGTATTGAGCATAAGAATGATCGCATTTGAGTTCTCCTTGAATGAACTGAAGCGAAGCATGTTCTTCTGATTGCTGAGATTTCGCCACCATGCCTGCAAATCCCCTTTTAATTTTGCATGAATAGATTTACAGATAGTTGCGTAACAGTAACTTGAATGTAACACATCGTGCAGTATGTGGTAATCTGCTTTGTTAGCTAGCTGGATTCTCATGGTACATGCGTATCATGGAAGAGTCCATCTTGCCAGGCTTAAGTCTATGCACGCATGGCCACAATGGAAAACATGTTTTTGCTTGTCTTCCTACTGCTTCCAGAATTGACTGATTTACCAAATGGCTCTGCTCTGTTGAATGGTTATGCAACATCATACTAGGGAAACACTGGTTGCATGATCAAAATTCTTGCAGCTGTGTGCAATGAACTTGTGTTCTCATCACCTTAAAATGATGGAGAACAGGTCTGCGACCACTGACTGCGAGTAACTAAAACAGCAACAGAGTGGAAGCAGTCTATCCGTTTATGATTGAATGGAGTCAAGCAGACAATTAAATGCACTCTGTTTGAGACAATATAGACTTTAACTATGACAAATAGGTGAAAATTGAAAACTGTTGCCGTCTATACAGGAATTCATTTAACAATCTTGCTTTAATATAGAGATTTTAACCAGAGTACAAACAGTTGGCAACCAGTTCAGTTGTTCCCTACTGCTAAGAGATGCATTGCAGACAAGTTGCACATGTTGGACATTTAAGTCAGACAGATTAAAAAATATTAACATGCTCTTTTTGTTAGATGGCAGTTATTTGCAACCCTTTGCCAATCAGCCCCAGAAAGACTATGTTAGGAGAATGGTTGCAGTCACCTGGTGATGGAAAGTGGTCACCTACAAACTGATGGTGTTGCATGCTCAACCTCTGAGTAACCTGTTAGTCACTGCGACTGCTTGCAGTTAGTGACATAAAAAAAATCAGTCAATCACCTGGAACTTTTCCTATTTGCAAGGACATTTTTACTCTGGTGTGAGTGAACCATTACTTGTAGTAACACATACGTTTTAGGTGTTTGCCCTTTCCATACTTTTCAAACATGACTTGCCAGATGGTTCTGTTTAACAAAATATCCAGTAAATCAACACACTTAAACTAACACAGTCCAATATCCATTTTTTCACATGCTACAATAGAATCTCCCAGAACCTCTATTCACTTTGAGTCCTTTCTATAGAGACTGAGATAATTAATAAAATTAAACTGTCGTCATGCATCCCAGATATCCTGCCTGTCAGATACCTAAGGGAAGTTTCCGAATCTTTCATATTTGATCTATAAATTGAAAGAGTACTTGAACATAAGTTTCTTGGTGTGATTATAGATGATAAATTAAACTGGAAGTCTCATATAAATCATATACATAACAAAATTTCAAGAAGTGTCTCAATCTTGAGTAAAGTAAAACACATTCTGGACCACAAATCACTCCACATTCTCTGTTGTTCCCTGATTGCACCGTATTTGAATTACTGTGCAGAGGTGTGGGGCAATACTTACAAATGTTCGCTATCATCAATCTTTATATTACAAAAAAGGGCCATAAGGATAATCCATAAAACCGGTTACAGAGATCATACAAATCCACTATTCTTAAAATCAAAAATTCTCAAATTCACAGATTTGGTTCATTTTCTCACTGCACAAATTATATATAAAGCAATAAATAACCTGCTTCCTGACAATATTCTAAAAATGTTTTCTAAAAGGGAACGGGGATACAATTTGAGGGGGGAATTAAATTGAAAACATCCTCGTATCCGTACAACATTAAAAAGTTTTTGCATCTCTGTGTGTGGAGTGAAGCTGTGGAACAGACTAAGTAAAGATATAAAGCAATGAGGAGGTAGAGATTTGATAGGGTGTTCTTGTCTGATATTTTCATGTGTGTGCGGGTGCACGGGTATGTTGGTATGGGTATATATATATTTGTAGGTTGTGTATCCTTTGAGGTGTTAATGGGGTTATTGAAAATGTGTATATGTGCGTATGTGTAAATACGTATGTATGGATAGATAAATAAATTTAAAAAAAGAATAATAATTTAAAAAAAAAAAAATACACATGACATATAATGTGATTGCAAGGAGGTATTTCTGGAGTCTATAAATTACTAGATAGTGGAAAAGGGGTGGGATTAAATAAGCTCATGCTTCTTCCTGCTCCTTTTTGAACATGACAGATATTTGTAGTTGTGGTTGCTCGTTTTCTTTTTGTTTTGCTTTGTTTATTTGTCTCTTTTAATTCTATGTTGTTGTACATTTTTAACATGTTCAAAATAAAGATTCAATCAATCAATCAATCAATAATTAATTCTTTAGTTTTCACTGATTCTTTTCCTGTGGAACCTAATTTCCTGAATAAGTTTAAACATATTTCCAAACTTCTCTTTCTCGCCAAGATTTTAGAAAAGATCACTGAACAATTGATTGCTTTCTTGAACAGAAATGAACTCTTTGAAACATTCCAGCCGGGCCTTAGAGCAAATCATAGCACAAGGACAGCACTCCTCAGAGTGATGAATGAGCCTCTGGTGCTAAATCCTCTGTTTTAGTTTTATTAGACATGAGCGCTGCATTTGATACCATGGATCACTGTATTTTCTTGAACTGTTTCCAACACTTGCTTGGCATCTCTGGTTCACGTTTTAAGATGTGTTATTCTTACTTATAGGAGCTTTTTCAGTGTTGTCATTGGCAAGTCACTGTGGGGTACCTCAAAGGTCTGTCCCTGGACCTCCCCAGTTTTCTTTATTCATCTCTTTCAACACCACTAATTCTAAATTAAATGCAGTCAATGACTGTTTTGCTATTTAGCACAGAACGTCCTGCAGCTAAATATGGATAAGATAGAATGGCCTTGATGCATGTAACACAACACACCTGAGCTCAGTGTTTGTAAAGGTTCGCCAGAGCTGAAAAAAACCCAGCAACTTTTTTGACAATCTAACCTGAACGTTCATGTGACTCCAGTTGTCCAATCTTGTTCTACAGTGTTTCTAAGTTAATCTAAAAATAGTCCTGATTTTTTTTAATCTCCTCCAAGTTAGATTATTTCAACTCATTAAACACTTGGATCAACCAACAAAGCAAAAGCTACAGCTGGTCCAAAATAGAGCACATGTCACTCTTAATTTAGCTTCATCCCATTGGTTACCTATTAACTTTATAATTAACTTTATGATTTCATTGTTGACTTTTAAAGCCCACTCTGAAATCACACCAAAATATAGTTTAGATTTTCTGACACTGTAATTGCCTGGTCGTAATCCAAGATCCTCAGCCAAGGCTTTGCTGGCCGGGAACCAAGCGTGATCGAGCCTTTTATGTCAGGGCTCCGATTCCTTGGAATAATCTCCCTGAGGAGATCAGATTGACTATCATCATTTAATTCCCTCTAAAAGAGGGAAGTGGAAATTTTCTGTGCCTCCACAGTTATTTTTATGTGACTTCTATGTTGTCTTGTTTTATCATCTTTCACTAATAATCCTTTTTTTTAAAAAAAATATTTTCCATTTGCTTTTAAATGACCTTGTTCCCATCTTTTATTTTCCTTAGCCATTATTTTTAAGCTCTTTGTGTTTTCTGTGTTCCCACACTTAATGTCGTTTCACTTTTGTCTATTCTTAAATGTTTTGCTGTTTGTTTCCCATCTTGTCTTGGGGAGTACTTTGTAACATGTGTTTTAACCTCCTAGGACCTGGCATTCACATATGTGGACATCACATTTTGGGTTATTTAGACCAAAATACTAAATTTTGCTCTACAAGGGCCTGATATCCACTTACGAGGACATTATACTGCTACTGTTCTATCAAAATTTTAAATGAATATCCTCATATGTGGCTCTCGTTTTTCTTAGGAAAAAAATGTTAAAAAGAGAAATTAAAAATGCATGCTATGGAAGAGTTTGGGTCTTAGGAGGTTAAAGGTGCTACATGAATATAGTTTATTATGATTATTTATTATTAATTAACTCACTATATAACCCCATAAATCACTCAGTCATCTGCCCACCATGATCACTCTGAAAGGTCCTGTTAACCATTAAATATTGATAATAATAATCAATTAACTTAGAATGAATAAAAGAGTTTACAGTATCTCCTCAGGTCCACACTCAAGTCTATCTGCAGATTTACATGTACATTTATACCACATACATGTGGTACAAGCTATTCACTAAAACTCAGAATACATGTAAAAATGTAAATTTGCCCCGTCCTGTTTAATCCACACTGTGCTGGGAGCAAGCAAGTCATGTGCAGCCAGCAATTGTTCAGACCCACAGAACTTTATTATTCCCCAAAGTTTCCATGCTGAAATTTAGGAAAATATGCATAAGCGACATGGAGACTGGATTTACAGTCTGTATGTCGTTTTCCACTATATTTACATAGTGGAAAATATATTCACAGAGATCCTTACAGTCAATTTATACAGAAACTCCCCACAAAACCTCTCAAAATAAAAAAATTACAGTCTATAACTTTCAAATTTGGATAAGCTGGACAAATAAAGGAAAGTCAAATACTCTCTGTTTTGTAGCTGATATAATAGTAAATACTGAGATCGGGTCACTGTGGCTCACATGATGTAGCATACATATTAAAATCACAACTCAGGAATTAACAGATTGTCAGTGGTTTACTGCTGGCTCTTACACTGGAAAAATCTTTATTTGCCTCTTCAGAGTTCAATATGAGCATTTCATCATATCGTAAAGCTTCCCTCTCACGTGTCCACTCCTCTCTTAATCCAATCAGACAGTAATATGAGAGCATCTGCCTTTTTTGGGTATGCTGGGATTGTTTTCCCGTGATGTGTTCCATTTCCGTGTTTCATTTTATCCTTTCAGAGTCAGAGTGAACAAGACTCCCCTCTTCAAACACCTAAACATGTGTTTTTTCTGTGGTTTCTCCTTTCAAAACAGGAGCTGGGCTGTGTTATACTACAGTCTACACATAGTCTGCCAGCAAAAACAGAAATTTAACCCTAAGCTGATGCGGTACATTTTATTTTGTTTGTGTTTTCACGCACTTGTTAGTCACCACACTTGGCACCATATCGGTTTACTCTGTGTACTCGGAAAGCCTTTTAGCATATAACATGTGTACATGATGGTGCTGCTACTGCTTAAAATGCCCTCAGGAGTCTTTCTGTTGTTGTGCCTACAAAGTGTGACTGCAGATAAGACTGAAAGGTCCCACTTTACTTATGTAAGGCTGTGTGTTTTAAATTTCACCTCAAGAGACCACACAGATCATTTACCTGCCTTTGGTGCTGCCCATTCAAGAAGCTCTGTGAGTTACAGCACAGAGCAGCCAATGAGAGCACACTCACAGCACAATCACTTGATATGGGTCCCACTTTGGTCTTTGGTAACTTTTTCAAGTGACTTTGCATTTTCTAAACAACTTTTAGCAGAGCAGGATTGGAAAAAAGGAAATATGTAAAACAGTGTAACTCAGTGAGTCCACTTTTAACCTTACAAATGTCTGTAATGACTGTACATCTTGTTCAAACTGGGTTCTGTAAAGTCTCTAAGTTCAGAGGCCAAAGTCAATTTTGCATGGAAGGTAATTTGAGTTTCCACAAGAAGTTGAAGGAAGTGATCATTTCAAGAAGAACACTGAACAGTAACCTCAGTGCTCATCTCTGTTTGCCACATTAGACTGGGAAGGCTCAGCCAATCGCCCTTGTTTCCTGGAACCCCATCTGGTGAAGGCTGAATCACTTTGCCCCCCATAAAGCGGAGATGAACTGCTGAGTCACATTGCCCTCCGTAGGTGATTTTAAAACCTGGGTACTTCTACAACATGTGCTGCACGTGTTAAGGACACCACTAGCACTTTCTTATGATTCCTCTGAGACTCTACACTTTCCATAGTTTTGAAGCTGCCAGTCAGAAAGTAATTCAACAACAGAGTCCCAGACTCTGGGACCCACCATTTGACCCTAGAACTGAAGAAGCTTCTCGGATGAGAGGTGAAACGTCTTCAAGCGACTTAAAGAAGTCCAGACGCTTTTCTTTCCAAGCTCCTTAGACTACGATGACTGAGAACCTTCACAGACAAATTCAACACCTTGTTTAGCCTGAGAAGCTAAGACTGTGCCACACTATGCTCAGCATTATTTGGGGGGGATGGCAGTAGTTTGGCCATGTTTGTGCAGTTCCTCTGAGACAGCAGGCTGTGCTTTTATCTACATAGGCGTGTGAGTTTGTGTCAGGGTTTTAATAGTTTTGCAATTTTCATTAGTTTTTATTTTTATTTAGTTTTGACTTCAGATTTTCAATTTTATATCAGTTTTAATTAGTTTTTACCAATTGTTTGCTAGTTTAGTTTAGTTTTTATTTTTTTGAAAATCCTTAGTTTCAGTTTAGTTTTGATTAGTTTCAGTTATAATTTTAGTCGTGTTTGCAATAATTAAGTGTAACAAAATCACAGTTTCATCATATCAGTCATTCTGCTCATCCTTGGGTATGTTGCTATTCCAGCTACCATACTGCACCCTGGACAGGTCGCCTGTCTGTCGCAGGGCTAACACGCAGAGACAGACAACTCACATTCCCACCTATGGGTTCTTTAAATAAATAAATAAAGGCAGATGAACAACCATTGATACCAGGCAACTATAAAATCTATATCTTGGCCCCAATGAGACTATTAACTCTCGCAGCACCGGGTGTTCGTAATTTTGGTTCAAGTGAATTGATAAACTTTTTGAAGGTAATTGACTCACACAGTTGTGTTGATATCCCCGTCCTGTTGTCTCGGGATGCATCACGCTGCCTTGCCTGGGGTTAGCTTCTGTTTTCTGGGGATGAGGGTTGAGTGTGCTCCCTTACCTTCTAAAGGTAAGCTAGGTTAGCCTTCTTGTGTGAGCTTTTCAAGTGCACTTTAAGGTTTGTGGGATTTTTTTCCCTTTAGAAATGTCCCTCATAATTTGTCTCTTTCCACTACAAGACACTTGCTTTATCCAAAACACAGTCATATTCAAAGTAATCCCAAATTGGACTCTGGCTCCCGACTTTTCCTGACATGATTCTGCGCGTGGACGGAGCAGCGACACAGACGACTCGACTAACGTGCTGCCACCTGCTGGCATAATGAGACACAGCAAGAAAAAAATCTGGAAACTAAACTTCATTTTCACCCTTGATTATTGTATGACACGCACACATCAATGAAAACTAAACACATTTTTGCTATAAATTCAGTTAATTTTAGTTAGTTTTGTGAACACTCATTATAGTTTTAGTTAGTTTTCCTTTTTTTGTTTTTATTTTTATTTCCGTTAACGAAAATGTTTTTTCACTTCTAGTTTTTGTTATTTCGTTAGTTTTCGTTAACGATAATAACCTTGGTTTGTGTTTATACAGGAGCTGGTCCTTTATGCTGAGAATCCAATAAAACATGTGAAAATCCAGCTGACACTTCTGATGTATGGCTCACATAAAGGGAAAAAGTTCAAGTTTGGCATTTGACATCAGTCCCTCCATATAATTTTGCTTCACTTATAAACAGTGTTGGGAAGGTTACTTTTAAAATGTATTCCGTTACAGAATACAGAATACATGCCCCGAAATGTATTCTGTAACATATTCCGTTACGTTACTCAATGAGAGTAACGTATTCTGAATACTTTGGATTACTTAATATATTATCATGCTGTTTACAACTACATGAATGTACTATTGCTGTGATTTATTACTGTTACTGAAGGTCCGCGGCTCCGAACCGTAGTAAAGGGACCTCTGGCTAATACGGTGGGTTCCATGTCGGGCTCATAGCCGAAAACTAGCTTTACTTTGTTGTCTGAGTCAACTTTGCTTGCAAGAGACAGAGAGAGACGTTGAAAGGCTGCTCCAACTGAAATTATTGTTTTTGGAGGAAAACACGAACACGGTGTACAGTCGAGTCTTAATAGCTTACTTACAACTGGGCTCGTCAGGCTCTCTTCTTGGCTGCAGTGGTTATTATTATATTTACATGCTTCCAGCTCCCGTTTTTGCTCGATGACAGCTCGTACTTTTCCTTCTCCCTGCAGCACGGACTACACAGCCTATGATGCTACATTCTTTAGAGCTATACCGGTAGCATTCTGCCTATTAGCTTAGCACAACAACAACAAAAAGCCCTCTCTCACCCAGGAAACACGCAGAGAGAGAGCGTCACCCTGTAACCATGGCAACCGTAACGCTGCCGCCTGGAACTACAGAACGTAGCTGTCAAACAAAACCCAAACAGTCCTGACCCGCCACAATATGAAACAGGAAAGTACCTCCGTGTAATCCATTTATTTCAAC
Organism: Neolamprologus brichardi; assembly: GCF_056152115.1. Classification (NCBI taxonomy): domain Eukaryota; kingdom Metazoa; phylum Chordata; class Actinopteri; order Cichliformes; family Cichlidae; genus Neolamprologus; species Neolamprologus brichardi. The sequence goes on along the minus strand of NC_142119.1, from coordinate 3,824,114 downwards.
AAAGTAACTGTATTCTAAATACCACCTTTTTAAACGGTAACTGTAACGGAATACAGTTACTCATATTTTGTATTTTAAATACGTAACGGCGGCACATGTATTCCGTTACTCCCCAACACTGCTTATAAAATACACTGAGGTCAAAACAGGATACATGTTAAGCCTGGACTGGCCTTACTAGATATTTTAACAATACAATGTGCAATTTAAAAGAGCATATAAATTTGGGGTGTATTCCAGTTCGTCACAGCTCCAAAGCTAAGAAAAGGCAGCTCCGATCTAATGGGATCAGTTGAATGTTAGCTTTGGTTAGAATCAAAAAATGATCATGTGCTTTACATTTTTAATGCTTTTTTTTTGGTTAAAATAAAATAAAATAAATTAAAAAAAAGGACAACAACAATACAGTCCCAATGAAAAGTTTAAGACCACTTGAAAAATGTCGAAAAATCATATTTTGGGGATGGATGGCAAGAGAAGTTTACAAAAATGAAGACCAGTTCCAGACAGTAGATGTCCTTCATGCGACCATCGTCACCACTTGGAGAAATGTTCCCACTCACCTCATGGAAACGCTGGCATCAAACATGCCACAACGAATTTTTGAAGTGATCAACAATAACGGTGGAGCTCCTCATTACTGAGTTCATGTTTGGAACTTTGATTTCTGTTTTGGGGAGGTTTATGGGTTTTTTGTGGTCCTAAACTTTTGTTCAGCTGTAAAACAGCCTGTTTCAGTTTATGTCACGGTTTGACAGGCAGACCGTGGGGGTGTAGGGAAGGAGGACCCAGGCGCGGTGCTCTGTGTGCGAACAGTGCGGTTATTTACAGTGTATGAAACTAAACAACAATAAATTCCCGTGCTTTCCCAGACTCCCGTGTCGTGTCTTCTCCCAGTGTTTGTGCTCTCCGCTCCCGTGTCTCAGCACTCCCCGTGCTGGCTGCTGTCTGGCACTCCACCCCTCTCCTGGGGACACAATAGAAGCAGCCGTCAGGACACATACAATCGCAGGCATACACACACACACACACACACACACACACACACACACACACACACACACACACACACACACACACACACACACACACACACACACACACACACACACACACACACACTAACCAAGCACAACTGGGTGACTAACGTGGAGTCTCATGGAATAATCCCGCGTCGGTGGGAGCTCCAAGACTCTCCTAAGTAGCTCCCCCGACGAGGCCTGATCAGCAGCAGGTGTGTGGCTTCGGGTGTGGCCAGACTGTCAGCAGGGCCACACCCACCAGGCCTGAAGGCGCATGTCGAAACACATATACACACGCAAACAGGGAGAAGGACAGCAACACCAAATATGCATACAATAATAATATAATACAATAATAATATAATTCATAACAGTTTAAGTGTTGTTTTCAATAAATTTCATGCTCAATTTTTTTTTAATTTCATTCTCACTTCTTCTTGTTGCATGTTGAAGCTCAACTTGGAACCTTGTTAAGATCCAACCATGCAAAATATGATTTTTTTTTTTTTTTGCCATTTTTCAAGCGGTCTTAAACTTTTGATTGGGACTGTGTTTCAATATTTCAGCATGAAAAATATTTTGAATAAAGAGATTGTGCATACTGGTCAACCATTACACAGACATACTGAGCTATTTTAATAATATATGTGTGGCGTAAACCTTACACTGGTTGTTGGACAAGTTCAAGTTACTCATAAATTCTAATATGGTGTAAAATCTGATTTTGATATTGTTTTGTGGTTTCTTGGAAATGTGGGAGTTACATAAATCCTTAGACTGGCTTCACTAATGAAAGAAGATCATTTAACAGACCAGTCAGTTGTTTTGTTGTTTGTGTCTTTGTGGGAGAGAAACACCACAGATGTTATTTGCCTAGAGGTAAGTTCTATTAAAGCTCATCTGCTGTTCTACTCCCTGCACTGTGAATCACCACAGCATTCTCTTAAATCTCAAGGGGGATCATCCTCTGTCTGTTGTGGGATGTGTTACAGAGTTTCCACTTTGCTTACATTAGTTTTTCAAGTGGGCTGGTATGATTTAATGGTATGTTTTTTTTCCCCCAATATATAAATAATAATTTTGACTCTCATATATCGCAATTCATCTGTAATGTTGGGCTGTTCCTTTAAGAAGTTCATCTCTGGTGAACCAGGCTCCCGAGGGCCATGCTTTTTATCATATTTGTACTTCCAGTCCTGCCAGCTTCCTTTCAAAATGTCTGCTTTGGCTTTCCTGGATGTCACTTACAGCATAGGCATGTCCTGACTTCACTAACGATAATTTACAGCTTATGTAAATTGGAGAATGCTTTGCTCTTGAAGGGAACATTCAGTGTGTCTCATGAATATCTGATGCATTTGCAGGACAATTGACTATGTGCACGTTAGCATATGCTGCTTCCGGTGCGGAAACTCCTGTGGGGAGCTTTGTTTCCGGTGTCCTATTCGTGTCCTGTTTACGGTCCAAAACAAGTTAAGCAAATGAATGAATCAAGCGGCGATTTACACTTCTATAGATGTCTCGGGCATTTACCCAATATATCTGTAAATGATGTTCATCGACTTGTCGATATTTTTTCCCGTGCCTCAGGGCAAAAGAGAAAAGGGATTCAAATGTTATATTTCTCAGCTGTCCCTCGTTTATCGCGGGTGTTATGTTCTAAAAATAACCAGCGATAGGTGAAATCAAGTAGCCAATTTTATTTTTTGACGGTGCAAAACGTTTCGTGGACATCGTGGACATACAGCACTGCACTTCAGAGTCACACTGCTAGCGATCGATGCAGCGATTCTGTACTGTACAGGAGAGACGTCACGGAGGAGATCGTCTGCAGCGATCAGGACGCAGGACACAATGTGATGTAAAAAAGCATGCAAACTTGCACTAAAAAAGCTGCGAAACAGCGAGGTGAAAGGTGAACCGCGTTATAGCGAGGGACCGCTGTAATTTTGAAGATAAGTCACAACACACCCTTCGTAAATACTAATGTATAGAAACCCTTACCAGCAATTTTTGTGTGGCTTTTTTCCACAGTTTGTTAACATGCTGTGTAGGTGTGTACCTGACTAGCTGATCTCGACATAACGGGAAACATCTGGTTTGACTATTCTTCACCTGTAGTTTGAATGCTGAACATTTGCCTGTTTAAATCATGAGACCAGTCACTATACAGAGATGTGCTTCTGAATGTGGACGATGTGTCTTCTGCTGCAGTTCTGCTTGTGTTGAGTGATGTAAACAAATCGATCTAAACTCTTTAAACGTCAAAATTGATCATTCGATTTTTTATGACACAACAGCGGTGAGTGTTCCCACCTTCTGCTCTTTGTAACTTAACGCCATCTTTCCGTTTTCGAGTTTTGGACATGATTTTGGAGAATATCTTCGCAGTAGCGATTGACCGCAAAGTAAAGCTACCGGAAATGTACAACCCCACATCCGGTCTCAAACCAGGAAGTTAGCATTTTCTCGTGCACAGGGTCAATTACATGAGGCGACCCTGAATCTCTAGAGCGAGGGAGCAAAGGTAGAGTAAAGCATGGCGTCCCTAAAGCTCTAACAGTTCAGCCCTTGGCTTTTCTGACAGATTAGCTGCGTAGAGTGTAAAGATGCAATGTGGCAGCTGGCTCTGAGAAAAGCAGAGAAGCGAGCTGTGACTTGGTTATCAGGCAGGAAATCTGTATGCAAATGGGATTAATAACCTCCATTAAACTCCAAATAAAGCAGGGAAGCATGAGAGTCAGTAACAAAGTGACTTTTTAAGAGATTATGGACACTTCAGCACACATGAGGACATTCATGCTTCATTACATTAGAAGAGAGAGTGTTACTAGTTAAGCTTAAGAATGCACAAGAAAACATTAGCTTAATTTTATCCAACAGTTAGCATACTCACACCAAAATGTAAACACATTTCTTATAGATAAGATGGGCACCGATTATTCAAGACCTTGTATGTGAGTTGCAGGATTTTGAATTCAATTCTGGATTTAAGAGGGAGCCAATGAAGAGAAGCCAATATTGGAGAAATATTCTCTCTCTTTCTAGCTCTTCAATTGCCCACCCCTGATTTAGAGTCATGTTGCTGACCACTTGACAAATGTGTCCAACGTATTTCAGCCCTGTTAAGGCTTCCACCAGTCCCTGAGGTAAATATCTGGGTAGCAAAACTGTGTTACACCAGCTCGTTGTTGAATTAGTGTTGTTTGTTGCCATTGAGGTAGTTAGAATTAACACACACATTTGATGCTCAGTTAACACTTGACCGTTAACCGGCGATGGTGGCTCAAGATTTGGGAGTTTGCCTTGTAATCGGAAGGTTGCCGGTTCGAGCCCCGGCTTGGACAGTCTCGGTTGTTGTGTCCTTGGGCAAGACACTTCACCTACCGCCTACTGGTGTTGGCCAGAAGGGCCGATGGCGCGATATGGCAGCCTCGCTTCTGTCAGTCTGCCCCAGGGCAGCTGTGGCTACAACTGCCTCCACCAGTGTGTGAATGGGTGGATGACTGGGTAAAGCGCTTTGGGGTCCCTAGGCGGGACTAGTAAAAGCGCTGTACAAATACAGGCCATTTAACATTAAATGAAATGAAGGTAGCTTTAAATAAATAGAGGGGGAATAGATAATGCAGAGCAGGCTTTGGTTTGCAGTGGTGGGGTACAGCACAAGCTGTTACTGTGCGTCAAAAACAGGACGGTATTCGAACAGCCTTAAAGTCTCATTTCCCTTTGGAAGTCTTGTAATCACTTGACAAACAGCCGAGAGATCCGAGCCTCGGGTAGTGACGAGCCAATGAAACATCCTTCAAGAGCGCCTGAGAAAGTCAGAAAATGATTACATCCCCTGTACGGTCACCACATGTGCTGCGTGAAGGATCTGTTTCTACTGATCCAGAAACAGGAGATAATCTGGACTTTGAACTCTGCTTTAATGTATAACATCTAACAATTCTTAGATGTTCTCTTTTCTTAATGTGTAAAATCATTTTCCTCATCAAACTAAATGAACTCACAGCGGGAAGCCCGGCACGTCCATGTTGCAATGGAAAAAGACACTTTTTTCCCTCTTTTTCCTTCTCCGTTTAACAAACTGTGGAAACGGTTCCACTCGATGAGCCGGCAGCTATGAAGCGTCTGTCTTACAGACTTAAACATCTTTGAACTTCAAACATTACCAGAGTGTCCTGACACTCATAAAAGAGCCTTTCATATAATCCAACTTCCCATCTCGACAGGGTAACCAGTACCTTGATAACCAATTGCCACAAATTCATGTTAATAATAATTGTTTCCTTCTTTCTTTATTTTTATTGTTATTGCTCATAAGCTTTAAGCAAGTAACTGCATTGGGGTTAAAGCACATCATGCACAGGCACAACTGTTTGTATAATTAAAGTTAGGCCACCCTCTAGTGGACTGATCCCATATAGCAGCCTCACAAAGCTCACTCGTTCATTTTATTTTTTATTTTAACTGTAGTGATTATTTTTGTATGACACTGCCAATGCCAAGAAGCTAAAAAGGCATCTTCAGCTTTTATTTTACTGTAACTGAGAAAATCTTGATTGCTACTAGAGATACTCCAGTGTCCTCATGCTGAACTGCACCACTGCATATTACACATAAATGCTTCCATGTAGCTGTACTGTTGAATTTAAGTGTCCAGCTGTTTTATTGCTTCACTGTATAACTGCAACTGACAAGCAGTGGATGCCATCTAGAGATGATGAGGCTGCGCTATAAACACTGCTTCCTCTCTCCTTCAGTCAGACTGCATCTGTGTTTATACCAGCTGCTGCTCCATGCATTTCGACATGTGGACAACCGACTATAATCAGCTTTTCTAGCCAGCTGCTATTTTTTCATATCTAACAAATCACACAAGCATGCAAAAATATATACAGTATACCATCTTAGACTGATTACTCTAAAACGTGATGTTACAGGTGTAATGTTAGCTGTGTTTCTGTGTCAGTTTTTGTTGCTCATTTGCTGTTCATTTCTAGACTGGAGTAAAATATACCTTTTTGCCTTATAGATACACTTTGATTTATCTATTTATTTATTTTATATTTTTGAATGTGGGTTTGGGCATTTTTTTAGGTCAGCTCATCATAAGTGCTATGCACCCTGTAGACCAGTAGAGGGAAACATATGCTGTTAATATTCACAGAATTTATGGCAAATATTTTTAAAGGGGCTTTTTAAGCTAATTTCCAGATCCATTTTTTGCAAATATTTTTATTACTGGATGTATCCTACACTGGACAGAGCTCAGAGCTTGTGAGCGTTGGCAGTGTGGACTGTCATAACTGGCAGAACCCATTTGGTGCATAGCTTGCAGAAAATCTGACTTTTGAACAAGTGTATGAGGCAGATTCAGGAACAGGTTTTGGTCTTTGGAATGAACATATTCTGCTATAGATTCAGAGTTTTTAAACCTAGAAATAGCTGTTAAAATATATTGGTATGATTTAAAATAAGAGAAATATTCAATAAAATCATGTACCAAACCATACCTCATATTTAAAAAAGGCAGGCAAGTAACAGTTCTTAAATCCAACTTGATAAAGCTGTAAAAAGTAACATTATCTTGAATGGTAGCAAAATGTAACTCAGCCAAACCACACGAGGTCACGTTGGAAACACAAGCAGCACAGAGAGAGATACTGAGCTATAATAATGACTTGGATAATGGCTTAAATGGTGGAATCCAAGCAGCCAAAGAACCTTTAATTATTTACTTCTTTGTCAAGTTGTCCAAAATTAGAAGAAACTGTGCAATAGTATGAAAGCATTAGGACTCTGTTTTGTTTATGTCTGTGGCGTGCACATAAATGTGGGGTATTACCAGCCTTTGCAGATTAGAAGGAGCTCATACCATACCAATATGCCGAGTCTCAGCAGCAGACTTTAAAAACCTGGGTCCCTAAACAAGCCAGAGGGCAGTGTGCAGCAACAATAATGCTTATTGGAAGTGGCACAGACTCTTGGGGCCTATGGGGGTCCTAACACCTATTACAGTAAGTCAATTCAATACTTAGAGACAAAGCTGTAATCTTGTTAATGATGAAGTGATGTGCTCTTTGACACTTAATCTGACTGTGGTCTTTTATTCTACTATTTCTATTTTGTTCTATTAATATTTCATATTCTACATTAGTCATTGTTAATAATTTAACACAAATCATCTGTCATAGATCAAAAGGCTGGGACTTTTTCTGTTAGGTATGTATGTACTTGGCTATTCTTATGTCTAAGGTTATATGTAAAAGCAGCTACAGAATTTAAGGTTATGTTCATTAAGTAGGCCATGCCATACTTATAGAGGCAGTAATGGTGGTTTTAGTTTAGGGCTAGTAGATCCAGAGTCCACAATCAAGACTAGAAGTTCTTAAGACCACATCTCACAATGCTGTGATTGCAACTGTTCCCCAACTCTCTGTGAATGGTACTCATGGCCTTTGATCAATGGTCTTGACAATTTGTATATTAATGATCAAGGGACTGACCTTACAGCCCATTGTTCATTTGGTGGGCTGGTTTCAGTTATTGTGCAAATGCACTGTTTATAAGGTTGGGGAAACCTGCAGTCAGCTGAGACTGAAGAAGTCACTTGGATGAGTGACGAAACGATGAACTGAAAACACTACGTCCAGATGAATAGAGTCAACTTTTTGGAATTCTTAAGACCTGCAGAGTAGAGTCAAGATCAGGATTTTTTTTTTAAATAACACCATTAATGAAAAATAACAAAAGTGTAGAAAAGAAAAGAAAATTCATTAGAAAAATAATTTAAAAAAACTCCACAAGTACAATTTGTAGAAAACGGATGCACAAAATGAGGATGATGAAGGATGTGCGTGAAATTATAAACACCTTAGTAAAGTCACTTAAAAAAAATTCTAGTTTTATAAACGTAAAAGGATGACACACGTGTTATGTTTATACATGCATAGAAAAACTGAATTATACATAATATATAAATATACATGTAGTGTCCAGTCTATCTGAAATCCCCCCTTATTTTTCTTGATATGGTTTGGTTTCATAAGTTATGATTCTTTCGCCCTTTTTCTTTCTTTTCTGTATTGATTTTATTTTTATTTTTGGTAATAATAATAATAATAATAATAATAATGATGCAAAACCGGCAGTTCATGAGTACAGACCTGAAAAACACAAACTGTTCTGGTGCCACACATAAGGTTCGAGGGTGACTTGGCATAGTGTAAAACTATGAACTACTCCTCCAGTTTTTCTGATAATGCTATTCCTGGTGTAGTTATGCCAGCATGATTAATCCACGTGTGTTGAAGCATATTGTTATACTTCCACTTATATATATATATTTAAACAGCTGGTCATCTGTCTCGTAGGAATTGTTTACTGAAGAGGTTTTTTGTGTGTTTTTTGTTGCTTTTGCCTGCTGCTCTGACTCTTCTGAGATTAAGCTCTAAATTTTGTGTCCATCGGTAACTTGAGATAGGCAGGTTGTCCTCCCCAGTCACGTGGTCAGCCTGAGCATCCTTTGGCCGATCCAGCAGGCTGCCTCGCGTGTCTCCAGTAAAGGTTACAGAGTGAACCAGCCCCGCTGCTGCGTCCTATAGTCGCCTCATCTCCCGCTTCTAGCTCCTTCTCCTCTGTGCAGACTGCTCTGTGAAAACGCAGGTAAGTCCGCGAAATGATCCATGCAAGCGTTACAGCGTTGAGTTTTGAGTGGGCAACTACGCACCGTGGCATCAGCGTGATGCTGCGTGGATACTTGCCGTGCAGCAAAGACATGCATGTGCTTTAGCAAAGTAAATGGCTGCTTAATGCTGCGGATTTAATGCTTTCGCTCACACCGAGACATGCCAGCTTGCAAAGGAAGGCTGCAGAGTGCGTCCTCGCAGGTGCAGCGCTGTCTGTGGGTGCAGGGGCTGCTGGAGAGGCAGATACGTCTTCATTACTCATTGTGCAGGTGGAGCAGCGTTCCTCGGAGGCGGTGGCGTTGTGCTCATTGCAGTACGCTGATAGTCGATATTGTTGTTTTATCGCAGAAAGTAGCTCTAGTTGTCGCTCGCAGAAGATCGGTGGCTCTGGATTGTGTGAAATAGTCCGACGTTCAAGTTCAAACAGTAGCTGGAGGTGGCGGTAAGGTCACATAGTAATGACTCAGCAACCGTCGTCTGCTGAGGAGAGTAAACTCGGGCTGCTTTTGGAGGATTTCCAAGAACTGAAGGTTTAAAGAAGCTGCCCGTTTGTTACCGTGGAAACCAGCGGAGTGGAGGTAACCTGGCACCTTTGTGCTTCTCTGTTTTTATAAATAAGGAATTTCAGAATTGAGTGCGAGTATTGATCATCGAGCCACTTATGTCTGAGCCACAAGGAGCTGAGTGGGATTTCAGCTGACAATATGTCCTCCAGAAGGGCTGCTCAGCGATCATAAATAAACAAGGAGCCTTTCGGAGGTTTCATCTCACTCCCTGTTTGCATTTTATGACAGCATAATTCAGTTTACATTACATAAACACTCACATTTTATAATAAAGCATGAACGATTTGCCATAATGTGCAGAGGCTCAGGTTACCCTGTGAGAATCATTTCCTCTCTGCCTGTAGTAGAGTGAAGAATTGCCTCGTGTTTAAGTTATCTTGCTCTTATTCCTGCCTCCATCCAATTGCAAGGCAGTGATTTTGATAGTATTAGTATTGTTAATATGCTCATGGACCACATCAGGCACTTTGCAAATTTTTATTCCTGATTGCCAAACATTTTAAGATGCGGAAAACTGCAGTTACTTGGTGTTATTTTTCAGTTTTATTGGAATCTTGGAAAGGAATTTGTGAAAAATATATTGAATATTGAAAAAATGATTGAAAAGACAAATTTGGAATTTGTAAAAGCATGCCTGATTCTTGATATGCCAGAGGAAATTGCCAGTGTAACCTGTAGTGACATTGAGTTTGACACCTCTGGTAGCTTATATAAAAACGGACATAGCTACCATTTCTTTACCTACTGGTTTGCAGACTAGTTTTGGTCACCTCTGTCATTTGAACCAGATGTGACAATACTTCAGAGGTCAGTATGGGGCAGTTAACAGCTGATGGCAAGGCCAAGCTCCAACCTCCAGGGCTGAAATGTGAAGCCATTGAAAAAGTGCCGTAAAATTCCTCTAGTGACCACTTGAAGTCGTCGTATTTGGTCTTTTGAACAATTGATGTAAAGGTCGGTCAGTTCCCTTGTGACAGTTCAGCTGAAATGAGCAGCACAATAAAGTGCACTAGTTTGGATTTGTTCGAGGCTTTAAGTTAAGGTTACGACTGCTTTAACTGGCAGGTGTGCCAGCATAGCTGTAGCTAGCTGGTGTCTGGTAAGCCACACATTCACTAATTCAAGTCACTGAATTGGACCTCTTTACTATGTTTGTGCTGTTGGAGAAGTTAATGACATTATCTGACATGTAATATGGGCTGCTGTGTGGTATAGCACATCTGACTATTTCATTAGTCTGTTACTTTATACTAATTAGCTGGTTTATGTATCTGTGTTTTGCACAGTGGACGCTTTCAGCTTGTAGCCATAGCTGTTAACTTAACCCTTATCCTCTCTTCCCAGTATGGTCACTTTTAGGGCTAAAAGCCAAACGTTGTAGCAGCCAAAATGCTAATGTTAAGGATTGAAAAAGAAATATTTGAGAAAACTGAAACTGACCAGTCCAGAAGTTTATTCCTCTGTGTTGTTGAGTAAGTACTGTTCACACTAATGAGCTAGTTTGTTGGTTTGGTTTGGTTAAAGCTGGTGTAGTTTGATTAGTAATTGAAAAACAGGTACGTCAGTAAAATTAAGTGAAAAACATGCAAAAATATTATGGACTTAATTGGAAAAACTGAAAATCTGACTTGTAATACCTTACATAATATATTACTGCGAAAAGTACTTGTATTACTGGAACAACTTACCAGGTGTCACTGCCAAAACAAGTTATTATAACAAGAGCTAAGTAGAAACAAGCATCAAATAGGCAACTAGCTTGGTAGTAAACCAAAGTCATTTTGATTTGATGGTAGCAACAGGTGGATATTAAGGCTACGTTCACACTGCAGGCGAAAGCGCATCAAATCCGATTTTTTGGACCCTATGCGACCCATATCCGATCATGGTATGACAGTGTGAACGGCACAAATCCGATATTTTCAAATCCGATCTGGGTCACTTTCGTATGTGGTACTGAAACCGATACATATCCGATGTTTCAGAAAGCGACTGCTGTTTGATGGTCATGTCGCATTAAATCCGTCTTTTACGTCACCGACACAAGACAGACGCCAATTATCAGCGCCAGAGAAGACATCGCGAACGCTTCCTGGCCATCCGGTGAAACTGTTGGGAAGACAACGTTGGAGAAACAAGAACATTTTATTTATACTGTGTAATCTGCAACTATCCTTTGAAGCACCGCTCCTCTAAAACAGCAATAAGGATAATTATTAGGTTATTTACATTATTATGTAAATAACAAAATAACTTAAAGCAAAAATTGGGAAACGTGAAGTCCGAAGTCTTTATATTAACGGCCATCAGTCAAACAATACTGTTGGTCTGGGTCTAAACAGAGCACGTTGTGTGTGACATCTTCTTTTGCGCATGCGGCCGCTTTGAGCGTTCACACTAAAGCGCGTTTGCTGACACATTTTATTTGTAGTGTGAACAAACAAACAAAAACATCGGATTTGATCAAAAAATCGGAATTGAGCATTAAGACCTGCAGTGTGAACGTAGACTTAGATTCACAGTACTGACAATCAGACGTCTTTACTGTAAGAATTCTTTGAGTAGTTTGTTGAGACACTTCACTCTGGTTGAAAATGGTTGACTCGCCCATCATACTTATATTATTGCTAAAAGTTGAACAGTAGGTGTCTATCTTCTTGAAAAGAAGATCACCATTACTGTGCCAAATCTTTTTTAATTCAATTCAGCTTTATTTATGTATCACAAAATCACAACAACAGTTGCCTCACGGTGCTTTATTTGTATACAAAAGAATAATACAAGGAAAACAGAGGAAACCCCAACATATGACCCCCTATGACCAAGTGCTTTGGCGACAGTGAGAAGGAAAAACTCTCTTTCAACAGGAAGAAACCTCCAGGAAAACCAGGCTCAGGTGTCCATCTGGTGACTGGTTGGGGGTGAAGACGGGCAGAAATCTAAGATAAGAACTGGCAGTGGACCTGCTCTGGACCTCCCAAAGTCCACAACCAGTTCCTTAGTCTTTGAGGTGTTGAGTTGCAGGTGGTTTGTGTGACTCCATGCGACAAAGTTCCTCACCAGACTTCTGTACTCCTCTTCCTGATTATCCCAGATACACCCCATGATGGCTGTGTCGTCTGCAAACTTCTGAATGTGGCATAATTCAGAGCTGTAGCAGAAGTCAGAGGTGTACAGGGTGAAGAGTAGAGGGGACAGCACAGTTCCCTGTGGTGCTCCTGTGCTGCTGACCACAGTGTCAGACGTGATGTCCTTCAGCCTGACGTACTGTGGCCTGTCGGTGAGGTAGTCGGAGATCCAAGCGACCAGGCAGGAGTCCACCTGCATCCTGTTCAGTTTTTCCTGAAGCAGACAGGGCCGGATGGTATTAAAGGCACTGGAAAAGTCAAGAAACAGGATCCTGACCGTGCCTTTTCCCCCATCCAGGTGTGAGTGGGCTCTATGCAGGAGGTACAGGATGGCATCCTCCACTCCGACACCCGCCTTGTAGGCGAACTGTAGTGGGTCCTGGGCATGTTGTACTTGTGGTCGGAGGAGGTTGAGGAAGAGCCGCTCTAGAGTCTTCATAAGATGTGACGTCAGTGCCACCGGTCGGAAGTCATTCAGCTCATTGGGCCGGTTCCTTTTGGGGACCGGGACGATGCAGGATGTCTTCCAGAGGGCGGGAACTCTCCCCAGTCGCAGACTGAGATTGAAGACTCGTTGTAGCGGCTCCCCAAGTTCAGCAGCACACGCCTTTAGCATCCTAGGACACACCGTGTCTGGACCTGCTGCCTTTCTGGGGCGAAGCTTCCTCAGTTGTCTCCTGACCTGATCCACTGTGAGCAAATCCGCTTCAGTTATTATAATTTTGTATTTACGAATTACTCTTTCATTTTTATATTGTTTTGAAAATTTATTTTTATTGTATTTTAGTTTTTTCCCCTGAAAAAAGTCAGTGGTAGTTTATTTTTTTAAAATGACTATAATATGGATGGTGTTTGTCCGAGACTAGTTTTAGGAAAATCAACAATGTTGTTATAGTACAAAGACAAAATATTTTTAATAGCCCTTATTCTGAGTAATTTAGACATCTCAATAGATTTGTGTCCAATTGTACTGACAAAGAATAAAACTAAATACACTTTCTCTGTGTATTCGGTCATCTTAGTACACAAATTGATTTCAGGTCATTTCTTCAGATGAAAATGAAAATAATTTATCAAACCTAGTTTTAGGTTGACAGAATAACCTAGTAGCTCTTTTCATTTTTGTCTACTTATGGTTGCAATAAAAACACAGTCACCTTGTTTCTGTTGTTGAATTATTTAAAATGTTGTGTAAAACGGCTGTTACCAGCACCAATGAAATGTAATTTATTCTCAGTTGTTTGAATTCAAAAAAGAGCTTTACATAAACACATTAATCTTTTCTCCGTTTGGTTTTACTAACATTGATTTTGTGATATAAATTCTTTATGGCGTCTGAGATAGAAATTAGAAATGGATTAATGATAAATTCAGTGTCTGAATTAAATCAGATTGAATAAATAATTTATCATTGTCGTTCCAGTCTCGCAATATGAATGCACAAAACTGATGACTATAGTTATGAAAAGAGCTTTATACTTTTTGGTTGTCAAGCTTAAAATATTGCACTCTAAGTCTGAAGCATCATTGTGTTCAAGTTTGAGGCTTTGTAGAATTATGAGCCATCATGTCTCTGAGTTAGCTGCCCACTTATCTCTAAATTTAGATGCATATATAAAGAAATAGCTCACTGCTGTGTCTGAAGTGCCCCGATCTGGCCTGGAGTTGGAGAAGTGGTTGTTACTGCAGTCTTTGAGACTAGTAGATGAGTTTGTGTGCAGCAGTGGTCTGCACAGATTATATTTACATGAAGCTTTTAGCAGTATTCAGGCTGATACATGTGATTTAACAGGTTAAATGTGGTTAACAGCAAGTCACGATCTTACACTCTCCCTTTGCACTGTATGTGAGGTCCTGTCCATGTTTGTCAGTGTCCACTGTGAAAGTCTGCAAGATGTGTCTACACTGATGCCAAGACTAATTCTTTGTCAAACTCGACCACTCTCTTTCTTTGGTTTCTATGTTTTCACTACAATTGCTTAGTATGATGAAGCAGCAAAATCTCAGGGACACCAGGTAAACATTTTGAGGTTTACCTTAAATTTAAATTTTCCCATGGCACCTTTTGGGTGAATCTGTCCTGCATACAGTCATGGGCTTCATGCTTACTAAACTTGATTTAGAAACTAAATGGACTTTTCTGTTACCTGAGGGGAAGCAGTTTGCATTAACATTTTTTTTTATCAGTCAAAAATTAAAGTTAATAAGATGCCACATCCCAGCCACAGGTTCTTATTTATTTCACCCTTTTTTACTTATGCCATTAGCATCTTTTCTGAGTAGCATACAATGACTTCATCTACAATTTAGTTATACAAGCTTCGTCTTGAATGTCGTCTCTTACATAGAAAAATTCAATTTTTAATGACAGTTTCTTGACATCCTGTAAAGAGCCGCAGTAGCTGCCAGTACAGAACAGTAACGTGGGCGATGCTTACCAGTTTAACAATGTCACACCACAATTAACTGACTAAATTAATACTTCTGAAATTGTTGTGTTTTTCTCTGTGGTTAAGGCTCTAAAATATACTGTCCCATATACATCCCATATTACATAAAAGGCTACAAGGCAAAAGCAAGTAATACAATAAAGCCTATATTAGCTATTTGCAGATCTACAAATATCGGCACTTATAATGTTTGATAAATGAACATTTGAAAAAGTAAAGAGGACACGGCAGAAACACCCAAGGCCATGTTGTAAGTGTTGGTGTTACATAGTTTGGCCACCAGAGGGCATTTTCCAACTTCCCTGTTGGCAACACAGAAATACAACAACAGGCTGATCCAAGATGAGTCGGCCAAAGTGTAAACGAGTAAATAAATAGCTTAAAAAATATTAAGAAAATCTGTTGATGCTATATGTGTCGGAAACAAAAAAAAATATTGTCCGATATACTGGAATATCAGATTTTTTAAATCTGATATTCCAGTATCGGTTTTAAGAGTCTTTAAAATACTAAATACCTCTATTTTTGTTCACCGTTATTTAACTTGAATATGTGCCATGTGGTGCTGTTATGCCACATTAGATTAAAAGTCTTTTTAAAGTGCGGTTAGTTGAGTCCCTACAGCCATCTGGGGGCTACAACACCTAATTTGCAAATGGCTGCACCAAAAGATAGCTCCATTAGATGTATTGATCCGCTGCGATTACCTTGATTAAACGATGTGTCACAAACACCAAGCTGTTGAACAGTAACTCTACAAGCATCTGTGGCTTTCTGCCTCTGTGCACATTACACTCTGCTAATTTATGCATGATAAACAAAAAGTTTGCTGTCAGACACAAAAACAAATTAGCTTCTTCTTCTTATATAAATCAAACTGAATTCCCCTGAAAATACTCTATCACTTGGGTCATATATGGGGGTTTTTCTTTGCAAAGTTTTGAACTAGTGGTATATTACTTTAAATTCTCAAAATGCAGTTATACCCAGCAAACATGGTAGAAAGAGTGACCCTAACCCTCCTTGGTCAAAAGTGCACTGCAGATGCTCACAAGGCAAGAATTATTAATCACATTAATGCAGTCAATAAATTAAATATTTGTATTTGCCGTTTAATACAGCAACTAATGTGTTTATGAAATGGTTATGAACAGATGGCTGCGTAACAGCCACTTCTTGCACATAGGCTAGTACTCCTGGAGCCTGTGATTTTTCTTTTAAATTACAAACAACACTTTTGTGCTATTTCTGTGTCGGCATAAAAAAACAAGATTTTTTTAAATGTCCTTTTGTTCTAATAGGGAAAAAAATGATTGAAACCAGTTTTTGAACACAAAGTTTTTCCAAAACAAGTATGATCAGATAACGTTCAACAAGTACATAGAGCTGGGGGGGAACTTAAGTTTCTGACATCCAACCATTATATCACAAGCTAGGTCACAGTGGCAGCAGGCTAAGTAAAGTGTCCCAGATGTGCTGGGCAGGGCGATACATCCAGTTCCTCCTGGGGGATAATGGGGCATTTTCATGTCAGAAGAGATAAACATTCTCTCTAGTGGGTTCTGGGAATACCCTGGGATCTCCTCCTGTTGAGCGTGCCGGGAAACCCTCCAAAGGGAGGTGCTCAGGAGGTGTCGTGACCAGATGCCAGAACTACCTCAGCTGGCTTCTTTCAACATGGTCGAGCAGCAGTTCTAAACCAAGATGCTTCCAGATGTCCATGCTCCTCACTCATATATCGAAGGCTGAAATATGAGTGAGTTTGGCCTTTTAAACTCATTTAAAAAGCCAAACTCATTTTGGCTACTCACAACTTTTATTTTTGGACTATTTTTTAACGATGACTAAAAGTCATAAATTCAACAACATAAAATTTAATCCAGGGAGTGAGTCAACATACACTGTTTAGCTTTCTCTTTATAAAAAAAGTTTTACATATTTATTACTTATTTAATTTAATTCATTTATTTTTACTTAAAGAAATACTAATGTCAAAATCACAACCTAAAAGGAAATAAATCAGAGCATTAATTTTGTTGTTTTTGGGGACATCCCAGCACTTTGATGGATGTACGGAAAGCTGAAGGTGGGGAGAGAAGTGGTGAGATTCCACATTCAGTACAAAGCAGGCATCAATTAAAAAAGACAAACATGGGCAGAAGGAGATGTAATGGAGCTGGGTTGCAAAGCAGCTTGCACAGGTGCAGGGACTGTAAATTGGAAAACAGCTTAAATACTATGTATCAAATAAGAATAGGGCTGGGCTTGACTTTCTACTATATAGAGGTAATAAAAAACACAGGCAAATTTAAATTAAGTGGGGTTGCAGTTACTATCTTTATTATTGAATATATTATTACATTTCTTTATTAATAAGTCATGTATTAATTGGTCTATCAAATGTTAGTAAATACCATGTTTACTCAGAACTTCTGATAACATCATCAGATGTCTTGTAAATCTACAATAGTATATGTATTACAGTGTATAGTATTAACCCTTTAGAACTGGTCGGAGCGGGCACGCTCCGTTTTGCGTAACTATTTTTACACCCCTGTAGAACCAGAACCATGCAAGCTAGCACAATAATTTTTTTTGCACATGAAACCGGAGGAGTTGTACTTACATCTTATGTCATCATCTTGTCCTAAGTCACTAAGTTCCACATATGGCTTTGCAAAACCAGCATAAAAAGCGCTTGCAGCAACAAAAAATACAAACAGCAGCAACAAAAACATAATATTCCAGAAACACGCTTTGCCGATCTGATCAGCTGTTCATAACACTTCCTTTGTTGGAATAGACGACGCGAACTATCGAGTGTCCACCATTACCTGGCCAAAACCGGAAGTGACGTCTTTTTTTTTTTTTTTTTACCTTAGGGGCCTTATAAGCCTGTACTGGTGATTTTAAAAGTCATGTCTGACTTCATGCTTTTTTGAATAGTTTCTGGGATGCTTAGAACTCAAATTGCACTGCTGTAAATAGTTTATTTTGATGCACATGCTGTTTTTTTTGCAAATTTGCACTATAATATTTATTTTCGTTTTTCCAGCACTATATAAAATTTGGTGTATTTCAAAAATAAAACTACGAAGACACTCAAAATAAATTTCCTGTTGTTAAAAACTACTTTGTGCAACTTTTTTGTATTTACAGTTTTGAGGGACAAACCTCTTAAATTTCTCTAACTAGAAATATATGTAAAAAAAAAACAAAAAACAACCCAAATACAGTTTTACATCTTTTGTAGTTTATTGCACTTTTTATTTATGTAGTTATTATAGACTTAATGCATACATATTATTAAAATGTGGGCTATAACGGTTGTATAGCAACTTGAAATGCTCCCAAAAATGTTTCTAACTTCTAGACGTTGTGATCGAATTACTTTTGGCAGTTGATATTTTATGCTGATCTCTTGAAACAGGTAACAGTTTAAACAAGGTGGCTGTCAAGTAGAGGGAGCCCAGAATGACGGTATTTATAAAGTCAATTGCAAGGTTAAGCATCCACTTTACATAGTAATCTGAGCAAATGAAATGCCTGTCTGTAAACACATTTTTTGGCATATCTACCAACCTGCCATGTACTTGTGATATGACAAGGATTTCTTTCTCACATTCGTTATGCAATCATTGCATCATCATATAAATATGTTTTTACTTTCTTGCTCAGTTGCTGATGTTTAACAGAAATCCATCAGTATATCTTACCGTCATCTCGGTAGGATCACACCCTGACCAGTCACCCTGATTCTTTGTATTGCACACTGGATGTTTACCAGGCCTTTTGTTTTCCTTTTTTTAATGTTGGCGTTCCTCAGCTGCTTCCGCCACCAGTGTCTGTAACACAATCACTAATATATCAATCCTTTCACACATTCAAAGGGAGAACCATTCAGAGCTCTCTGATTACATGGCTGTGTCAAGGGGGTGAGACATTTGATATCACTGGGCACTGGTCTGGGTGGTGGTAGGCAGGGCAAGATATGGGTCAGCTTTGTGGTGTGACTGCCTACTCCATGTTCACCCCGTTACCACTCCATATTCACATTGCTTGATGTATATTTTCATTGAATATCCATAAAGCTGTGCTTTAAAACACTGAGAGTTACTCACAATGGATTAGTCTGTGGTTATGCAGGGGAGGTGTATGCATCTGCTGTTTACTGAACTGTAGGGCTGCCACGATTAGTCAACTAGTCACGATTACATCGACTAACAAAATCGTCGACGACTGATTTAATAGTCGACGCATCGTTTGAAGCTTTGTAAGATCACAAAAGACACAGGAATAAGTAGTAGGATTTAAGAGTGTAATAACGGACTGAAACAGAAGATGGCAGCACTGCATGTACAAGGATACCAGCTGCCGTTAAACCCCGAAGAAGAAGTAGCTCTGTCCCAGAATTCATAGGGCGCCAAGCTCTGTTTGCAACAATGGCGGCAGGTAGTTAGTTTTAATATTACTCTTATTATTCTTTCTGGGTCTCAAAATAACCGATTAACATATTTTCAGGCGAGAATGTAGCTGTGTAAACCTCAAATATCTGCTCAGTTTATCAAGATACCACATATTTTCAAAAGCGCTCCGAAGTTTTCGGAGACGTCTGTTACCCACTAGCTCGATAGCTAGCCGGGGGCTAGGCTCACTAGAGCCGTCAGAACACCGGACTCCCGCAAATCGTTTTCAAACCCACCGCCATCTTTCGCTACTCAGGGTAAACATACATAAGTCACTTAGATAACTTAAAAATGTTATTGTTTGGATTTTTTTTTTTAGTATTTTATTTGTTCCTGAGTAAATTGGTTTGGCTTTTTAGTTAGCACTTACCTTAAACACTTAAAGCTGTAAGCTAATGATAGTTATATAAGAGCAGATGCTGCTGGTGCAATAAGCTGTATGTTTTACGTCCAATGGATGATGATCTGATTAGTCGACTAATCACAAAAATAATCGGTGACTAGTCGACTATCAAAATAATCGTTTGTGGCAGCCCTACTGAACTGTTAATGCAGTACTATGGAGTGCATGTGCATAGTACCTCACTGTTAAAGACATAACCTCAAACTGCTCTAGATCTCAGCAGCCTACAGTACTTCTATTTGTGCAGTGCCTTGTGTATAATGTGAGCTGTGAGTCAAATGTAAATGTCTCAAAGGGAGCAAGTGAGTCAGCTGAATAAAACTGAGACAGATGTGGTGCCTCATATTGTGACTGTGGGAAAACGGCAACACCAAACACAACTGGTCACTCGGGGTTGATTTAACTGGGTTTCATTAATTCCCATGACTATTTTATGTTGGCAGTACATTCTTACTTATTATTTGCTTAATTTAGTCTAATGTTTTCTGTTTTGCGTCCTTCTTGTTTATACTGCAGCAAAGCCTTATAAAAACCAAGGGATATTATTAGCTCAATAATTCAAAAATATGAGTTAATCAAAGTAAAGCCTGCGCATGACAGAAGGATTTTCGGATTAGCGTATTCTGCTATTTCCTTCTCTGTCTGGTCTGGCAAAGCAATGTAGGCACACCAAAATTATAGACAGCACAGACTCAGTCTTTGGAGGAGTTAGTGGATTTTAAATGGCAGCTCGTTCCCCTGCCCCATCCCCTCCTGCACTGCCCAGAATAATATAATTACAGACCAACAACTGGCATGTTTACAAGGAAGAGAAGCACCTGTTTTCCATCATGTTGAGACCAGTCCAATCACTAGCATTTATTTTTGACATTTTCAGGATGATTCAGCTGTCTGCTCTCTGTGTATGTGTGCTACTGGGGTTTTCAAATTATGAAACTGATCTAAAGACTTGTAATCATTTAATTCATGGAGCACCAGCAGTAATGACCTGTGAAGATATCTTAACAGTCACTTAGCTGGTAAGATGCTAATTTCTATCTGGAAATTTAATTTTAACATAATGGTAAGAGTCCCACTGAGACTCACAGTGAGCTGGTTTTTGCATCAGTCTGGTATTTTCTGGTACAGAGCTCTAGATTTCCCTGTTTCCCTGCTAATGTCAGCTAGGTGAGAAGCGGGGAAATAGCTGTTTCAAATATTAATTACTTTACCTGACTTACTGTAATAAATAGCTTAACGAACTTATCTAGGTCACACTACACCAAAGACAAATAATTCTACCGTAATGCCATTTTACGTATTAAATGTTATTACCATCACTCGGATATATACTTTTATTGGCCACATTTTCTATTATGACATAAAAAGCCAAGCAGTCAGTGAGCAAACCTTCAGACTTTTTTTCAGTTTAACAATTTTTTGTCTCATAGGCAGCATAACCGCTTGCTCATTGGCTAGTGATCATGATTTACAAAAAAAGAGTTTTTGTTATTCAATACGATCCAAAATAATTTAGTGAGCTCATAAACTCACCAGAACAGCGTCGGCTTAAATATTTTTTTTCTAACCACAGCTATCACCATCCAGTGACATTCAAGTAAAATTCATGTAGCTTCATTTTTCCAGAGCAAAAGCTACGTCCATGTTTTATAATATTAATTACATTACTACCACCTGAATATACTTTTACATAAATAATAATGTACAAGCCAACCAGCTCATAGCTGCAAAACAAGACAGATTGTACAAGGCAGTACAATCTGTAAGCAAACACCTCCAACATCTTTTTGTGGTACTCATTCTTATAAAGAGTTTCTACTCTGAGCACTCACAGCGCTTTATAATCAGTAATAGCAAACTTTAGACTTGCTTATAGGTGGATTTTGTTATGTTTTTACAGAACATTGTTTAATTTGGACCACTTCCTGCAATTATGCTAAGCTACCTAGCTGAAAAAAACCTCAACATTTTTTAAAAAGGAAAAAAAAATAAAATTAGATTCTCTGATTCACATTTTGTTTTCAGATTTGTCTGTGGACTTTTAGTTTACTGTGTGTAATTTGTGGTTATATATGACTGTGTTTCTTTGGGTGTGTATCCATCAGCATATGGTGATTATGTACTATATTTGCATAACCTTACATGTGCTTGGTCACTGGAGAAACTATCCATCATATCTGACTGCTAACCTCCTACCCTGTTCATTCTCCAGCAGGTTATGCCACCCCAAAGGCTTCCTGGATCCCCAGCAGTGAAAGAGAAGGGCTGATCCCGTCCTCCTCCAGGTTCCTGCCGTGCAGCCCTTCTTTCCCTCTTTCTCTCTCCTGCTTATTCCCCTCTCCCAAAGACACAAACCCTACCTGGCCCCAACACCTAAACACTTTGACCTTTGTCACCCACTTCTTGGACCACTCTTGTTGGTCCAGTCACGTCCACCGCATCATCTTCCTCACAGCAATTCCATAGCCAGTCTCCCCTCATTCCAGCCACACTAGTCCACTTCCCTGCAGGACCCTGCACGTTTTAGAGGTTTGCTCTACCCTCTGGCTGCTTGCCGGGCCCCATGGCTACAGGAGGTCATGCCCCTGACATAGATGTGTTAATAAACCTACAGCAGGTAAGAATTATTGTTTTCTTAAACTGAACCTGTTCTTATAAAATTAAACATAACGATAGTTAGCATAATAATATAATAATGGATTGCACAGAAGGGGTTAATGAATGTCATTACAGTAGATGTCTATTTGAAACTTCAAGGATGCAATTCATTTTCTTTCATCTTTTTCAATGCCATGTGCCAACACAGTGCAGAGCAGCTACCTGAACTCTACTCCCACAGAGGTCGGTTATCTTGTTAACAGTCTTACATCCTCACTGCGTATGACCTTGGATACTTTGGCTCCACTGAAAAAGAAAGCCTTAAATCAGAAGTGCTTGAGTTTTGGTGTTAACTTCAATACATACGTTCTACAAACCATCAACGTGTCTATTAAATGGACTGATTTCTATATAGCACTTTTCTATTGTCCTGGAGCTCCGAAGCACTTTATACAACCGCATTAACCCATTCATACGCTTTAGTGCTTTCTATCTAACAATCATATTCTGATGTAGAGCAGGGCGATATGACCAGAAATATTTATCACGATATACATTTGAAAAATTGCGATAACGATATAACTGATGATATAATTGACACTAGACAAAATACTTTACAACTCCACAACTTTATTAGTGCGAAAAACAAACAAAACATCAATGTATTTTCACTTAAACAAGCAGCTGTTTTTTATCTGGATTAAAGTTATATAAAAATTTAACACTGCAAATGCAAATTCCTTGCTGACAGTTTAACCAAAAGGCATTTCCAGTGGAAATTCGCCAACATATCCTCAGCATAACCATGTATAATATCCACAAAACTTAAAAAGAGGTTATACACACACAATACGGTAATATTGTGTTGAAGCACAGTACGTATCACTCCGTGAGGCCTACGATAGCCGTAATGCTCTGACAACCCATCAAGCGGTGTGGCTTCGTAGCTTAGCAAAGTCGCACTAAAACATTTGACAGATTTTTGAGCGCCGTGTACGACATAAAATCGTCTCGAGGTCAGTAAACACAACCAGAATTCATACATAAGGCACACGGGATTATAAGGGGCACTGTCGATTTTCAGAAAAATCAAAGGATTGATTTTAAGTGCAGATGTTATTATAGCAGCTTGTACAAAAGAGTCGTGTTCCTTTAAAGCTGCAGGAAGAGGTCTCCAGAAACTTCAGTGCTGTTAGCGAGTGCGGCTTGAGATCAGAAAGCTAAGTGAGAACACAAGCCTTCACATGATTGTTTGACAGATAGCCATGAAATGATTTGTTTGAGTTGGTGTTAAGTCAGTTCTTAGCTGCAACATCTCCAGCACTCAGTTCACACTTTCACACCTTCACACCAGTTAGCTGCCAGAACACTTGTTTCGACCAGAGAGCAATGCCTGCAGATATTTCCATATCCATAATGGTGTACAGTAGGCAATAAAACATAATATTTGTTGTTGTTTTGAATATTTTCTACTTGGATCTGTTAATTCAGTCGGAAGCATTTGGACATTACTGTTCTGTCATCCTCAGGCTAACGCTGCCCTTTGATGCACCATGTGTACCGAAAACAAAGGGCTTGTTTCCAATATTTCCAAAGGCATTGTTTATATTTTCGCCATATGGCAACAAGCAATAACATTTTAAATTAACATAAGCTCTGCTGCATGCACCAATGTTACAGGACTAGCTGACAGTCCATTGATAAACTAACTGCTATTGTTTGTACTAGCCAGCCAGAAACATGCCAGCACAAGACCCATTGTACTCAGGAGACATATTTGCACCATCTGCTCTTATAGTGGTCTACAATTACTTTTGGTGGAGCAGTTTATAGTTTGGCAGAGGAAATTAGGTGGATTGTGCAAAACTGATAATAAGCTCAGTTGCCTTCTCTGTTTAAATTCCTAAAACTGTTCAATCCAAGGTCATAAATGGATAATGAGCAGACCATATTTGCATTTCAGAGTTCATTGAAGTTGAGCAAATTGCAGAGATTCAATTAATGAGTTGACTTTTGTCATAAAATCCTGCTGTTTAGACTCTGGTGTGGCTCGGTGTACATCCTTGCTCATATTTTGAGCGATAGCATTTCCTTACACAATAGCAAGATGATTATCTTGAGTGAGCTTTTACTGTAAGCCACATTCACCCATTCCCACATACATTTATACAGTATTTTATTCTATAAATTTAAACACTTCTAACCACCACATACACACTCACTCTCTAATGGAGGCAGGTGTGGTTCAGGGTTACTGCGGGACACTTTGACATGTTCACTGGAGGTGTGAACTGGCTGAAACAACACAGCATAGGTCCTGGAAGTGGTTGTCAGTGGACCACAACTACTAGTAGTCACACATTTATGTTTCTTGCAATTTAAGGCACATCAATCAAATTAATCAAAATGTATTTCTATAGCACATATTAATAACAACTGAGTTGACCAAAGTGCTTCACAGTCAGACAGAGCATGAGACAATGAGAGCAAAACCGTTAAGAAGGAACAGGGCAAGAAACAATAAAGGTGACAACACAACAAGCCAGATAATAGCCAACAAATATGAGCAGGGAGGTTATTCCAGAGTCTAGGTGCTACGGTTGCAAAGACCTGATCATCTCTGGACTGCATGTTGATGGGGCAATGCACATTGCTGCTAACAGCACTGATTATCATATGGTGGTAATGTGGGATGCTGCACTCCTGTAATTTATTGTATTTCTTATATTTGCATTGCACCTTTTGCTTATGTATCTAAGTGTTTTTTCTCAACGCTAACAGTGATGTTTCATATATGGTACAGCATGGAAAAACCTGGTTAAATTCTATCATTTTAATTTGCCACATTTTTGAAACTTCTACATAAAAAAACCAAACCATGATGACAAGGGATGGGTATCGAAACCCGGTTCTTGTTGAGAACTGATTCCTACTGTTTCAATTCCTTGGAATTGTTTGCCATATTTGCAAACGATTCCCTTATCGATTCCAGTCGCCCCGAATGACGTCACCACGTTGCGGAGCGTCATTTACCTGGCAGGAAACACGGCGCCTAAGCGGCTCAAACGCTCAAAAGTTTGGTTATACTTTACGAGAACGGATGACAACAGGGCAACTTGCAATACTTGAAAAGTAGATATTTCATTTAAGGGAGGAAACACTACGAATATGCAAAAGCATTTGCTCACAAAACACGCGATGACCTTAATCGTTAAACAGAATCGAAACTGGAATCGGAATCGTGAAAATCTTATCAATACCCATCCCTAGTTCCAAGTACACCTTCAACCTAAAATTGATACTGTGTGGCATCGTATTGTTCAAAAGTTTCAATTCTATACTGCAGCGTGGGCATATGTATAAGATAACGCAACATATGTTGAATATTTGATATATTTGATATATAATATTTGATAGCATGTTGCCGTTATAAATGGGCTAATTTACTGAAGACAAAGGCTGCTGTTTTCTACAGGGACTCTATAGAAGTTAACAGAAGTAATTAGGCTAACCCTTTTTGGCTCCTACCTCAAAGCACACTGTGTGCTGTCGATCTTACGTGCTGCACAATAATGTTTAATATTTAGTATTTACTGTCATATTCCCATATATCATTGTGATGTTGTTTATTCTATTACTCTCGTTTTCTTCTGCTTGTTTTCTTTTTTCTTTCTCTACAGGTGATCCAGGTGATCGATATATGTATTTTTTTTTTCTGCTTATTCTGTTGGTTTTTGTTTTTTGCCCTTCTCCCCGTCCCTCTTCTCAGCTGTTTTTCTTTCCCTCTTTCTTTCTCCCTTTTCTTTCCCCCAGTCAAGTCTGTCCCGTATTCAGCAAGTTAAAATAAAATAAACAATAAAAGGTGAATCAAATAGATCATTACGGCAAAGCTGGGATGGTCAATTTGGTAAAGTAAATGCGTTGGGCATCTTTCTTCGCCTTTAGACAATAATTCTGATGGCAAAAGAGCCAAACGGGACAGGCAAAAAAAAAAGAAGTAATTAGGCTCATAAGGCTTATGGGTGCATGCAATAATTGAACCATATTTGAGGAGAGCTCACCATCCCTCATTTTATTTCAAAACATCATATTTATGCAAACTGTTCAGTTTGAAATAATTGCTCATAAACATCAGCTGTGCAGTGGGAAGAAAAGCAAAATGCCGATGCTGATATTTATGTTAGTTGTGATTTGTTTTTCTGGGAAGCGTGCCAGCTCCTTAAATCAAAGAGGCCCGGCTTTAAGCGAGAGGGAAGCCGCTTTAAACACGGCACGCCAAATAAAAGGAGGAGCAAGCAACAGAAAGAGGAGCACTGTGCGAGGAAACACAAAGAGAAGAATTTTAAAGAGCTAAATATTTTTATCCGCCTGTGTTTTAATTAGTAAAAGGTTCATTTTATATTTTAAATTTAGTGTCCAATGGTGTTTTCCAGTATCCTAAATGTTTTATAAGCAAGGGCTGGCTACAACTTTTATAAGCCAAAACCAAAGTTTATTCAAAGTCTTTGTTTCTTTGATGGTTGCTTCGGTAGCTGATGTGTTCTCATTCGTCTCACGTTTGCTAATTTATTCAACTCAGCTTTATTTTCTTTCACGTAAACACATATTTTGATACAACTAAAGTGACGTCCTTTTTTATTTTATTTTAAACAAATGTTACAAATGCAACCTGTGAACCTGCTGCTCTCTATGACTATATTAGATAATACATGTACAATGGTAGGACGCTAATTTAATGGGGACTGGAAGTCCCAGAGAGCAGCCATTTGGCAGCCATTTGGCTTTTCTACGTTTAAAACCCGCATACCAGCCAAATGGCTGGTAGGCTTTTAGCTAATATCCTGAACTGAACTGTGAACTGCTGCTTTTGTTATGTAAATAAGGTGGTGCTGAGCCACTAGGGTTAGGGTTAGGGTTGGTTTGGGTTACCCTAACCCTAACCCACAAGGAAACTTGTGTTTCTGTTTGCCATCTTAGGGAGAAATCAACACACATGGGTGCATTTCCTTTGTTGCTGAGATTTATTGATAAAAACAGTACAAAAAAACAACAAACAAAAAACAACCATTTGTACACATATTTACAAATAATAATAAAAAGTGAGTGAGTACATTTCAACATTTTCAGCAATCACTCACTATCCTGGCACTGCCATGGTATCTGTAGTCTGCATTTACCACATGTGTATCTGTAGCAGTGAACACATCGCACAGTGGCATGATTGTTCTTGCATTTGTGTTTGACCTGACACATGGCTCTTTTTCCAGGGCTAGGTGTGGAGGGTTGTGTCCAAAGCAACTGTTCTTTTCTTGCCTTCTTCCCAGCCATATGAGAGTTAGCCAACTCTCTTGCAAATGTACTTCCCTTGCCAAGATATGGGAAGACATTGCAAATGTACTTGGATTTTAGGTCGCAAGCCACCCAAAACTTGATCCCAAACTTGTCAGGTTTACTTGCAATATACTGCAGGGTTAGGGTTATACTGTGGGTTTCCCAGGTTTGCTGACCAGCAGTCAGTGATGGAACCCTAGTAAACCCCGCAAGATGACAATTTCATTGACCTCAACACAAAAGGAAGTTCACAGCTTTTAGCAGCTCCCCACCCCCACACACTAACAAAGAGGCAGTTGGCAGTTAGAAATCAGCAATCATTCACACACCCCCACTCCCCCACATCTCAAGTAACAACCTAATTTACATATGAATTGATGCTAAAAGACTAGCCAATTTAGCTTCCACTTGGCTGACTTGGGGTTAGAAAAGCCTGGGACTTCCAGTGGAAGCTTCATCGTTCACCGTTTTATATGAAGCTTCATCATGGTTAACTTAGTTTTCATTACTGTGAGAAGAAACAAGGAAGATCTAATTTAACGTGCATTAAAGACACAGAAAGTTCCCATCATGCATGCTGTTTTTCCCTGTATAGTTGTGACAGTCAAACAGTGCATGCTGCGATCTCTGTTTGCATTTAAACACTTAAATAATTTACTTGAATGAACTATTGCACTATATTACCTCAAAGATAGAAGTACTTGTGTACTTTGGGTGAAGAGTTTGGTCATTCAACAAGGGCTCTGAGTACAGCTGTTAAAAGGGGACAGTTAAGATAGTTCTGGCATCAGATCAGGTTTCTACTGGACATCTAATAGGCGTGCTGCTTTAAACATGTCCATTATGGATGGATGGATGGATGGATGAGATGTGATATTTTTCTTTTAAGATCTTTAAGATAGCTTCCTTCACTCCTCTCTCAAACCATCTGTCTCCTCTGTCCAAAATGTGAACATTGGCATCCTGGAAAGGGTGACCTTTGTCCTTTAGAGGAGTCCACTGTAAGCGACCATCTTTGAACAGAGGCGGTGGCTTACGACACCAACTGTGTGCCATCTATAATCCGGTTTTGAGCAGACGCCATATGGCCCACTCACATCCTGGGCCATATGACCACAGTGGAGCTAGGCTTCACAATGGGTTCACCCGAAACCTTGGCTGATTGTGGCCCACACCTGTTTTCACACCTTGGGTCGTGTGATTAAGCAGAGGATCAATAGGGGGTCCACGACCCTCGTGGGGACACTCCCATAGGGCTTAAAATCTGGGACTCTCCACTAATTGCTCTTAGAACTGAAGATGAGAGGTGAAACGTCTTCAAAGAACTTAAAGAAGTCCAGACGCTTTTCTTTCGAAGCTCCTTAGACTACGATGACCTGGATGACTGAGAACCTTCACAGACACATGTAACATAATCCAAATTGCTTTACAGTAGCTTATCATTTATAATTGACCTCAAAGTAATCCTGATTCACCTTGTAACTTCATAACTGAAATGCACGTACAGAACCCCGATGGCTTTCACTTAGTGTTTCCTGATCACTAACACGAGTACACTTAATCCTCTCACACAAAGCAAACACAGCCCCACATACGCCCTCCTGAACAGTAGTCAGCTGATAAATATTTAAATGCATCTCTGGCTCACCATACCACAAATTATGAAAAATTAATATTGTAGTAGATGTCGGGCGGTTAGAGTAAAGGTTAGAGAGGATCTCAGCTGTGTTGATTGGACTTTTTTAATTTAAGCTTCTTTACATTTTAATTGGTTCAAATTGGCCAAACCAGCCACAGTGATTTTGAATTTTCATGAAATATTACATCTACAGACGGGCAGCACGGTGGCACGGTGGTTAGCACTGTTGCCACACAGCAAGACGGTCCTGAGTTCAATTCTACCATCAGGCCGGGGTCTTTCTGTGTGGAGTTTGCATGTTCTCCCCGTGTTTGTGTGGGTTTCCTCCGGGTACTTTGGCTTCCTCCCACCGTACAAAGACATGCAGCTTGTGGGGATAGGTTAATTGGATAATCCAAATTGTCACTAGGTGTGAATGTGCGAGTGAATGTGAGTGCGAATGGTTGTTTGTCCCTGTGTGTTGGCCCTGCGACAGACTGGCGACCTGTCCAGGATGTACCCCGCCTCTCGCCCTATGACAGCTGGGATAGGCTCCAGCGCCCCCCGCGACCCTGAAAAGGATAAGCGCAGGGCTTGCAAAATTGCTAGCCCGACGTCCCGGGGCTAGCGATTTTTCCAGTCGGGCTACCAAAATCTAACTCAGCCCTGCCCGTCGGGCTATCATAGGAAGGAAAATATATGTCTATGCTTTTGCATTCTTTCGGAAATGTAGCTGAGTAATTATGTCATTGGCATCGGTGAGCCACTGTCAATATGTGACATATTGAAATCGCGTTTGAATTTGCGCTTGTTTTTTGCTTTCACTTTGCAATCGCGCGAACTGTGTATAGAGAGCGACAGCACTGATTGGTGAGTGACGATAATTTGCGCACCAATTCCTCTGACATCGTCTTATCAATCGTTAGCTTACTATTCAAACATGACAAGTGAAATTTCTCGCAGCAAGCCTAAACATGTGAGAGGTTGATCGCGCAAAGAGTCGCTGAGCGTTATGTAAGTACGTGTGTAAAAGCAGCAGGATTTATGCTGGTATTTTAGTTCTGCTCAGCCAAATAAGACAGGTCAGGATGAAGAAGGGGCAGCCAAAGAAAAGCTTACCACAAAACGGAAAAGTTATGACAAATCAGACAATGAGGCAAAAAGAAAGCGCAGCTTTTTTGGTTTCATGGACAAAATGATTTCTGTGGCTGGAATATGACGAGCTAAATAACATGATGTTCTGCCAGGTGTGTTGTGAGTTTCATTTGATTTCTGAGTCGACAAGCGCCTTTGTTACTGGGACCAATAATTTTAAGAAAGACCCCGTCAGAACCCATGAGAAATGCAAGAAATGCATTATTGCCCAGTCTGCAGTATCTTTCCCAGAACAAACAGCAATTCCAAAAAACATACTAAAAATAAACCAAGCACACCAAGAACTCCTGAAAAATCTGTTTAGAACAGCTACTATGTTGCAAAGAGTGGACTACCACTGGCAAAATTTATCAGTCTTTGCAAACTTCAAAAAGCAAATGGCCTAGATCTTGGTTTCACTTGCCTCTTACCCGTGACTTCAGTGGAAATTTCAGCTTCAGGATCTGACACAGACTGATTCATGTTCTACACAGTTCTTACAAGTTCATAGAAATTTCTGTTCAATTTGAACCAAGTATTTGAGTTGATGATTGTAATTTTTATACAGTTGTTGTAATTTTTATTTTAACATTTTTTTTGATTAATTTTTGTTTCCATTACAATATTATACTTTAATGTATAATATTGTAATGGAAACAAAACATTAAAAAAAAAATGCTTTCTTTTTTATTCGGGCTACTTAAATTTATTTTGGGCTACCAAAAATTGAAGAATGCCTGCCCGAAGGGCTACCAGGGATTTTGAAATTTTGCGTGCCTTGAAGCGGAAGCGAATGGATGGATATTACATCTACAGACAGTAGATTGTAACCCACAGTGATGGCACTCATAGCAAACAGGACAAATATACATTTCTGATTTTTTCGTTTTTTAGTGTAATAGATCTGATTTCCATTTGGGCATACAGTACTTAAAGCATACAATATTTCAAATCACTTTAAGCCATTGTGTGTGATTCTATTCCTGTACGTATCCCGCCGTCACCACCTGGGCTGGGGTGGCCCACCTCCTGTGTCCTTCCACCTCATCTGACTTCAAAGCTAACATGAAAGAGTTAGGCCTCTTGTCTGTAGTAAACTCTCCCTACAATATTGTTCCCTGTTGCAATATGTCGGGACTATTAAATTCAGGGTCTTACTCTGACGAATAGCCCTCACCAGAGCAGGTGAAGGAAATGAGGAAGTGAATGGGGACATTGACTCATTGGAACACAGAGCACATTAAACCATGAACAAAATTGAGCTGGACATGCTGTAAAAACAAGGCGTTCACTGCTCACTCACTTTAAAAAAAACCCCAAAAAAACCCCTTTCTTTTATCCTGCCTAGCTACATCTGCCTCAGCCTTGTGTAGATAGGTAGCTTGGATCATTAAATGCATCATGTCCCTTCATCCTGCTGGTAATTAGGAAGTAATGGAGCCCTGGCACACAGCAATCTGAGACCACTGAACGGCAGCCAAAGTACGCACTGTGCCAGCACCAATCTGAGGCAGAGGAAGCAGCATGTGCCAGTGATTCTGACCTATCACAAGCACCAAATAGCTGAGGCAGGACACTCCCATCAGTCTTCACTGTCTCCAGGGGCTCTCTAGTGCATTAGTTCTTTGCTGCTTAGCACTTTGTTGTATTGATTTGATGTCCTCTGTGCATGTAACAGAGAATATACAGTCGCTGTGTTCCTATTCTGATGATGAAGAATTATTTTAAAATACAATCACATGTTTTGTTTTGTTTTGTTTTTTAACAGCAAAAAGAAATCTTTGGCTTGAGTGCAAATCATGTCTGGAAATAGAAACAGCAGAGCTACTTTCCATATGAAATAGTAGCAAAAATAATTATTTGTTTTGCATTCATCCCAGATTAGCATTACACTTTAATTTAGCATGAATGTTCCCCTCGTGTGGCTGCCGTTTCTGATGAGTCAATGTGTGTCGTGCCAAAGAACTGTCCGGTTAAATTTCCCACTTTGCTAGCATTACAATATAGTAATCAGGGTAACACATTTCTTGTATCACCTATAGATTTTATAGCAAACTGGAAAAACTTCTTGTTAAAGCTGAGGTTCAATGGCAGGGGGCAAGAGAGGCCTTTGGATATATGAGTTACGGTTATTGCCATGCAGTTAATCATCCTTTTTTGTCTTTACTGAAAGTATTTGTACTGTCGTCCAGGTAAGGGTGGAAGAGGAAGATGAGGATGGATGCGTGGAGGACCAGGAGGAAGAAGAGGAGGAAGAGAACTGGGAGAAAGCTCTGTCCGTGGAGCGCTTTGCAGACATCATCAGTGACTCTGCTTCTACCAGTGGAGACAGGATGGGGCGACACTACACTGAGAAAGACTTTGAGTGTAAGCAAAGCTGCCGTGCACACGTGTACACATCATAGTATAGCTTCACTTGCACAAACAAAAGGAGCCACTGGGACAAGAATGCAGTCAAATGTCGAATTTGATATTTTGGATTTGTTTTTATATTACTGGCCAAAACTCATTTTCATTAGCATTTTCTATATTTTATTTTGGTTTAGGGCTACTCATCAGATCAGGCAACATTTTTCAAATCTTCTGTTGTTCATTTTCGGTGACCTTTGCAAATTGTAGCTTCAGTTCACTGTTCTCAGCTCACAGGACTGACACCTGGTGTTGTCTTCTGCTGCTGTAGCCCATCTGCAATGTGTTGTTCATTCAGAGATGCTCTTCTGCATCCTTTGGTTATGACAAGTGGTTTTTGTTGAGTTACTGTTGTCTTCCTATCAGCAAGAATCAACAAGGCCCTTTCACCCAGAGAGCTGATGCTGTAAACCCCAGAGATGGTTGTGTGGGAAAATCCCAGCAGATCAGCAGTTACTGAAAAACTGAGACTAGACCGTCTGGCACCAGCAGCCATGACAGTACTCCTGTCACGTGGTATCCATCAGCTTTATCTGCAGTGCACTCTGTACACGGTGTCTGAATTTCTACCACAAATTAGAATTGAGCACTGCACACTTATTTGAACTATTTACTAGATTTTGTGAACAAAGTAAGCAAGCAAGTAAAATGTATTTATATGGAGCTTTTCAAGACAAGGAAACAATCACAAAATGTTTTACAGAGGAAAAGTTGCAACTCTGTCCAAACAAATTACAGGATGTATCTGTAAGAATTTCAAAAGGCGGTATTTTTTAAGTAATGGACATAGAAGCTTATTGTAAATCTTAAAATACATGACTGAATATGAAATTTTACAAACAAAACTTAAAAGTGCTATTTATGTGTCCCCCTCTGGACGTACGGCATGTGTCCATATAATAGACACATTTGTCCTATACTTTTGGGAGCATGGCTGGAGTCACTGCAGCCATTGCTGCTGGTACCTAAACACTCAGTACACTGAAGACTACAATTTAAGATACACTGACATGAAACAATGTCAA
Source organism: Neolamprologus brichardi (assembly GCF_056152115.1). Classification (NCBI taxonomy): domain Eukaryota; kingdom Metazoa; phylum Chordata; class Actinopteri; order Cichliformes; family Cichlidae; genus Neolamprologus; species Neolamprologus brichardi. Next base: position 3,790,273 of record NC_142119.1, on the reverse strand, counting down.
GTCAAGTCACCTTTTATTGTCAACCCAACAATATGCACTCAAGTATACAGTGGGACGAAATGTCATCCTCCTGGATCAAAGGGGCAAACAATAGAAATAAAAATGAAAAAATATACATATATACAACTATGCAAGAAATAAGACAATGCCACATTATGTGACAATGCACATAATGTCGATTTTTCTACAGTGCTTTAAAAAAAATCTTTTACTGTTGCTAGCTGGGCAGCATTGGCATCATAACAATCATCAGTGCTGAAATATCCTGTACTGTAAATACACATGTATCCCAGCTGATGTTGACCCTGTCCGTTGTGGTAAGAGATTAGATCAAAGCAGGGCGCCATATATTGGGTATGTTGAGTAAAAGGCTGGATTAGCTTTCAAGAGATTAGCTGACGGCTACCACCTGACAGGAGATAATATTGGTAAAGATGGAGCTGCTTTCCTTTGGTGTTTTAGTTATGTCTTTCTAGTTTCTTAGGAATTAAAGGAAGAGTCTTTCAACTGAAAGTTGCACTTTTTTACACTGCATGTTTGATATTCAAAGTCTTGGCCCAAGCAAACAATAAGTAGTCCTAAGGCTGGCTGGTATATCAGCTTTTTTAAGTACTCAGCTCGTTCTCAGGTTCTCCTCAAAGTTTCCAACTTCTTTGACTACAGAAGCTCACAGCTCACATTAGCACACTGCTGCCGCTTGGAAATTACTTGGAAGCAATTGTTGATTAAAAGTGCTATTTCAGTCGGCAACTGTTCATTGCCTGAAAAGAAACAGAACAATATGTCTGTTGGTGGTATGACAATATAGGCTGCAGCCTGTGTGGGCACAGAGAGTAGGAGAGAAACAACGAATATAAAGGGCTCACACATCCTGAAACGAGGAAAAATGCAAATATAATGCTAATTAGTGATTTTAGACAATAGTTTTTCAGAAAAAGAATAACATCTGCATTTTATTTTTATGACTTTCTGTGATATCTATCACTGTAAATGGCTAGAAAAGGTAAAAAATATTCAAATAATGTATATACTCTTTTATCCAAATACAAACTATGAGAAGTCTCATCCCAATATTCTTCAAACTGTTCTGCATTCTGCTGAGCTGAATCCCAGTTAGAAATTGTTTGGCGAGAAGTCGATAATAAGTATAGGAGTTTTTCAGACAGGCTGAAATGTGTGAGGTAGCTAAGAATAAAAACATCCCCTCATGGTACCGCTGTCATTCTGTGGAGGACCCATGACTTTAACATGTGCAGAATTGATTTACACTGGAAATTGTCAGAGGAGAATGGTCAGAGTGCTGCTTATAGGAAGGCAAAATGAACTCAGATAACCACAGTATGCAGAATATCATCTGTAGACGCACAACATATTGCACCTTGAAGAAGATGGGCTAAAGCAGCAGAAGACCGCACTGGGTGCCGCTCCTGTTGGCCAAGAAAAGGAAACTGAGGCTACGATTCATATTGGTTTGCTAAAATTGGGCAACAGATGACTGGAAAAATGTTGCCTGATGAATCTTGATTTCTGCTACAACACTTGGACAGTAGTGTGAGTGAATTTGATCATGGATCCATCCTAGAAGTTCAGGCCTGCTTGTGGTGATGTAATGCTGTGGGGGATGTTCTCTAGGAATACCTTGAAAACCTTATTATCAATTGGCAATTGTTTGAACACCACAACCTTCCAGACTATTGTTGTTGATTATTCCCATCCAGTTATGACCACAGTGTACCCATCTTCTGATGGCTGCTTTGTGAAGAATAATGTATCACAAAGCTCAGATTATTTCTGTCTGGTTTCTTGATCATGACGGTGAGTTCGCTGTACTCAAATGACCTCCACATTCATCGGATTACAATCCAATAAAGCCCCTTTGAGCTGTTGGAGTGAGCGATTGATGTCATGGATGTGCAGCTGGGAAGTCTGTATACATCACCAAAGAAAAAGCATTTCACGTGATATGGAATGAGCTGCTCAGCCAGCTGATGTGAATAAACCATCTGATATCATGGCCTCTCTTTGAAACAGATCACAGACACACATTTCACCATATGCACCACCCCTTGTCCACTCACCTGCCCGTGCCCCAGCGTTTACGGAAGAGGGTACACAGCATGGAGAAGAGGCGCAAAAAGAAGCGCAGGAAAAAAAAGACTTCGCTGCCGCCTTCTGACGTTACGCCTACCATACACGAGGTAGACGAGGAAGAGGCGGAGTCGGAGACCGAAGGGCAAGGGGTGGCTGTCACTCACACAGAGCTCCCTGAGGTCCAGCCACAGGTAAAATGTGACTTATACAGTGTAACTTTTGCAAACTCATGTACCTGAGCTGCTGATAAGATGATTGTGGCATTAATACTTAAACAAAAGAGAATTATCTGTGGTTTTGATTATGGTTTTACTACGTATAGCCAGATTTATATATGCCTCCCCCTCACTGATCCTCCTCTTTCTCTCAGTTTAGTTTGGGGAGCCAAGAGGACTTGGGGGAACCCCTTCACCACACTATCGTCCACACGGAAAACGAAGAACAACCTTTGTCGAGGAAAACAACTGCGCTCACTCTGACAAAGGGGGCGGCTCATAATGGGGGAATAACTGTTACTGGACAGAACGATGACATGGATGGAGGAGAAGCAGCATGCGACAGGTGTGGTTTCACAACATCTGAGTCCTCTCCAATGTCCTAGTAAACATTTGTAAAATGTAAAAAAAATCTGCAACGCTGCCCAACACAAAGATGACAAATATTCATATAATTTGTTTCATATGTTTCGCATAATTAGCGTGTCTGTTGCTACAGGACATTGTGAAAAAAGCCGATATGCTACAGCCTACTTACTGACCAGTACTGACCTCTTGTCAGTCTTTTAGCTAAATTAGCTCAAATTGAAACCTTTTCTAGGTCCCATATTCTATCACTTTAATACACATATTAATATTACGTCTTAAAGTCGTAGACGTAATAGTAATATGTGTATTCATATTACATCCAGAATGTGTATTTTAAATTCCAGTCGTAAATGCTGCACACTTGCACTCTGACTGTTTGATAATCAGTTTCAGTGTTGGTAACTTTAAATCAAACTAGTATGGCTGCTGCACCCGCCCCTTTGAGGAAGAAGTCTGAGTGATAGAGAGAAGCAGCCAATAAGAGCAGCACATGTGTTTCAGTATACTGTGCAGTGCAGACCTGAATAAGTCACTCAGTGGCTTCTGACTTTCTCTCCGAATGATAGTTTGGCTTGTAAATGGTAAATGTCCTGTATTTGTATAGCACTTTACGTAGTCCCTATGGACCCCAAAGCAATTTACACTACATTCAGTCACATTCACACACTGGTGATGGCAGCTACATTGTAGCCACAGCTGCCCTGGGGCGCACTGACAGAGGCGAGGCTGCCAGACACTGGCACCATCGGGCCCTCTGACCACCACCAGTAGGCAACGGGTGAAGTGAAACAACGACCGAGACCGTCAGAGCCGGGGCTCGAACCGGCAACCTTCCAATTACAAGACGAACTGTCAACTCTTGAGCCACAATTGCCCCAGTAAATATAGCCAAGTTCTTGGCACAGCTGTTGTTTTTAACATTTGTGAATGCAGAGTTTGTCAGACAGCATCACAATTATAAAAATCTGGATTTTAGAGGTGCAGAACAGCTTACTTAAGCTCCGCTGTGGTTAATACAGTGCACATATATAAGTGTTTCATGGGTGTTCTATTGTCTCACAGCAGAAACAGAACAATATTACTTGACAACAGATTTACTGAGAATTTAGCTGTATCAGAAATGCAGCATAGGTAAACTGCTAGCAGAATGCTAACTGAGGTTAATTGTGCTGAAGAACAAATATGGAGTAACACACACCCAGTCCTATCAATTTTTGTTATCAATCAGCCCTTAAAGTTTCCACTGTTCGTGTTGTCCCTCACCGCGATGAGCTCTGACCGGCATGCATAGGATCAGAGCTAATAATTATGTTCCCCACATTAGCCCTGCTTGACACTAAACTGGTTGTAATGCATATCATTGTACAAAGAGAGGATCTTTGTTACTACGTGAGGAAGTCAGGAGCAGAGATGGGCAGCAAGTAACGCGTTACTGTAATCCGATTACTTTTTTCAAGTAACGAGTAAAGTAAGGGATTACTATTGCAAAAACGGTAATTAGATTACGTTACATTCCCGTAGGAACGCTGCGTTACTGCGTTACTAAAACCGTGATTTTTTTGCCAGAATGTCTCATGACAGTGACATAAGCGAGTGTGACGTTCGTGACAACAGCTGTGTGCAGATCAACAGTGGATCATATATCGAGTGCGGGAGAGAGTATGAGCGTGCAGCGTTTAAAGCGTGGAAGTACTGACCTTACTTTGAGTTTGATTCCATAAAAAGTGACAAAAACATTAGTGTCTGTTGTGCGTGGGAAGAAAACTTCTTTTTACAGTGGAAAAAAACCCCCTAAACTTCCGAGCAAGCACCGAGTAGCTACGACGTAATGGAAACTCACAGAGAAACTCGCGGATTCTTCCACTGACCGCTGCGGCACACCTGCACCAGGGTAAACCTCCGCCTGCCCCACTCCTGCTTTACAGGTGAAAATAGAGCAAAAGGACCGCTAGTCTTTGACTTTATTTATTTTCTGCTGTGTTTTACTTGCATCTATTTGAAAGACTGAGTGTAAACACACAAAATAAATATATTTTATGTACTGGAATGTGCAGAAAATATAATAATAATATAATATTAAACAAATTTCTTCCAGTCAGAGAATGTTGCAGATAATTAAATTTTTGCTTGATGCATAAAGTTAAAAGATTAAAACTAATAAAACAAGTTTTAAAAAGAGACTTTTCCATTTGATTACATTTTGTATGATGGATTATGCAGAAAAAGTAGAATTGGGCTGAAAGATCTATCACTTTATCACCTATTCAGGTTGTAAATCGTGTTTTTAAACAGTAACTAAGTAACTAAGTAATTAAATACTTTTGAAAATAAGTAATCAGTAAAGTAACAGGATTACTTTTTGGGGGAAGTAATCAGTAATTAGTTACTGATTACTTTTTTCAAGTAACTTGACCAACACTGGTCAGGAGTAGTGGAGAAGTATGTGAGGCTAATGCAGGAGATGTATGAGAACAGTGGAGAGGTGTTCAGTTGGAGGGACAGATGGGTTCAAGGTGGCCGTGGGCAGAGATGGGCAGTAACGACTTACAAGTAAGTAAAGTGAGTAATGAGTAAAGTGAGGGATTACTATTGCAAAAAAGGTAATTAGATTACTGTTACTTTCCCGTAAGCACGCTGTGAGTGTCTCATGACAATGACGTAAGTGAGTGCTACGTTCGTGGCAACAGCTGTGTGCAGATCAAAAATGGATAATATAACGAGTGCGGGGACTAGCTGCTAAAGTTAAGCTAGCTGCTAAAGTTGTCTGTGTGTGGCTGATATGTTGGACAGGTAACAGTGTGTTCATTAACGATTATATTGCTGGAAACAGCTGCCCACTGAAGCTGAAAACACAGCTGATTAAAGCAGTGGGAGGCTATTAAAGCTGTGGGCCATAAAACTGAAATACATTGCTAAAAGATGCTAAAACACTGTGGGGAAATACAGGGATGAGATTAGCTGTAGAATTATCATTGTGAGCAAATTCTTTCACACTACACCAAGTCCTTTGTTAAACTTTCACCCGCTTAATTATGCAGCTTTAACAGCCTTTTGTTATCAGTTTATCCCTGACTGCTGTCTGTTTCACAAGGCAGAATTTGGCAGTGATAAAGCCTATCACAGGAGCATGTTGCTGGTTACATTTTCCTAACAACAGTCATAATTTAGCATTTTATCAGGTTCAAATTTATTAAATGCATTTTGGTTTATATTCAGTGTTTTCTGTTGTTTTCTGAATTTGAAACCTTTAACTGTGTGAATACTTTTTCATGCAGCAAAACATATGAAACAGGCTCATGCATGCGAGAGCATAGGCTAAGTAAGCTGTATTTTTAGATATGTGATACTTGTCATTGGAAGCCAATAACATTTATAACCCATACGTGCAGTTCTTAGGGCAGTTATGATCCATTAATGGTTCCAGCTGAATCATTCATATCTGGCTTGCTAACACATACAATATAACCATCAGAATATAAATTATTTGGTGATGCTTTGAATTATGCATGGAGTTTGCTGTTGGGAGGTCAGGGGCGCCATGGCGATTCAAGTCATTTTCTCTGCTAATGGCTCGCTGGATAAAAGCACAGAAACAAGCATCATGCCTGAGCCATGCAACGTTTCATTGCTGTGTTTGAGTGAGCTCAGCTGAGGATGACTCAGAGGCTTGGAGAGGAGATCCAGGCCTGTTGTTGTGTTGTGAAGCCCTCTGTTGGTAAAGTAACCGCAGTGCATGAGCCAAGAGAGTATTTATCAAAAACGATTTTAACATAAAGTATATTAATACTTTATAATGTGATGCTTTATGGTTGATTTGTGGACTACATTGTGGTTCATATTTTGGTTTTGAAAACAATAAAAGTTCTTTCATAATGTCAAAGAATTAATTATTTAATTATTAAATTAAAATTTCACGAGCCTAACTTATAGTGCTCTTTGTCAGCGTTCCCTCAGGATCAGATCCCTCAAGTTCAATCCCACCTCATGGCTGGTTCCGCAAGAAGCCTGTCCACCACCGTGTGCCGGGCACCCAGCGAAGCAACTACGACCTGCGGGAGCGGATCTGCATCGGGAGCATGACTGCCCTGGAGACTGCCGTCTATCAGCAGGTGCCCACTGATGAGGCTGAAGCCCAAATGTTGGTCAGCGCTGATCTGGATGACATGAAAAGTAAGAAGAATACTACACTGTATTTTTAGGGCAGTTTATGTTCAACCCAGTATCACAGAAAAACATGTAATAGATACATGTTCTACTGTGTCCATTTCACGCTTTGCCTCTCCAAAGTGTGAAAAGCACATGAATTCAGAAGTTGCAGCAAGTTGCAGTGAGATGCAATACCAGCAGAGGGAGATATTTTATTGAGAGCAACATGATTATAATTCAATTCAATTCAGTTTTATTTATATAAAGTCAAATCACAGCAACAGATGCCTCAATGCGCTTGATTTATAATCGCGGGGAAGCATTTAAACAGCCATTACTCACACATTTACATGTACATATTTAGAAAAAAATATAGAATTCAGCTTGATCTAATAATGCTTGGTGTGTTTAGCACTGGACAGCATCAGACATCAGACAGCATCAGACGGCGAGGCTCTGTGTCACACATTTTATTACCATTTCTCCCACGTCATGTTGACGAAGGTGTAGAAACTCCTTTTAATAGAGTAGAGACATACAATGCAGTAATAGAGAGAAGGACTGGAGGGAGGCTTAGGGCAGGAAGATAAAACCCGGCGGAGAGGAAATTGGTAACAGCGTAGAGGGGTAAGGGAAGAGTGCTGCTGGCTGAGGTAAGTCAGCCTGCAGGCTGCTGGAGCAGGAGCAGGAGGGCGGGGTTGGCAATGGCCATAACAATGAGAAAACGAGTGAGGAGGTAAGAGGAGATTTAGAGCAAATTGATGCAAAGACCTGTTGAAACCTGTGTGTGTTTGAAATGCTGGAATAACTGTCTGTTTGCAGGTAGCTATGGTATTGTTTTTATTATTAAATGCAAGTCAAATAGAGGTTTTTATGTGATTATTGGGGACAATACAAAAAAATAGCCTTTTAAATTCCTCACTGGTGTTGAGGAAAAGCTTTGGAGCAGGTCAACGGTAGATGGTTGTCTCCATCTCTGAAAGCACCTTCTGAGATGACTCATTTTTTCTTATCACCCACGCCACAACAATGATGTGTGTGTGGAGGAGGGAGGGGAGTCTTTGTGAGCTGCCTGTATTGTTATATATCAGTCAGGGACTATGTGTGTTAGTGTATTATTGATGTAAATGCCAAGTAAATGCAGTGAGTTAAAAATGAAGACCTTAACTCGCATCAGTGCTCTGATCTGATCGTACGTGGAAGTGACTTCAGATTCTTGGCTGTGTGCACCTCGCAATAAAGGAAAGTCAATGTCAGTATCTATTACTCCTAACAGAGAGCTGGATATGTTTCCCTTGATGTTATCTTGAGTGCTGTTGAAGACATAATAAAGCCTGCTGCTTTGACTACAGATTAAATGATTAAAATGAACCCTGTTTCCCTCTCATTAAGTGACTAATTATATCCAGAAATAACAGGACATTTTTGATGACATAATAATAATGTGTGTTGTGGGTTTGCTGCCCTCTGCTGGCTCTGAAAAGTACTTACACTATGCTTACACATTCACATTCACGTTTTTATCTTTATATTAATATATATATATATATATATATATATAATTTTTTTAAATAATTGAATTTTGAATATTTGAATATTGATTGAACAAGAATATTAATGTATTAAAATCAGATTCAACAGTTCCTTTTATTTAAATATCTTTAAATTTCAAATTCTTACATTTAAAAGCACAGCATTGCACAGATTTAAAATACTTTAGTCCCAGATTTGTAGTATAATTGGACCTAACTAATGCTTTTGATGCAAAAAAAAGAAAGAAAGGAGAAAGTCTACTACAAACGGTATTTGGTTTCAGCAGTGCTTCTTTTAACCTAGAGACCCTGCAACATTTATTGACTCCATTTCTTCACTGAGGCCCAACATTGACAGGTTTTGCTGTTTTGGCTCCATTGTGAACATCCCACACATCCTGTCTCATGAAACCAGCCCACACAGCCCCACGTATGCACTGTTAAAAATAAGCCTTCCAAAACAAAGGATGGAGGAAGGAGGAATATAATATTGACTCATAATTTTTGCAAATGTAGGCTGTTCCCGTTATAAAGTCTTTGTATTTATTCAGTTATATGTCACCATGCTTTACATATATTGTATCCTTAACAGCAGCTGGCTTCATATTGTAATTTGTAGCACAGTTATGGAAGTAGACATGAGCTACACTTATTTTTGCACTCCATACTTCATTTTGTTACGATTAGTCTTAATTGTGGGAGACTTTTTTTTTTTTTTACCACATGTTGCACAAAGCATCACTTTAGGAAGTGAAGGTCCATGCTTAAATGCTCAGAATTAACAGAAAGAAATTGTAAGTGATAATAAAAAAGGATTTTTTTTGGAAGCAAAAGCTTGTATGGCCACAGAAATACTCTCTCTCCGAGCATCAGGGGGCTTTAATTAACAGAAGCCTGCAGTCGATTCCCCTTCAACGCCGACCCTGCCCCTGGCTTTTCCTGCTTTCCCAGAGCAGAGCAATCATTGACTGTTTAGGGCCCCTCTAGAAACAGAAAAACAGGGCATTGGATTTGTAGGGAGTGATGCTTAGAACATGGAATGGCCATGTATATCATTAGTGTCTGCTCCCCTGTTACACTTTGGTAATTTGCCCTTCAAGTACACAGACAGGTCTTAATCCGTGATGTGATTGGGACAAGTTTGCAACAAGTCACACTTATTAAACCACATGTAGATGGGAGGGAACACCTCAGCAGGTCATTCATAAAACACACAGTTTTTCGAATACAGACACAGTCGGTTTATTCCAACAATGACATGAGCAGCACAAATAAACAGGTACTCTGATAAGAGTATGCAATCTAATATAAAAAAGGACTGAAAAAGGACCATGAAAATCTGATAGCTCAGTAGAGTGTGGGATTTATCAAGACAAGAATTGTTTTATTATAAACAAGTCTGCCTTATAACCCTGAAATCTGGTTAACAGATGTAGGGATATATAGAAGAAGAAGAACAAAACTTTATTTACTGTCAGATCTAATTGCATACTAACATCCTAAGTTAATGCTGATGTGCCACATGCATTAATGAGGGCACGGCTGCATGCTGTGAGAAACTGCAGGTATTTATTAAAGTCAAAGGAAAGAATCAGACTCACAGGAACCTGTGAGGAACAACAATTATTCTATCATGTTTCAGTTGTATTTTGATATTTCAATATGTTACTTAGATACACAAAACACACAAAAGTTAATGTTTGATGATGGCGAGCTGTGTGTGTGCAGATTGGTAAGTAAAGGCACACCGAGGTTTTTTCTCTTTGTATTATGGACCGAACTCTGCAAATAGACCATATGGCCTATATTAGACTACTGTGCTAACTGTTAGATTGATGGCAGATGTAGTGTTACTTGAAAATAAAAGTATTAAGGGCCAAAATTATGAGGGGCTTCACTCTTAAAATTCAGGGTGAGGACTCGGTGAAGAGCTACGAGACAGCCAGAGCTTTGGCACCATGCTCACAGCTTTGAGCGAGCCACCCACACCAATTACACGCTCATTCTGCTAACAACTCCCCCCTGGCATTCCAAATAAATTAACACTCCTAGCAGCAGCTATCACCGGCATTCTAGGCTCAGTGGAGTTAGAGCTTAGAGTTGGAGGGGGGGTTTTTTGGTGTTAAATGGTGGACTAACAGCAGTAAGATGCACACTGTAATCCTTAGTACCTGTGATTAATTAAATAGCTAATTAATTTAATAGTACAAAAATTTTGTGTTAGCATAGACCAACAGAAAATCTGGCCAAACACGAGTTGTGTTGACAGCTGTAAGGTAATAAAATCAACTTGAGGTATTCTTGACAGTATTCAACAGGATTCAAAAAGATACTTCTCAACCGAAATGGGAATATGACCTCAGTAATGTTAGTCTGCCTCTTTAAATATCATTATTTAAAGCTTAAAATATCAGAATCTGTGCTTCCGATGTTTAAAAGCAATGTGACACTCTTTGACGTTAATATTCAGGTTGGGACGTTTATGGGCCAACTGTTAAATATGGTGATTAATTAAATAATACTGGGACTTAAACTCCAAGATGAGATAAAGGAAAAGGGGGGCATAAAAAAAGGAAGAGTATAATTGCAAATGACAAGCCTGTGGTTGCTGGCATTCGTCAGATCAGTGTTTTTTGCAGCAGCACATCATACAAAGCTCGAAGTGCTGCTGTCAGTCTTGTGAGACAGCAAAAAATGGAACAATTTATGAGATTCTCTAATGGAAAAACAAGGTATGCTTGATGGAAATGTTACAGTGCGAAGTTCACCCACTAGACTCAGATTATTGTGCAAAGCATCGTTTGGTTTTAAAGAGAATTCGCAGTTTTGATCAAACAGATCCAATCTAGCAAAAAACCCGTGTATACACACAACACACTCATGCAGCCATTCGTACAAATGCAGAGTGAGTCACAAACCCAATGGACATGGTGAATGTCCTGTTCAGCTCACATTGGTGCACCTGGCTTGGCCAATGAGACCAGGGCATCTCGGGGGGATGCATTGGTTTCCATGGAGATGTAGGGAAAGGAAAGGTGCAGCTTCCTCTAACAATTAACGCCGTTAAACAATATATCCTCAACGCGGAGTGCAGAAGCGGGTATTCTGTTCTTCTCATCAGATCGGTTTAATTTCAGCTGGTGTATTGTTTGTTTCTCAGTATGTATTTCTGCATCTCTCTTTGTGCTGTGTATGTGTGCTTTTTCAGTTTAATTCAGTTTAGGTGGAGATCGCCTTTGGCCCTTCTATACATCACATTGTTTGAAAGTGATTGTGGTGCTATGGAAACAAAAGGCATCAACTCTCGATCTCTGATCCGCTCTTTCATGCCTTGCCAGCAACCCCAATAATCAATAGCGTGTGGGCATTGTTAGAAAAGGGTGGTGCCTCCATTCAGCTGACAGCTGATGGTCTGTTAAAGTAGACCATCCCTTATCAATAAGTGATTTTGGATTTGCAGCTAAAGTGGATGCCAAAATCTTTTATTTAGCTCTCTGATGGTGGATCTAGCAGAAGGTTGCTGCCTCGGGTGCTGCTCCAGCTTTGCATTTGGAAAAGTGTATTTTTGTGACACTGAGGATCTGCACATGTGACTAACTTATATTTTTGGAGTGAAAGGAATATTGAATATTTTGATTGACAATCACACAGATTCATTTTTGTTCCACTTTGATGCGTGCAACTTATTTTTCAAAAGTTGCTACTGTGACCACCAACTGTTTTTTTTCTCTCGAGAGTCGGTTAGCTTGGACTTGGGTGCTATTGCACAACCAACGCAAAGAGGCAGTTGCATCCAGACTCTTCAGGTCAGTAGACCAGGGAGAGCAACGGGATTCAAGAGTTGGATGAGCAGGGTGTCCTCTTGGAGAGAGGTGGATAGGAGGAGGTACCGACCGTGGAGATGACAGACATTGAGGGACAGGAGAACCAAGGAACCAAGAAGCACCATGGACCAGAACGACGTTGCAGCACCCAGAAAGGCTTTGGAACCTCAAAGCAACACCAATTTGAACACCGCAGTTCATTTTCAATCTTGGATGGATTTGAGGATTTTGAAGAGTTTGTCTTGAATTTTGATGATTATGACTTGCTTGAGTCAATCCACAGCCAGCTGGGGTCACCCCTCGAGCCTATCCGTAAGTTGGCCGTATTTTCTGTAGAGGTTCACCACTCCTGAGTAGGATTTCATCTGTTTAAATGATTGATATTTGACAGCAGTGACAGTTATGTCATGCTTCCGAAACACATCAGGGAATTCACATGGGCAAGCATTTTATTCTATTTTTACATGATTAATCAATGGAAGGGAGCTCACTTGTTTCCATTGATCGTTTAGCCTGCTGCTAGCTTCATTATTGGCAGTAGAGGCTCATTCATGGCCACACACTGAACAGTGTTGTCCACGGTATTGACTGAATTGACATAGTGCTCGACTGCTGCTGTTTCCTACTTTTCTATTGATCCAGTGGCACCTATTTGGCTTTGGGCTCATCCACAGCTAGAGCGGAAAGACATTTCATTGACAAACCATGAGTGGTTCTGCTTTTTTAATCCCTGTGTTGGCTTTGAAACATGGCGTATTAGTGCTGTCATGATGCTCCACCACATGGATGAGAAATTTTGGGATGAGCCTGAGTATAGGATATAAGTTAAAGTTAAAACCTTAATTAGAATAGAATAGAATAGAATTCAACTTTATTGTCATTGCACATGTCACAGGTACAAGGCAACGGAATGCAGTTTGCATCCATCCAGAAGTGCTTTAGCCATGATATAGATACATTACAATATATATTAACAATAATATAGATATGTAAGTATATTACAGAAATGGGTCTATTATGGCAGCGGTCCCCAACCCCCGGGCCTCGGACTGGTACCGGTCCGTGAGTCGTTTGGTACCGGGCCGCGAGAGTTGAGGCTCAGGTGTGAAATGTGTGGTTATTAGGGTTTTTATCGGTTTTCAGCGTTATTTTGTTATCGTTTTTATCGTTAACTCTGTTTTCCTGGGTCTTTTCACGTGTGTTATGAATAACTCTTCTTTTTTTCAGTACTAGTTTTATTTTGTTGTATTTTTCCGTGACACCTTAAAGGCCGGTCCGTGGCGCAAAAAAGGTTGGGGACCGCTGTATTATGGTATGCTATAATGTACACGGTATGAAGGTATGTTATGAATATGCTATAACTATAAGTATGTACAGGCTGTAGTGAGTACAGGCTATGAACAGGATATAAAAATGAAAAACTATACAGAAATCTGAGATATACAGCTATACAGAAATGTGAACTATGCAGGTTATAAACAGTTGTACAATTAAAAATTATCGTATGTACAGGATGATTATTTACATAGAATTATACAGTAGTGCAGTTAAGATAAGTGAGATATGTGGATAATTTCTACAGAGGCTGTATAAAGTGCTGGTGGTTGTGAGTGGTGGTTCAGTCCATGTTATTATTGTGTGTATGAGGGTACAGTTATCCAGTGTGTGTGTGTGTGTGTTTGTGTAGGTGGTTGTGGGTGTGTGTATGTTCAGTCCATGTGTTTAACGTGGGTCAGATGTCAGGAGTCTGACAGGAGTCGGACTAAGGCCTCCGGTCTTAGTCCGGAGGCTCCTGTAGCACCTCCCAGAGGGCAGGAGGGTGAAGAGTCTATGTGATGGGTGACTGGGGTCTTTGATGATTTTCCCAGCCCTTTTCAGACACCGCTTCCTGTAGATGTCCTTTATGGCAGGAAGTGGTGCTCCGGCGATGCGCTGGGCAGTTTTCACGACCCTCTGCAACGCCTTCCGGTCCGAGGCAGAGCAGTTCCCGTACCAGACTGTTATACAGTTGGTCAGGATGCTCTCGATGGTGCAGCGATAGAAGTTCACCAGGATGTCTGAGCACAGGTGGTTCTTCCTCAGAGTCCTCAAGAAGAAGAGGCGCTGGTGAGCCTTCTTGACCAGCTTGGAGCAGTTGGTTGTCCAGATAAGATCCTCGGAGATGTGGACTCCCAGGAAGATGCTCACACGCTCCACAGCCGTCCCCTTAATGTGGATGGGTGGATGTGGGTCAGCATTCCTCCTGTAGTCCACGATGAGCTCCTTGGTCTTCTCGGTGTTAAGCAGCAGGTTGTTTGTGTCGCACCACTCAGCCAGACGATCCACCTCCTCCCTGTAGGCGGCCTCATCGTTGTCACTGATGAGGCCAATCACCGTGGTGTCATCTGCAAACTTAATGATGGTGTTAGAACCACCGGCAGGTCTGCAGTCGTGGGTGAAGAGGGAGTAGAGGAAAGGGCTCATCACACAGCCTTGTGGTACACCGGTGTTCATTGTGATTGTAGATGAGCAGTGGTTATCCAGCCGGACATGTTTGGGGCGGTTGGGTTATAATTAGGTTATAATGTGCATTTTTGGACTTCTTTTTTACCTTTCCCGAGGCAGATGAAAGCACTGGGGTTTATTTTTGGAGGTCTTAAAATACATTTAGTTCTTTATTACCTGTTTTAGAAGATGTGTCAAATTATGATTCCAACCAAAGTGATTCCTTTATATGGATGGATATGTAAAGCGCTTTGGGGTCCTTAGGGACTAGTAAAGCGCTATATAAATAAAGGCCGTTTACCATTTACCATTCTTTTTAACCCAAGGCCAGTATTTTCATGTGACATTAAATGACAATGAAAATGTACAGTGAGAGAAAGCGAAATGTTAGCGCTGCCATCACGAGTCTTAGCATTTTGAGCACTGCAACTCAGTACATTGTTGCTTCATTGTTGAACGGCTAGCATACAGTAGTTTTATTTATGTTATTTATTTGTATTATTTTATACACAAATTCATCGTGTTAAAGACTGTATTTCACAACATCTTCTTAACTACTGCCTGTGGGTTTGTATAACTGGAGTGGTGCGACTATAGGCTGGATTGATATGAAGCAAAATTTAAAATATGTAATTTGAAATGTTGCATGTTGGCATTTTATTTGAAAAAATCTTTCTGAATGTGTTTTAGAACGTGTCATTAGAAGTTAGTATCATTAGAAGGCATAGCACACATTTTCACTGATTATGCATAAGATACCCACTTTTATCTATTCATAAAGGCATAAAAACCTAGATGACGTCTAATTTCCAGCTTCTAAATTCAAATAAAACTGAGGTTATTGTACTCGGCCCTTAAAATCTTAGAGATACAGTGTCTAACTTGATGCATACTCTGGATGGCATTACCTTGGCCTCCAGTGACACTGTAAGGAATCTTGGAGTCATTTTTGACCAGGATATGTCCTTCGGTGTGTATATCAAATAAATATGTAGGACTGCTTTTTTCCATTTGTGTATTATCTCTAAAATTAGAAACATCCTTTCCCAGAGTGATGCTGAAAAAACTAGTACGTGCATTCATTAATTGTAGGCTGGACTACTGTTTTTCACTATTATCAGGATGTCCTAAAAACTCCCTGAAAACCCTTCATTTGATCCAAAATTCTGCAGGAAGACTGCTGAACGGGACCAAGAAAGACAAAATATATTTCGTCCATACTGGCTTCTCTTCACTGGCTCCCTGTTCAATCTAGAATAGAATTTAAACTTGTAAAATAATCATTCCGCCTTTTATCTTAAAGACTTCATACCACCCCATTAGAGCACTTTGCTCTCAGACTGCTGGTTCACTTGTGGTTTCTGGGGTATTTAAAACTAGAGTGGGAGCCAGAACCTTCAGATTTCAGGCCCGTCTTCTGTTGTACAAGCTTCTAGTTTGGTTTCAGAGAAAGACTCTGCTTTTAAGATTAGAATTTTCATTTAGAGGAAAGTGATGTAGTTAGAGCTGTGACACGTGACCCTGAGTCCCCTTTAGTCATGCAGTAATAAGCCTAGGCTGCTGGGGGCTTCCCATGATTAGTGTATCTTCTTACTCACCTTTTTTTAAGCCTCCCCAAGAGTATTTACATTAATTGCATTAAGCTCTATGAGCAAATGTAAGGTTACAGGCCTTGATACTTCCAAAGATTTTTTTTCTAAATGCTTGAAAGTTCATCAGACATTCACAAAATATCTGGACAATTGTTGCTCTAGTGTGTTGGATTATACCCTACTATGGTTCAGGTTTCATTGGGCATCTAAGTCATGGTTTCTCTGCGAGTTTGGAGAAAGTCTGACATGGGTTCAACGAGTTCAAGAAGATGGATAGAATGTCCTTTTCACCTACACTGGAATGCCCTTTCTTTGCCCTGCCCTGTGGTGAGAAAAAAAAAGCTCATTCAGATCAGCTGAGGCAGGTCAAACAAGGCCAACCTTCAGAGTTTTCGCCTGGGAGACATTACAAAATAAAATATAGCTTAACTTCATTTTCATTTCCATTCTCTCTGTTTCCCCAAGGAAGGCATGACGCAGCAGGATGGAACACTAACAGCAGTTTGTGCACACACAAACACTCGGCCTCCAGCTGCTCAGGGAGAAAAATTAAAAAAGACAGTGTTTACTCAGGAAGAAATTATTTTCATGCACTGGCTGCTCTGGCTGGTCGGCAGCAGTACAGTCCACTATTACTTTGGCATACACAAACCAGATCCACCAACCTGTGTTTCTTTAGTTTTGTAATGAATTGTAAATAGATTATGATAATCAGAACTTGAAATCATTTCTCTCTAAACATATTTCCACATATGTGGAAAAGCTATATTAGCTTTATATTTCCATTCCCTTTATTCAAATTTAGGGACCACCCAATCTTCCCCCTCTGGTGAATGGAGAGTCGTTGCCAAGGCTGCCTCATTATCCAAAATTCAATAACATGTGATTGGCAGGTCGAGGAAATTGAATTTGAATATAGTTTTTATGAACTGACAAATGTTTGTGCGTAAAACCTCCTCTTCTGTAACAATTTCCTGTTCCACACAATACTGTGTAGTCTGTGCCTTATGTTATTGGACGTTCCAGTATGGAGCACAATTTATAATTACACACACTTGATGTGTTAACAAAAAAAAAGCATTTTAGCCTACCTCTTACTACATGTAAATATTCGGGTTGTTTACTAATAATCCAGACATCATGACTTAGCAATTCTGACCTCTTACATTCTGATTTGACAACACTAGGTCACAGATTTGAGGATAACCCTGGGGTGCGTCGGCACCTGGTGAAGAAGTCGTCCCGATGTCACATGAGCCGAACCAGCAACAGTTCTACGCCGCTGTCCAGCCTGAAGAAGAAGAAGAGGGCTGCGGAAAAGAAAACTCACGAGGTTTGCAGCGCAGTGACAGTCATGTTTTGTTTTGCTTAATTTTTTAATCACATGCAGTAGCATAGCTGGTGTTCTTTTCACCGTGTTACAGTTTTTGTTTTTTGTGCGTCAGCATGACAAAATGTGGTCCTGGAGACATATACTGTTGCAGGGACACAGTCAGATGTGAGTACTTTTGCACATGTGCTGGGGCTCACAGCCTCCTGATAGTTGTTTCTACGACTGTGAGTCTTCGATTTTATTATGATAGCATCATAAAGAAACTTCTTTGTTTCATGAGTGAGCTTTCTTTGAATAGCTTGCTTTGTTAAGAATTCTACCCTTTAAAACAGTGTTAAATAATTTTGTGTTGGCACAGTGGCAGAGATAAACAGTGACAACAACTTGAGATTGTTACTGGCATTTTTACTGCATAATAAAGGTGCTGCAGGGAAAATATCTTGTCCTTTAACTAATAAGTGATCCAAAGGCTGCTAGCAAGTTACAAAAGGAGACACTGTACAATGGCTTTACCTTTTTTGCCTCATATCAGATCGTACCTTAAACTCCGAATTAGTCCCCTCAGCCACAAAAGAATCCGGGTCACGGCACCAAGTATTAAATCCAGTTCTTTTGTATTCTCTTAATGGCAAAAAAAGACACGGCTCAAAGTGGTCTATTTATATACTTCCTCTACACGTCAAGCACACTTTAACTTTCGATCAAACACTCTACTTAGTTTCACTTTCTGCCTGCAGCTCATATTCTCTGTAAAAACATGCAATTTCCTGTCAGTACTTTTTGGCACAGATTGTACTCAGAGTTGGGCCTCTCTTATACATAAAACAATATAATCAGCAAATAAGCGCTAAGAATATATATTAAATACATGACACCACTAACATCTCCCTGCTGCTCTCCAAAAGTGATTATAAGAGATGGATGTAGCTTCTGTGGCTGTAATGATTATTTAATATGCAAGTGCCTTTAACCCGCATTGTTTTTAATGGCCAGCAGGGGGCATCTCCTCTGGCTACATAATGAAACTAATTTCCATAGAAGTCTATGGGAGAACAGCCCTCGTCTCGTGACCTGTGACCTAAGTAAACACCTTCCTCACGAGTTCATGGTTTAACGTCTTGCTGATTATAACATGATGTTCTTTTTGTAAATAATTACAGTCAAAAAATAAATTAAATCCAGGTATATTCAGTTAACAAGTTGCTATCATTTAAATGTCTCTTGTGTTTCAGTTTCTCGGTCAGACTGGTTCCTTTTTGAAAAAGCTGGTGCTTCTAGAATGACCTTTGCTAAGCAATAAGTTGCGTCACGATGGCTTTATCCGTTTACAGTCTGTGTTTGAAAAAAGGTTGATGAAGGGATTGAGAAATAACCAACATGCAGATGTAAACTGTAGGCAGACAAACCAAAACTAAAAGCTTGAAAAGGCGAAAATAGATCAGCAATGCTCAGGGGAATTGCAGAGTTGGGGGATAATTTTGTGTATGCTTTTCCCCTTTCTCACACACAATCCTAGTTAGTATTAGTATAAGTATTGAGCAGTAGAGCTTTAATTACAGGTCCCAAGTGTAGTCTTACTGTAGCTTAAGCACAAAGTGCATATTTGTTTCTTCTGAGTTTGACAGTCAAAAACAAGAATTGTGTTGCTCTGAGGAAAAAAGTCACTCTTTTTAAAAATGTAACAGATTGTCCCTCCGGACCACTTTATTCTTCTTAGTTCTGTCCAAAGACAGCGAGTACATGATGCACACAGCCTTTCTCTTAGCTGGTAGAGTGTGCTGTGTGCACTGTCTTCAATCATTATTTTATTCTTTCTCCATGTATGTTTTGGTAAACAAACTGTATTGAAGATAGGAACTTGGAAAAGAAGTTGGGGGGATTTTCACAGCTTTAAATGCGTTCCAAGGAACTTGATCATGGATTATAAACAACGTGATTGACATGTTTTTCCCCACTGAGTTACACCCTCATAACACAGTTGTCAAACATATTCCAAAAGTAATCTTAGACAGGTACGTGTAACGGGTCAAGCGTGTGCTTTAGCGCTTATGTTTCTGCCCTGTTTTATCTCCAGTTGTTTGTGGAGCTGAACGAGCTGATTGTGGAGAAGGACCATGAAATGCGATGGAAGGAGCGTGCTCGCTGGATCAAGTTCGAGGAGGATGTGGACGATGAGACAGACCGCTGGGGAAAACCTCATGTGGCCTCGCTGTCCTTCCGCAGCTTGCTGGAGCTTCGCCGCACCATCACACATGGTAAAAAGCTCCTGCGTGTGTCCAGCAAGCATCAGGTTATCAGTCATGCAGCTGAAATGAAATTCACAAACATAACTGTGATATGCAGAAAACCGCAAATTGTTTCCTGCTTTGTTTCAAGCTTGCTTAAAACTGTTTCTTCTTCTTAAGACTGAATAAAGTTGCAGCAGCGATATGTTTGGGTTGGCCTTTCTTCTCTAGGTGCCATCCTATTGGACCTCGACCAGACCTCTCTGCCCGGCATCGCCCACCTGGTCGTGGAGACGATGATCATTTCCGATCAGATCAGAGCCGAGGACAGGCCCAACGTTCTTCGGGCCCTGCTTCTCAAACACAGGTCAGTAACCAGGCTGACACTAGCATTAGGCTGTGCCCGATTGAACCAATTCATAACATTATTTCCTGCGGTGGTAAACAGTGAAGAACCACAGTTCAAGGAGAAGATGTTTCAAGTTAATGGAAAAGAGATGAAAAATAAAAGCCAGAAATTAATCTGCGAGGCTTTTTTTCTTTGCCACTGATGAAATCCTGAGACACTGTCCATCAGCGATACAGAGAGCATGAAAAGAGACAGAGAAAGTGAGCAGTGGCAGCGAAGCGAGCTAGAAAGTGAATGAAGTGAGGGAGGGAGTGGCAGCGGTGGAAGCAGAGCAGTGAATCAGAGAAACAAAAGTGATTGTTTTCCCCGATTGGTTTGCAGCAGTTTAATTATAAAGACTAATTAAAATGCTAACACCACCTTCGATTTTTGTAACACAGGGTGTCATCCTGTGCACTGCTGCTGCTTTATGTTTGTAGGCATGTAGGCCAGTGTGTGCACTAGCTCTGACAGATAGAGAGCACAAAAAAAGATGTGACTTGGTGTATAAGTTTTTCCAAAAGTTCTCATTGTGTCAGGGGACACAGAAAAACAAACTATTTAGCTTTCTTGAAATATTTGAAAGGAGTCTGGTTAAGGCTCTTTTTGACTTTGTGCCTGACCCTGAGTAAAGATCATATTAACATGTAACACACTCATGTTAAGAAAAGGTTGTTTAAGTGTTCTTTATGCCTTTGGATTTACAGTAGCTTAATGAGAATGTGCTTCCTTAACATGTTTATCTTTGGATCTTTGAGAAAAAAAGCTTCCTGTTTATCCCTTGACTTCTGTTTCATGAGATATTCCCTAAAATCAGTGAGATTTAGTTGGTTCTTTACCCATGTATTAACCAACCTGTCAATTTAGGGTACTGTGGATGCAGCTTTGTTTACATTCTGACCCTGGATTGTAGGTTTGGTTGCATGAAGAATTAGATCCAAGCCTTCCTGCTCATTAATCATTATCCCACAGAGGAGAGAAAAAAAATTCAACTCAGGGGAACTGAGCTGGGAATTTCCAAAAAGTGACATTTAACAAGACTTGGCTCATCAACTGCTGTACTTCCCCGGGTTGACTGAACTGCAAATGTCAAGACTGGGCTGTATCTGTACTGAGTGTTAAAGCCTGTGCTGTTAGACTTAGCGTTTGAGTCTTCGTTGTGTGGTCCTTCCTGGATGTTTGATCTTTGCCTTTGTTTAAGACGGTTGCTGATTCCTACGCACTGAGAGTGAAAAGGAGAGTGTAAAATTTATGTGTCCCCAAAATTCACTTTATAAATCCAGGCTTACTTTTTTCCTAAAAAACTATGTGTTTTCATTTCAAATGTTTCCCGTTTCTTTCTAGCTGGCTCAGCTGTTATTTGAGCCGAGGAGTTTTCAGCGCTTTGCTTTTTTCTGCATTAGTAAGTCTAAGCCTGCCACTGCTGGATCGATGGTGTTGTTGGAAATTATTGGGTGTGATGCTGTTAAACCAGCGGAAGTGTATATCAGTAGATATGGGAAGGTGGTGGTAATCATAGGACACTAGAACGTGCTTTTAGTTGTCATAATCCGAATTCAAAAAAGTAATATTTAACTAGCTATTCACAAAACACGTGAGGATATAGTTACTTACATCCTGTACCCAAGTCAAACAAATAAAAGCATGTGACTGTGACTCCAGTGCTCCCTGATATTGCCACTCACTGATTTGCCCGGGCATTGACACGACAGCTAAACTGTGATACACGTGGCCAATCGAATAGCACTCTATAACACAGCGAATTACATTTTACAGTTACATAACTAAAGAATGGAAACAAGTCGAGTAAATGTTGGCTAAATTACCAGAGGAAAGACGAGCCCTGCCTGTCAGAAGTACATACAATGTTGCCATCTTACTCACAAAGCCTCCAATTAATATTAATAGAAACAAATCTAAATCCTGTTCTGCAGCTTATGATATTTAACTCAAGAGCTCCTGTGACTTTTGCTTTTCTAAAATGATGCTTTTGTACTTAGGTGGAAGTAGTATAGAAAATAAGATAAGGAAGACAAGCGCGTTCCAGAACAACTTTTGAACTTGGAGTGAGACAGTTTTGTCAACTGGTGTTGAATTTTCCCTCACGCCTGTTATTGTTATACTTTACAAGGAGCTCAGAATGTCCCTTTTTGTCCTGACAGCATAGAACCTCAGTCCTGCCAGGTTCCCCCTTTTTTTTAAGGCAGAATGGTACAGCCTGGATTTGAAGAAGAAGAATCTCTCCTGGATAATGGTGTGGTGACCTTAGTTAGACCCATGGATTACAGCGAAAAATAAAATATTTAACCGTGGCAACATTTACAGTTCTTTTTTTTTACATATTTTGCACACATGCTCACAAAGTGCCACAGCAGATGCACTCAGAAGAAGCAGGCCAGTGGACGTTCTTAGCATTCGTTCCACATTTCGCTGCCTTTTCACATAAATTCCCAGCATGTCACTGGCTGGTTCCACAGGGAAAAGAACACTCCGTCATTAGAGTCATCGCTAGGCTAAAAGATCAGATTTATGACGTGGAATAAAATCACACTGAAGTGCTGCTAGGATTTAGCTCATCGCTTACTCAGACCACTTTAAGGATCCTTTGGAAACGTTTTGTGTGCAATTGACTTCAGTGTCACACTTCGTTCTTTTGTCTTGGGGCGTTGTCTCTTCCAATTTGAGCGCAGTCTTATTGGACCATGTGGGCCTAATGAGTGAGGTGATGTCACCAGTGGACTGAACAGTGATGTAGTGAAACTTGGCCAGTTTGACATGCTTAAAAACTCGTCTTTAAGTTGGGTGAAATGTGCTTAACATCACACGCAAAGAAAGCAGAGAAAATAAGGGCTACAAAGGTCAGTCTCTGGCTGTTTTCTTGATACCGTAATGCAAATATCACGTTAATGTGTCAACTCGGATTTTCCTGAAACCGCTTTCTGATTAGTTGCAAAGCGGTTTAAATTTGGAAGGATTTTGCTGATGACTTTTCTAAGATTTATGACCTCCACTGCAGCCGCATGAGGTAAAGATGGTCAACACATTAAATGAACAAAAGATGGATTAGGTGAATAAGAAGCACAGCTGTTTTGAGCATTTCTAAAATCCAGGTAATTCTGCAGCCCACTTAAAAATGATTAAGCTGTCCTTAGCATTAGGCAATTGAGCATTGATATTTTTGGCCTTGAAAACAGTAGTTATTAAATAATAGTAAAAGCAGCTGCACCTTCTGGAGGCTTTGAGGTAATATTATATTTCTGATTTTTACCTTTGAAAAAGTGCTTGCAGAAGCACCCACTGGAATTTCAGGTCTTGTGAAAGTTCACGTAGGTATTTATTAATGTCATGGACTTCAGCCGGGGAAAAATGTTGACATTTACAAGACTGGACTTGCACCAAATTTGATTCAGACTATTTCCATTGCTCTTATTCCCCTGAATGACCCTTATCACTTGGTATCACCAGTTCTTGGCTGTCTCCAGCTACGAGCAGGCTCGGGCAGTTAACACTTCATTTAATTTTGGAGGTGCCGCCTCGTTGACAGAAGCGTGTGTCCGTTCTAAAGCAGCAACAAAAGTAAGCACAGTTGGGGGAGTTGTTGGTAGCATAATCCCATAATCTTCATCTCGAGTTCGACCACCTCCTTTTGAAGGTAACTTTCTTGGCCTTTCACTTTTACTCACTGACTTTTGTTTTCATACACTGTCTGGTTAGATTTAGGCATTGAAATGTTACACCAGTAGTCTATTTTGTACCACCACAAGTATGAGTGTGCATAGGTTCAAGTGTTGGAGATAGGACCTGAAATCCCCATCTCAATGTCCAGCCTGCAGTTTTCTATCACTGTGCAGGCTTTTCCTTGCAGACAGTATAGGATGGCAGTTGCTGGCCATATCTATGGATGAGATAACAACTGCAACTGGCATTTCGAAATGAGAATGTATATAACAATTTGATAACTTTGATGATCTTTTAGCCCTTTTTTGGCTCTCACATGAGATTGACTTTTGGGATTCAATGAGTGGACAGGTATTGGTTGCTTATATCATCGTTAGGATCTGCTCTCTTGCTGTGACCCTAATCTCCTTCACAGCCTTGGCTGTGCTTTTGTGCGTTCTGCTAATTTGCAAAAGCCTCCATGATGCTCATTGCTGTTTAATATTGTGATGTTAACTTTAATCACATTAACATTTTTTGCAGTTTAGTGAAAGTGTCACTGCACTCATATTGCAGGCATAGCATATATATATATATATATTTTATTTTTTTTGCAGCCATCTAAGCGATCACAAAAATCGTTTTCATCGCCACCACTCATCCAGCAGTCTTCATGGCAGCTACAACCACAACCACGTCCACGACACCAACCAGCCATTGGTGTCCGAAGAGCACGATGAGCACCACGAACACAAAGGACCCGTGTACGATCCCAAACAAGACGTTTTTGTTAGCCTGTTTGTAAGTTTTCTCTTCTCTCTCTTTTCAATGCGTTACACATTTGTCAGTGTCTCTGTAGTTAACGTCATTTACACAGCTCATTTGATTTTTAAGAGGCTCCTGACAGAGATCTGAGAAATATGGGGTCTCGGCGATGAAACAATGTGACGTCATTGAAACAGTGCAGGCAGACAGCGCGTTAGATTGTCTCTACCAAAGCCAAAGTGAGTGATTAGGTAGCTCTGACAAGATCCCACCGGGGTAATTGGACTCAGCTATCTAAGTGGACGGAGATTAAAGGAACGCTGAGCTGTCTTGTTTTAGTTTATGGTTTGCATTAAGTTCTAAGAAGCACACAGTGAGCACAGATTTTGAACGTGGTTACACAAAATTCCTGATGTGAGGCCCGTGGCTCTCACTTTGGCCTTTGAGACGCTTCTTAACAAGGTCAGAGGTCATGTAAGTAGTTCTTGAAGTCGGAGAACGCAGGCCTCCCTGCGCCACATGTGTTGAGTTAAGTTCTTAGTCGGCGTACAGGTGCTTCTGGTTAAAGCATCTTGATATATTAGCTGTGAAAACTTGTTCCCCCTCAGCTTAAAATGTTGGCAAATTTAAACCAGCTTATTAAAAGATATTTTTCAGGCATAAAAAATGGTTTGAAATGAGATGTGACTGTTGATACCTACGTTCCCACAAATGTAAGAATAATTTCACATTATTAGCGCAGTTCTGTGTTATATCACATCACCCTGGCTAGCCAGTAATGTGGGTAATCTTTGTACTTTTCTTCCTCCAAGAAATCTCTCCACCCTCTGCCGGAGACTCATCCAGCCACAGCCAGATCTATGAAACTTCTCGCCAAGATTCCCAAAGACGCTGAGGCGGTCATTGTTTTAGTTGGTAAGCTTTGGGACAGAGTTTTTCTTCTCTGTTTTTATAAACCACTGGGAGAATAATGCTAATTTCTTGATTCGGCTGTGCCTCACAAACTGCCACTCTGAATATTTTTCTTGTGAAGTACATCAAATCAGTAAGCAGGTTTTTCATTTCTTTATTTTGTCCTTTTCTGTAAGGTTGTGTTGAATTTCTGGAGCAGCCGGCTATGGCCTTTGTCAGGCTGAGCGAGGCAGTCCTTCTGGAGTCGGTGCTTGAGGTTCCCGTCCCTGTTCGATTTATTTTCGTCCTTCTCGGTCCCAGTCAGTCCAACATGGACTATCATGAAATTGGACGTTCTTTCTCCACTCTCATGTCAGACAAGGTAGCCTCCAAATCTCATTCTAAGGCTCTAAGGTGTGTAATTTTTTTACTAATAATGATAATCTGCTAAACCAAAATAGTTTTGAATCCTATAATATCTTTCCAGTGATAGAAAGTGGGGATTAAAATTGGACAAGTCACACAGATTTCTAATTATCCTGCTTTTTCTGTCACGGCCATCCACTTCTGTTCTGGATTAGAACTTCCATGAGGTTGCCTACTTTGCTGATGACAGACAAGACCTCCTGAATGGCATCAATGAATTCCTGGACTATAGCATCGTGATTCCACCATCAGACGTGGAGGGAAAAGACCTCCTGAAGACAGTGGCTGACTTCCAGAAGCAGATGCTGCGGAAGAGAAAGGAAAGAGAGCTCAAGAAGCACAGCTCCTTAATTGGAGTAGAGTCAGAAATCAAAGGTAAAAAATAATGTACTTGAATTGTTCCAGTCAGCACTGGTTCAGAAAAGGCTGGAAAACTTCAGGGAACAACTAGACACCTGGACACTTGAGACTTGTGTATTAGGGCTCAAATCAACAGAGACTATCAACAGAAGAAATGTGTCTAATTTATTCTCATGTCTGTTCTCTTCTGTAAGTTCTGATGTTTTCATAGAATCTATTGTAAATAGAAAAAATATAAAACTCATTCACTACCTTGTTTTTTTGGAGGAAGAAATTATTAGATTTGGAAGAGCAAATGAATCGTTAAGTTATCAGCCAAATGCTAAAAAGCTTTGTTAGCAAGGAATGTGCATATAGACTATATAGACAGAAACCAATACAAGCTAATTAACAACCAAATAAAATACTAGAAATTTGCTTACAAAAGCTGGACTTCTTGGATGGTCTTTTCCAAAAGCAACCGGCAGCATAAATATGGTCAAAAGGTCCACATCAGTAACTAGCAGAGGTGACGCCTCATAAACAGCTAGCATCAATCGCTACGTATTTTAGCACCCACTGGTCAGTCACAGAAGTAATGAACTAATATTTGCAAAAACAAAAGCAGCAATAAAATTTAAGCATGGAAGATAAAGCACATAATTTACCCCCTGTACAGCTGTTATAAAGGAGACGTTTCTTTCTACTATAAAGCTGGACATTTTAAAATGAGGGTCAAAAAGAAATGACTCCCTTTTGGAGGTAACGTCAAGTGGCCAGTTGAAGAACTGCAGTGGTTTATTGTTTTTACCCATGGATGGATTAGTTTGTTCATGTTGTGATGCCTGTATGAATGCCCACAGAGTTGAGTCCTGAGGAGGAGGAGGAGGGAGAACAGGAAGTGGATCCATTAAAGCGCTCAGGAATGCCGTTTGGAGGTTTGATTCACGACATCCGCAGGCGTTACCCGCAATATGCGAGCGACTTAAAAGACGCCCTGGACATGCAGTGCATTGCTGCTGTCATCTTCATCTATTTTGCCGCACTGTCACCCACTATTACCTTTGGAGGCCTCCTGGGTAATCAAAACTTACTTAAAAGATATAGTCCATATTCTTTGATGTACTGCATCTAATTTGTCTATCTCTGTGTGGCTACTTCTGCATACAGGAGAGAAAACAGAAGGCATGATGGGAGTGACTGAACTCATTGTTTCCACTGCAACTATCGGAGTTATATTCTCACTGCTTGCTGGACAACCTCTTCTCATCACTGGCTTCTCTGGACCCTTACTGGTGTTTGAAGAGGCCTTCTATAAGGTGACTTTTAACAAGACAATGACAACACAAAGCCTCCCACTTCATATCATCCCATGTACTTTTTCTCTTGTCAGGTGATTAATCTGTCCTCTCACTCAGTTTTGTCAGGTCTACAACTTTGAGTACCTGACTGGTCGAGTGTGGATCGGCTTCTGGCTCATCTTCATCGTCCTGGTGATTGTGGCAGCAGAGGGTAGCTTCCTTGTCCGCTACATCTCACCTTTTACACAGGAGATTTTCGCTTTCCTCATCTCCCTCATCTTCATCTATGAAACTTTCTCTAAGCTCATCAAGGTAAGAATTTAAACAGTAATCAGCCCTGCAAACGCTAATAAAATCAGTCACACTGTATAGATTTACTCTTTTTTTTTTTTTTCTTCCAGGTTTTTAAGGAACATCCACTGATGACAGTGTATCCCACTGACGCCAGTGGGTCTCAAAATTTTGATGGTCCCATATACAACCAGCCTAACACTGCTCTTCTTTCTCTGGTGCTCATGATGGGCACTTTCTTTGTTGCATTCTTTCTCAGGAAGTTTCGAAACAGCCGGTTTTTAGGTGGCAAGGTAATAAACTTCCTTTAACCCTTTCAAACAAATCATATCATACTTCTCATGAGAATATAAATGAACTCTATAGAGCATTTTTATGACATCTAGTCTAAGTCTAAAGTGAATGGACTTCTTTATGTTTCGTGGAGACAGGGGTGAAACCACTGCGAAACCTTGCCCTCACCCTATCATATGATCTATTAAGGTCAGCTGGCACGTGTTGTGAGTGGGGGTTGAGGCGCTTGGGAAGAGATCTCAAGACTGCATTGTAGGTGGCTGACAGTTGGTGTCATAACCCACCGCATCTGTTTAATTACGGCTGTACACAGGGCACATAGATGGCTTCTTTTACTCTTCTGTCAAGCCCGCTTTCTTCTCGGTCCAAAATGAACATTGACATTGTCGAAAGAGTGACCTTTACCCTTTAGGTGAGGGTGAACAGTACAGTGCTGCTCTGCACAGCATGCACTGTGTTGTTATCTTGTGTTTGGGAGCTTTTGTCCTTGAGATAAACCAGTATTTGTCTGAAGCTGCAGCTGGGTCTAAAGTACAGTGCTCATGATAGGATGAGGGAAGGTGTCACAGTGGTTTCAGCCGAAACCTCTGGTGATGTTAAGGACCCACACCCTTTTTCACAGGTGAGGCTCAGGTGAGGTCAGCAACCCTCACTAAGGTTTAAATACCTCTCTGGAACTCTCTTCCATTTGGTTTTAGAAGTGAAGACACCTCTTGAATGAGAGGTGAAACATCTTCTTGAAATTTAATTTTCATTTACTTTCTAAATAAATACATATTTTGCTGTATATGTTAAAAACGGTGTTGTTTAAACTTCATCCTCTGTGGCTTTTCTGCATGCTGTTACCACTAAATATTGTGGAAAGGTGTCCAAACCTCAGCTGGGATGTGTGACATGCTGTGAAAGAACAAGGCCCATATATGAAACATTGCTCTTTAGCACTCCTAGTGGTGGAAAACTTCAGCGTTTATGTCAGAAGGTTGATTCTGTCCATCTGGACAGAAATGTTTTGTCACTCATACAAATGTATTCTTCATTCGCAGTTGAATGCATAATGACTGTTATGCAACTGTACCATTTATAAGTTTGGGAAAACCTGCAGTAAGCTAAGACTGAATAACTCACTTGTTCCAGATGAACATTTCTGGCATTTCTGTACCTGGATGACAGAGCATGTATCAAGACTTCACAGTTTATATTTGAAGGTAAACTGTAGCTTAAGATGAGACGAGGCAGGTAGGCTGTGGATTTTTATTCAGCTGTGTGATTTCAGATTGTAAATATCTTTGTCTCTGCACTGACACGGTTATGTGCAGTTATTCAGTGATGCAAATACGTTTTTAAGCTTCTGTTTTACAGACAAACTGCTGCTGGCTAGTCTTGATAGTCTTTATAGCTAAAGTGGTTTGTTTTGATGAAAAAAGAGCAGATCAGTCATATAATTTATACTCATTCATATGAAAAGCAATTCAAATCAGCATTTTTCCACTCAACAGTAAGTTGTTCCCTTCTACATGACTTCTTTCTTCATAATCTTTGACTTAGTAATGTTTCTCTCTATGAGATCTGGGATGTATTTTCACTTTTAATTTAATGTTTGGTTTCTTGATATCCCCAGGCCAGAAGGATTATCGGTGACTTTGGCATCCCGATCTCAATCTTAGTTTCAGTACTGGTGGATTACGCCATTACTGACACTTACACACAGGTAGCGTCACTGCTAATCACAGAAATCCTGCACAGCAAGTGCAGACATTTTTCAAAAGCTCTTAAACATTTTTCTGTTCAGTATTAAAAACAGATTTTTTTTTCTCTCTTTTAGAAACTCAATGTGCCATCAGGTTTTTCTGTCACGTCTCCTGATAAGAGAGGTTGGTTTATCAGCCCCTTTGGTGACAAGAAGCCCTTCCCCACTTGGATGATGGGGGCGTCTGTTGTTCCTGCCCTGCTTGTGTTCATTCTTATTTTCATGGAAACTCAAATCACTTCGTACGTTCACACGCCATGATTCTATACAGTTGCAAAGAATTCTGTACATGTGCATGAAATATGTTTACTAAAATAAACATTTTATTGTTTTCGTCTTGTTCCTCCAACACATTAGGTTGATAGTCAGTAAGAAGGAGCGTCGGCTGGTTAAAGGCTCCGGCTTCCATCTGGATCTCCTGCTCATTGTCATCCTGGGTGCCCTCTGCCCCCTTTTTGGCTTGCCGTGGCTCACGGCAGCCACTGTGCGCTCTGTCACTCATGTTAACGCGCTCACAGTGATGAGCAAGGCCACGGCTCCTGGAGAAAAGCCCATGATCCAGGAGGTGAAAGAGCAGAGGCTCACCGGACTTCTTGTGGCTGTGCTTGTTGGTAAGAGGAGAGGCAAGGATGGGAGTGGGTAGTACCAAACGACTATGCAGCACAACCCCTTCCTTTTTCAATCATAGCTTAGCAACTGTAGTTAGCCAGGCCTGACATCAAGCCTGTTGTTTCAGATATGCATACATTGTATTTATGTATATTTATTTTTAAAGAATACATTTCTAAGAAATCTATTAAAATTTCTTTGCTTTGTATTTTCAAGAAAACTGCAATTTGCAGACTTTCTAAACAGATGGTTGTTTAGAACGTCTACAGCACTTTGACTGCGATTTCTCTTTTTTTAAAAAATGTGTATCATACTCTGTTATGTGAGATTTCAAATAATCAATTAAGTCCATAACCTCATTGGGAAAAGGTCCTAATTGCTGAGGAATTGGGGTATGTTCTCCTCACTGCAGGCCATTAAAAGGAATGCAGTTTTAAGGTGCTTTAACACAAGAATGGAGCCTCAATGCCTGAAAGTGAAGCCAGTGGCCGAGTCAAATGAAAAGAACGTTTTTTAAGGAATCTGTGCAGTCCTGTGAAAAACGAATTAAACCATTACTTCTTTCGGAGGAGTTAAGAGGATAAGTAGTAGCCAGATGCTGCTAATCAAATGCACTTGACTAACTGATCTTTAGCAAGTTTGGACACTTCTATAAAAGCAGTAGTCCGTCAGTTTTCTGGTCTGGAGCATTCGGATGTGTTACTACAATGCCACATTTTCCCCAGGAGTGGACGGACCAGCATATTCAGCCAGATCTCCGATTTTTCAGTGCACAGAGACACTGTTAGAAAACCCAAAAGCTATATATCAGACTCTACAGGTCTCAATTAGCATGAATAAATAAATAAATAAATGAATAAATATTAAAGTGCATGACAACACAATCAGAAAAACTGAACAAGTATGGCTTGTTTGGAAAGGGTTGCTAGGAGAAAGCCTCTTCTCTGTAAAAAGAAAGAACATAGTGTGCTTAGCTTTGCAAAGTTTGCATCTGAACAAACCACAGCACTTCTGGAACAATGTGCTTTGGACATATGAGACTAAAGTGGAGTCATAATGTTTGGTAATAATGCACTGTGCCACATGTGGCAAAAGCCAAACTAAAGGTTGGCTGAAATTGGGTCTTGCAACAGGACAATGATCCAAATTATAAATCAACAAAAGGAAAAGATTAAGGAAGGAGAACTGTGCATAAATTAATCCTCAAATAGTTGATGCTATACCTAATGAGCTACATTAACCCTAAAGTTCTTCTAAAATAAGACAGAAAAAGATTACTTCAAGTTACTTAATGTTAAGATGGCTCTACAAGATACTGAATGGGGTGCAAAAAATGTCCATTTTCACATGATTGCATATACACTGTGTGGCTGCTGCCATAGTAAGTATAGCAACATTCATTCCAAAGTCAAAATAAACAATTATTTTGTCCAATTACAGAAAAAAAAAGTCTGTTTTCTAAGAGTTTGCCAAAATTAACATAGAAATTAACTTATTTAATTTAGTTAAAATTAATTGAAAAGGGGAGACAATGTAATCGGCTGGCAGAATTATACTTCTTATCGTTCTATGTAAGGAAAGTGTAAGGATCAGAATTTACATCAGATCAATATTCAAGATGGAATAAAACAAGAATCTGAACCAGTGGCTATTTCTAGGTAAATAAACACGAGCTGGAAGAGTGGCAGCTCTGTAGCTCCTGCATGTCTAGACATTCATGAAGGTTGACTCAGCCCAACAATTTTTCATTCTGTTTGTCTTCAAAATGAGCCGAGACAGCCGTTCTACAACAAGAAAATTTTGTGAAAGTGAAAATGCACTGCCTGACATTACAGCATTGTTTTTCATCCACTGACTCATTGCGTTTTGCCGACTGAAAGTCTTGTTTCAATTAAGGTAGGGTTCCCGAAGCAATCTTAAGTCTAGTTTGATCCAGTTTGGGTATGCAGGCGTGGTGAGTCATCATGATTGTTGAGCTTTTGTTTGAGTGAAATGCTGTTTGGATTAGGAAGAAGACTGTTTGGATTAGCCCTGAGAGTATCTTAACCAAGGCATCTGAAGAGGGAGTGTGTTTCTAATAAAAGGCACGACAGCGTGTTTGTTTTTAAGGGCCGTTCCCGTTCCCTTGTTGAATGAATAATTTTCTCCACAGTTGCCAGTTATTGTGCACGCATGCAGTAAAATCATGTTAAAAGTCCCCCTTTAAATCCCTGTTTGCCCATCAGGTATGTCCATAGTGATGACAGATATTCTCCGCCTCATCCCTCTGGCTGTGCTCTTCGGGATCTTCCTGTACATGGGGGTCACCTCTCTGACGGGCATCCAGCTGTACGAACGCATAACGCTTATGGTCACGCCTGCCAAGCACCACCCGGACCACATCTACGTCACCAAGGTAGCACACGCAATAGCAATGTTTACATGCCCTCTGCTCTATTATGAGTGGTAACATGGAGAAACCAAAGCCAGCGGAGCAGCAACTGCGGGACCAAAATGACGTCCGTCCTCAGCGTTTGAGTTAAATCAAAAGAAAAACAGAGAGCCTCAGATGCTGAGAGTCAGAGACATAATACAACGTCACAGTGGATAATGACAAATCCCAATAAAAACCATGCACACCAGATTTCTGGTTTAAAGTCCCGGTTTCGAAAGAGTTTTTTCCTGGAGTTTGGACCCCAATCTGAGAGTAACCTCAACAGTTTAGGGAAAAGCACAGTTCATTTTCTGGCCATCTGGTTACTAATTCATCCATTCTTCTTATTTCACCTGCAGCTGTCAGACTATAGCATAGTTTTATCTACTCTTTGTATTACTGGTGTCAAACCATTTACATCTGTAATTTAAAACATCTAATTAAAATATTAAAGCAAAAAAAAAAAAATCAGAAAAGATAAAAATAAAAGCTAGACTCTTAAAAAATGTCTTAATTTTAGTCTTTAGCGTTACTTCATGTCGTGTTGGGCTGTATTCTAAAACCTTGTAAATTTTGCCTCCCGTAACTCATTCAGTATTTATATTGCATCAGCTGACTATAGCATTGCCTCAAAATGCTTTATATTAAAAGGTAAAAATCCTGCAATATTCGAGAGAGTCTTCTATAAGAAGACACATCCTCCTCTGTCACACCAACCCTCTGCATGTCCTCCTTCACTACATCCATGAACCTCTGGATGAAGCTCCGTCTTCAACATCCTTTGCCCAATATATTGTTGCTGAAATTTAAAATAAATTAATGCGCACACAGCCAGGCTGTCTTTATGAGTTTCATTACTTTTGTTAAGCGGTCGAACAGCACAGGCAATGTGACAGTAGCCTGCATCTTTATAGAGACGGGTTATCTCTCTGCCATGGTCACAGAATACATCCAGAGGTTTGTGTAATAAAAAAAATAACTCGTACATCAACGTGTGATATATCTGGAAAATTACATGGAGCAAAGCTCCGATATTGTCAGGTCAGCTAATCTTCTCCATCCTCGTCACTCCAAACCAACTTAACACCTTCAACTCAAAAACATAACCTCTTTTTCTAAAGTTGCTGTGTTTACATGTGCAGCAACCTAGATGTTAAAAAACAGTTATAACTGGGATGTAGTGGGATCTTTATGTACACACAGCAGCAGTGCGTGAAAACACACACTCTCCATGGGACGACATAGTAGGATTGTATTTCATGTCTTACCAAAACTTAAAGAGCACGTCCTCAAGTGCGCAGATGCTTGCTCTCTCTCTCACGTAGAAACGCTTAGATCTTGTTATGTAGGGAACACTCCCTGCTAACAGGTCTCCCATTCACAGCCAGAGCAACTTTGCAGCTGCTTATCGTGATAACTTGCAATAAAGCCTATGAGACTGTAAATAAATTACATCCATTCCCATGTCTTAAAATCCAGTCTTAATAGCTTTGTAATTCAAATTTTTCCCGAGTGAATTTCTTAAAAAAAGAGAGACAGGAAATCTAACCCTCATGCATGTTTAAATCATATGATTAGATGCAGAATTTTCCACTAGATGGAGCCAAAAATGTGATTTGTGCATCTCTGGATATGTCTGTCTGTGCTGTAATTTCCTGGTTTCTAACCCTCTGACCAATATGTGTGTGTTTCTTCAGGTGAAGACATGGCGCATGAACATGTTTACCATCACCCAGCTGGCATGCATCGTGGCTCTGTGGGTAGTGAAGTCTACTGCGGCCTCCCTGGCGTTCCCCTTCGTCCTCATCATGACGGTGCCGCTGCGACGCCTCATCCTCTCCAGGATCTTCGAGGAGCGTGAGCTCCAGGCGGTAGGTTTAGGTAGCAGAGGCTTTCCGAGAATGTTTGCCACAATCATCCGATCCCACATAGCCTCGAGATACTTACTGTATACGGCAAATAATTCAGCGGAGGTTGGCATGTTTTTATATCAGTCTAATACTGACTTGCAGGGCTTGAAACAAACTTGACCCCTGACACTTCTGATGATTATTTTTGCCCCCGTGATCATGGACAGCTGTCTCATCCAAATAATTTCAAGACATAAGCAGATATTGCTTTTTGCTTTTGGGTTTCATGTTTTCTTGGACAGATCCACCTAAACCCATACACGTCATCACTGTCAAATTAAAACCTTGCATTTCCTAAATGTCAACTTTTTAAGAGCAAGAAAATAAGCTTATTCTTAACATGACCACCGTTCATGTGTTCTCATGAACCCTCTGCACTGCAGAATTGCCCCAAACCACCTAAAAGACCGGCAAAAGTTGATAATTGCCAAAGCTGAACCTCCTTGACGTCAAATCCTCCACTCCCTCGAACCTTCACCCTTGTATAAACTCCATAATAAATGTTCCTGTTTCACATTCTTTGCTTTGCTTTTCTGCACTATAGACAATTGGTAAACCAAAGAAAGTCAAAGGAGAAAAATGGCCTTGTAGCTCTGGTTTGTCTCATGTTCACATTAGTGGATGAAATAATGTGAACCTGAGGGAAAGTCATTCCTGGAAAACTTCTAATGATCCATGTATGGGAAATGCAAATTAAAAAAAACAAAAAAGAAAACTACTAAGTACATGATTTAGACCTTTGCTAGTCAAGATTGACACAAACCATCAATGATTTTCTACAATAATTCCATAAAATATAACCTAAATCCCCAAAAAGTGGAAAGGTTTGTAAAATGTTAATAAAAACAGAATGCAGTGATCTGCAGATCTCATAAATAAATCCATATTTTCTTCACATGGGAAAAAAAAAACATATCAAAGGTTTACATGTCATACATTTTCTTGCTTCCAGAAAAATAGTAGCTCAGTCTGAATCTGACACATCTCAAAAACAATGGGACAAAGGCAACAAAAAACTGGGAAAGTAAGTGGCACTAAAAAGAAACAGCTGGAGGAACATTTTGCAAGTAATTAGGTTAACTGGCAACTGGTCGGTTACATGACTGGATAAAAGGGAATTGTGGAACACTCTCAGAATAATATTCCTCAGTGTAAAATTGTGAAGCCATAAGCAAACATGATCCAGAAACACGCTTCTCTGGGCCAAGGCTCATTTAAAATGGACTGAGGCAAAGTGGGAAACTGTTCTGTGGTCAGACAAATCAAGATTTGAAATTCTTTTTGGACAACATAGACGCTGCATCCTCTGAACTAAAGTGGAGAGGGAACCTCTGGCTTGTTATTGGTTCAAAAGCCTGCATTTCCGATTCTAGGGCGTATGAGTGCCTTAGTTTGCACATCTGGAAAGTCACCATAGAGTATATACAACTTTTAGAGCAACTACACTACCATCCAGACAATGTCTTTGAGAAGGCCTTGCATATTTCAGCAAGACAATGCTAAAGTGCATGCTTCATACCTTTACAAGACCTTTTTGAAACATTTGGGACATGATAAAAAATAGAAGATGATGATGATAAAAAGATGATGAGCCGCTACAAAGTGGTAAACATGTACCTGTCCCAACTTTCTCGAGATATGTTGCTGCCATCAAACTCAAAATGACCGTATGACCTTGAAATGGTACATTATCTCAATTTAAACATTTGCATTTTGTGTTCTATAGTTCACAAAATATGGGTTTGAGATATGCAAATCATTGCATTCTCTATGTAGTTAAAATTACAGCATTCCAATGTTTTTTTTGGGGTTTTTTTGAACTGGGGATTGTAATTGTTTCACAAATGTTCTTCTTGTTACCACATTTTCCAATAACGAGCTATAACTCAGTTCTAAACTGTATATAAAGAAAAAGAATTTTATATTTTTTTAAAGCAGACGTTTTAAAAAATTTCTTACTTTTGTCTATATGTTAAACATAATTTGAAAGCCTGCACCTGTGATGCTAAATTGGCTAATGCAGATTAACACAGAAAATTAGATAGACATCACTGTAGTCTGCTTGTTCAAGATTTGGTGACTTTTAAACAGTCAGGCTAGCTTTTTCCATCTGTTTCTGTCTTTGTGTTTAATTTAGGTTAAGTTGCTGCCAGTTGCTATTTGAACTCGCTAAAAAGTCAATAATAGCTGAGCAGTGGTAAACCCTGAAAAAGTTATACGCAAACCAGAAACCTTCAGATTAAAAGTTGTGCCTCGCCACCGCAGACAACAATTATCAAAAGATGCAGCTTTTATTTTAAAGGTTAATGTTTTCTGTTTCCGGAAAACAGTTTGTGTCACGCTTTTCCTAATTTCACCATTGCTAGCAGAGTACCTAGTGGCAGCAAATGCCATCCACCTTCAGCAACCACTTGCCAAGTGATCAGGGAATACATGACTGGCAGATGGTTGCCGGCTGGTCTCTTGGGCTCTGTGCTAAAGCCTTAGCTCGCGAAAAGCAGCCTATTTTTTTTAGGCGTTGATCTTAGAGGCAAAAATTGCTGTGTATAAGTCAAAATGCATGCATTGCTGTATTTAAATTATGAATAAACAATGATGGTGTCAGTGTGCTAATTTATTCCACAGCATTGTTTTAATTGGCAGCGCTAAACTATGCTTAATTTGTCCTGAATGAACATTTAAAAATAATAAGGTATTTCAACCCTTTGCAGCTGGATTGTGATGAAGATTCGCCCAACTTTGATGAAGATGGACGAGATGAGTACAATGAGATCCACATGCTTGTATAAATTTAAGCTGGAGTCAGCTAAAAGGATCACCTACACCCTGCAGGTCTGACCGATCGGAGGAAGCAAATCTTGGAAACCTCATTGTCTCTGGATAGCAAGAGGAGCTTCTGCAATGGTGTTTGTAAAATATACAGAATCTATAGCTGGATAAGCACTTTTTACCTTTATTTAATCCATTTTTTTTAAAGCACATCTAATGTTAGATCTTTGTGGTGGTGTCGATGTCTTAACCCTGACAGAAATAGCTCTGAATGCATACCTGAAGTGGACTATACCAAATCTAGCAACATACATAACTTATATGAACTCTTTTTACCTGATGTCTCCCTTTAATTAGTCTGCAGGTTCTGGGCATAAGTGCAATGATAACGGGGACCTTTAGGACTGCAGCAGGCTTGATTAATTCAGGCTTATTTTGGCACTGATCTGCGAGAAAGGAAAACTTTTCTTTAATGAGGAGAGGATTTCAATCAAACTTAATAATTTTTTCAGATGAACTTTCTCTAAATGTAAAGCCTTCAATTGGTTTTACTGCCTCTGTTGTTAAACTGCCTTTTTCCTTTGTATTACTGCCTTTGTCTATAGGTTGCAATGGTGTGCAAACAAGCAGTTAAGTCAGTCCTTTTCCTTTCTGTACAGACTTGTAGGAAAAAAGGTCACGTTTCTCTCTGCCAACCCAGCTCCCTGGCACAAGTCCTCATCTCTAAATGTAGTCTCCCGTGAATCCAAAATCCCCTAGAGACTGTGCCTCTTCATGGGCTGCCACTGTACTTTTTTAAGGTGATTAAAGCCCTCCACTGATCCCATTATTATGACCTTGGATGTATAAGTAAATAGCTAACATGGTCTAAACCTATTTTTCTACTTTGTTGTATCTATTTATTTTGTGACCTTTTGGACTTAACGCTATACCATGTTCTTAGTGGTATTTAGATTTCGGATAGCTTAAGCTACTGTTAGAGTTAGTGTAAAATATAAAGAACATTGTGTAGAGTGACACGTTAAAAACAGAAAAATGTGTCTTTATTTAAAGTATCTGTCAGTTTTTTGCTAAATTTGGTATATTTTTTAAGAGATGTCATGAATAACGCACTTGTAACACAGACACGATAGTACTGAAAATAATGGGGAGTATTTAAACATTTGCAGGATGCATCAAGGTTGCATTGCACAGACAGACTGTGAGCTTGGGATTGTAATTTACCATCTATTAGAGTTATCCTATATTGCAACTAACACCTGCTGCTTCAATAGGTACACCTGTTCATCTCTTTGTTATCGCAAATTTAATCAGTCAATAGTACTGCAGCAACTGCAGTAATGTATGTATGCATATAGACATAGTCAAGATGACTTCTTGAAATTTGTCCAAGCATCAGATTTGGGAAGAAAGGTGTTTTTAAGTGACTTTAAGTGTGACATGGTAGTCGGTGATAGGCAGTCTGGTCCGAGTATTTCCGAAACTGCTGATTTGCTAGGATTTTCCCACAAAATCATCTCAAGGGTTTATACAGAATGGTCTGAAAAAGACCATTCAGTTCTCTTTCTGGGTGAAAATGCATAGCTGATGCCAGAGGTCAGAGGAGATTCTGCTTTGAGCTGATAGGAAGGCAGCAGTAGCTAAATTAACTACTCATTGCAGCCAAGGTATGCAGAAGAACATCTTGGAATGAACAACATATTGAACCTTGAATCGGATGAGCTACAACAGCAGAAGACCACACTGTATATCATTTTTGATGGCTCGTTCCTGCAGGATGCATGCCAGGTCAAAAACCTCAAATGCCCTCCACCAGATCTCAAAAGGGGGTCCAACCTGGTACTACCTAAGACAGGGGTGTCGAACTCCAGGCCTCGAGGGCCGGTGTCCTGCAGGTTTTAGATCTCACCCTGGGTCAACACACCTGTATCAAGTGATCAGTTCACTACCAGGCCTCTGGAGAACTTCAAGACATGTTGAGGAGGTAATTTAGCCATTTAAATCAGCTGTGTTGGATCAAGGACACATCTAAAACCTGCGGGACAGCGGCCCTCAAGGCCTGGAGTTCGACACCTGTGACCTAAGGTGTACCTAATAAAGTGTAGTTTTGACACATGCACATTTTCAGAAGCTTTTCTTATTTCATGCTACACAGAAACACATAACAGCTGCTGTACATAAAACAACATAAAATATAAAAACTAATTTATTAATTAGTGTCGGAAATTGGTGTGATTTTACTATATTTGGATCAATGGTCCATTTACGGTCAGCAATTAAAAGCTTAGGATTTGAAAGAAGAAGCTTCACATTTAGATGTTTTGAGGATATTCACTGTCTGGTTCACCAAACATTAGGATTATAAAGTTTATTCGTATTGATTTAAAATAGACGGGAGTTGTTGAATGCAACAAAAAAAAGTGAGCACATTGGGTTCTGGTCTTTTTCCATGTTTGCATTCGGTGGCTTCCTTGCTTTCATCACTGTCAGCTGAGTCCTGGGGATTCTAACTGGGTGGATATCTGCAGAAAGTCACACAAACACAATTGTCTGCTGTTTTGTCTTACAATATCTTGATGGCACACTCTTCGATCACATTCAGTGAAAGTGTAAAAGAACAGCAGAGATGATTGAACCCAAACCCAAATTCCTCACTCTGGGGGATGCTTGGCAAAAAAGTTAATTCAACATGAAAGTCTGTTTCTTTGCACTGTTACTACCAAAAAGTATGCACTGCTAACATTTAGTCTATGAACCTTTTAAAATAAAACCGTGCATAGTTAGTTAGGAGAGAGAGAGACTACTTGGCAGCTGAAGAGGTTTCTATAAATTGCTGGCAAACAAGGCCAAAACCCCACTATAAACATACTTTAAATGGTCAGCAATGTACTGTTATTCATCTTATTTCACATAACCATGCCCTACATTATGAGCCATGCAAGGATTCAGTCTCAGGGGAAACTGACCTTTGATCTGTAAATATTGCTCCCCGGCCTTTAGTTTGTTGCCTCTTTGTGTAAATAAAGCGGTCAAGGCAATCCGGCGCTTGCTATGTAAAAATCTATGGCTTACAGTCCCGACTTTTATGTTGTACAATGTAGGAAAAAGAGGTCAAGCGCGTAGAATTATGTGTTTATTC
Organism: Neolamprologus brichardi; assembly: GCF_056152115.1. Classification (NCBI taxonomy): domain Eukaryota; kingdom Metazoa; phylum Chordata; class Actinopteri; order Cichliformes; family Cichlidae; genus Neolamprologus; species Neolamprologus brichardi. Next base: position 3,749,523 of record NC_142119.1, on the reverse strand, counting down.
CAGTGAAGTGACATAGAAGTTTAACGGTAAATGAATCTCTCTTTCCCCCCTAGATTGTTCTCTGTAGGCCTGCACTTGAAGCTCCACTTTGATGTGAAGCGTACACCTGCTGCAGTCTGTATTTAATTCTGCAGCTCCCCGAGTTAATGAGTAACACAATGTGCTTTGAATTAGCACTCTGTAGCAGTTTCATTTAAAATGGGCTGCGTTATTAATGGACCTTTTCAACCATGTGTTTATGTTTCAGGAGTTTACAGAGACTGGAATGGCAAACTGAGGGCAGAGGCAGTGAGGTATTTTCTTCATTATACCCACCCCTATCTGTATTCGTGACATTATTGAATGTTTGCCTCTGACTGAGTGTGTTTTTAGGGGCAGGAACTTGATTTATGGAAGTTCAGTAATGACACAACTATGAGTGGTCACCATGTTAGAAAGCGCACTGCCAAATAATTTTGCAAAAAAAATGAAAAAACTATTTTTGTTGCTGATGTTTTGGGGTTTTTTTAAACTCTTTTTTTTGTGACATTTATGTATTTTTTGTAACTTAGAATTATTCTAATATTGTGTAAATTTAAAAAGTGTAAGATAAACTCTAAATTGCCCTGAGAAAGCAAGCATCCCTCATATTTTCTGCCTTACAGATAATTTTTTTAGTTTGTATTCATCTCATTTACAAGGACGACAGTTCATTTGAAATAACCTGGACTACCTTCCACTGTAGTTGTCACCCTGAAAGCTGTATTTGCTAGTTGTAGTCTGTAAGTCCAAAAGAAATTTAGCAAAAACAATGTGTAATGACCATTTTTAAACACCACGGCCAACCAAAGAATTATTGCTTCCTATATCCATTTCTTTATGACCCCAATGTCCCAATCTTCCGCTGGCTTCTTCCAGCAGGCTAACACATCATGTCACAAAGCTCAAGTGTTAAACTAGAGTTCAGCTATCACTCCAATTGAGCACCTTTGGGATGCAGTGCAATGGGAGATGGTAGATGTGCAGCCAACAAATCTGCAGTAACTGTGCAAAGCTATGCTATCATGTCAGTCTGAACCAAAATCTCAGAGGAATGTTTCCACCACCTTATTGAATCTGTGCAATGAAGGATTAGGTCAGCTCTGAAGGCAAAATTGGGCCCAACCTGTTAATAGCAAGGTGTACCTAATGAAGTGACTAGTAAGTGTATAGTTTTATTTAGAAAATGAAAAGCATTTATAAATCTTTTCAGGCAGACTAACATTGTTTAATAGTTTGTTGAAAGCTTACATTTGTTCTATGTCTAATAGTTTTGTCAATATTTAACTTCCATACCTAAAAAGCACACACTAATGTTAGTTGTACACAGAGCAGTAAGTGCAATACTATGAGAGACTAAGAGTAGATGCTGTACAGCCAGCTGAGAGTGGCTGAGAACATGAGAATCAAAAGGGGGGTAAAGATTTTATTTTTTACAGTAAAATGCCTTGTTGGTGCCATCAATAACTAAATATGCAGTGAAAGCTTTGATAGTTCATTTTTTAGCCAAAGTTGTTGTTTGTCAACAATGCTGTGCTGATTCGACCTGTGATGGTGAAAGAGGCTCTGAGGTGTATGCCCGATACAACTGTGTGTGACACGAGCTGCTGTGTCTGTGGAGCCTAAAAAGAACCAGCAAACTTACCAAAACATCCTTTCAGTATTTACACAAGAGAAAAAGTGGAATTGTGGGTATTATTAAGATAAGAAAAGGTGTGGCGCTGCCTCTTGGTCCTGTCTGGTGTTGGATGTCAGAACACACAAGATGTAAAGAAAAATCGTTCTGGTCTTTCTGACCCTGAAAGAAAATTCTGTCATGTCAACGTTCTCACGTCACCTCATTTCGTCGCCTTATGCCTCAATGGTAGCAGGCCAGGCCACCTACCCAATTCTAAGACTTGGCTCTGTTATTTTTGAAAACGAAGGCTAATCCACTGTCATCAGCTTGAGTGAAGACATCTGACAAGCTTGGGTCTTTAGCATATGGAATAGTGTACTCGGTTTGACCATATATAACTATAAATAAGATACATGTGAAACAAGATTAACTACTACAAGGAAATGCAGTAATACTGATATTTTCTTAAGAGCAACAGAAATATGGTGGGTGCTGAAGGAATGCCATAAATTTTTTTTCTTCTGTCTTTGGTATCAGATGTTCCTCATCTCCTGCTGTAAATTAAATACTATCTCCAGTATTATCCTTTTTTAATGTTCCTTTTTGTGGATAGTATTTTTTTATTCATAGAACATACGTGTTCAGTTCAGTTCAGTGAGAAACACCTTAAGACTATGCTATTTGTTTATGCTGAAGTCACACTAGGGAAAACAAAATGAACCAGGTCTGGAAACCATTCACAGTCAGTAATACTCTTCAAAGCAAATTTACTGAGTCCAGACGGTGATAAAGACAGAGTGAGTAGGATGTGGTTTTACCTGTGCAAAACGACGCAAGCCCTCTGCAACCTTGTTTTTAATAGAGGAATATAATCGGGATACAAGCAACCGGCAACCACATGAGTCGAGTCCCGTATTGCAAGGAGTTGTCACAGTTGAGTTGCACTCATCTGCACAGACCGACTCTTTCTGTGCTTACAAAATACGCAATGATTATTTGGAAACATTTGCCAGTCTAAGTCCCATTCCCACCACGAATAAGTTGCCTCCACTTGGCAACCTGTGCAATTGCCTTCCAGTTGAAAGTGGTTGCCCAGAGGTTGAGGGCGTCACCCACTCAACCTCTGGGTGACCAGTTGGTCGACACCAGTAGTTGCACTTGGTCTTTGACAGCAACAAAGTTCCATAGAATCACAGCAACCACCAGTTTTTTTTTTAATCATAAGGACTGTTTTTACTCTAGTGTGACTGATCCACGAAAGACAAAACGACTATACGTTTCTCCCAGCACGGTGTAAGCTGCATTAAGCAAGGTTGTAATAAGATCCAGACCAAAGAACTCTACAACACACAACAGCTAGCAAGTCCCATGATCAGCGGGTCAGCAGTTAATTGGGACTCCCTGTTATGCACCAGGTGTGTTTTTGGTGGCAAGATTACCTGCTGACAATTAATGGTCCCGTTTTAGAGACCCGCATTAGCAAATTTCGCTTAGATTTGCTTATTAGAGTTAGGCGCTACTTGGTAACTTGACCTGCATGTTGGGAAGTGAGTTTGAAGTGGCACTTATTTAATTAACCGGGTGCATCAGGTAACAAATACCAAAAAACACCTTGTGCATAAACGATGCTAGAGTCTTATTAGACATAATATCACCAACTGGCACTCCTGGATCTGAACAGTCTCTAGTTTACCCACCAATTCTTGAGAAAATTCCCCTTTGGCTTAAAACATTCAACTCTTGCTTTCTGTTTTTTTGCTGGGCAACTGATCCTCAGTGAGATTAAGAACGCTAGCATCCTTTGCAGATTACAAGGAACCATAAAATTATTCAAGTATTGCAATCCCCCAAAACACCTAATGGATCTTTACATTGTTTTACTGACACAGTTTTCTGCATGAGCTCTGCACAACAGTCCTTTTAAGTAGTAATTGGATGAAAAAATAATTAAATGCAGTATGTTTGCATCTGTAGACTGACACTTAGGTCATGTGAATACTTGAATAGCAGGTCTGTCTTGCTATGGCTACAAAGAGGTTTTCAAAAAACTGTAAAGCATTATTTTTTTGTCTGAAATAAATATTTATTATGTGTTTCAAATACAAATGGAATTGTTTTTATTTCTGTGAACATAAAAAACGATTACAGTATAAACCAGATTACTTCTGCCACACATATGGAAGAATAATGGAAGTGAAGGACATTCATTAGGTAAGTGCTCCGTGTATTTTCATTTTACAGACTGTATAATGTGATAAATATATACTGTATATTTACCAAACGAGTCACAGAGAAATACAGTGTTTGACCTTTGAAGAGAAAAATCACTACAACAATAAAATGGTTACATTTTCATAGATTTCATCCAGTTGTGTTCATATTTGTTTATGGAGGGTAATATTCAAAACAATGTTATTTTTAAATAGTAAAATATCTCCTATAATTTGACAGTTGGATGACAAAATCCTGTAAAATGTTGTTGTTTTCTGTGCATTATGGTTTTGCAACTCAAACATAAAAAACATAGCTTTGTAGATTTGGCCAATGTCCCCCTCAAGACTGCCTTTGTGGGACCTCGGGACGGCTTCCAGCACTTGTAATTAGTCTGGCTCACTCTATACAGGTCATAATGATGATTTACAAAACGAAAACATTTTAGAAATACAATTTTTAGTGAAAAAAATAAAAACCGTCCAAGTGCAGAGGCAGCACATAAGGTCAAGAGTGTCTTTTGTAAAAATCTGAGGTGTCTCATGAGAGCATTTGTCAAAAAGGACCCGACCTGTAGTGGATGCTTTGTGTGCTGACACTATGATGGTGACTGGAGATAATGTCAGTTACTAGTCACTAGATGTTGTTCTCTAAGACCTTCTTCTCGAAATATTCAATTTAAGGCTGGAACTGTTGTTGTTTTAACAAAAGGGAGGACATACAAGTGATCAGAGGAGGAGTTCCAGAGAGAGAGATCGGAAAATAGCCAGAGCGCTGGAATTGGTGCAGAGGTGCACAGGGATCCTGAAGGGGACAGGGGAATATTTAAAACAGGTGAGATTTTTGCTTTGTTCCACAAAACGTGATATTTGGGGGATTTGCAGTCATTGTTGCTCTATGTACGACACCCGTTTATAAGCTCCCCCGCAATTTGTCTGCTTAGATAAATACATTTAGGTCCAAAAGACTCTGAGTTGTACAGTTGTCCTCTCCGTTGCAGTCTTTTGGATCATGAAACTCTTTGTGAACAGCCCAAGATACTTATCCAACCAAACTTCAGTAGTCAGGTGTTTCACTACTTCATTGAATAGAAAATGTATTTTCTGATTTATGTAAAATGATTGTTTATTAGCTTGAAGTGTCTTCTTCCAGGATGACTTTCCTGAATCTCTGCATCAGAGGTAGCAAGCACAGTTAGCACTGTCAGAACACTGGCTAAAAAATATTCCAATTTTCCTTCGCTGGGTATTTATGTGTCCCTGGGGGCGATGTGAACACACAGAAGAGGCAGAAAAAGTGTGATAATAATACACGGTGCTATTAACATGATGAGAGTGAAGAGTGGGGGGTCACGAACGTATCCACATAGCGAAAAGTACGTCTGGTGGACCTCCAAGTAAATCTCATCTACCAAAGATCCATAACCCTTACACCAAGTTTTCTTAGCCCAGTCTTCCACACATCTCATCAATTTGTTGTAGTTGCTGCAGAGAAAGAGAGTGAGACTAAAGTCAAGGTGACTCAAAATTACTCAGGCAGTCAAGAATTTCACTTGTAACATTTTTAGAGTGTGTGAAATATGTACAGCATGAATCTGTAGGCTGAGAATCAGATTCCACGACAGCACATTCGGCATTATTCATACATGTAGCTTTAAGAGTTGGGCCTTAGTCTGCTCGGTGAATCCTTGGAAACCACAAGTCACTAGGGAAAAAGTTATTTTCCACAATTGCAGATTGCTGCAGTCGCCTGTAGCTTTTATAAAACACACCACCTTTTCATAAAAAGGTTCACTGCTGCTCAGTAGTTGGTAAGTATTTGCACACAAGTGTGTCTTCCATGGGCAATGGCAACAATCTGCTAGTGACCAAAGTAATCACATGGAAGTTTTTGGTGCAGTAGCATTTTTGCAACCATTTTCACCTAACGACTGGCGGAGGAATACACATTGTGGTTGTCAGAGGGTCACCGATCAGTCTCTCCACCTGGGTGACTGAGGCCTTAACATTTCAGCTTCCTGTTTCCCGTTTAGTTAACAGTATTGCCAGGCAACAGAGCTGTTATGTGTGTTCTACTGACCACAACACACCCAACTGTCTGCAAACAGACCTTCATTTCATGGGATAGCTAAGTAAAGACTTACTAATAAATTAAAAGATCAGGTAAGCATGAATTATTTATTTGGCATCATGAGGTGTTTGGACAGACCAACCCTCTTTCAGAACCCACCCTTAATGCATTTTAAATGGGTCATCATCACATTTTCATTTATCATTAGGGGAAAATCAGCCATAAGATACCAAATAATATAAACATTGTTTATTTCTTGCAAATGCACTATTAAAATATCCTGATGCCAGTGAAATGTACAGGTGCACTGGTTCAAAAAGTGGGAACATATGACTGTGCTGAGTAGGATGTAGCATGAACAAACAACAGCAGATGAATAGAAGCCATGCTTTTTGCCTCAGTTCACCTGGCATGATCATAGATCCATGTCACACAGTTGCATTGCACTTATAGGCGCCTTGTTTATAGGCGCACAAAGCCAAAAACATCAACAGCCTGAGTGTCTTCAAGATTTTTATAAATGGAGAAATCACCCGCTGATGTTTAGGCAGCAGCTTACATTTCAAGTTTAAGCATTAATTTGTCACGTCCTCGGGGCAGAGAAGCAACCGTAGCCTCTCTAAACAAACATAAATCTCGCAACCAGATGTCGCTGCAAAATTTTAGTGTGGAAAAAATCCACCGAGGCTCAATTGAACCTGACAACCAGAAGCCTGATCAACAAGCAAGGCTCCTTGTGACGATGGACACTCCACCCTTACACACCACTTAAACTCTACGGTACCTCATCTCCCAAATTATGCTGACAGTAAAGTATGGATTATTACAGTCATAATTAAAGTCCACTGCCATCCACTCCAGGTAGCACGGCAAAGACTAAAGTCTCCAGAAACAACTGCTGTCTGGAAATACGAGCCCAAGAGCAATGGTCTCACATGTTTTCATTAGAATATGAGTAATTAAAACTTCGACCGACATCAAATGTAATGAGGAGACTGGAAAGCATCTGATTTTCCCATGACTAAAGGTTATTATAAGTCTTTACTGAAAAGGCAGTAAAAAGAAGTGTCTGTATTTCATTGTAGAGTTCAATGAGTGAAAACACAGGAAGGCTGGATCTTTATCCAGCCTTCCTGTGTTTTCACTCATGTTGAGCTCAGCACAGACTCATACATTAATGTTTGGTTAATCACACACCACTCATTCAAGTCTTGGAAACTCATGGGAACCTCTTGTCCAGTTAAATAAAACTCATTTGTCTCTCATATATAAACACACAGAAAAAAAAGAGACAACTTTATATTAGCTAAATTTAAAAAATAAACAAATGAAGAAGAAAAGAAGAGCCTAACATTTACCTTTGAACCATAGGCCACGGGCACATGTTCTGATAGTCACTTGTCTCCATGCTTTTGTTGAAATCCGACAGGCAGTCGTCAACATTGATGTCAAACAGGTCCTTGTTGTATGGTGGAAGGACGGCTTCCGCTGTGATTCCTGAAGAAAATGACATTGCACAGCATAGGCGAGAGTCAGCACTGCTGACTCAATTCAGGATAGCAAAGCCATTGTTTGCACTGTTCATTTTCTTTGTAATAAATTGGATTCATATTGGCTTTCAGTTAAATGTAATGAAGGGTTCTTGTGAATTAGAAGATGTATCAGGCCTGGGTATACAGTGGGGCAAAAAAGTATTTAGTCAGCCACCGATTGTGCAAGTTCCCCCACTTAAAATGATGACAGAGGTCAGTAATTTGCACCAGAGGTACACTTCAACTGTGAGAGACAGAATGTGAAAAAAAAATCCATGAATTCACATGGTAGGATTTGTAAAGAATTTATTTGTAAATCAGGGTGGAAAATAAGTATTTGGTCACCTCAAACAAGGAAAATCCCTGGCTCTCACAGACCTGTAACGTCTTCTGTAAGAAGCTTTTCTGTCCCCCACTCGTTACCTGTATGAGTGGCACCTGTTTGACCTCATCATCTGTATAAAAGACACCTGTCCACAGCCTCAACCAGTCAGACTCCAAACTCCGCCATGGCCAAGACCAAAGAGCTTTCGAAGGACACCAGGAAAAGAATTGTAGACCTGCACCAGACTGGGAAGAGTGAATCTACAATAGGCAAGCAGCTTGGTGTGAAAAAATCAACTGTGGGAGCAATCATCAGAAAATGGAAGACATACAAGACCACTGATAATCTCCCTCGATCTGGGGCTCCACGCAAGATCTCATCCCGTGGGGTCAAAATGATCATGAGAACGGTGAGCAAAGATCCCAGAACCACACGGGGGGACCTGGTGAATGACCTGCAGAGAGCTGGGACCAAAGTAACAAAGGTCACCATCAGTAACACACTACAACGGCAGGGAATCAAATCCCGCAGTGCCAGACATGTTCCGCTGCTGAAGCCAGTGCATGTCCAGGCCCGTCTGAAGTTTGCCAGAGAGCACATGGATGATACAGCAGAGGATTGGGAGAATGTCATGTGGTCAGATGAAACCAAAGTAGAACTTTTTGGTATAAACTCAACTCGTCGTGTTTGGAGGAAGAAGAATACTGAGTTGCATCCCAAGAACACCATACCTACTGTGAAGCATGGGAGTGGAAACATCATGCTATGGGGCTGTTTTTCTGCCAAGGGGACAGGACGACTGATCCGTGTTAAGGACAGAATGAATGGGGCCAAGTATCGTGAGATTTTGAGCCAAAACCTCCTTCCATCAGTGAGAACTTTGAAGATGAAACGAGGCTGGGTCTTCCAACATGACAATGATCCAAAACACACCGCCCGGGCAACAAAGGAGTGGCTCCGTAAGAAGCATTTGAAAGTCCTGGAGTGGCCTAGCCAGTCTCCAGACCTCAACCCCATAGAAAATCTGTGGCGGGAGTTGAAAGTCCGTGTTGCTCGGCGACAGCCCCAAAACATCACTGCTCTTGAGAAGATCTGCATGGAGGAATGGGCCAAAATACCAGCTACTGTGTGTGCAAACCTGGTAAAGACCTATAGTAAACGTTTGACCTCTGTTATTGCCAACAAAGGTTATGTTACAAAGTATTGAGTTGTATTTTTGTTATTGACCAAATACTTATTTTCCACCCTGATTTACGAATAAATTCTTTACAAATCCTACCATGTGAATTCATGGATTTTTTTTTTCACATTCTGTCTCTCACAGTTGAAGTGTACCTCTGGTGCAAATTACTGACCTCTGTCATCATTTTAAGTGGGGGAACTTGCACAATCGGTGGCTGACTAAATACTTTTTTGCCCCACTGTATCTTGTAATTCCCCAATTTGGAAACATAAATGTAAAAATTGTCCATCTTCAGCTTTTCAGGGTCTCTATATTTATATTTATTTATTTAAATTATATTTATAGTTCATGTGGTGTCCTTAAAGGAAACTTCATTTACACCCATTTTTTTATATGACAAATAATTCTGTCTTCACTGAATCTTGCAAATATATGCATGCAGATGAAATGAATGAAATATTCAAGCTTAAAATCTTTTCTGATATGTTGTGTAATTTGTTGAAAATCACACAAAACAAAAGGTACAACTGCCATAGCAGTATAATGATAAATAATATTGCATGCAGTGAAAGCTGCTGGTTTAATTGTGCCCCCTTTACTCCTTCACTTTGCAAACTGTAGCCAAATATGTGTTGATAGACCACGCAGTAAAACTGAAATATATTATTAGCTTCATTAGCTCCCTTTGCCCTTTAGTGTGACTCCAAAATTGCTACAAGCAGCTACATCTAATGCATGTTTGTGGAGCATATTAACATTATTATAACTCATTGAACTTCCAGATGCTTTTATTTGTTCCCTGTGAGACATCTCCACCCCGAACCCAGCCCCCTCTGCCACCCAAGGTTCTCCTTTGCCGGCCCATTTAAAAAACCCTGGAAACGCTCCCATTTTCCTGTTGTGAATAACTGCTGTTTTGTCTGTCTTGATACATTTAGCTATAAAACCTTAAAAGAAAAAGAGATTCTTCTAACCCAAATATACCTTTTAAGTTCTTCTTGGTCTGCAATGATTGTGTGATTGACTACACTTACCTGCGCAGATAAAGAAGATTGCCAGCAGGTAAGCAGTCAGCATGATCTATTAAAAGATTGTTATGAGAATTCATTAATACACCGAACAACCACTGGTTTACATGCTCAGCATGCACAGAGTGCAGGTGTTGACGGAGCCATCTGCACCAGTGTGACACCTCTCACTTTTTTTGCAGCACAGTCTCCGACCACCTTGGCTCCTTCACGTTATCAGGCACCTTTACACAGACCAACAGACAGTCTTGCTGTCTCTGGCTCATATCGAGTCCCCTGAGGAAGTCCAAGTTGTGAAAGAAGGGGTATTTGGTTACACGGTTCCTCTGTAGCTTACTTGCAGCCTCTGAAGATCGCACAGTGGCTTAAGGGCTGTTGACAGCACTCATAAGACCGGTAGTGTTCCTGACACTGCAGTGGTTTTGACATTTTTTAGGTTGTGGATCATCTACACTTGTTAGTTGTGGTTTGCTTCTGATAAGTGATCCATTTCCTTTCTCCCACATTTTGTTTTCCTCCCTGCTGTCTGTCAGGGCCTTGGGGTCACGGTCACATAAATCCCACCATTCAGCAACTGTGCAAACAGACTGGGTTTTCCTTTTCAACGTTTTTTACGAGATTATTTTTGGGACCAATTTGCTTCATGCAGTTGAAATGACTGCTGACAAAGTAGTGATAAGCTAAAATAACTTTTCATGCAGCCCTATATTACATTAATAATGCAAGATGGTTTTCAAATGGGGATGTGCCTACTGTGCATGTGTGTTTTTGCTAGTAGGGATAGTCAGATCACTCCTCAGCTCCCTACAAACCTAAATTCTCCATTCCGTTTTTATTCTGTTAATTTGTCTTGTTGAGCTTTACAAAATGACACTTTCTCCAGCTGAATATTCAGTTTTGTTTTCTCTGCTTCCTCCCCTCAGTGGAGTGTTAATTCCTTGAAATGCACATAATGGTTTCCACATTTGACATTTCTTGTATTTTCTAGTTATGATGCACAATAACAAAGAGAAAGAAAAGAGACCCTTTCCTATTTTGTCAGTCTGCATTTAAAAGGTAGACATACATTTAACATTTAAGGTTTCAACTTTCACTTCAATCACAAGCATACACCTTGAAATAAAAGGAAAGAAAAAGGATGTGTATGAAGACATGATGTCCATCTGCTTCCTGGACATTCCCACAAACTAATGAATTTATCTCGTGGGAGGAAAAAGTGAAAACAGATGTTGCCATGGAATGTTGAAAAGCATTTTCTTCTCTCATGTGCACATGTGATGTTTGTCCCTCTATAAAACCACATATACTGTCAGTGATGTAAATGCACGAATTGTTATATTGCAGTTGGTTTTACAACCTATGCGGCGATCCATCCAGCCAACACTTGTAAATCATTTTACGAAACCCAAAACCTATAAAGATAAAAGTTCTACAGTCACGTACCTCTGTTGTTAACCAGCTGTTGTAGATCCCTGGTGAAAGTGGAACCTGTTGAAGATGCTGCCGATTGTTTACCAGCCAGCTATTAGACGCACGACTTCTCACACAAAGCTTCTGTAGTGATCTGGTGCTGTTTCTTATCGGTGGAACTCAGAGCTAATTGGATTGTGCAACAGAAATGAACAGCCTGCTCCCGTTCCCAGACCAAGCCTGCCTGTTCCCATGCTACCCAAAGGCGTGTTCCAGTCAGAGCCCCCCTAGAGAGACTTTGGCAAAACTCTAAGAGTCAAAAGCCAGGGCACAGGCACCACAGATACATATTTAATGTAAATGTTTATGCTTTGTGTTAAATCATATTCTTATCCAGCTTCACAGCAGTGGAATATGGGGTGGGGTGGGAATTAAGGGGTGGGTTTGTGTGTGCAAAGTCAGCACACACAAACTGAAAGAGACTCACAATCAGAGGAAATTTGTTATTTCCAACTCCAACACACCCAAGCGTTATGATTGGGATCTGTTAGTTTTAACTCTGCTTAGAGCTGTCTTTAGATCCCCAATCTAGAGTCAAACTTATAGTTTACCTCTGCTATTTCAAAATGGTTACTACATTATGTTTTTATGAAGACCCTGATGAAGGCCACATTGCTCAACGCTTCAGTAAAACAGTAACACTGCTTTATATACCACTAAGTGTTCTACACTCTTCAGACTTTCCTCTCCTTGGCATCTTGGAAGCAGGTGAAGTTAATCCCTGCACTGTCTCTGTTTTTTTATTTTTCTTCCCATAAAATTACCCCAGCTTTTCCAGCATAATGCTACGTAACGTGTTCAGTGCTCAAACCTGTTGAAATATAAGCTGGTTCTCAAAAGGCAGCAAGACAGAACTGGCTGCACACCACGTGATGATTAAATGGAAAAGAAGTATGAGAACCCTGCACTGGCAAGACATACATCTTCACAGTTGCAAGCAGAAACTTGGCTTCGCTTATATAGAGCATTTACTGGAGGCCTGTCTTAAAATCAAAGTTTCTTGGATGAGAGGTGAAACATCTTTAAGTAACTTAAAGAAGTCCAGACGCTTTTCTTTCCAAGCTCCTTAGACTGTCTTAAACGTAGCTACTTTTCTCCCAAATACAAGGATGGCTTGTCACTACCCGATCCGTACCGGAAACCCGATCGGTACCCCGCATGCGCAAATCTTACGTCACTTCCTCTCTTTGCCAGCATTGCGACATTCAATATATTTGAATGATACGGTTAGCGCCCAGTTAGCTCCTAGCATTTCTCAACAGCTCTGCCTCCTTTTCGACTACCGGGACATTTAAACAATGGATAATCCGTATCCGCAACAAATTTTTGCTTTTCTCCTCAACAGAAAGCGTCCCCCGATTGAACAACAGCGCCGTAAAATAAGAACAATGGCGCCTAATGACAGAGTTAATAATACAGACTTTGTAATATGTCACGTGAAGATTCAGCAGGCAGATGAAGTGTTTACTGGCAATTGACAGTGATAGCGGACATCATCATCACTATTCCAACAATCCTCTCCACACAGACAAGCATAAACACACTCGATTATCACTAAATCAAATTTAACACACGTTTGTAATGACGCCAATTCAGTTTATTCATTCGCTCGGTCAGCAGGTGGCAGTATCCTCGTACACTGGGGCGTAAACTGCCATTAAACGACCAGAAGAAGAAGAAAACATCTGCACATGCGCGGTACGGATCGGGTAGACCCGATTTGTACGGTCCGACTTTGCACATGCGCAGTAAGGATTGGGGAGTACCGATCCGTAACTACCTTTTTATTTTTCGTTTTTGTCTACATTGTACTGAAATGCGTCATTATTGCAAACATTTTAAGATATACTTATTATTCTTAACATCTTAACAGATACTCTGACCCGTAACTATCGTAAAACGCTACGACCGGAAGTAGACACCTTTCGCGCATGCGGGGTACCGATCGGGTTTCCGGTACGGATCGGGTAGTGACATGGCTGTTAGCTTTGATCCCTGGATCCTCCAGCCCGTGTGTCAAAGGGTCTTGAGGCTACTGTTGTTTTGGTTGTTTGTATACAAATAAAAGTTAATTGAGTAAGATTGTGAAATTCGATATGTATTCACTGCTTCCATTAGCGAGCGATCAATAAAAACGGTATTAACAGCATGAAGTACCCTGCCTTGGGCTTTGAGTGCCTAGTAATGGTGGAAAATGCTTCATAAATTCCAGTCCATTTACAAAGATATTGGTTGTATCATATAACCGACAATATCAAAATGACAGTGGAAGGGTAATTTTGTGCTGCTTTTGCACTCAGAACTGTCTTCTGTACTGCGTGGTGCAGTAGACTCTAGAAACCCCCATACATCAAAAAATTGTTAAATGCATGATTAGTGGGATTCAATAAATGTGGTACAAAAGTTAAACAGAAAATTTCATTGCATAACAATCATATTTAAAGTGAAATATAAATATTGTGTCAATAATGAGAATAAATTGTACTAATTTTGTCAATAATACTTTTGGAATGAAGGGGTGGAATGGTGGCCATAATCTGATATTTTGAGAACAACTTTTCACGACCTAATTTTTGGCAGAATTGATTTTGATACTATCTTAGTAGACTGTTGTTATCAGGCTACTAGATGCTATGGAGAATTCAGCTGTATGGCAAATCCTTTACCTGCACCTGGAGGATGATTTTCGCAATTCTGCTCTGGTTGCTCAAGAGAGTCCTCTAAATCTGATCAAGGGTAAGGCATAGATGGCGCCAGTGACCATCTTTCTCTTGGAAGGAGGCAGCTAGCAGACATGGCTAATCTTGCCCCATGGAGCAACTTACCCCAGTCTCTCCCTTCTTCTCCCAGGACTGCCTGGGGAATGTAACAATGCCCCAAAACAGAGTCCACTAAATCCAAAGGATCAACTGCCAGCATCCCAGTGCTCGACACCATGCGACACCCCCAGAGATCTTGGGTCCTGTCCATGACCTGAAGAACTCAGAGATGTTTTGGCAGCACAAAAAGGCCCGACACATTAGGGTTTTAATGTTTTGGCTGATGAAAATTTGCAGCACATAAAAAGATCATTAAAAGTGATGTTAACATGTTTAACTTTGCTAGAATAATTGAAAAAGGAGGATTGTAGGATTTTATTGTCAGTAATGGAGCAAAAGTGTATGAATGCCTATTACACAGTCACACATGATGTAATGGTGGCTTAACACACTGTCATGTGTGGAGCGTATGTTGCACCTCTTGGAGACAGGGCATGGGAAATTTCTCGCCTATGACATGAGAAAGATATTTCCTCTTCTTTGACTGACCCAAGGATGCTAGTTAGGGCTTCCAGGCCTGCGTTCCAGCTCCAGCGTGACGTCAGTGTCGCTCCTTGTGTAACATGCTTCAACTTAGCTGGTCTGGGTGTATGAAGTAATGTCTGTCAGGGCCTTCTATCCTGCAACAAAGCATTCACTGTCGGACCAGTGGTTGAAAGAAATGCTACTGGCCTGTCAAATAGATCAAGTAAGTTGAGAGATAAGATATGAAATATCAAACTCAAATATTTTGGTGTCTAGGTTACAGAAAGTCCAATGTCACTACGTCATCACCGGCTTGTATATAAAGCACATTTGAGCTTCATATTAACACTATTGGTAATAAAATAGTTTGGCTTTTGATTAAAGCCACAAAGTGTGGAATAGCTTTGCCTTTGAAGCCCCTCTGAGGTAATGTAACAGAACCTTCATGGCAAACAATGCAGGGAATTACTCTGAAACCCTGATGAGAACATTTCCAATTTTATGGCCTGAATTACAATATGAAGAGGGACAACCACACCCTGCTTGCATTACAAGGGTCTTGTGATTTCTTTTTCAACCATGGTGCATGCTGCATGGTGGCAAAAGTACTAGGTTTCACTAAACAGCTGGTATATCAAATATTCTTTGTTTGAAATTGCCAGCCACTCTGCCCAAGTACATTTTAGTACTGATATTTTCTAATTCACTTTAAAGCACATCTGAGCAAATATCTTAGAGCTGCACATCCATGATGTGAATCTACACATTCCACAACATCCCAAAGTTTCTCTGTTGGAATTTTACAGTGAAGATGACTTGAGTTCAGTGAACTCATTGTCATGTTCAAGCAACCAGTTTGAGCTCTGGTGCATTATCCTGGAAGCAGCCATCAGAAGATGGTAGTGTCTGGGATTTAAGTGATGCTAGTACTAAGAGAATATATCCTCCACTTCATTACACATCACTCTGAACTCTTGATAAAAGGCAAAGTCGATCCATGTCCATACATGAATTCTGCCCTGCCATCCAAATGTTGCAGAAGAAACTGAGACTACTTAGACCAGGCAATATTTTTTCCAATCCCCTGTTGTCCAATTTTAGTTAGGCAGTGTGAATTGTAACCTCAGTTTCCTGTTCTTAGCTGACCAAAGTGCCGCCCGGTGTGGTTTCCTGCTGTTTTTCTGCGAGATAGGAAATAACTGGGTGAAATAACTTTTCTGGCATCAACAGAAAAGTTATTTCATCAACAAGTCATTTCACCCAGAGAAATACCTCTCACTGGTATTTTCTCTTTTTCAGAGCACTCTCTGAAAATGTTAAATATGGTTGTATTTGAAATTACCAGCAGATCAACAGTTTCTGAAATACTCTGACCGTCCCATCTGGCCACATTTAAAGTCACTTAAATCACCTTTCTTTGCCATTGCTCAATTTTAACTTCAGCAGGTGGTCTTAAACACATCTACATGCCTAAATATTAGGGGTGCAACGATACTCGTATCGATATTGAACCGTTCGATACAGTGCTTTCGGTTCGGTACGCATATGTATCGAACAATACAAAATTTTTAATTTATTTTATCAACTTTTCTTCTGACGATGCTGTCTGTGTTGAGCGCTCAGTGGATCTGCGTTTGACTACTCCGCTTAGGCTGCACTGTCGAGTGCAGATCCACTGAGCGCAGCGCAAGCTAGCAAGACAGAAGCTAAGCTCGTTGCAACATGGCAAATTGAACCTCCCCCACCCTCATTCAGATCTGGCCTTTGGAACTATTTTGTTCTTCATGTGATGTATGACCCTGAAGGTAAGCGCGTCATGGACAAAAGTAAAACAGTATGTCGGATGTGCCACGCAATGCTCAATTACATTGGTGGGAACTAGTGTGTTAGCGCAGTTAGCTCGTTAACGTGTTGGCCGTCCAGCCCCACGCACAGGGTGATCCGCGGTAGCTCGTTAACGGAGATTTGCCGTGTTGTGGCGTTAACGTCATTTTAACGAGATTAACGCTGACAGCACTAGTGGGAACACAACGGATATGACTGCACATTTACGCCGACATCATCCTCGTGCAAAGACAAGTGTAAGCAGACAAAAACAACAAGCACGCATACAAACTTTACCCGAGTCATTTAGACAGCCGTTAGCACATGATTCTCCTTATGGGGACCTGATATGTTTAATATGCTGCTGAGAATATAGCCCAGAAGAAGCGTATAGTATAGCTTTTATTTTGGAAAGAGCCATTTCTCTGTAATAAACTCTCTTTTCCAAAGATAAGTGATTTCTCAATCAGATTTCTTTTTTTTATTACTTTGTTGTTTTAGCAACATTAAATTTAAAAACTGTACTTTTGAATTAAAATATATATTTATAATTTTAATAAATGACAAACTAAAAAGGCATGAACATTTTTTTTGTATCGAAAAAATATCGAACCATATCCTTGTGTATCGTTGCACCCCTACTAAATACATTCAGCTGCTTCCATCTGACTGGCTACTCTGATATTTGTATATAACAATGCGGCTGTGGCTTAGGAACAGGTCATCTACTGAGTGACCTAACTGGAGGGTCAGCAGTTTGATCCGTGTATGTTGGCTTGCCTGTAAGGAAGATATTCCCGGCAGTGGAGCCATCAGATGTACATGTGACAGGCAAAAAACAACACAGAATAAATCGTCAATGAATATGTGTGTCAGTAAGTGTAAATGGGGACTCTACAGTGTGCCTTGTAGGGTTCCATTACTATTAGAAATCTTTGAATTTATCTGATAAAATAAGAGTCACATTTATTTAAAAGTAAATGTTAAGTGATAACAGTATAGCAAACTGCTAAACGGGTCTTTAATGTACAATATTTTTCCTACAGCACTTACCATTTGGGTGATGACATCCTTTTCATTGTCTGTGTCTGTAAATCATCACATTCCTTCCCATACAGCTTTCAAAGCAACTTAACGCAAATACCAGTTAGTCACAGAACCTTAAAGAAATATATAAGACTGTTGGTTATGTACATAAAAAAATGTGTGGAAAAAGTGTTTTGTCAACTTCTGTCTCTCGAACCTCCCACCTCTCTCATCATCATTCTTCTCCTGGGTTTATCTGTGAAAACATTTTCCACTCCGTTTCATGAGAGACGCTATCCAAACAGCACGTGCGCCGTCTTTAAAAGACGCACAACGTTAACTAAACCGTGTCTACCTGCTGTGTACTCTGTTTGCTCTGTAAACTGTTCCTGAAATGGAAATGTTTTCTTACGACCACTCCTCAATACGATGATATTCTGTGTGTACGTGCTGCTTAGCAACTCTGAATGAATGGGCGACGGCTGAACAATGTCGGGATGTCTAATTTTACGCTTAAGCGGAACAACCTGATATTACGGCGCTGAGAGATATTTTAACTGGGCTCCTGAAAGATCCATCTCCCAAAGAGTCATTTAGCTGAGACAAATGGAATATTACCGAAGGTGATCACATTTTCCAGAGTCGGTTATTTCCCTCAGTCATGGATAAATTCAAAGGACAGAATTGAAAAGGAGGCTGATATTTAGGAGGATACTGATAGAAAACTATACACACGAGGCTGATGACAATGCAGAATTTAGAATTAGTTTCAGAAAAAGAAAGCATAAAAATCCAACAAAATGTACTGTATTAATATTCTGCACATGAATCTCTAGAAAAAACACACACACCATCGCAAGTGAAGGTTTATGAAATAAATGGCTATCCGCAATGTTCTCTGTGGGTTTGGAGAAGCAGGCTCTGCAGCAGATCTGTGGAGCAGATTATTATTTGATTACTCCAGAGAGCACCAAATAGGCCCGAAGCAAAACCCAGGACTCTGTTCAACCTTAATTTTATCAAACAGTGGCTGCACATGAAGCTCTGGGACTGATTATGAATCCGGTGTCCAGCGGTCACCCTAATCAGTGTGTAATTAAAGGCATGGCGTCCCAGTCATGTCTGTAAATACCTGCCGCTGACCGGTGTGGTGCTACAATTACACTCATACTTTTACTTTTAATAGCAGAGGACTTGTCCTGTTTAAACTGCAAATGCTCAAGTTTACTTTAATATTGCATTTTTAGATTCAATCAGCAGCTTAAATCACTCTTCTTTGTGAAAAGGAATCACATCATTTTCACCTGAATCTGCAGTTCTTTGTACTCCTACAGGGTATTCCGCTGGCTTTCAGCCAACTGGATTAGTTTTTACAGCCCTTTACAGCCTCATTTCCAAGCACGGCGTGGATATTTTCTGTGGAAAAAAGCTCTTAAAAACCACCTGTACACCCTCAGCTCCATCTGCTGGGGGTGGAAAAAGGAAGGTGCTTTTCAGTATCCTAACATTTGCTTCACTTCCCATCTCTTCCCAACGAAAGTAGGAGGAGGGAGTGGACGCCTTTGTATATTCAGATAAATTGATTAACATAATACATATTCTAATTTGTTCAACTGATAACTCAGTGTGATGGTACATTATAGTGAATCAGCTCTACCGCTTGCTTGTTATATCTAGACGTCAGCCTTTGGGTGGAGTTCTGAAGTGTAAGACAGCAAGATGACTTTACCTCCTTCCTAGCCTGCGTAGGTTCTGTTTGAAGGGTCTGACTTCTGGCTAGATCCTGTGCATGCGGTTTGCCCCTTTTCATATGAATTTGTGGGAGGAGACAAAATAAAAGGGTGGTCCCTACTCATCCTGTCCAATACTTAGACAGTCCTTTCCTTTCCTCACCAACATGGTGGTAATTGTTTAAATTATGGTTCCCATTAAAATGCAAGGAAAAGAGCAGGATGCACTTTAAAGCAAGATTATCATGTCAGTTGCAGTTCATGAGCATGGGATGTTCGGTTTCAGTGTCAAAAACATTCAACATATTCAACTCAAAGCTGATGTTGTGGACCAATGGGACGTGTCACATTGACTGTGTCCACTTTAGCTACATACCTGTAGTTTTTTGACTGTGAGTGGAAAAAGGTTATCTACATGACAGAAGTGCAGGTATGCCATATACAGACAGACAGAATTATGATTAAAACATCCTTTGAGTAATTCCGCAGTAGATGTCAGAAGGGCTGCTTTCTGCCCTGATGATACAAGCTGTGCTGTGTGCAGGTAAAATGGTTGAGCTACTGAGGGGGAAAAAGAGCACTTTTGGCTCCTTCGTCTTACCTTTAACTGAGTGCTAACTGACACGCAGCAAGTGAGGGAGCCAAATCACAGAAAGCGCATTGACTTTAACATTTCCCAGGAAACATCTGGTTGGACTTTGCTAGTAAGGACATGTAGATGGTGCAATTGGAGTGAAATGGAAAAACACCGATGTTAAAAATTTTCCTCTCTGGTAATCTTGTACTGAGTGACATTATAGCGCCTGAAAGCAACAGTTTCAGTTTCTGAACCTTCTTATCAACAGGGATTTATATTTTGATACTTTCAGGGGAGAAAAAAGACTTCTTTCTCCTCAGTCAGTTGGTAATATGAGAGCAGATAGGACCCTGTCAGCGGCACCACAGTGTTTACCCAAACACAGAGGACTGTCAGAGGATCCAGAGGTTCATGCTGTAGGGTCATTTTACCTTTAGTGGTCACTAACAAACCTAGCAAGCGTTATAATGGGCATGTACTTCTTATACGGTTTGCTTTTTGCATACGTTGGGCTGCCTGGACTCTTACTCGGTGATTTAGCTTTCCGATGCCCAAGCTGCACCGCAGAGGATATGATGGCATGCAGCAAAGTCGATCCACTATGTGCAGAGATTGTGAGGGAGCCAGGTTGCGGCTGCTGTCCGGTGTGTGCCCGGCAGGTGGGAGAGCTCTGTGGGGTTTATCTGCCAAGGTGCTCCACCGGTCTGAGGTGCTACCCCAGTATGGATGCTGACTTCCCTTTACAGCAGCTCATTCAGGGTTTGGGACAATGTGGACAAAGAATAGATCTGGATGTCTGGCAACATTTGAACCCGTCGGGGTATGGTAAGTTCTATGAAAAAACTGCTGCAAAGTAGTAGAATAAAGAAAGACCATTAAAGCTGCATTAATCTGTAGTTGTTGTTTTCAATCACTAAATCGCTTTTTATATTTAAATTGAATAAACTAAACAGAGAATAATCCCCCAAGGCTACATTGGCCTTACTTTTTAGACCTGGAGGATACATGGATCTCTTCCAAACCATTGTACAGGGTAGGGGTTTTACTTTTCAGAACTCATGGTGTTAAAACTTAAAGTTAGCTCCATGGCTACTTTGACAGGTACCTGGCAGCTACAGCCCATCACTGTCTGGGCTTTACTAGTGGGAGCCTCTAATCTGGACTTCTTTTTTCTGCTGTTGGTGCCTTTTTGAACATTTTAACTAAATTATCTAACAGATTATCTGTGGAACTAACCATCTCTGCAATTTGTGCTTTGGGGAGGTATATTCAGTGTTTTGTCTGTTAAATGTTTCTGTGTTTGTGTAATTTAACTGTAAAGTTAATGAACACAGCTCATTAACCAAATTTGCTAGCTTTGCCTGATAGTGCTGCCATCCAAATATGTTCACTTCTTTCTCCAATAAGCCAACACAGTGGTAGCCAAAATGGTGGTGAAACTTCAAAATTCCGAATCCGAGAGATCAACCCAAGGGTGATGATGTCACATCCATCTTTTAAATACAGTACATGATATATTGTTATATATTGAGGGGTCAAAACTAGGGATGGGTAATGGCACTGGTTCTGACATAAACGGTAGTAACGGTAGAAAAGCAGCGCGCATTTCGGTGCTTCATTTCGGTGCTTTTTTTTTTTTTTCCTGAGATGTCATACACTTTAGATTCTAGCCAATCATTTCACCTTTACGAGCGTAGTAGGCGGGTCCGGGTACGTACGTTCTTTTAGAGCAGAGCTACAGATTAAAAATGCCCAAGGCGAAGCGGTCAAAAGTCTGGCTGTACTTCACAGCAAAAGATGCAAACTCAGCAGCCTGCAACAAGTGCTTTAGGGTGATACTGTGAAAAGGAGGCAACTCCTCGAATCTGATGAAACACCTGGCGATGTATAGCATTTTGTTAAAAGCCGAGAAATGCGCCGTATTTTCTAGCTTGCTGCGAGACCTCACACCGAGCACATCTACTGCGAGTGGTTTGCCTGTTATCTGACCCGGAGTTAGCAACATCCCCCTAAAACCCGAAGAGGAGAGTCCTGGTCCCTAGCCCTGCCAGTGTAGCAGAAATGATGAGGATGATGATGCAGCAGCAGCCGGTCTTCTCTGCGTGAGTAGCTTAATGTTGTTGGTGTGTAATTTAGGTTGAGTAGGCTAACCACGTTATTAAATTACTGCATGTAAGGTGAACTAGCAAACATCATCATAGCTACATGCGGCTGTCTTCTTGTTTGATGGCAGATACTCCCTTCACCCTGGACAAAAAGGCTAAAATGACCAAAGAAAAAGTGGAAAACAGCTAAACATGAGAGGTTTTTGGACAAAGTTTGTGTTTTTTCCATTGTTTAGGCACTGCTTCCAGCCAAGAGTGATACCATATATGCCCTATAGCTGCAGAAAAGGCTAACATTGTTATGTTTTTACAAAAAAAAACAGCTGAACATGAGAGGTTTTTGGACCAATTTTGTGTTCTCCATTCTTTAACCCTTTAAGACCTACCATAGAACCAAGTCCGCCAGAGCTTATATTATATTTTTACCTGCTGTGGAGCCATTTTTGGGAGCATTTCAAGTTGATATACATCAATACAACCATTATAACCCAGATTTTAATAATATGTCTGCATTAAGGGCATAGTAATTACATAAATTGCAAAAACGTGCAATAAACTACAAAAAAATTGAAAATCGTTTTTGTTTTTTAACATATATTTCTAGTTAGAGAAATTTAAGAGGCTTATCCCTCAAAACTGTAAATACATATAAGTTGCACAAAATAGTTTCCCACCACAGGAAATTTATTTTGAGTGTCTTCATAGTTTTATTTTTGAAATACACCAATTTTTATATACTGCAGGAAAAACGAAAATAAATATTATAATGCAAATTTGCAAAAAAAGCAGCATATGCATCAAAATAAACTATTTCCAGCAGTGCAATATGAGTCCTAAGCATCCCAGAAACGACACAGAAAGTCATAAAGTCAAACATAACTTTTAAAAACACCAGTATAGGCTCATGAGGCCCTGAAGGTAAAAAACTACATTTCCGCGAAAAATGACGTCACTTCCGTTTTCGGGCAGGTCATGGTGGACATAGTTCGCGCTGACGTCTATTCCAACGTAGGAAGTGTTACGAACAGCTGATCGGATCGGCAAAGCGTGTTTCTGGAATATTATGTTTTTGTTGCTGCAAGTGCTTTTTATGCAGTTTTTGCAAAGCTATATGTGGAAGAAAACTGTGACCGAGGACAAGCTGATGGCATAAGATGTAAGTACAACTCCTCCGGCTTCATATACAAAACAAATTGCGCTAGCTTACGTGGTTGCAGAGTTCTGCAAAAATAGTTCTGCAAAATGGAGCGTGCCCGCTCCGACCGGCTTTAAAGGGTTAAGCACCGGTTCGAGCACCGTTTAAGCACCGGGACCATTTCAAAAGTACCGGTTTGGTACTGGTATTGGTATTATAAAACCTAAACGATACCCATCCCTAGTCAAAACCTGGGATTAAGGGTACAGGGGAGGTCATTGCATATAGTCTTTACAGAGTTAGTACTCATGAATCCAGACTGGATTTCTTCTGTGTCTGTCATGTTGGAGAGAGGACCTAAAAGCAGACGCGTACAGACAGGACTAGACAGTTTATTTAGGCCGGGAGAAAAACCAAAGAAGAATACAAAACAAAAGGAGACTCAGACTTTACTAACCAAACTGGGCAATGCTAAACATTAAGATCATAGACTGTGAAACCTGGAAAGACACATGGAGGGAGGTGAACTGACATTCCAGTGAGGATGAAGGGGAACTCACACAATTTATACACATGAGGATGATTAGGGAAAGTGGAGGCACACAGGAGGGACTAATCAGGAATAATAAGTCAGAAGAAATGAAGCTGAACACAATCCACATGAGACAAGGGACTGTCAAAATAAAACAGGAAGTGTCATGCATACCAAGACTCAGACTAGATCTTGCAGGTTTGACATCAAGGCGGGGATAAACAGACAGACTGGGAGTGACAAAGGATGAAACACAAAGAGAAGAACAAGAACGGGCGATCGTGGCTCAAGAGTTGGGAGTTCGTCTTGTAATTGGAAGGTTGCCGGTTCGAGCCCCGGCTTGGACAGTCTCGGTCGTTGTGTCCTTGGGCAAGACACTTCACCCGTTGCCTACTGGTGGTGGTCAGAGGGGCCGGTGGCGCCAGTGTCCGGCAGCCTCGCCTCTGTCAGTGCGCCCCAGGGTGGCTGTGGTTACATTGTAGCTTACCATCACCAGTGTGTGAATGTGTGCGTGAATGGGTGGATGACTGGATATGTAAAGCACTTTGGGGTCCTTAGGGACTAGTAAAGCGCTATATAAATACAGGCCATTTACCATTTACCAACATGGAGACAGAGCACAGATACAAGGACAAGTGAGAGAGGGCGAGAGACATGACAGACAGGAGGGGACGCCAAGGTGGAAAACAAAGAGACCAGACCAAGGGAGCAGGAACATAAACTGATAACACTTAAATAACTTGAAAATAAACTAGACACCTCTAACAATATAGCAGGGAAATTACCAGGGATTACCAAGCTCTACTATTTCTAGTCACAGGAACTAAACAAGAAAACAAAACAATATAAAATCCAGGTAATATGATAATTTCTCAAAATCAAAAATGAATTTAACAATATTCAAAAGGTCCAAAACACAGAGCAGTATCTTAATTTCCTAGGAGTGGAAATCTAATTCATTATGATGTTAAATCACCTACGTCTGCATCACCACAGCTTAAACTGACACAGTGGCATATGTGATGGTCTGTGTACATTTGTTTTGTACATCCAAAGATTGGTCCTCTATCAAGTATCTTCTGTACTGTGCTTTAACTGAGACTTCTCCTGTATTCTCTTATACCTCAACGTGAAGTTATAACAGAGAAGGAAAAGCTTCACTGAGAATTAGCAGAGTCGAGACTACAGTTTCACTGCAGAACTCTTTTAATGTCAGAAAAACCACCATCTACATCAAACATATTTGTAACTATCCCAAAAGAAACAACCCAGAAATCCTGCTGGGACAGAGAAATGTTAAGCTTTGCTATCCCACATTACAGTCATTAGGGACAAAGGGTCACGATTGATTCCTGAAAATGAATGTTGACATATGCAATGTGTTTGGCAGGCAGTGGCAGATCCACATCTGTGAGCGCAAACCAGCAGTATCCCTCCGATGAACTCTAACATGTCTGTAACCCAAGTAGCCTCAAAGCTCTCGTATTGGGAATGCCTTATTTTGATGTAGGCTATTGTATTAAGGAGCAAATTTAATACACATTGAAACTTTTAAGACTAGCATTCAATCATAAATGTCTCAGTGTCTGTTGTGAGCACAGTGTCAGTTTGTTATTAGAAAAAAAGAGTTTCTCTGAAGAAGAAGAAGGTGTGACCTATTTATATAAACTGCTTATATATATATATTTATTTGTTTATCTTACGTCTATTGGCTACTGACTTAAATGGGAGGGGATAATGAAAACAAACCCATTTCCAGTCCTGCAATTTTATGTGAGCGCAGTGCACTCGGGATGGGCTCTGTGCTGTGATTTATCACCTTTGGCATTCAGATCGGTTAAAATACAAACGAGCATTGTTTTATAGGGCAAGTTGCACTCTGTTAAGCTTGACTTTTCAAGCATGGCAGCTATTTAATATCAACATCTGTCTTTCTTTGCACCCTTCAACATCCACATTTAACTGCAGGAAAGATCCTGAAGTTTACACTCTCACTTTTCAGTTCAACACTTTCAAAAAAAAACAAACAGTGTTGCTTTTTAGGATATTGTGCTTATTTGATGTGATCCTGGGTTCACATGGGTCCTTTGGGTCACTGAAATGAGCAGCACATCAGCCTGAGTAAACAGTCTAGAGTTCATAACCTCCTTGAGCTTTGCTGAGACTTGGTGCTTTCAGCAGACAAACATCTGTGTATAAATATGTAAAATGTGTTGGCTAGGGACAAGATTTTTCAGTTTCCCAGTTTCAATTTGTTGTCCAAGTAGTACTGATTCATCAACGGAGCACTTTGGTTGCATACAGGTAGGCGCTCCCTGTGAGACGGGAGTACGCTTGCCAAAGTGTTGTCTTTTTATTAACTTATCTAAATGGATAGACAGTAACCAGTGCATGGAACGGGAAGTCTCTGCCAAGATATCCTGTACTACACTGTGGAAACCCTGGAAGTCCACTCCAGGGCGTCAACTTGCACTGTTTTGTCAAAGCCACTGGGATGGCTCATTTAGGTAGAGTTTGTTCCTCGTCCTTACAATCTCCATGACAAGGTGGGTTATAGCATTGGTGAGAGGTACTTTTCACTCCAAAATCATCATTTTTTTGAAGTGCACTATAGTTGCACTGGGGTGTGTTTTAACCAGAACCACAATCCCCTTTTAAATCAAACTAAAGTAGCTTTCACTTCCTAAATCCAACCAGTGAGTGAATGCAGGGTTTAAAAATGACTAAGAAACGTGAAGTTAAAATAAATGTGGAAAACAAAGGTCACAACTGGATGGAAACCATAACCTTCTGACTCATAAACTGGTGAGAACCCATGCCATAGACACCTCAAAATATGGATATAGCTTTGGATTTTGAAAACTAAAGCCAGTGCAGAAGTGCTTTTAGCATGCCTTTAAAGTGTCTCTTCAATGGCCACCAGGAGGGTATCTCCTGTGGTTGCAAAAAGACTCATAGACTTAATATCCGTAGAAGTCTGTGAGAAAACCACAGTCTTCCCTCACCTCTGTACAAACTGTCCTGATGAGTTTACGGGCTCGGTCATTTAAGCTGTAAATCCAAGAAAGGAGGTCTAATCAGACTATGTTCATTAATGACTGAATGAGGAATTAGCCAATCAGTGAGGAGTTTTAAGCCCACTTCCATCACCCAAAAGGAAAAAAAGAGAGATGGCAGAGGCTTCAGAAGAGAACTTCATAGACCATCTTTCAAACCGTCTAAATTCCCGTCCAGGATAGAGCAGAGCTTAAAGATATCAGTCATGATGATGATGATGATGTCAGAAAGGAGAAGTAAAGGTTGGTTGTTAGCATTTTACAGACATGCAGCAGCCACAGGCTATGTTATTGCTTCTATGAGATCTGGAAGCTTGATTTGTCAGAGCCTACCTGACTTTAAAAAGTGGCATTTGTCACTTGAAATATTTTTGCAATTTTCCAGCTTCTATGTCCGCAAGCTTACAATAATCAGCTGCAATGACATTTTAAATCCAACTTAAATTCTTCCAGTCTGAAAAGCAGGGAGATATAACGATCGCGAGTGTTTCCACCTGAATTGCTTTTTTGACAGTCCAGTTGAAATGGCTCTCCCAGTATTTGGTGCACTAAGGTTTTAGTCTGGTGATGATTGTGAGCTCCAGTCTTGACATCAAACCAAATATTCCCTTCCTTTAAATTCTGGACAAAGGAAATGAATTCACTGATTCCGATGAGGTGCTGAAGTCTATGGCAGGTGTGGAAGATCTGTCAAAAACATGGATACATCATTATGCAGCAATATTTGGATTAGCCATTAACATTTCAGCATCCACTGTATTTATGCAGGGACGATCTGTTGAGCCGCACAGAATGTTTGCTCAAAACAAATTCGCTTGACTTACTTGAAAGGCTGAAAGTCTGCACTTACACTCCACAACATTATTTTAAGTCTGCTGCTGCCAGCGGTTTGGGGAATTGTACAAGGGAGAGTTTCTCTAGTGGCCAGTCAATCAGTGATTGGGCTTGGCCTGAGTGCGTTGCATCGAATCCAGCTTAAAAAACAGGCCAGAAAATGATGCATGATCTGCATTTAAACAAATTGAATTTCCATTGACATACTAGAGTTACTAGCAGTGTGTATGGTGGATACTGGATTTTAATTTTGATTTCTGCTAGCCTTCCCACAAATATACCAGCATACTTGCTCTTTCTTTTGCCTGTCTCTTTGATAGACTAGCAAATTTACAGACGAGGAAATAACTGAATCGATCACATATTCTGCTTGGCAGTGGTAAATAAAGTACCGGTTAAGTGCTCCAGTAAACCCAGAGAATGATTACATTTAAAACTCTTTAGATATGACTTTATGACCTAACAATACTGCGTAGAGAAACCCAGCAATTCCTTCGAGCACAATGGGAGGACCACAGAGATGAGCAGCTAAATGAAATTCACCCGTTAATTAGAGCTAATTTGTCAGCCAAACATGTCTTCTGAGAATAAGGCCTGCTGCTACACAGTACACAGTTCTCTGAAGACAGTACAAAATCGAAATCCTTTTTCCCAGGTTTGAGGTCACACATGGCCGGTCAGTCAGTGTAGGCAAAAAAAAAAAAGCCTGACTGCAGAAGAAATAAAACAGCAAGAGATTGAAAGGCAGTAAGGGGCAGAATCAGAAAGGGTTTTATTGCCAAATGTTGAGCACGTTTACAAAATTAGGAAATTGCTGCGGTACTTAGTGCGAAACATACTGTAACAGAAACACTTAAATAAACATAGAAGTTAAAATTAAAAGTGCTAAGTAGATATATATATATATACATAAATAAAGGTGATGATCAGTGCAAAAATGGAACAAATGCAGAGAACATAGCATAGGGTCATGTGTTTGTGGTGGGTCCTTTTGTATCTGGAAGGACCCTCCTACAGGAGCTTTGCTCAGTCATTCTCGACCACCCGAGCGGGCGTGTCCCATTTTGACCTCTGGATTTCCAGGCCACACAGATGTTTCTGTATACTATGCTGGCCACTTGGTTATGGTGTTCCACGTATGCACTGACTTCTAGCATCTTGCACCCTGCTCTTATGTGCTTGATTGTCTTGGGGGCATCTTTAAACACTCTGCACCTGGGGTCTTGCCTGGTGTGGTAGACCCCAGCCTCTATGGATCTTGTACTTAGAGTTTGGACTTGGGGTGAAACCCTCCATGCATGGACAGGAGCTTCCTTGTCTTGATGTCAGTGGCTTCTATTTCCTCCTTTGGCCATCTTCTTATCCCAGCAGGACCTGATCACCGGCAGGGAGTAGGTGTTGATAGAGAGAGAGAGATAATATATATTGTATAATATACTGAGATGGATGATTGTTTGCATGCATAAACTAAAAATAAATGATTAAAGTACGGATGATTAAAATGGATAAAATTATATTATTTACAAATACGGGAAGTCATTGCATTAAGCTCAGATGTGATGTGTGTTCTACTTGCTAGTCAGTCTATAAGGTGCAGTACTATACTGTAGCAGGTGGGGGAGCATACAGTCAGGACAATAGGAGACACCTGGCTCCATTGTTTCCTCACTTTAACACCTTTACTCTTCCTAATTTCATGTTTGATTTTTGTCCCATTTAACATGTCCAACACCATACTGTCCACAATATCTTTTTGTTAAAATAAATATTTAATGACCACCAATTTGCAATGATTAAGCTGCACTCAACCAGGAAGAGAAACTAGTGAGATTGGGATCTTTTTACTAGAGTGCTATGCACAGAAATGTGCTTGTATTATTTTGGTGATGCAAAAAATATAAAAATGTTGTTATACTTTATTCTAATCTGAGTGTGTTTTACACTGCTGGAACTGCAGCAGATAGA